>NC_134213.1:15000-630500 GCF_965140235.1 Caretta caretta | reverse complement strand
ACAGGGCAGGGGCTCATAGCGTGGAGCACATGTGGATGCGGACAGTATCCGGTGGGCTGCCTCTGCTCCCAGTCGAGACCCCCAGCACCTTTGCACCAACAGCAGCAATCGGCTAGGTAGCAGAGCGGTGCTGCCCAGCGTTAGCGTATTCCTAGCTACCCTGGGTGTGCGGGAGCGGCTGGAAAGAGGGAGTGGGTGCTCTGGGGCAGGCAGCTCGCTGCAGACCCTGGCAAGGACGGGTTAGGCGAGGCTTTCCAGTGGCTGAGGTAGTTAAAAGTTACCTGGCATACATTGCAAGGTTGGGCAGTAGGGGCTGCGCAGGGCTCTGTGGATCGGAGCCTCCATGTGCCTGCCCGGAGGTACCTGCGGGCAGAGGCGGTGCTAACGGGGAGGGGCACTAAACAGGATTGCCCCCCCCAATAAAAAGCGAATAGGGGCCCCCTGAGCTGCTGGGGCTCTAAGCAATTGCTTAATCTGCCCGCGGGGCTACGCGGCTGTAGGAGCCAGCGGCTACTTCCCTGCGGAGGGGTCCAGCTACCGGGCCAGCCCCCCTCGCACGTGCCGGCCCCTTTGCAAACCGCGGCGGGCAGCGGCCCCGAGGGGCGGGGCGGGCAGTGCAGGGCCCCGCCCCCGGGCTGCGATCCAGGCCGGGCTTTGCCGCCCCGGGTTGGGTTCCCAGAGCGGCCGCGATGCGGCTGCGGGCGGGAGCCGCGTCCAGGCCGGGTTTTGCCTCTGCCCCGGCTGAGCTGCAGCCGCAGCGCCGAGCCCGCGCCGCGAGCATGGTGAGTCCCGGGGCGCTCGCCGGGCACGTGTCCCGCCGAGCCTCGGGCCCGGTCCGCGGCGCCCGGCCCGGCAGGAAACTGGCTTTGTTCGGGGTGCGCTGAACCCCCCTGCCCCGCCAGCTCCGGGCCGGCCAGGCCGGGGCCGGGGCCGAGCAGGGTGGGAGGCTGAGCAGTTGGGTCGGCCCGGGAGAGGAGCCGGCGCGGGGCTGGAACAGCTGCCGGGCGGCGGGGGGAGCCCGGCCGGGGCAGGCGGGGCGGGCCGGGCCGGGCCCGGGCTGCGGAGCGGCTCGAAGGCAGGGGTCTCTGCCTCGCTTACCCCGGCGCTGGGGGTCTCCGGGCCGATCTGGTTCGGCCACGCGTTGCTGGGCTCCCGAGCGGGAAATCTGGTCCCCGCAGCCTGCGGGAATCCCGGGGGAAGCGCTGTGCTCCGGCCTGCAGCCGGGGAGCTGGGCTGCCCCAGGACGGGGAGCCGAGAAGCGGCGTTTCTCCGTCACTATGGCTAGTGCCGGGACACCGGACCGGAGGGCGCTCCTGCTCGGCAGCCGCCCTGCTCCTACCCAGCCTGTCTGCTCCGGCTGGAGGGACCCACCCCCGTTAAAAGGCTGCTCCGGGCTTGAGCTCTGAGTCAGAATTCCGGACCTGCGGCCCCCCGGGCCCCGCCTGGCTCCGGGTTCCTCCGCATGCCCAGAGCCCCGGGCTGCGGCGGCCCCCAGGCGGGCCCGGTGCTGCCCTCTTCAGCTCAGGGTCTCTGGGGCCGCAGCTCTGTGACTGCCGAGTTTAAGACTTAGATTTTCAAAACAGGTTCTTTCCTCTGCGGCCATGTGAAAGACCCTGCAAATGGGGGAAAAACAACTGCCCAGGGGAGACAGGGGAACAGACTGTACCAGGTGCTGTCAAACACACAGAGACAACACAACAGGAATGTCTCCTCCTCCTCCAGTCCTTGTGTTCTGAGCTGTTACTTGCGGCAATAGGACATGAACAGTGTTCAGACAGGAGTGTGGGTCTGGAGCTAAAGGTGACCCCCCTTCAGCAAGAATGTGTCCATATTTCAGCCTGGATTGCTTCACAGAAATCCCCAGGCCTCCTGCAGCTGTTCTGTGGTGCGGGGGAACCAGGGAAGAACACCAGCCCTTCCTGCCTCTTTGCATGGGGTCTTCACACCAGGCGCCTTACGCGGGATGCTCAGGGTTTATGGTGTTGGGCAGTGAGGGTTTGCTGACTTGGACTCTTGGCTTATACAGCATGTGTTGGGTTTTACTGGGATTTTACGCTTGAAGATCCCCCACCTGTCCCCGCAGATATGTCCCTCGTTCTGAGCGCTGCTGGTCATTTTAGAGCTAGGGTGATCAGGCTGATGGGGAACGCAGGTGTTGTCTCCCCGTCACCGTTGAGAAGTGGTGTGTCTGTGGGACTCAGGTTACAGAACCTGCTAGTGCGTCTCTGTTGCATATGGAGTCTTGACAGCAAGGCTTTGGCAAGCGGGGGATGCAGGGTAGTGGCAGGAGTCATCTCTGGGCCGTGTGGGATGGGTATGGGTGGCTGAATGCCTTGTCCGGTGCTTGAACAGTTCCTAGGCTGTGCTGTGCTCTGGGACTCCGTGTGGGATAGTAGCTGGGGTGCTTAGGTGGGGGTCCCAAGTGGTGCTGTTCACCTGCCCTGGGGATTTCACAACCCACAAGGTCTGGCTGAAGAAACCAGGAGACGCCTGCCATTTTCCTGGTCTGGAGCTACTGCCTCTGCTTGCCACAGGCATCTTGTGGCTGCCCATGGAAGTGCCCATCTTCCCTTGGGGTTGATGATGTTGCCGGTTCCTAGTCCTTCCAGTTGGAGTCAGAAGGAATGGACGGCCCCGTGCTGAGCATCCTGTCGCCGCCCGGCACCTGGGGCTGGTAAATAGCTCGTGGCTCCCAGGGAGCTTGCCCAGGGCAGGGGGATGGAGCAGCAACTGTCTAGAGCAGGGGGTTCTCAAACTTCATTGCACTGAGACCCCCTTCTGACAACAAAAATTACTTCATGACCCAGGAGGGGGGACTGAAGCCTGAGCCTGCCTGAATCCCGCTGCTGGGAAGCCAAAGGAGAAGCCCAAGGGCTTCAGTCTCAGG
Source organism: Caretta caretta (assembly GCF_965140235.1). Classification (NCBI taxonomy): domain Eukaryota; kingdom Metazoa; phylum Chordata; order Testudines; family Cheloniidae; genus Caretta; species Caretta caretta. The sequence goes on along the minus strand of NC_134213.1, from coordinate 627,613 downwards.
CAGGGGGCCTGTAATCTGAGTCTTGCCGCCCAGTGCTGAAGCTCTTGGGCTATGGCCCTGGGTGGTGGGGCTCGGGCTTTGGCTTCTGTCCCAGGCCCAAGTAAGTCTAAGCCAGCCCTGGCAACCCCATTAAAACTGGGTTGCAACTCACAGTTTGAGAACCACTGGTCTAGTGTTTCCAGCCAGTGCTAAGATTCCTGTCAGGTTTTGGAGAATAACCCCCAGCCACCCTGCCTGGGACAGACTCCCTGGGGCTGCTGGATTCTTGCTGTTCATTGTGGTTCCAGGGCATGGGGAGGAAGCCTGGCAAAGCCAGTCTTCAGGAGCCAACAAAGCCCAGCTCACTGGGGTCTGCAGGACTCAGGGGATTGGGCCATTTCCTTCCAGGTTGCTGGCATGAGTGCAGCCCAGACTGCAGGCTTGGTGGCCTGCGTGAAGAGCTGCGGGACGGGGTGTCAGTCTAGTCCCCTAAGGCCTGAAAGCTGAATCTACTTTTAAAAACTCCATCTTAAGCGTGCATTGCAGAGCCTGCCCCTGTGGGTACAGCCACTGATTGGGCCCTGGTCTGGGCTCTGTGCTGGTCAGCTCTAAGTCCCAGGCTATGTTGTACTGGCCTCGGCAGCATCTTCCCAGCTCGAATGTTCCCTCTGCAGATGCCACTGGGCTGAAGTGTTCCAGCTGTGTGGCCGTGGGATGGGGCTGCTCTCTCACCCTGCCTCAATGGTTCCCACCCCACTCCCATGCTGCTCCAGGGCAGCTTGTGTCATCACATGGCTGGTCCCTGTTTGTCCCTGCCCCTCAAGCACAGCACTGGTGGGTGGATGTGCCCCTTCCCTTGGAATGCAGCCCCAGCTTCAATGCCCCTCCATGAGTCGTGCTGTGGCCATGACCCTGGGGAGGTGTCTGTGGTTTAGTTCCACCCAGGGTCTCTCCTGCAGTCCCGGTGCCTGTCCCTTTTGTTACTGAAGAGACAGGCTCTGCTGATGCCTGCCTCTCCAAAGCTAGGGCAGGGTACCAGGGCCCTGCCTGCTCCTGATGAAGTTGTGGCCAAGCTCCCATTGAATCAAGCCCGCAAGCTCTGCTGCGTTGCACGTGCACGAGCCCTTCCCCAGGCTTGCTTTGCGGAATGCGTGTGCACCCACTGCACGGACCTGCCCAGTCCGGAAGGGCCCTTCCAGCCCAGTGGGATTGGAGCCCGGCAGGTCCCAGACGCTGATTTGAAAGGAACTTCCAGACCAATCGGGATACAGGCCCAGGTCCTGGCAAGACTCTGTGGACTCCAGAGGGGCTGGGGTGTGTCCCATTGGCACCTGGAGGGAGTGGATATCCTTGCTTTGTGGCTGCCAGGGCAGGGCTCTGATGGCTATGCAGTGTTTTGTGCAATGGATAAACCTCACTAACCCGCTGCCACCCAAGGAAGGGGCTGGGGAGTCACTCACTGAGCATTCCCTGTTCCCAGGAGCAGGTGAGACTGTTCCTCAGGTCCGTGTGTCATGGATACCTTCAGGCTGCTCCCTGTCTGTGTCTGCAGCGGGGGCTGGGAGTTAGCCAGGCCTCCTGAGCCTGTGATCTCTGAAGTGATAAGCAGGACCAGTGCAGCTCACCTGCCAGGAACAGCCAGGTGCTTCAGGACAGTACGGGATGTTCTCCCTTCGCAGTAGGTGCTGATCCCACTGCCCCAGAGTGACGTTGGGGGTGATGTCAAATGGCACCTGACCACTTGGGATCATTGTATCCGTAGCCAAAATCACAAGAAGCTGGCTGGACAAAGCCGGCTCAGAGGTTCTCTGTGCTGCAGGATTGAGCGAAGCCATGAAGGAACGGGATGCAGTGCTGGTCCGTCCCCTGGCAAAAGGGGGCTGCCTCTGGGCCGGCTGCCCCATGGAGCCGGGGGCTCCTCACAGCCCCAGGTGCTGTGGTTACAGCTGTCTGTCCTAAGGCATCACAAGGTGGGGTGTGTGAGGGACAGAGCCTGACCTCTGCCTCCCCTCCGGGGTTCGGGGCTCAGCTGAGTCCCCCGGAGGGTAGCTCCGTACTGCTGGCTCAGCTCTGGGAGCGCATGGAGCTGTAGAAGGGAGAGTGCCTGACGGGGGGGGATTCGTAGAGTTTAAGGCCAGAGGGATCATTCTGACCATGCAGGCGGAACCTCTGTGGAGCACAGACGATGCAACTTCTCGTGGTTCCTGCGGCCAGCCCAGAGCTGGCTGAGCTAGAGTTGGGCTTTTACAAAAAGACAAAAAGAAAAGGAGTACTTGTGGCACCTTAGAGACTAACCAATTTATTTGAGCATGAGCTTTCGTGAGCTGCTCACGAAAGCTCATGCTCAAATAAATTGGTTAGTCTCTAAGGTGCCACAAGTACTCCTTTTCTTTTTGCGAATACAGACTAACACGGCTGTTCCTCTGAAACCTACAAAAAGACACTCAGTTTTGATTTAGAGCCTCCAATGACTGGAGAATTAACCCTGCAAGTTGCATCAATGGCTAATTCCCCTCCCTGTAAAAACTTTGTGCCCTGTGTTCAGTCTGAAGTGTGTTATTCCTGTGTGAAAGTGTGTGGGGTTACCCTAGGGCCCAAGGAGGGCAGCTGTGTCCCGGCTGGGGCTGAGAGTTACTTTCCAGTGCAGCATACCTGGAAATCCAGCTCAGGGCCCATCCCCTCCATGGAGGTGTGTACAGGGTTGTTCTGGGGTGGGCCACCCCACTGACATGGCTCACTGAGAGAGGCTGCTGCAGGAGGGAGCAAGGGGCCAGTGGGCTGAGAGGCCTGGAACTGCATGGTGCCTGCCCCTGCCATGTGCCCCTCAGGCAGCCAAAAAGCCCCTTCTAAGAAGGGGAGGAGGCAGTGGGCTGGCACCTGGGTACCACTTGCCTTGGTCTCCCAGAGCAGTGCCCTCACAGGGAGATGCCCACTGGGCACAGGTCTCAGTGGCATCTCGGGTACAGGGAGGAGATCGGGCCCAGGAGTTCCTGCAAGCTGAGCTGCTCCGCAGACCATTCCTCGCCCACAGAGGCAGTCTACCTCTTCTTGGGGTGCTTGTGTGGTTCATAGGGGGAATTGGCTGTGGGGTCTGGTCTCAGCAGCTTTCTCAGGATGTGGGGTCTGCTGCTGGAGAATCTGGTGCTTGAGGTGCAGGGAGCCCTGCCCAGTCTCTGAGGAGCGAGAACCCTTGCAGACCCCTCTGAGCTCCCAGCGGCATCCAGGGTGGCCCAGCTCCCCTGAGGAGCGTGGGTCTTTCCTCCCCAGGTTGAAAGCTGTATGTAGGCGGCTCGTGGGAGCAGATCCTGGGTTCCCTAGGCGGGAGATGACCTTGCAGGGCAGGAGCTGTCAGACAGGTTTGTGCGTGGCAGTGATTAAAGGGGAGTTGTTTGTTTACACAGTGCCTGGTGCAGAGAGCTGGGGCGTTACACCTGAGCTGCAGCTCCTGACCCAGGGCCCCCAGCAGGGATCTGTCGGGCCCTGGCAGTGCTGGGCTTGGAGCAGGCTGAGATCCCTCCTCTTGTCTCCCAAGCTTCAGTGGTGCAGAGACTTGTAACAGGTTCCCAGCTGTGGGCCTTGGACAGCTTCATCTCCTCGCCCCCACACTTGGGTGTCCTGGTCTCACTGGGGCTCTGAAGGGAAGATCCCTGCCCCCGGATGCTCGGGTATCCAGGGCTGAGTGTTGGAGAACCAGGGGGTGAGACTCATGGCACAGTCTGTGCTTTCCCGGCCCAGGCAGTTCTGGCACATGGGCAGCCTGCAGCTGTGCTGTTCCCGTGGGAGCCTTCGCTCCCAGCTTAGCCTGTTCATTTTTGGCTGTCATGACGTTATTCCAAGGCTGGTTGGTCTTTGCTGGGCAAGTCATTTAACTGCTTTGCCCCACTTTCCCCGTCTGTAAAATGGGGCCTCTAGTGAACTGTGCCCCCGCTGGCTCTGCAGTCTTTGGCAAGGGGAGGGTGTTGGAGGCAAGCCCCTGGAGACTGCCTTTGCCAGTGGAGATGCCACTGCTGATTTGGGTGCCCAAGGCAAAGCATGAGCCTGCAGTGAGTGGGCAATGGCCTTCGGGGGCATTGGGCTGAGTTCTGCAGTCTGGGCAGGTGGAAATGCTGCCCAGAGCGAGGAGCTCTCCCAGCTGGGCACTTGTGGGCATCATGCCGGTTCTTAGGTTGGGCTGGGTTACCTGTGTTCCCTTCTGGTGCGGCACCAGGCCCTAGAACTGGCTGGTCTCGCTGCACCGCTGCTGCCCAGGGTTGAGGGGCAGGGCACTGAGAGGGGAACAGGCAGCTGCTCCCTCGGGGGTGGAGCCAGCCTGGGGAGTGGACCAAGTTGGGGGTGATGCTGGGGTCGGTAGCCCTATGTACTGAGGGGGAGGCCTGACCACTGCCCTGGGCTGGGTAGCACTGGGGAGGTAAGGGCTGTTCCTGCCTGCTGCGCCTCAGGGGAAGGGTGAGGGGCTTGTCAGTTGCTAGCAGCATTGTCTGTTTCCTCCTGGGCTTCCTCCCAGGCCCAGCAGGGCCCAGAGTGTGCAGCCCAGAACCTGCTCAGGAAACTGCCACTTCCTGCCTCACGTCCTTCCTGTTCCTGCCTCCCCTGCTCGTGCCATCTGGCCTGTGCCCCACAGCCCCCATGCCACAGTATCTGCTTTTGTTCGCTGCCTGAAATGGAGTATCTTAGCCCTTCCCCTCCTCGGGGCTGGGGCAGGACTGTCCGGAGGAGCTGGACGCCTAGCCCCTGTGTCCATCCTCGAGAGGATGGAGTGCGGGGGCATGGGGAGGATCGCAGGGAGTGCAGGCCATGGGGCCTTGGGTACATGGAGGCCTGGGCTGCCATTTGCCTTGCTCCTCTTGGTGCAGCTGGTCAGGCCCAGAAGGTCGAGGTGGGATAGGAACCCTGTTCTGAGCCCATGGGACTTGGCAAGAGTTTGTCCATTAAGTGCAGTGGGGGCAGGATCAGGACTGAATGGAAAAAGAGTTTCTGGCTCATGTGCGGAGCTTCTCCCCTGCCAGACTTTCCATCCTAGCCGCAGCAGTGCCCTGCTGCTCTGGGGGCACTTGCATCTGCCACCTGTGGGCTTTGGCATTGTGCTGTCGTTAGGAAAGCACTCGGCATGATCAGTGGCCCAGCCTCCAGCAAAGGGCCATGTTTCCCCTGTGGGGGATTCCCCTGGTACCTTGCACTCGCACTTCAAGGGTGAAAGGTGCTGGGCTTCTTTCCCCCAGCCCCAGCTCCTGAGCTGGGTTCTGGTCCTTCCTCTGCAGGGAAAGCTGCTGCACTAACGGGGAGGTGAGGTGCTGGCCTAACAACGCTGGGGGAGCCAGTCATGCCCACAGCAGGCACAGCTCAGAGAGGAACACTGCCCCGCTCCTTGGGAGCCAGGGGGTAGCAGCCTCTGTAGCCCAGCCAGCCCTTGGCCCCTCTGCTGTAGCTGCCAACAGGGAGCTAAGCTGGATGCTGGATTTTGTGCTACTGAGACCCCAGTTTGCTGGTCCCAGGCCTCAGAACAGCCATGGAGGGGTGTTGTCTGCTCAGCTGGGCTGGATCCCCCGCACCCCTCTTGACTGCTCTCCCCTGAGCTGGTCTGAGGAGCCCCACCCCAACTCAGTGCTGTGGCCTGGGTCTGCAAAGGCTCCTGGAAGCACCATTGGCTGCTGGGTGCGTGCGCGCATGAAAGGTCATGCTGCTGGCCCAGGGTCCCGTCTGAGCTCGGAGAGGGCAGCCACAGCCCCGTGTGGACCAATTGTCCAGGAATCAGCCTGGGGACAGAGCCCAGGCAGGTGACAGGAGCTCTGGAGCTTGCCTGCCTGGCTGGGTGGCATGTGCTTGTTTTGGTTTCCCTCCCCAGCCCCCCAGGCGGGAGGAGGAGCTGGGTGTGGGAACCACCACGTCAGATAGGAGCGAGCAGTTCAGCCTTGGCTGGGTGGCAGGGCAGATCGACTTCCAGCCGGATCCTCCCGGTGTGCTGCTCCCCGGGGCTTGGCTCTGGCTGCCTGGGGGGAGCAGGTGAGTGGTAGAGTGGTTTTATCTCTGGGGAACATGCTGGTGTCCGGCTGGCTCCTGTTGGGGTTCCCAGCTCCAGAAGTTGAAAGAAGGCACCTGCGTCCTCAGTTTATAGGCCTGAAGGGAGCAGCTGGCTCAGTACAGACCCACTTCTGCCAGAGGCTGCTTGTAAGCAGGGGGCGGGGTGGGGCTAGGATTATGGTCACATGGAGACTGACTCCCCTCCTGCATGGGGACCCTGGATGATTCTTTGGGGCCCTGCTGTAAATGCTGGGGTGATCAGGGACTTGTCAGGGGGGAGCAGTAGTGGGCGCTGCGTGACACAGGGAGATGTGGCCGCTCTGCCTCCCCTCTGGCTGGCTGGGCATCCATGGGGATGGGGGGGAGGGAGCACGGCTCTCCCCCTCAGGGTGGGGCTGGTGGACATAGGGTAGCCCCAGCCACTCACACCCCTTTGCTGATTGTCTGTTCCCTCCTTTGGCAGTGCTGGTCCCACCTGCTGGTCTAATTCTCCATGGCAACAGCACAGGTCCCTCATGTGACCTGTGACCCTGGCAACTGCTTCCTTGACTCTTCCCTAGCCTCTGCGCCTGGGAGCTGCGGCTGCGGCATGGGCAGCGTGGGCAGCCTGGTGGAGAAACAGGACTTGACGCCTGTGGAGCTGAGGGCGGGGCTGGGGGGCTCGCGGGGGTTCCGGCAGCCGGACGGCCTGCTCCGGAAGGGCCCGAGCCAGCGGGAGCTCTTCAGCTACCTGCACGGTGCCAGGAAGGAGCCCCGGGCCGAGAGGAAGCACCAGGCGCCGGGAGCGTCTCGGGACTACGAGAGCGACCGTGAGAACCAGTCCCCTGACCGCTACTCCCGTGAGCACCACCGGGGGGCAGACTTCTCCAAGAGCTCGCTGCCGGAGCGGGGCCGCTTTGACAAGGTGAGGCCCCTGGGTGCTGGGCTGGGGCAGGCAATGTGGCTAGGGATCCACATGACTAGTTGTAGGGATGTTTTCCACAAGTGCATCGCACCAACCGCCCCTGAAATGCAGCTGCCTCCAGAGTGGAGAGCAGCCACCAAATGGGAGCTGGCTGGCGCAGAGCATGGGAGGAGGGGGCCCTTGCGGACAGCCCCCTAGCTCTTGGCAGGCCAGGTGGTGCTGGGCCCATGTATCTGCTGTGACAGATAGAAGCTGGGAGGTCCTTGTACATAAGCCTCATATCTGTGTCCAGGGCAAAGGGGTGGGGCAGCGCTGAGCCATCCTGCAGCTGGGGACACAGACTGGGGTTCCCCAGCTCTTCTCCCTGCTGAGCGGCTCTGCTGAGACCAGGTTGATCCTTGGCTCCCTTGTCTTTCAGTGTCGGATCAGGCCATCGGCCTTCAAGGCAGTGGCTGGGAAAGGCCTGGTGTCCATGCAGGGCCTGGCCTCATCCAAAGGGCAGAAGCTGTCAAAGAGCAACGGGAGCCTGCACACCCTCCTGTCCCAGAGCAGCACCAGCACCGGTCCCTCCTCCCAGCATGGCCCCCTGCGCACCCACCTGCTGCACACCATCAGCTTAGACGAGGCCTCCAATTCCAACCACAACTCCATCCAGAGCTTCCCCATCTACCCTCCCCACTTCAAACCTGCCCAGGGCCAGTTCAGCGCCTCCATGGGCCACATCAACCACATTGGGGGCTCCCTTGACAGGGCCTCCTGGGGCCCCAGAGACCCCCTGGCAGTGGAGAAAGCGCCTCTGTCCTGCAAGAGCATGGCCACGCTAAGCCGGCTGCAAAGCTGTGGGGAGCCCCCACCCCCCTACGAGTTCACCTACTCCCTGGAGGACGTGGTGAAGCAGCTAGAGGACCGGCTGCACGAGAAGAGTGGGGAGCTGTGGCAGTTGAAGAGGAGCCTTAGTGAGACTGAAGACCCCTTCACACAGGTGAGTGCAGTGGGGCTGGCCTGAGGGTGCAGGGCCCTGGGCCCGCTTCTCACCCCATCCGTGTGCCCCCTCTGCCCCCCCAAACAGGGAGGCTAGTGTCTCATGCATTGCCCCTGTGCTGTTGTGTGGAGCTCACTGTGCTGGGGTCTGTGCGTGGTCCTTGATTCCCTGGAGCACTGTGCTGGCAGTAGTGTGCCAGCGTGTTGTGTCCGGTGCGAGCAGGGCTGGGGAAGGGCACGTTCACCTCCAGAATCCAGTGACCTGTTGAGCAATGGGGAGCCTGGGCTCTGCTGCTCCCAGTGCCAGAGCATCCGGCTTGCTCCAGAGCGATCGGACTGGGAAATCTCCATGCACGAGGAACCTTTTCCGCCTTGCACCAAGGTGGTGGTGGGAGGAGGCTGGGGTGGCCAATAGGAGCAGCTGCCCAGCCTGTATCTGCTCTCTGAGAAAACGGAGACATTTGGTCCCCGGACTACATTTCAGAAGCACGTACTAGTGTGAGAATGGTCCAGTGCCATCCTGGCTGAATCCTGCTTGGAGATGGACTGTGTGTTGCTGGGGGGTGACTCTTAGAGCTGCTGCTTCCCATTCCAGTGTCATGGGGCCAGGCTGCTCCCTTTGAGGCCCTGGGGCTGTAAGGAGTGATGGGATCCTTCACCCTAGACCTTGAGCTGCTGGAGGGGGCTGGGCTGCCTGGCACTTTGTCCCAGGAGCTGGGCACAGACTTCTCTTTGTGCCAGCAGGTTTTTGAGGACAAACAGCATCTGTGGGTGGATGCGCTGGACGAGCTGAAGCAGATGTATGTCGCCAAGCTGCAGCAGGTGACCCAGCAGGCCCAGCGCAGCCAGCGGGCATTGCAGCTGCAGCTCTACAAAGCGCAGCAGGAGAAGAAGCGGCTGCAGGAGGAGCTGAGCCTGCACCAGGGCCAGTGTGAGGAGCTGAGGCAGTGGCAGCAGCAGTGTGAACGTGTCAGCCCCAAACTAGAAGAGACCAGGTGGGAGGTGAGTAAAGGAGAGCTCTGCATCTCTCCTCCACCCTTCTGCCCCAGCAGCTGTCCCAGCGCCCCTCAGTCCCAACCCACAGCCTCAGCCCTGGGCACAGGCTCCAACTGTACCGTTCTCCGGGGTTTTTGTGGGGGAACTTTCTCTCAGGATGAAGCAGAGAGAGGTTGAGCCACTGTCATCCATGGCTTAATGCAGCTATGGACCCGGCTCTAGAGCCAAAAGCCTAGTGACGCCCCGCCCCATCCCTTCTCATTCTTCACACCCCTGCAAAGCCTCCATTTCCTGCCTGTGGAAATCCTGAGAGTGCTGTCTGGTAATGGCTGCCACATGGCAGGTTTAATGCTCTATGCCCCTGCCTGGCAGAGTTGGGATAGAATGGGGGTTTCCTATCCAGATGCACCCAACAACTCTAAACCCCACCCCAACTTTTCCTGTGCATCTCATTTCTTGCTCTGTCCCGCCCCACCCTTTCTCTGCATCTCCTGCAGGTTTGTCAGAAGGCAGCTGAGATCTCACTGCTCAAGCAGCAGCTTCGAGACTCCCAGGAGGAGATGGCTCAGAAACTCAGTGAGATCTTCAGCTTGAAGACCCAGCTGCGGGAGGCCCGGGCAGAGGTGCAAGCCAAGGACTCGCAGCTGGCCCAGCTAGGGGACTCCTTCCAGGCCCCACCAGAGCCCAGCTCCTCCCTCCCTTTGGGGGATGCTCCCATGCCAGTCTGCCAGGACTTCTCTGGCTGTGAAACTGATGACTCCAAGTGTTGGGGTCTTCACAGCGAGAGTGGGGAGCCCCCAGAGAGGCAGGTGGAGTGGCTGTGGGCAGAGCTGCTGCGTGAGCGGCGCCAGGCCCAGCTGCAGGCTGTGAACTTTGAGCTGGAGCGGAAAACCTGGCAGGAGGAGAAGGAGAAAGTGCTGCGCTACCAGAGGGAGATCCAGGCAAGCTACATGGAGATGTACCAGCGCAGCCAGGCTTTGGAAAGGGAGCTGCGGTACCTGCGGGCTGAGCCCAGAGATGCTGACCCCGACACCGACTCACCCTGGATCGAGAGAGTCGAGTCTTCAAAAATCTGAATAGGAAGCCAGCAGCCTGGACTGGGAAGGGGCAAGAACTCTTGGGATGGTACCCAGGCTGCACCATGGACTGACTGGGTTAGCCAAGGGGGCTTCTCCATCTCAGACTGATGAACCTGTGACCACTGCAGGGCCATCCCTGTGGGAGTCTCAAGAGCAAGTGTTACTTCTGCCTCTGCAGCAGGGGCATGTGCTCCAACAGCTGCTTTTGGCAGGGCGAGTTTGCACCATGATTCTTACTGTCCAGCAAACAGAAGCCCAGCATCAAGTGGGATTTCCTGTTCCTCCTCCCCCATCCCCTGCTGCTTCCTACCCCAGTGAGGGCTCTGGCCCTGCTAGGGAAATGCCCAACTTCATCTCCTTACGCTGTCCAAGCTGCATGCCTGCCAGTCTTGCTCCATGTCCTTCACACAGTGCTGGGGCCAGTGGGCAGTCCAGCCTGAGAGCTGCAGGCAGAGTGAACCTGCCCTGCTGTGCCTGTGCTGGGTGCCCATGCAGGTAGCCTGGCCTTGGGCTTGAGGCCTGGGAAATGTGAAACACGGATGCTGGGAGCACTTCCTGCCAGGGCTAGAGCTGCCCTGGCACCTGGCTCTGCTGGAGTATCTGCAGCAGGAGAAAAGGAGTGATTATAGGGCTCATGCCACGGGGGACAGGTGCAGGGGCTTTGCATGCCACCCAGGGCTGTGGCCTCTGTGCTGGGGCTTCTCGTGCTGCTTCAGAGATGGAGAAGAGCTGGGTAGGTATCCTGCCATAGAGAAGGGGAGAAGGAAAGCAGCTCCTGCCAGAGAGCATGCACCATCACTCAGGCCTATCCTCGCCCCCTGCCCAGCCGACGTCTGGGTATGAAGCTTGCCTCGCAGAGCCTTCTTTCACCAGGAGGTAGGCTGTGGGTTGGTGCTGAGGGGTGGGCAAGGGCTGGCTAGCACCATGGGGTGGGGCGGGAAGCTGGGTGCTCTGGATATGAAGGTCCAGGCCTGGCAAGGCTCTCCTCAGCCTCTCCTGGAATAAATCTGAATTTGGTACTTCTGGCTCCTGTGGCTGCTTCTTTCTCTCCCTCCATGGGGGTGACCCCAGCAGCTGTCCTTGGATGCTCAGTGGGTGAGTTACAGGCCTCCCGGCTGGCAGTATATGGCAGCAGTGAAGCTGGTATTTGCTCTGCACTCCAGGAGGTTGCTGCAGACAAAGCTCCAATTGCTGCTGACCAGGGAGGTTGAGCAAAAGGCAGGAGAGTCTGGGAAGGGGAGCAGTGCTCCCAGCGTGGGGACAGACCATAGGCCCAGTTTCTGAGGATGATGCAGACAGGGCTCCACATGGCCTGGCCCCTAGCTGCCCATGCTGGGCCCCACCTACAGCAGCTGCCTGCTCCATTGTCCATGTTGCTGCTGCAGTGTGGGGCTCTGGTTTGTCTCTAATGGCCTGGCAGTGACATGCTGCTCTTTAAGGTCAGACACAAGCCCCCACGAGCAGTCCTGGTGCAGCACCACTTGCCTCTCCCACCTGCAGGTTATTTGACGGGTGGAGAGGAACCAAACTGGCTTCTGTGAGTTGATCTACTCAGTTCTGCTGGGCACAGGTGCTGCTGGGCTGGCAGGGTCAATCTCTCTGGCCTCGTCCTGGCAGCACCCTCTCAACTCTGTTTGGAACTGAAATACACAAGATGCCAACAGCTCTAGTACCCTCAACCACTGGCCAGGGTCTCCTTTTAAATCACCTCTTGTCATGGTGGTGCTTGGCACCTGTCTATGCCATAGACCTGGCTTGGCCCTGCAGTGACTGAGGCTGTGTGCACACAGAGCCGTGCTCCCAGCTGCTAGCCCAGTGGGGCTTGGCTTTAGGGAGTGGGAGCTGGAGCTCGGGATCTGTTGAAGGTTTGTTGTTCTGGGCCAGCTGGCTGTTGAAATCTCATTTGTTTGCTGGTGCCCACATCAGGCCAGGGCTCTGGGTGCCAGGCTCTGATCCTTGCAGCAGGTTTACACCCAACAATTAGAGCCGTGGGGAGGTGAGGTGGGACGTAGGAGAGGGCGGCACCAAAACTTGGCAGGGAAGCCAGAAACCAAGCTCCTGCTGCAGATGCCACAGGGCAGAGTTGTGGCGTCTCAGGAAGAATCGAGTGTTTAGATTATTGGGTTGGTGGTGAAACCGGTTTACTGAATTCCACAACATTGATTCACCCTCTGTGAAAGATGGTGGCCCTCCTGCAGAGGCCCTTCTCCAACAGCACTGCAGAGCAGCTTGCCCTTGCTTGGGACCTTCAGGCTACGCCAGCCCTTCCTGCACATGCTTCTAGCCGGTGCAGACACCCTCATGCTACCACCATCTCTCTTTGACCCAAGCATCATCATTCCCCAGGGCCTGGCACGAGGCAGGAGCCCCAGAGTGCAGCTGCAGCACCTGTGCTGTGGGCATGAGGCAGGGAGCACCGGGGGGAGTGGGCAGGGACGCCCACTCCAGGCCCTTGGGGCTGGTGGGGCCAGGACGAAGGGCATGAGATCACAAATGGTATTATGGGTTCCCTGCTAGGTTGCTGACCCACCAGGTTTTGTTCCCTCCACAGGAGCAGAGCTGGTCTGGGCCTTGATACCCTCCCCCCAGCACTGACCCCTTCCCTCCCCTCCCCTCCCCTGTTCCCTCCCCCCAGCACTGACCCCTCCCCTCCCCTGTTCCTTTCCCCCAACACTGAACCCCCCCCCGCACCATTCCCTGCCTCCAGGACTGAAACCCCCCCCAGCACTGACCCCCCCCCCCCCCCACCGGCACCATTCCCTCCCCCCAACATTGACCCCACCCGGCATGGTTCCCTGCCCCCAGCACTGACCCCTCCCCTTCCCTGTTCCCTCCCCCCAACACTGAACCCCCCCCCACCAGCACCATTCCCTCCCCCCAACACTGACCCTCCCGGCACCATTCCCTGCCCCCAGGACTGAAACCCCCCCCAAGCACTGACCCCCCCCCACTGGCACCATTCCCTCCCCCCAACATTGACCCCACCCAGCACCGTTCCCTGCCCCCAGCACCGACCCCCCCTTCCCCGTTCCCTCCCCCCAACACTGAACCCCCCCCACCGGTACCATTCCCTCCCCCCAACACTGACCCCCCCCATTCCCTCCCCCCAACACTGACCCCCCCCATTCCCTCCCCCCAACACTGGACCCCCCCTTCCCCGTTCCCTCCCCCCAACATTGACCCCACCCGGCACCGTTCCCTGCCCCCAGCACTGACCCCCCTCGGCACCGTTCCCTGCCCCCAGCACTGACCCCCCTCGGCACCGTTCCCTGCCCCCAGGACCGAAACCCCCCCCCAGCACTGACCCCCCCCCACCGGCACCATTCCCTCCCCCCAACATTGACCCCACCCGGCACCGTTCCCTCCCCCCAGCACTGACCCCCCCCCCCCCCACCGGCACCGTTCCCTGCCCCCAGCACTGACCCCACCCAGCACCGTTCCCTGCCCCCAGCACTGAACCCCCCCCACCGGCACCATTCCCTCCCCCCAACACTGAACCCCCCCCACCGGCACCGTTCCCTCCCCCCAACACTGAACCCCCCCCACCGGCACCGTTCCCTCCCCCCAGCACTGACCCCCCCCCCCACCGGCACCGTTCCCTGCCCCCAGCACTGACCCCACCCAGCACCGTTCCCTGCCCCCAGCACTGAACCCCCCCCACCGGCACCATTCCCTCCCCCCAACACTGAACCCCCCCCACCGGCACCATTCCCTGCCCCCAGGACTGAAAACCCCCCCAGCACTGACCCCCCCACCGGCACCATTCCCTCCCCCCAACATTGACCCCACCCGGCACCGTTCCCTGCCCCCAGCACTGACCCCCCCCCCCCCGGCACCGTTCCCTGCCCCCAGCACTGACCCCCCCCCCCCGGCACCGTTCCCTGCCCCCAGCACTGACCCCCTGCCCCCAGCACTGACCCCCCCGGCACCGTTCCCTGCCCCCAGCACTGACCCCCCCCCCGGCACCGTTCCCTCCACCCCTTGCCCGCCCCCGCCAGGAGCCGTGCGCTTCGCCGCAGCTTGGGCGCGCGGACTCTCGGGTTAAACACCCGGGAAATGGTACGTTCCAGCGCCCTCCCCTTCCCCCCGCCCGGCGAGGATGGTTTGCCCGCACTGTGGACGGGCGGTACCAAGCTCGGGAGACAGAGGGCCGGTCGCTAGGTGAGCCCCTCCCGTAGGAATGGGCCAGTCTCGCCCCCTCCCACGCCGGCTGCCGTAGGAACCTACCACTGCTCGCCTCCCGGGGAGGGGGATCCCGCCGCGCAGTGGGACAGTCCGGCCCCCGCACTCGGCAGCTGCCGGAAGCGCTGAAGCTGCCCAGGCGCCGGGTGAGCGGAGCGGGCCGGGCCCGGCGGGGCTCGGCGCTGGAGCCCCCCGCTCGGCGGGGTCTGGGCGGGGCAGCGCGTGCTGACGGGGGCCTGGCAGTGGGGGCCGGCGGCGGCGGGGGGGGAGTTCGTCGGGGGGGCGCGCGCTTGGTGGTGGTTTGCTTCCCCCCGTGGGCTCCGTCGGATGATGGAGCCTCGCGCCTGCGCCTGCGCCGTGTGCTCCCCCCCCGTGGGGTCCGTCGGATGATGGAGCCTCGCGCCTGCGCCGTGCGCTCCCCCCCCCCGTGGGGTCCGTCGGATGATGGAGCCTCGCGCCTGCGCCGTGCGCTCCCCCCCCGTGGGGTCCGTCGGATGATGGAGCCTCGCGCCTGCGCCGTGCGCTCCCCCCCGTGGGGTCCGTCGGATGATGGAGCCTCACGCCTGTGTGTTGTGCTTCTCCCTGTAGGGTCCGTCGGATGATGGAGCCTCACGCCTGTGTGTTGTGCTTCTCCCTGTAGGGTCCGTCGGATGATGGAGCCTCACGCCTGTGTGTTGTGCTTCTCCCTGTAGGGTCCGTCGGATGATGGAGCTGTGCGCCTTTGTGGAGCGAGAGCTGGACAAAGTGCTGCACAAGTTCCTGAGCTATGGGCAGCACTGTGAGCGGAGCCTGGAGGAGCTGCTCTGTTACGTGAGCCAACTGCGCCAGGAGCTCAGCAGCACAGGTACCAGCCAGCCCGCCGGAGTGAGGCAGTGACGCAGCACTGTGCTCCTCCTGCAGCCGGCCCTGTTCCCAAACCGTAGCAGGGTGCTCAGGGGCAGAGCGCCGGGTCCAGGTGGGGTGGTCGCTGACCACAGATCTATGGATGGAGACTGACCTCCACTTCCATCTGCTGAGCAGACAGCCCTGTGGCTCAGCCCCGCTTCTGGCTGGGGTGGCTGTAGGCCAGTGCGGGGACACACCAGCTCTTGGGGGGTGAAATCCTGGCAGAGCTTGTGAGGCATCTGCCTGCAGAGGGTGATACTGAGTATCTGAGGCTGTTGCTCTGGACCAGCACTGGTCAAAGTCCTCGGCTGCACCAGCCATTTCCAGCTGCTCCCAATCAGCTCTGCGTTATCTGGCCCCCGGACGCTCAGGCTGCTCCTGACCCCAGTCCTGCAGCGGGGAGCAGTTGCCCAAACTTCATGGTGGATTAGAGTGGTGCTTAGTTAAACAGAAGTCACTCTGAGGCCTAGCCTAGTGGCTTATTGTTCTGGCAGGGGAGGGGGAGTTCTGGTGCATGGTGCAGTGTTTGGCAGATGTAGCTCAAAGCTGCTGCTTTTCTGGTGCAAAGCCTTCGCAGTAAGGGACTTGCACTTCCTGGAATAGGCTCCTGGCTAGTCCCCGCAGCTAGGTCTGAAGACCCTTTCTGCTGCAGCCCTGCAGGGGGCACCGCTGTCTGCCACACTCTCCCTGATGATGGCCCAGTGCTGTCGAAAGATCAAGGACACGGTGCAGAAACTGGCCTCGGACCATAAAGATATTCACAGCAGTGTCTCCAGGGTGGGCAAAGCCATCGATAGGGTGAGTACCCCCTTTTGTCTAGGATCCAGGGGTTGGACCTGGGGGCCCAGATGGGAATCCCTGCCTTAGTGATGGCTTTCACTCCCATTGGTTCTTTGGCCCTCTGCAGGCTGGAGTATGGGGAGAAGATATCCCCCAAGGTCTCCCTCATCTGCTGGTGCCCAGTGGCATCATGGTGGGAGCCAGTTCTCATGGTGTTGGGCTTTCTGTGGTCCTGAGTGCCTCCTGCTCCTGTGGGTTCATGCCTGTTTTATGTGCTGCAGTCAGGATCGGGGCCCTCCTGTTCTGACGTGTTCTTGGCCCTAAGGAGCTCACATTTCACCTCTGTGAAGGACTCCCCAGGGTACAACTTGGAACTGGGGTACTGCTGTGCCCCCTTAGCTCTCCAGACTGGGCTGTCTCTCACAATGCTTTGCTAGTGAAAAGCAGCAAACCCCTTCGGGCGCTGTTATCACTCAGTACCCTAACAGCATGTGGACACCACACCTAGCTAAATTGCATGAATGCTCCCTGAACTACTCATGAATCACATGGAGAAAGGTACCAGCAAATCTTCCAAGCCCCCAGCCTTGCACCCCAAAGCTGTTCCGTCTTGCCCTGATTAGAAGCCTGACCAGCGTATGTTTACTACCCAGTCTGCCCCTCCCTCGATGTGGAGAGGACAGTCACTAGCCTTTGTAAACTGAGCTGAGATTTACGAAGCACTTCAATTGAAACACACTGCTTTAGGTAAAATATAAAACAGATTTATTAACTACAGAGAGATTTTAAGTGATTAGAAGTGGTAGCCACAAAAGGTCAGAGATAGTTACCAAAGGAAATAAAAGTTAAGTGTGCAGTCTAAATCTTAAACCTTATTACATTAGGCAGTATTTGGATCAAGCAGTTTGTCTCACCCCACTGGATGTTGCAAGTAGGTGATATTTCTTAATACATAGGCTTCCTCTTTAAGCCTGGGACCAGTCTCCTCAGTTCAAGTCTTTGTCTTCCCTGTGTTCTTGTTGCTTCCAGCATAGGTGGGGGAGGAGAAAGGCCAAAGCATGAGTCCACTGTCCTCTATTTTATATCCTCAGTCCATGTGCCTGGAAAACATTAGCCCAGGTGGGCTTTGCTGAGTCACAGAGTTGAGCAATCCCCCTTTGTGTGATGCTTGTGCAGCCCTCTTACTGCATTGTAAATCCCTTGTTTACAACTCCTCTGCTGTTTAATGGACACTTAACACCCTCCTGGGTGGGGATCACCTCCTTTTTTGTCACTAGAGAACTAGCAACATATTTCAGTAAAAACCATATAGCAAAATCTCACAACTTCACACACAATAACAGCATACATATTTGGACAGAACAGTGGGTTTCTGCGGATCATGACCTTTCATATGACTCCTTACATGACATACTTTGTATGAAATAGATCATACTTATATGATGGGGTGTATATGGGGGGTCCAGGGTGCTGCTTTGAGGTACAGAGTGTCACGACCTACTACTATGCCACCCAGAAATGAGATGATGTGGCTCTGAGGCTGTGATCCAGTCAGCCAACTGAAAGCAGCTCAGTGCAGGGGCTGTAGTGGTTTGGGTGGGAGCGTGCTGTTGTGGGGTGGCTTTGCAGGAAGTTGCAGGGGGTTTGTTTATGAGCATGTGATCAGGCCGGAAGGTGATAGATGGGGGGGGGCATCCCCTCATTCTCAGGGGCACCACTGACTCCTCTCATTCATTTCCCAGAACTTCGATGCCGAGCTCTGTAGCGTGGTCTCAGATTCGGTGTGGGAGTCGCGGGAGAAGCAGCAGCAGCAGCAGATTCTGCAGATGGCGATTGTGGAGCACTTGTACCAGCAGGGCATGCTGAGCGTGGCAGAGGAGCTGTCCCAGGTACCAGGGCTGCTGGTAACAACACTGGTCCTAGCTTGCCACACAGCAGCATTGTGTGAGGGAGGGCGTGGCCTCCCTGGGGCAGGGGCACCAGCAGTGTTGTGGGCCTGCTCTCTGGTGAGTGGGCCTTACTCAGCATTTGCCCCTGGCAAGGTTCGCTCCAGGCCAGCACCTCTAGCCAACCCAGGCCCGTTGGTATGAGGCCCTCCCCAGCTCTGCAGGGACCGAATTGCGGCTGCCAAGTCTGCTGCTCCCCTGCATGTGTTCTGTGCTCCAAGGAGGAGGGCCTCTCTCCATCATGCAGGGTAGGAAACCTCGCCCATCTCTGGCTGGGGAGCCTCTCCTGGCACCACCCCTCCGCCCCGGTGCTGCCTGCTGTATGCCACCCTCCCCAAGAAGCTGGTGGGATGTGACCACTGGCTCTCATTCTCCACAGGAGTCCACCCTGAATGTGGACTTGGACTTCAAGCAGCCGTTCTTGGAGCTGAACCGGATCCTGGAAGCGCTGCACAAGCAGGACCTGCGTCCAGCTCTGGAGTAAGAACCAATCATCTGGGAGCGCTGAGCATCCCAGTGCTCCTCCTTGCCCATAGCCTCCGCATCCTTACTGAAAGTGGCCCCTCCCCTTCTGCTTGACTCATGCACCGAGTCTGGGTTGGGGTATGAGGTGCTTTGGCTGGTCAAGAGGGAGCACGGTGCACCCCAGCTAACATGTGATGATCGCACTCACCCTGCCTGCTGGAGCATGCTCCTTGCACCTTGCATCCCAGTCAGAATGAGGCCTACAAGCACAATGCTCCTTAACACCCCAACCAGCCCTCCTGGGGCAGTGCCATGTGCAGGGCCTGACACACATCCTCTTGCCCATGAGCCACTTATGTTCCTTTTTTCACCCCAGCTGACTCTGGTGCTACCTGGGTAGTCCCTGGAATTACAGACACTGGAGGGAAAGGAGCCCTCTAGGCCAGCCCGGCCAGGGGCATTTCACACAGAACAGTCTCCAGGAATGGGAACAACCCCACCCTCGTCTTGTCAGGTTGGGCATCAGCGAGAACTTCCTGGCTGTCCTGGCCCACCTTCCCCAGACAGTCAGGACTTAGCTGCCCCCTGTTCTTTCCTATCCAGCTGGGCAATCTCAAACAGGCAGCATCTGCTGGAGCTGAACAGCTCCCTGGAATTCAAGCTGCATCGTCTCCACTTCATCCGGCTCCTGGCTGGTGGCCCTGACAAGCAACTGGAGGCCCTGAGCTACGCTCGCCACTTCCAGCCCTTTGCCCGCCTGCACCAGCGAGGTGAGACTGTGCCAGGTGGGGCCCTGCCACTGGCCTCCCGAGTGGGGCACGGAACTGTCCACTGGGTAGCCCCGTTCCCAGGCTACAGGGGGCCCCATCCTGGAGGCACTGATAGGACAGGGTCGGGGGTTGTGGCCACGTTGCTTCTTGAGGCCAACCAGGGTGTTGTTTTGTTCAGAGATCCAGGTCATGATGGGCAGCCTGGTGTACCTGCCTCTGGGCATTGAGAACTCCCCGTACTGCCACCTGCTGGATGCCCGGCATTGGACAGAGATCTGCGAGACCTTCACCCGCGACGCCTGTGCCTTGCTGGGACTCTCGGTGGAATCCCCTCTCAGTGTCAGGTAAGCCCCAGGCCAGGGCCTGTGGGGCCCCCCTTAGCAGTACCACCAAGTTCTAAGGCGTCTCCCTCTCATGCAGCTTTGCGTCCGGATGTGTGGCACTGCCCGTGCTGATGAACATCAAGGCAGTGATTGAGCAGAGACAATGCACAGGTGTCTGGAGCCACAAGGATGAGCTGCCTGTAAGTGTCATCTCGTGGGGCGGCGGGGTGGGGTGGGGCAGTGGGGCTGACCTCCCTGTGCTCTCTTGGCAGATTGAAATTGAGCTGGGCATGAAGTGCTGGTACCACTCAGTGTTTGCCTGCCCCATCCTTCGCCAGCAGACAACTGACTCCAATCCGCCTATCAAACTCATCTGCGGGCATGTCATCTCCCGGGACGCGCTCAACAAGCTCATCAATGGGGGGAAGTAAGTTTGGTTTCTTGACGCTCACCCGTGGACCCTGACCCACCTCTGCCCTGCAGCCCCTGTCCCGCAGGCTGGGCCTTCGCCTGGCATCACTTTGTGTGATGCAGCCTGGTGCCATGGGAGTGTGAGTGCTCTGAAGATCCCTTGGCCTGTGCACTGTACCGCCAGGGTTCCTGGCTGCCCTTGTGCTAGTCTGGGCCAGGTCACCTTCCCCAGCCCCCCTGCTCTCCTGCAGCTCGGTGCTGCAGGTTGCAGTGAGCCTGAACGGGCTGGGTGCCGTGGATGCTGATGAGCAGGGCTTGTTATCTCTGGTGCTGGGAAGTAGGGTGCACACGCAGTGCTGCTGCCTGCCCATGGCCAACCCTGTGCCCCTGGGGGATGCCAGGCCTTCCTTAGACTGAGCCTTGGGGACTGGGCTGTGACGGGAGGGGCAGACTTCTGCTGCCGTCGGCCCTGCAGTGCCCCAGAGCTCTACCATTTTCTCTGTGTTCCCCGGCCTTCCCACCTGATGCCTTTGTCTCTGGACCTCTCCTCAGGCTGAAGTGTCCCTACTGCCCCATGGAGCAGAACCCAGCTGATGGGAAGCGCATCATCTTCTGACGCTGGTGTGGTTGGAAGGGCTGTGGCAACAGGTCACTGCTCTTCCCCTTAGGTGGCCTGTCCCACCCTCGCAGTGCGAGAGGCGGTGGTGCTGCCCACAGCAGGGCGTGGGCTGCCTCTTAGGCTGTGGGTCTGAGAGCAGCTCTGTCCACTGCAGCCCCATTGGGGTCCCTTCCTCCTGCAGAGCTAGGGCAAAGTCCAGAGCAGTGGACCTGAGCCTGACCGCCACCTGAGAAAGGGAGCTGAAATGGACAGAGCAGCAGTGTGACGTGCTTGCTGCGGTGAGCTCCGGGAGGCCTCAGTGTGTGCTCTCCTAGTGATCTGGCTTACGCTGCCCTGCTCACTCTGTGCTCCCGTCCTGTCGGTCTAGCCTGCTGGGCAGCTGTCTTTCTGCTCAGTAATAGGCAGAGCCCCTCCTGGCCTCAAACATGGCTACGGGAGCATTCCTAGCCCTCTGCCAGTGCAATGGCCATGCTGTACAGTCCCTTGTGCATTTACTGATATTTTTTGCATTGTAAATATTAAAGTGGGAGCTGCCTGGAGCCATTTTATAAATTCCAGAAAATAAAGCCTGTTAGTCTTTCCCCCTTGCTCTCTGAGCGCCTTGGGAGAAAGGAGGGCTGGGTCCTTAACAGCTTGGGCCCAAAGATGACATGAACCCCACTGTAAGAGGGGACCCGCTTTCTGATGTGGGGGCTGGGGCTAGCTGTCCCTCTGGGACTGTTCTCCCGCCTCCCCTGCATCAGCCTATGAAATAGGGCACAGAAGTGAGGGGGAAGAGCTGCTGTTAGAGCTGAAAAATGGAGGGGTGAGGTGGGGGGCATGTAGAGGGGGTGTAAGGAGACAGAATGGGAGGGGGCACATGGGGGCTCCAGGACACTAAGTCTGGGGGTGGGGTAGCAGCTTTATGACAAGCAGACCAGTGTTGAGATAAACCTTTTATTCTAAACAGAACCAGGTAACAAACGTTCTACTGTGACTGCCCTGTCCTAGGCTCCTTTGGTTCTTCCCCAGCCGGAGGGATCACGGGGAAACCAAAGACTGGATAAAGTGTACAGGAGTGTGGCATGGCTAGCCGTCCTGGAGAATTTATTCTATAGCATGTGGTCCCTCTTTTAGATCTCTTTACTGAACTAAAACACTGTTATCTTTAAACTAAAACCAATACAGTACTGATTTAACCACCTTCAGGTTGCTTTAACACTTAATACGTCTCACTCTGTCCCTGAGGGCATTTCAGCAGTCTTCCCCATCTGCAACCTCTCTTTGGGCAAGCCCTGGTCTGTAAGGCTGGTCCACCTCATGGTCAGTTTGTGGCTTGTTTCCATCTTGTGTCTGCTCTCACTTCACTTGTCGTGGCCACATTGTTGGGTATCATGGCAGATGCTTACAATTCCGGGGTAAGATTTTGCTTTGACTGTACTCACTGAATCTAAGGTGACTCTTCTTTGGTCGCTGCTGCTTTGACTGGCCAGTGCCCATCTTGCCACTCTCTCTCCAATCTTTGTGTTTAAGTGGGGTAGGCTTTGCCTCACTTTCCCAGACTCCTTAGTCGTCTTTTGTTTGTCCTATAGCTGCTAATTGAGTATTCCGAAGGATCAGAGAAATGTGGGGCTGGAAGGGACTTTGAGGCCATCAAGTCTAGCCCCCTGCATTGAGAGAGGCCCAAGTAAATCTGGACCATTCCTGGCAGGTGTTTGTCCAACCTGGTTTCAAAACCCCCCAATGCTGGGGATTCCACAACCTTCTCACGAAGCCTAGTTAGGAAGTTTTTCCTAATATCTAACCTAAATCTCCCTTGCTGCAGATTATGCCATTTCTTGTGGTCCTACCTTCAGTGGACATGGAGAACTGATCCCTGTCCTGTTTATAATAGCCTTTCACAGCTTTGAAGTGTGATTGGATCCCCCCTCAGGGTTCAGTATCCTTGGTGATGCTTTTCAAGTCTCTTTATGTGTATTGCAATCAGTGATTTGTGGTCAGTTTTTACTTTGAAGCTACAACACTAGAGAAAGTAGTGAAATATGCCAGACCTAGTGGCTCTCTGTGTGTATACAGCCTCTCTGCGGCTGTCATACCCCTGGATGCATAAAAGACTGGCAACCAGTCAGTCCCCTGACACACCCAGCCTTCCTTTTGAAGCATCTCTGTAGATGGGGCAAAATATCACAGCACTGAAGATGAAGTCTGAATGGGCTTTAAATCATTGACCAAGTGCCTGAATCCTGGCCATTTCTTTTACTCATGCTGGTTTCCAAATCACTGACGTCATTTTCTGCTTCCATTTTTCTGTCCTCGTCCAATTTTAATTTCTGTGACCTTTTGCCTTGCTGATTTCACTATGGTATTCAGTCACATGCTCTGTGCCTTTCTTTCGGCATCTTTTGTGTACATTCTGCTGCTTGGCATGTCAGAGCCATCATACTTAGTAATCGTTCAGACTCACTTTTTGTTACAAGCGGGACGATCTAGTCTTTGAGCGTTTATTCACAGGACTAACTTAAAATTAGTCTTGTGACAAATCCCTCTGTTTTCCCTTTGCTGTGTTCTTAGCCTGAATAGCTCTTTCCCAAGTAACATGTTTTCTAGGGACACACTGATCCTCAAACATTTTCATTATTTATGCACCCCTTTCCTGCCTGCCCCACCATCTGCATGGGATGCAGTGTGTACAGCTGGGGCTTCTAGGCCTGCCACTGCTGAGTGCAGAGCAATCGTTTCCTTAGCCTCCAGTGGCTTTCCGGCTTCTAGGCACACAGCATTTCCGCGCATGCTTAGGGCTGCAGGGGCGTTACTTGCAGGCGCCCGGGCACTGCAGCTGCCATTGTAATACTGGGCCTTCCAGCTCACGGTGACTTCCCTGCTGGTACTTACTACTGCCCTGTTGATGAGCAGATGGTATCAAGGGCTGTGCCGCTGGGGTGCCATAACATAAGCACTTGCTACAGCAATGGCGGGTTTTTCTGTGCCTAATTTACCTCCCCGAGCAGCAGGAATTAGGTTAATGGAACAATTCTTCTGTTGTCCTAGCTGCATCTCGACCGAGGGTTTCGTTCATCTGAGCACTGCAGCTGCACTGAGCTATGTACAGAAATGAGAAATGTTTCACTGCCTTGTGTAGCTGCAGCCTGAGTGTGCCCTGGCTTGGGCACCTTTGGTTCTGCCCCAGAGGCAGTCTCAAAGGCTGCAGAGTGTACAGAAGTGGGGCATGGCTACACCTGGCCAATTTAGTCTAGAGCTCAGGGTGCTGGGGCTGTTCTTGGGGCAAGGCTGGCCTGGCCAGCAGAGACTAGGCTGGGAGCCTGGCCTTGACTCTGCAGTGTGAGCATGAGGACAGCAGTAGCTCTGCAGCCCTGTCTCCCATCACCCAAACCTGGCGGTGAAGGATGGAGTCCAGTAGTGGTGGGGGTCGAGCCTATACATCCAGGATAGCCACCAGTACCTGCTGCTAACAGCAGAGCAATCAGTTTCTCAGAGTGCAGAGAGTGCTGCTCCCTGGTACAAGGTGCCCCGTAGTTGGTCAGTACCTCACCCCTGGGTTCTGCTGCTCTTTGGACCCAGCTGAATCAGAGGCTGGGGTGGTTCATAAATTGTCGTCATTCCAGTTTGCCCCTAGACCAGCCAGCACTGTAGTGGGGCACACTGGGGCAACGGCAGGAAAGGAGGGAGGGTTTTTTTTGCACCAACTAGGATAGAATCAATACGTGTCACAATGCTGCACAGTCACATCATGCGTGGCTGACTGCAGTGCTGAGACCCCAGCCCCACTGCCTGGCAGACACCCCACATGCTGGAGCCATCTCCCCACCAGTGGTAAGGGGGGAGAAGAAATGTGTCCGAGACTTCAATACATCTCCACCCCCCTCAGCAGGCTGGGCATAGCCAAGGGTTGTGGGGACTGGTCATAAGCAGCGGCCCCCAAGGACATGAGTCCAAATTCCTCTCCCCCCCGTGATCCTGCAAGAGGCTGATATTTTTGATGCAGAGAGAGGCCACCAGGCAGCCATGTGCCATGGTTGGGGAGTGCATGGTGCAGTAGCTAGGCACAGGTCCTGCCTTACATTCATTTAGTCAATTTCACTGTAGCCTTTTGTTCACTGAGCCCAGGCTCCACTTTGCCTCCTAACACAGGCCCCAAACACAATGGTTCCCACCTAGCTGGGGCTGGGCTGGACTGAACTGAACGGGACACCAACCCTCTCCAGCCCCGTCTACACCCAGAATGGCCTCTATTTATTCCAGGGCAAACGCTGGTGGGCCAGAAAGAAAGTGGTTTCTGCGCTGTCAATGTCACTTCTACACAGTCATCCCTGTTCCTCCCCCATTATCTAGCCTTCAGGCCCAGCCCTGCTGATGCTGGAGCAGTGGCCTCATGCTCTGATGTAGCCTTAAAGCCAGGGTGCCACCGACACTGGCCTAGCTGCTTTACTAAAACCCACAGCAAACAGCTGTACAAATACATTTATTTCATCCATCACAGAACAGGTCTGACTTGATGCTCATGGCATGGACTCTTCCCCCACAGGAATGCTAGCCTGTCCAGTAAGCCTGCTGTCCCCCTCCCTTCAAGGGGGAGGTCAGTCACCATCTGCCCCCAACCTCAGCAGCTGCTACTCAATTATTTCAGAACAGGTTTTTTTTGGTTAAAGATAAAAAGCCCAGGGTCCATGCAGCCCCCTCTCCCGCACACTGAGCACCCAGCAAGTAGCTGCAGGACCAGCTCACATTTCATTTTGTAAAGTCCTCGGAGGCCACCGAATATTGCTGGGGCAGTGCAGGCCCAGCCTTCCAGAAGCTCCAGAGCAGGCACTCCCCATGTCCTTCACAGGGGGACAGGAAGAGACACAACCTCCTCCCAACACTCCTTATATGCCTCCTGGTACTCCTCATGTGGCTTGATCATTATCACACAGGTTGGGCGCTTTGAGCCGCCA
The DNA here is from genome assembly GCF_965140235.1 of Caretta caretta. Lineage (NCBI taxonomy): Eukaryota > Metazoa > Chordata > Testudines > Cheloniidae > Caretta > Caretta caretta. The sequence goes on along the minus strand of NC_134213.1, from coordinate 602,344 downwards.
GCTGCTCCCAGATCCTGAACAAGAGGAAGAGGATATCAGAGATGCCCAGGAAAGCTGCTGGTGACCTCCACCCACTGGGGGGAGTGGGAATCCTACCACTCCTCTGTGGAGGAGAGCAGACCCCTGCACTCCACCCCACAGGGGAAAGTATGGCTCCCCTGACCCTACGGTCACCCCCACCCCCAAGTGACTGAACCAAATTGTAAAGCAACCTTCCCACAACTGAGCAGTCTCTCACCCTCCCGCCCCCCCAGATTAGAGCAAGGGGTCCCAAACTTTTTGTGGGACAACCCCATTTGAATTATTTCCTTCTGGGACCTCAGAGGGTACAGAGTACCTAATTCTGAAGCACAAAATGGCATCCTCCACGCAGCGTGACCTCGTAGCTGTGTGGCGTGTGAGGTCATGCTGTGCTTAGCAAGCCATTTCACAGAACAAAATGGCATTATCCATCTGCCGTGACCTTGCACACACCAGAGGAGAGGTCACGCTGTGTAGAGCAAGACAGCATCCGTTGCACAGTAGGGAATGCCAGGCCCCATCTGCTCAGGGCACGACCCCATTTGGGAACGGCTGCGTTAGAAGGACTTCTTATCTTCCCCAACTCCTCCCACAGCCTGTCCTTACTGATCCAGAAACATCCAGCACCTGGCCTGATGGGGCCCAGCAGTACTCTGCAAGGATGGCATGAAGTCAGCAGGGCCAATGTCTTGCCAGGTCGGAGGAATATTAAAGCCCTAAGGATGCCAGTTGGAGACACCCCCTTAGAGAAGATTGTGCAGGGCTCCCGTTGGGGTTTTTTTTATTTTGCTATTTGGACAATTTAAAGGACCTGCCAGACGAGAACAGAACATAGATATCTCCTGGCTGCAGCGGGGAAAACTGGATGCTTTAGGAACAAAGATGAAAGCTCTTTGACTAGAACACACTTCACAGTATTACCCCAGGCAGCTCAAAGCATTTGCCTGGCTGTGTTACCTCTGGCAAAATAACAGCTTCAGTGTTAGGCAGTGACCCGCCTTCAGCCCCACCCTTGAAGCAGGATGACAAACAGCCCATAGAGTGTCACCGCTAGGGATCCCTTAGCTCAAATGGTCGATTTTAGGGAGTTGTGCAGGAGGCCAAGTGACACCCGTGTGTTCAGTCTGACTTTGGGAATGGGGGAGGAGCAGCAAAGACCTGGGTTTTATGCCCTGGGCAAGAGCTTCTTAGCACCAAAAAGAGAAAGCGGGGAGGGAGGAAGGAGGCACCACCTAAGCCACAGCTTGTTATCCTGCTGGAATGTTTCATGCCCTCTTGGTGCCCACGAAGGGGAGATTCCCCCAACTCCTGAGAGCCCCCTGAGCTTACCGACTTGGAGGGGATGTAAGCGTAGGGGAGGGACCTGTCTTCACACATGACGGGGAGGTGGCAATAAACTTCAATGGGCAGCGTGTCTCCAGCAAGGACTATGATCCTGAAACAGCAAAGAGAGACGACTTATCAGTAGCGGTGGACAGGGAGATGGGAACCGGAACGTGCCCGTCGAGAAGCGCTGAGGAGGCGGTGACTGGTCACGAAGGGGGCCGGGGCCGGGGCCAGCATTGCCGGTGCCCCAGCAAAGCGTATCCGGCCGTGGGACGCAGCCTACCCGGGACGATGCCACAGGCCTGTGCTCTCGGAGCGGAGAACCCACGGCTCTGGTCCTTCGGCCCCGGCCAGCGCCTGTCTTGCCGGCAGATACCGCAGGGCCCAGCTTTGGGGGTGGCTGCAGCTGGGCTGCTGGGTTCTTACCCCTTCTCGCCCTTGTTGATGAATTTCTGAACTTCCTTTACTCCCCGCCGGATCTGCTTGTGTTTCGCCGCTGGAAGAGAAATAAGCGGCCATCAGATTCAGCACGTGCTCCGGGGGGCTCCCGCTCCGGCCCCGCTCCCCAGGCCCGTGCACGGGACTCTGTCTCGTTCCCGCGGCGGTTCTCCCGCAGGGCCCGGCCCCCCCCCGCAGGCCCCGGCCCCCCCCCGCAGGGCCCGGCCCCGGCCCCGGCCCCGGCCCCGGCCCCGGCCCCACCTTTCTTGATGCACTTGTAGAGCTTGCGGGTGAGCCTGCGGGAGGCCAGCGGCCGCGCGATCGGGTTCAGGTTCCCCAGCAGCTCCTGGTACGATCGCTCCGGCGCCACTTCGGGCTCCGGCGCCGCCTCCGGCTCCAGCGACTTCTCCCGGGCCATGATCGACAGACACGTGGCCCGCCCCGGGCTCCACTTCCGCACGCGCGCGGGGCGCCCTGGGAAGGGCCCGGTTACAGACTCCGCCCGCCTCCACCCCAGCCAATAACAGCCCTCCCTTGGGTGCCCCGCCCCTCGCGGCGGCGGCCTGGCGGCGCGGTCCCACGTGCCGCGCCTGCGGGAAGAAGGGAGGCGCGTGACCGTCCCGCGCCTCAGAGACACGCGCCTGCTGGAGCCACGTCCGTGCGCGTGCCCCGGGTCTCCCCGGCCCGGCCCGGCCCGGCCCGGCCCGGGTTCTGGCTGCAAGCCCGCAGCTGCAGCCCGGGCTACCAGCGCCCCGCCGCAACCGGGCCACGCACCCGGCGGGGGAGGCGCCAGGCCCGGCGGGGATGGCAGGGAGCGGGCCCGGGTGGGGGGTGCCAGGGAGCGGCCCCAGGCCCAGGGCGAATCCAGATCGGGACCAGATTCCCTAACCTCTGGACACCAGCCAGGCTTTTCACCGGAACGGAATTCAGGCGTCAAGTCTGGACTCCAGCTCCTCACCCCAGCCCGGTCTCTCTGGCTCCTCAGCACCTGCAGGGAGGACGGACTAAGGCAGGGAACAAGCCCTGAAGCACTGCAAAGCCTCTCTCCCTGGGAGGTCTCGTGGCAGTAGCTGGCTGGGATGGGACCTCTGGGCTGAGTCTGGGGCACGTGCGAGTTCCAGACACTTCCCCCTTTAGCAGTTAAGGAGTTCTTTCTGGGGACAACTGTGTGAGACTACCACAACTTCACACACACAAGATTTATTAAAAGCAGAGAAAATGGAAATAAAAGCAGAGGCTTTACCCTGTTTACAAGCGGACTTAGATTCCAAGCCAAAAATGCAGTTAAAAGCAAGCACACATACCGGTGCTGGAAGGGTAAAAACATTTACAGAGCTGTTGTAATGATCCCCAAACCAAACATTACAAACCCAGGAAATTCAAGTTTAGATTACACTTAAATCCAAATGTGTTAAGGGATGGAAAAGCACCATTAAACAACCTTAACTCTGCCCTGTGGTGACATCATGCAGTAGCCATATGATTATGATTAAGGCACTTCAGTGTGTGTGACCTCAGGTTAAAGAGATTTTTAAAGGCCTTGTAGTTTTTCCCCCTCATGTCCTCATTACAGGGATTACATTGTAGAAACAAAGAGCCATAACAGCCACCTTTCAAAGGCTTAAATTACCTTACTCAGAGCCTGCATTTCACGAACAGTCTGCATAGCTCTGCCTCTGCCAATTTTGGTATTGTCCTTTCAACTATGCAGACTGACAGAGTCTTCCAATACACCCTTCCTTCCTCATTCTCCACTGTGCTAAACAATGAATCAGGGACAGAGGTACAGACGCCCATCACAGGAACTCTTAAAGGGACCAAGGGCTATACAGCTCATTTCTTTGGGGACACCATCTTTCTTTACTGGCCTGGGAAAGGTCCCCAACCCTTGGGAACATCACCACCACCCCAGCCAAGGAAGGAGGCATCCAGCTCAGGGAGTGTGTGCTCGGCCCCACCCCAAGCCAAGGAAGGGGATGTCCTTTCCAGGGCAGAGGAGGCCCCAGGAATCTAGAAATTGCATTTAGTTTTTTTAATCCATCTTCCTGGGCTGTGAGAAATGGTTGCTAGTGCAGGGCAGGGGAACAGGGTCTGGAAGAGTGCTGGGGGAGGGTACTACCCCCCAAAACTGGCCCCTCATCTGACCGTCTTCCTACATCCTCCCAAAGCCCAGCCTCTCCTCTGAGCACAGGAGGGCCTCACCCAGCAGCTGAAGCTGCTCCAGGACATCTCGCTGCATCTCCACAGCCATGCGGTGCACGTGATGGTCAGAGCTGTTATACATCACTGCATTCTGGAACATCAGCATGAGGTCCCGCTGGAATTGGGCTGTGGTCCAGATCTGGCCCTTGGACAGGCGCCTCTTTATGTTGGTTAAATCCATGGGTCTGGAAGGAGGCATGAAACTCAACTGTACATACCTAAGGACTGCCCTAACCTTGCCTGGATGGGGGTGGGCACCCTCTCCCTGAGACGGAGGTCTCATTTTTGTTTCCCTGCAGCCCCAAACACTGGAATGCTTAGGCCCAGTTCTCAAGAGGAAAATGGCAAGAGCTTAAGAAAGCTGGAAAGAAACTGCGGATTTGGGTGATCTATATCACACAGCTAATTAACTTGCCAAGCCACTAGCAATTATTTCTGAAAAGCCAAATGTGACACTGAGCAGAAAAGGAAAGAGGCGTGATCCTGGTAATTAGCACCTGTCAAATCAACCCCAATTCTCTTGTGATTGAAAATGGCACATGTTAAGAAAAATATCTATAAAGAACGAGAATCTAATGGTCCCAAGGGAAAAAGCAGTGGTGGTGAGGGGGTGTGTTATAAGGACTAAATCTTATTTACTTTCTTTTGAAATCATTACAGAATTGATGGGTGAAGCAGGAGGTGGAAGAGGATGACCGTGATTAGAAACACGGGCCAGAAATAGAATGAGCATCATCTTTAAAAAATGTACTTAATCCATCTGGGGGAAAAAGGATCTGAAACTCAGCTCCTCACTTTGCAAGGTTTCAGAGTAACAGCCGTGTTAGTCTGTATTCGCAAAAAGAAAAGGAGTACTTGTGGCACCTCAGAGACTAACCAATTTATTTGAGCATAAGCTTTCGTGAGCTACAGCTCATGAAAGCTTATGCTCAGATAAATTGGTTAGTCTCTAAGATGCCACAAGTCCTCCTTTTCCTTTTTCACTTTGCAAGGGGAACCTTGCAAAACGGGAGTGATTGGGAGACTAAGGAGAGGAGAACTGCAAATGAGACAAGTTTACAACACAATATGATGATACAACAACATCAGTGCAATTCCAGGGCAGCCTGTACGTGGCCCTCCCCATGCAGCCCTGGAGCCTGCCCTTGGAGTAGTGCTGTCAGAGCTCGGCACACATTACTAGAACTCCAGACAAACTGGAGGGAGCACAGAGAAGCGCAACCATATGCTGACGCGGTGAGAGAGTGTAAAACAAGTCTTGGACAAAAGGCTAGATTCACAAAGGGACTTTGGGTGCCTAAGTCCAACACCTAGGCACCACTGAATGTCACAGCAAAAAAGGTCACTCACTCTGTGCAGTGATTGTTGTTCTTTGAGATATGTCCCCCTATGTGTGTGCCTCTTCAGCTATGCAGGAGTCTTGCAAACCCTTGACCAGAGCTTTTCCATTAGCAGTGTATGGTCGGCCCACACATGCACTCTGTACAATCTTGTGCTGCACACTGAGGGACTATAGGGCTGCACGGGCGAACTGCCCCAGTTCCTTCTCTGACTGCCCAAGAAAGAGGGGAAGGAGGGTGGGTAGTGGGGCACCCACAGGGGGACACATCTCACAGAACTACCATTACTGCACAGGCATACTCCCCTTCTCTGAGTAGTGTCCCCACGGGTGCCCCACTTCAGGTGCTTCCTGAGCAGCACCCCACAGGGAAGAGGGCGCTTCAGAACGGAGTCCAAGGCTGAAGCAGTACAGGAGGACCAAGTGCCACATCAGCTCTGATGCTGTGGACCAAGTGTTTAGACCAAGTATACACTGAAGCCCAGTAGCAGCTGGGCATATCTCAGAGTGTTTTTGAGCCAAGTGGTGGAAGTTGCCTGTGATTGGCCAGAGGGTGCTTTTATCCTTTGGGGTAGGAGGCAGACCACCATCTGCATTGTAGCAAGCGACCACACACCCAAAGCGCCATCTCAAAATCTCTGCGTAAAGATTGTGAACCACTTGGTCTTTCTGTGCTGGAGTCAGTCTAGGTGATTTCCAAAATAGCTTGGTCCTATCTAGATAAAAGGCCAGTGCCCATCTAACATCTAAAGTATGAATAGATGTTTCATGCTGAGATTTACATCGTTTGGGGAAAACACTGGTAGACGAATACCTTGGTTAAGATGAAAATCCACCAATACTTTAGGTAAGAATTTAGGGTGCAACCATAAAGGGACCCAGATTTGAATATCCTGTGAAGAATTTGAGAGTCCAGCTCCCATTTGTAGTCCTGGGAGAAGTGCCTGCTGATCATATTGTCTGTGACATTCTGGATTCCAGGAAGGTAAATGACTGAGATATGAAGAAGTTACTCACCTTGTGCAGCAGCGATGGTTCTTTGAGATGTGTGTCCCTATGTGAGTAACTTCCTCTTCTTCGTCAAGTAGCGTCCCTGTGGATGCTCCACTGAGGTGATTCCTGAGCAGTATCCCGCACTGGAGGCTGGGGCTTCAGAGTTGAGTCTACTATAGCTAATAGCACCATGGCACCAAATCTGGCATCTGACTGCAGCAGAGTCCCTCAGGATGGCATAGTGTTCTGCAAAGGAATGTGCAGATGCCCAGGTAGCTGCTCTGCATATTTTGGATATAGGGATACCCTTGGAGAAGGCGACAGACGAGGAAACTGATGTCGTAGCGTGTGTGTGGACTGTGGATGGAGGTGCTAAATTACGAATCTGATAAGAGTTTGATCCAGTTTGAGACCCATTTGGAGAGTCTTTGAGCTGAAATTGCGTGCCTTTAGACATGTCCATGATAGAGAGGAAGAGTCTCGGAGATTTTATAAAGTTTTTGTCCTGTCCAAATAGAAGTCCAAGGGTCTCTTTATGTTAAGTGTATGGAGGATGGCTTCCCTATTATCCTGATGAGATTTGGGATAAAAGGTCAGAAAGTGAATGAGCTGGTCTATGTGAAATGCTCAAGTCGTTTTGGGGGTGAACTTCAGATGTGGTCTGAGGGTGACTTTGCCATGGAAGAACACTGTGAAGGGTGGATGCGCCATCAGAGCCACTATCTCCCCAATCCTTCTTGCTGAGGTGATGGCGATCAGGAACACCGTCTTCATGAAAAGGTGAGTCAGAGAACAAGTGTCCATGGGTTCAAAGGGCGGTATAGTCCTTTTAAAAGTAGACTGAGATCCCATTGTGGGGTAGGAAGCCTGGGTTGGGGAAAGAGGTTCGCTAGGCCTTTGAGAAACCTCTTTGTTGTCAGGCGGGAGAAAATTGAGTCCCTTCTATTTGCTGGTGGAAGGTTGCTACTGCTGTTAAGTGTACTTATAGCGAGCTAATGAGTCCCAATATCTTGAGATTCAGCAAGTAATCTAAGATTACAGGTAGAGTGGCCGTATCCGGAGTGACTCCTATGGGCTGGCACCAAATTCGAAATCTGGTCCACTTTTGTAGGTAAGGTTGCTGGGTAGTCATTTTCCTGCTGTGTAATAACACTTCCTGTACCTCTTCAGAGCAGTGTGATTCTATGTGCTGGAATCATGAAGGAACCAGGCTTTGTGGTTGAAGGGGCACCTCCATTAGGAGAAGCTTAAGTCTCAGTTCTCTAGCCTTTCTGCACCTCAGCTTCAGTTGTTGACATAAGCCACACTTATGTGGTTCTCTCCCAGACAGCAGAGCAGAGACGCAGACACATCTACAGTGCAGCACCCACAGGGACACTTCTTGAAGAAGAATCTGATGGGCTATACACCAGTTCCACAACTTTATAGCTTTGACACACAGGGAAAGGGATCTTGCACCTCCCCATTTGTTGATACAGAATATGCAACCCACACTTTCTGTCATGATCCTGATTGATTTGCCCCAATGAAGCATCAGAACTGAAAGCAGGCATTCCTGACTGCCCTGAGTTCCAACAGGTTGATATGAAGACCTGTTTACTTAGATCACTATCTGCCCTGAGTTGTAAGGGTACTGATGTCTGCTTCCCACCCTCACAGTGACGTGTCCATCGTCACAGTTATCAATGGAGCGGAGCGGATGAAAGGGATGGCCACTCAGGCACTGAGTTGATTTTTTCCACCAGTGTAGGGAGTCCTTTACCTGGAGGGGAACTGTGACCTGTTTGTCCAAAGCTGTCTCTGGTTGAGGAATAGAACCTTCTGAACCAGCCCTGAAAGCAGTGGTGGTGTAATCTTCCATGTTTAGTTAAAAGATGCAAGCTGCCATATGATTTCGAAGTTGTAAATAGTTCCTTATAGTAGTTTGGAGTCTTCCTTGAATTATCACAGATTTGCCTAGGTTATGAATCCATTCACAGGAAGGAAGGTTCTGGCTGCTAATGAATCCAAGTATGCCCTTATGAATTGTATTTTCTGTACTGGAACTAACATAAATTTTTTTTTACATTTAGCTGGAGACCCAAGTCCTGGAAAAGAGCAAGAGCTGTCTGGGTGGAGGTCCACACTGCTGTGTAAGATCGGCCCTTGAGTAGCCCGTTATCGAGACACAGGAAGTCTAAAATTGCCTGTCACTGAAGGTAAGCAGTTACTATTACTAGAACCTTTGAGAACACCCTTGGGGCCCAAGGGAAGTACATGGTATTGAAAATACTCCTCGCCCATGGTAAAATGTAGGTATTTCCTGTGAGCAGCGTGAATCACTATATGGAAATAGGTGTTTTGCAGGTCAAGGGCCAAAAAGCAATCTCCTATCTCCAGAGAAGGACTTATAGTTGCCAAAGTCACCATCCTGAACTTCTGAGATGTCACACATTTGTTCAGTCAACTTAGATCTAAGATCAGTCTCCACCCTCTGTATGAGAAAATACTTTGAGTGAAAAACTTGCCCCCTGCGAGGAAATGGGAGCTGCTCTATCACTCCTAAACAAAGGAGACAGTGCACTTCTTGACTCAATGTGGTCTCGTAAGAGGGGTCCCTGAAGAGGGATAAGGAAGGGGGATGGGAGGGAAGAAGGGATGTAAAGTGGATGGTGTAATCTGATGTTATAACTTCCATGACCCCTTGTCTCTTGTAATATGCTGCCAAGTCTGTTACAAATGGGAAAGATGGTCTCCAAAAGTGGGGCGGAGGCCAAAAGGTTGTAGCTTGCAAACTAGAGGTGAGGGCAGAATTGAACCCTCCATTGACCTGTCAAAATGATTGTTTTGATGATGACTGGGTACTCGATGAAGGAGAGTGAGGAACTCTCCTCCTCTGGAATCTTTCTAGTGGGTTCGGCAGTTCTGTGAAATCCAGAGAACTGGGCAGGGCACAATCTCTGGGCATTCTGAGACCTGCTAAATCTCTTGTTCATAGGGGTATATATGTCCAGAGACCCCAGTGTGGCCCTGTAGTTTTCGAGAAGAGCTTCTGACCATCAAATGGAAAGTCCTCACCAGTATTCTGAACCGCTCTCGAAAACCCTGATAGATGCAGCCATGAAACCCTGTGCATAACAACTGCTGTGGAGATGGATCTGGCGGTCGTGTCCGAAGCATCTAAGGACACTTGGAGAGGTTCTGGCTAATCACTGACATTTCCTGATGATGGCCTGAACGAGTTCTCTATGTTCCTGTGGAAGATGTTCAATAAAGGCTGCAAATTAGTTGTAATTCATGATGTCGTACTTGGCCATGATCATCTGATAGTTTGCGATACGAATCTGGAGGGTCATGGATGAGTAAGTCTTTAGGCCAGAAAGATCTAACCTCTTCTGGTCTTTATCATAAAGGGTAGACCTAGAGCAGGGGTCGGCAACCTGCGGCATGCGTGCCAAAGGCGGCACACGAGCTGATTTTTAGTGGCACTCTGCTGCCAGCCGGGGTCCTGGCTGCCGGCCCCATTCAGCCCCCTGCTTGACTGGCTGAACGGAATCCATGGCCGGCAGCGGGCTGAGTGAGGCCGACGGCTGGAACCCCAGACTGGCAGCAGGCTGAGCGGCTGAGTCCACTGCCGGTCTGGGGTTCCATCCGCTGGCCCCTGCCAGCCAGGGTCCCGGCTGCCGGCCCCGCTCAGCTCGCTGCTAGTCTGGGGTTCCAGCCATCGGCCCTGGCATGTGAAACCTTAAATTACAGTGAACAAATGAAGACTTGGCACACCACTTCTCAAAGGTTGCCGACCCCTGACCTAGAGCAATGCTGTTTACCACTCTCATTTACAGCATCTGTTATCAGGGAATTAGGCAGAGAGTGTGAGAACAAAAATTCTGAGTCCCTGGGAGAAACACATGTTTCTTAACTGCCTATTTGCAAATTGGCAGGATGACAGCAGTAGTTTGCCGCCCAGTCTTCACTGGATCTAGGAGCGGTTCATTAATGGGTAGTGCAACCCAGGTGGATGTTGCTGACTGCAGAATGTCCAGGAGCTTGTTTAATCGACTCAAGAGGTATCTGAAGGGCGTCAGCGACCCTCTTCACAAGGTCCTGGAAAAGCAAAAATGGTCAGCCATTGATGGTGGTGGAGGCATGAGTACCTCATCCACAGATGAGGATGACATAGGGGTTTGAGGGCAGCCTCCTTATCCACTCTAGTCTCCTGCTCTTCAAAGGTCTCCTCGTGTTGGGAGTTCGGTAGAAGAGACTGTGTAACCCTAGTCTCTCGGTGCATTCGAGCCTGAGGTCTAGAAAATTGCTGACGATATGCCACCCAAGGATCCCAGGCCACTGAGGGGGCATAAGGGAGAGGGGGTGGCACCCAGGGCTGATCCCACCATCCCTGTTGTGGATGCGGATCCTTACTGAAGTATGGATTCCTGTATGGATGAGGAGGGGAACCCTGCACTGCTAAAGACAAAACTGACTGACTGTCTCCTTCATCCTCCTCCATGTCTTCCAATGGTGTGGGTCGGGGAAGGCAGCAGAAAAAGGCAGAGACACTTGTAGTATCAGGAAACAATGGTAATTCAGAGACTGGGTCTCGGTACCAAGAGCTGTCTGGTACCGCTAAGCAGTGGGGGCACTGGCTTGTTGAAAATGGACCAGTCCCTAGAGTAGTGTAATTCCTGCAATATTGAGTGGGTCAGTGCCACGGCATTTTGGTGGATGGTACCATTGATCTGGAATGCATTGGCACCGGGACTGAAGGTGTCTGGCATTTCAATTTTCCTGATACCAAAGGTGCCGAGTGAGAGGGCACTGATGTTATGTCTGATGTAGATGGTGCCATTCTAGAGAAGTATATGTCGTGGGCCTCCCATCCTTCAGAGACAGTACCAGGGGCCTGCTGGACCCATGCTTCTCCAAAGTGCGCCGCGTCTCCTGGACCCGGAGACGCGAGGAGAAAGAGTCTTTTGCCTCCACAATACTGAACCAAGAGGTCAAGGCCTCCGACACTGTAGACTTAATGGGAGATTGGGGTCTTTTGGGAGCCAGCTCCTTGTAGTGGAAGACCAAGCTCTGCTTCTTTGGTGCTTTCGCTGAGTCTTCTGAAGTCTTCTCCCTCTTAGGGGACATCTGGGCCAAGGTCAGAGGGGTGTGTGGTGTGTGTGTGGTTGTCTCCTGACTCAGAAGTGGGCTGCAGGACATGCATCATCATCAGAAGCCTCAATTTGGTCTCCCCATTCTTATGTGCTCTAGCTATGAGAGCCAGGCAAAAGTTACACTTTTGAGAGAGTCCCGCCTCTCCCAAGCAATAAATACATCTAGGGTGGTCGTTGCTGACCAGAACAGCCTCCTGACAGGCGAGGCGGCATCTGAAACCTGGTGAGCCTGGCATGCACAGTCAAGCCAAATAGGCTCCCCGGGAAAAAAAAAAAGCACGGAAAAAAGGGAGAAGAAAAACATCAGTCCTCTCACAACTAGCTAATGAATGATGCATTAACAACTACCGCTAACAGAACAACTGCAGAACACGCTGAGGCAGGCAGAAGGTGAACATGCCAGAGCTCTGTGCCAGGCCGAGGTGACAGAGACAGCAGCTCACCTGCACAGCCCTATACACCCTTGGTGTGCAGCATGAGGCACATGTGCAGGCCAAATGGAAATCTCCAGTCAAGGGCTCGAGAGGCGCATGCGCACCTGAAGTGGAACACCCATTAGGACACTACTCAAAGAACCACTGCTCTGCTGCTGCTAACCCGGTAGGCACCTGAGTTTCTGCTGATGGGGATGTATGTCCTGACACTACCAAGCTCGTTGGCCCTCTAGCTCACACCTAAGCCCCAACAGCATGCTCCAGCAAGGCACTCCCCTGCCTACCTCAATGTGGTAGGTGTACTTTGAATATGCCTACCCTACATAAAAGACTGCTGGGGTAAGAGTTTTTTGGGCAGATTGGCTGATACAGGTATCCCAATAGCTCAGAGGTTAGGGCCCTCACCTGGAATGTGGGAAAGGTAGGTTCAAGTCCATGTGCCAAGAAATTAGCCTTACAAATTAGAACATTGCCAGCAGGAGAGAGTGGGAGACACAGCCCCAAACAGTGAGTAGCCTAGCAGTTAGGGTGCTCCCCTGGGATGTGGGAGATCCAGGCTTGAATCCCCATGCTTGCCTGATTTGGAGCTGTGACTTGAATCCTGGACCCTATAGCGCAGGTGAGAGCTATCACTCCTATCCCCTTGGCTACAAGGGGTGTGTGCGTTTCCCTTTATCTTCCCCCACCATGAGAAAGATCTGATCTGGCTCAAACACCTAGCTCCAGGAGAGGGCTCACAACTCAGCAGCCTGAGTAAAGACGATGCCCTAAGCCTCATCCCCGTCCTCTGAATTTCACCCCAGCAGTACCCTTCTCAGCTTGCTGGCTCCATGACTCCCTTTCTGAGGTGCCTAGCTCTCCCCAGCCAATGCATGGCTAACATGGGCATCTAACTCAGGGCTGCGAATGCCACTAGGGGCCTGGGAGTCAGGCTTTGCGCCATCCAAGAGCCCATAAAGCTGTAGCTGAAGCTGTTCTCACACAGCTCCTTTTCTGTGTCTTGCCCCACCCTAGCTGTTCACTGCTCAGACTCTAAGCTGAGAATGCCCCTGCCCCGTTTGTTTGGAAAGCCCCCTCTGGGTGATAATACAGCCATGCTCAGGGGCTGGAAGAGCCCGCTTTGTGAGGCAGGACTACGTTAATTTTGCATAGCTTGGCTCATTCTGGTTGTAGCATGTAAAGGCCCCGTCAGGACAGGGCCCTGGTGCACTGTGTGCTGTACAAACACATCGTCCTGCCCATAGCAGCTCACAAACAAACTGGCATTAATGACAAACAAGGGGGAGGGTGGGCATAATACATGGTGCTGTTGCAGGGTCACTTCACAAATCAATGGTCCCAAATCACCTGGAAGGGGTTTCTATGAAAATAAATTAAATCAGCTCTCCCCACCTACCACCGTGCCTGGCTGGTTCCTGGAGGCGTCGCAGCAGGGGATGGGGCTAAGAACAACTTCAAAGTATTTGAAGGGTCTAAACCCACGGGAGGAAGTGGGAGTATTTTAGGTGCGCCAAAGGTGTGACATTTCAAAAAGGAACATGGATGCTGAACAGCAAAATGGAGGCTGTATATAAGAAAAAGTTTCTAAAGAGTGAGGTCTATTCAGGGACAGGAGAGTCTCCTCAGGAGAGCTGGGGCAGGATGGGAGCCCCACTGCTTTGGACTAAGCCTTGGAGAAGACACTGTAGGGAACCTTCCCACCCTGTTCCCTGATGGGAGCAGATACCATGGTGACAAACATGGGCAGATGACACAAAGTTGCCCCATAGCTTTTTCCTCTCTACATGCTGGGGCTCTGGGAAGGTAGAGGAAGCAGATGAAAATGCTCTAGAGCAGTCTTCCTACCTTCTCACCACATCCTTGTACCCAGGAGCCTGCTTGTCTGACACCGGCTTCAGGAATGGGCCACAGTACCTAGAGGGACAAGCCCAAAGAGGCAGGAGAGAATCAGGTTTGTCCCCCACTGTTCACGTGACTCTCGAAGAGGGGGCAGCAGGTCCACTGTTCCTCTTCCCTGGTGCCCATGAAGGTTGATTGTGGGGCCAGTGACTAGCAATCCCTAGGGGAAACACAGGAAGGATGGCAAGAAACCTCGGAGTTCACTGTTGGTGGTCGCTAAGGCAGGAATCTGAACTCCGTTTCCTGCTCGAACCAGTGGCTGCCAAGTTAATCAGATGGAATATACAGGGCCAGTGCCTCGCGTTAGTCCCATCCCTGCAGCAGGAGGCATTCCTGCTACAGAGACGGATGTGGGTGAACCCAGCGAGAAATTATCCATTTTACTCTTGCCCTCATGGGTTAGAGTTAGGGACAGTGTGGACAGGGGCCAGGAAGTTTCATTCCCAGCTCTGCTGCTGCCCCTCAGTCCCAATCTGCAGTCCCTCTGCTATTCTAGCCCTGGACTTGTCTCCCACTCCCCCCAGCTCTGCCACTGCCCTCAGCCCACAGTCCCCTGACACTTCAGTCCTGCTCCCCACACCTCAGCTCTGATGATTCCCCTCAGTTCACTGATTCAAAAAGTCCAAGGCCAGAAGGGACCATTGTGACCTTCTAGTCTGACCCCCTGTATAACACAGGCCAGAGAACTTCCCCCAGATAATTTCCGGTACGAGCTGTCCCCCAGAGATACACACCTGTGGCTGGCTATCATCTTCCAGATGGACAGCAGCGTCTTTTTGAAAAGCAAATGTCGCAGTGAGTTAGCGCAGCTGAGCGGCACCCTGCACAGAGGAGAGGTTATCAACTCATCATGCCAGATAAGGAGCAGGGGGATGTACTGCCACTGCTGGCCTCCAGGACACTCGGGAGGAGGGAAGGTCACTGCTCTTTAGCTTGTAGTCTAAACAAAACACCTTCCAGGTAGCTACAGGGCAAGTCTCCCCATCAGGGATGTATGGAGTGGCTCCCCCATCAGGGATCTATGGGAAAGTATTTCCCAAGGCACTTCCTTTGTTTGGGTCCCTCCAGAGACTCTCTTTAGGGTTCAGCTCAGTCGCAACAGTTGCCATTGGACCCACAACTCACAGGCTAGAACAGGTCTTTAGCAATGGTTGAGCCACCAAGGCACCATGTGCAGAGTTTACTAAAGGCAGCAAAACCTGGGGAGAAGTCACTGAGCTCCCGCGGGATCACTGAGCTCTCTCAGTCTGGTGGTGGAGAGTCTCTTTTGCTCAGATCCACAAAGGGACTTTCAGCGCTGCTGTGATCCACACAACTCCTGCTCAGCTGCCACCTAACCCTGTAGGTGCCTAAATTCACCAGGCTGTAAAAGTTCCCTCAGCACCGAAGTTTCTGCCTCTGGGGATGAGCTCTGCTGCCTCAGGCAGGTGTCTGGAGGCCCACCTCAGGTATAAGCCTTAATGAGATCCCCAAATGGATGGAAACAGGCACTCCTCTGTTTAGCTTGCCTGTAGGGCCCACACTGGCCCAGACTTGCTGAGCATGGCTGCCCTGCACAGCATGGCCAGGGGGGAGAGGGCAATAACCTCTCTTATGGCCTTTAGCTTAGTGGCTAAGGTACGCACCTCGGAGGTGGAAGACCCAGGTTCAGTGCCCCTTTCTACTTGGTGAAGCAAAGGGCTTTGCTTTCAGGTAAGGCCCCTCGTCATTGGCCTGTTGGAGAGTCCAAGGTAGGGGTCTTTCAGTCTCTCTTGTTGAGGCCATTCCACTTTGTATTAATGAATTAAATATGAATGAGGTCAGAGCACAAGTGAGTATAACTCTATAGTCCAGGGGTTAGGGCTCCTATCTGATTAGGGAATCCCTCTTCATGCTTCAGAGAGGGGACTGAACAGGGGTTTCTCACATCCCAGGGAGTACTCTGAGATTAGCTCTGCTCTAGGAAATATTTTGGGAAGTTATCTCGTTAATGTGTCACGGCGCTAAGCAGCAGGTCAGACTAGATGATCACAGTGGGGCCTTCTGGCCTTGGAATCTATGACCCTGTAAGGAAGGCCTCAGCCACCTGACTCCAGGAGAGGGCTCCTGGCTGTGGATCGCAAGCAGAGACAAGTACCTCCAGGCACCCTGGATTTAGGAACTGAATGCTGTGAGGGGGTGGGGCTTAGGATACTTCCCTCTCCTCAGCCTATCCCATTGGCCAGTTTAGGTGGTGCCTGCATAGTGTGCTCATGTTCTGTGGATCCTCATTGTACAGGGACCCTTGGCACCTAACCCAGGCTTTGTGGATGCCAAGGATATTCTAGGCACCTGACATTAGTTGTTGCAATGTCTAAGTCCCTTTGTGGATCAGGGCCTTGTCCCTGCTGCAGCCCTCCAGTTCCCATGTTCCATTCCATGGCCCTACATCATACCTAGCCTCCTGCCACACAAGTGCACAGAACTCACGTGGGAGTCTATGCGATGGTGGCCTGTCACTTTAAGGATGTCTGGCTCCTTGTGCTACAAGTGTGGGAATGGCTGTGAAATGAATGAAGCAGGACAAGGAGTCCAGTCTTTTGTCTTTCTTTCCACAGAACGAGATGCTGTAATTGGTGTGAATATCTCCATAGGAGGAGGCAGTGATAGCTCTGACTGGTGGGTGTCTGGTGTGCAGTGTTACTACAGTTAGACCACTACTAAATCACAGTGTAGCAAACTGGTAATCAGCCAGGACTTGAGGCACAAGAAGACGCAGGGTTATAGGTAGCAATCATAGAAGGTGAGATGAGCTGAATCAGGGCAGCTCTGAGGAGAGGCCAGGAAGCTGGGTCCAGAACTGGGCAAGAAGCCGCAAACCACACTGGGGCAAAGGCCTTTATTCTGGTGACTTTTGTTCTCGTTCCTGTCCTGGAAGAATAGATTTTATTTTATGTTCTGCTGCATCCTTTTCTTTGGAAAGCCAAACCAGCTTCTCCAGTGTGTAACAGAGCCTGTCTGTCACACACCCTCCCCAGGGCAGGGTTGGCTCGGCTGCCTCAGCACATCTCCACCTGGGAGCGGGCCTGGACTCTTGTGCCTGGCAGAGCATGCCAGGTAACCCCGAAAGAAACACTGGGGTTTCCTGTACATTTGGTTCCCACCCCCCATTTCACTTTACCTGCATTAGGACTAGCATCCAAAGGTTGGATGCTCTATTATCACCCAGGCATCCAGGGCCCTCTCCTTCCCCCTGTTCCCTGGTGTTCGCTCACCTTCCGTGAGATGACCCCCTCCATGTACATGCTCTCTGTCTTGGGCCCATGGAGACAGGTCCACGCTACGGCATGCAGGTGGAGCGAAGGGGCCACAGCATCAGCAGCACCTACCAGACCCAGGGCTGTGCTACTCACAGCTGTGAGGAGGCTGCGCTCATGAGACTGGAGTCCACCAGGGATGCTCTAGAAGGACTGTAGCTATCACTGTTATCATGTGCGGAGAGATCGTTGTCCTCCTCCAACAAGTGGCTCTCGCCCTGAGCACGTTCTGCAGGCTGCTCCAGAACATCACCCTGGAAACAAACAGAAAGGAGGAATAATGCCTGCAGGGCTGGGTACCTCAGTGACAGGGATGCCTGGCAAAGCAGCAGATCAACTGGAATCCCCCAGCCAGGGGACAGACTTGCTGCATGTCCCCGTATTACAGCCAAGCTTCAAGACAGGGTCTTTATGGTCTCCTGGAAGCTGTTCTCTTAGGTGGGCAGAAAGGAGCTGTGAGTCTCCCTCTGTGCATCTGACACTCACCTTCAGCCTGTAGGAGCTGTGAGTGTCCCTCTGAGCGTCTGACGTTCATTTTCAGCCTTTCAGTCCAGTGGCGGCTGGTGGCCAATATCCCCTCACCACACCTTTCTCATGCTACCAGAGTGGCCACACTCTGTCCATCAATAAGGCAGTCCCCAAAGAACAGCCCAGATGGATGTTACCTTCCGCCGGTCAGTCCAGAAACTAGGAGTGGCATACGGGGAGGTCCAGGGACAGAAAAGAAGCAGAATGACCAGTGGCTAACAGAGTTTAGCAAGGGAAGGGGCCTGACCAGTAGCAAAAAGGAAATGGCTGTGAAGGGAAAACTGTGCCATAGGGAGTTTGTGTGGTCTATTGACACAGGTTTGAGCTGGTTCCAGCTCTGGAGGGAAAGATTGGGGGCTTAGATAGCAGGTTCAGACACCAAGAGAGGCCACACGGGTACTGAAAGGGAGGCAGCAGACACATGGCAGGGGGAGATGATGATGGATTAGCTGAGGAAAAGGTAGACGGGAGGATGTGATAACTAAGGCACATGGTCAATCAGGAAACAGGTACTGGTACCTTGGCAAGGAGGGACAGCAGGCCAAGGAGGTTGTAGCATAACTAGTGATCAAGAAGCTACTAAAAGAGCCCACCAGGAAACTGAGATGTGATCCTGACTGGTCAGAGAACAGTGAGGTCACTGGCCTGCAGCCCACAATGGAACCCTGAACTTTGCTGAACTGATCGTGCACAGTCAGGAAGGCTTCTCAAAACGCATGGGCCCTCTCCTCTACAGAACTGCTTGCACTCCCAGAGTCAGCACGGTCACACCTTAGGAAGTTCTGGACACCATAAAAGAATCTTGACTCGAAATGTGTGAATATGAGCCAAAACTTTCCTGGCTGTTGTAAGAGAGTCATGGGCCACTCCTGACCAAAAGAGCCAATCCCAAATTCAGGGAAGGAATCTTCCCTTCCTCTTTCAAACATGCAATAGTCCAACCAACACTGAAGAATCTCATCCTGGCTACATCAGTTCGAGCCAACTACCAGGATCAGTATCCATACGAAACCTTCGGTTCCTGAGCAAGCTCACAGAGAAGCTAACCAAAGGCCAACTACAAGCTCACCTAGGAACACAGGAATTGCCATATTGGATCAAACCCAAGATCCATCTAGTCCACTGACCATCTAGATCAGAGAGAAGTGTTACTTAGGGTGCTAGAGGGGGCGTAACTAGGAGTAGTGGATTGACTCAGAACAGGGCACCTTGGAAAGCGCCAGAGGGTGAGATTTGAGGCTGTGGAACAGGCTCCCCAGCGAGATGGAGGACTACTCCATCATATGGGACTTTGGAAATTGGAGCGAGCCCTATAGATACATCTCCAGGACACCCTTGGCCTGGCTGTACAGGAGAAGCAGGTGGACCCTCAAAGGCACTTTTCATCTCTTGTATCTGACTCTGTGACATGGCAACGCAAAGGGCTTGGCCACAGATAGCAAGGGTACTGTCCTACCCAGCCTTATCATTGCTTTTATTACAGTAACACCTAGAGGTGTGAAACTGAGATGGCCTAGTCTGAGCCCTGCATGGACACACAGGAGACAAAGAGTCTAATACAGAAGACAAAGTAAGGATCATTATCCCCATTTTACAGATGGTGAACTGAGACCCAGAGAGATTGTGACTTGCCTGAGATTTATTAATTGATTTATTCTGTTAGACTGACCTCACACTTGGTAAAGCAACCCTCATCCTTTCATGTATTTATACCTGCTCCTGTATTTTCACTCCATGCATCTGATAAGTGGGTTCTAGCCCACCAACGCTTATGCCCAAATAAATTTTTTCGTCTCTAAGGTGCCACAAGGACTTCTCGAGATCACACAGGCAGTCTGAAAGGAACCCAGGTCTCTAGACTCCGAGTCCACTGCCTTGATAACAAGACTAGGTGTTTTCATGCATTTACCTCCACGCTGCCTGGGAGCACCTCCTCCAACGCACTCATGTCCGAGGAAGTCTCATCCAGAAGCAGCTTCCTGTTCTTCTCTTCCTCCTCCATTTCTCTTCCATTCTCCACTGGAAACTGCAGCTCTCTCTGCTCTCCTGAATCTCCTTCCTCCCCTCCTGGAACTTGGGGCTCTCCTGTCTCCTCTCCTAGAATCTGTTCTTCCTCAGCTTCTCCAGCCTCCCAGCCCAGGACCTGCAGCTCTCCTGATACCTGTGGTACCCACTCCTCCCGCACCTCTCTTCCTGGGATGTGCAGTTCCCCAGCCTCTTCTATCAGGAGCTGCAGCTGCCTTTCCTCCTCTCTTGGGACTAGTGGTCCTGCCATTTCTTCCTTGAAGCTCAGGACTTCCCTTTCCTCTTGCTGCCCAGAGCCACAGAAAGTCCAGTGATTCTGTTCTGAGTCTGTGCCACTAATGCAGAGGGGTTCCATGAGGTGGGTCACCTGTAACACAGAGCAATTTATTACCAACTTCAAACTACGAGAGCATGAGTGATTAGGAGGAGGGAGGGATCAGCAGCATGAACCACATAGGGCTCCTCCATTACAGCTGCCTTTTCACCTTCAGGGACTTTAATAAAGCACAGTGTCCAAATCAAGAGCATTATTAAAAGAGCGTCAGCCCATCACCTTTTAAATGGTTGGCTCTGCATCAGGATCAGGAGACCCACAGGCAAGACAACCAGCCAGCCACTGTGCCCTCTTTAAATATGGCAGACTTGGACTTTCCTTTGAGAATACAGTCATTCATCTAAATGGGCTCTAGGGGTCTCTGTTGCTCCACACTAACAGGTTTCAGAGTAACAGCCGTGTTAGTCTGTATTCGCAAAAAGAAAAGGAGTACTTGTGGCACCTTAGTGACTAACCAATTTATTTGAGCATGAGCTTTCGTGAGCTACAGCTCACTTCATCGGATGCATCACGAAAGCTCATGCTCAAATAAATTGGTTAGTCTCTAAGGTGCCACAAGTACTCCTTTTCTTTCCACACTAACAGTTATACATGGCAGAGATGCTCAGAGCATCAGTGTTTCCAAGGCATTGTTCTAGAGCAGTGCTTCTCAAGCGATCTGATGTGGGGGACCGGCAATTTTTTTTCCAATGTGCATGCAGACCGGCAGCTGATGGCTTGCGGACTGGCACCGGTCTGCGGACCACCACTTTGAGTAGCACTATTCTAGAAGATGGGTCATGCAGACTCTTCTCCAGCTACCCACTGCAGCAGCCCTACCTCCAAGAGGAACTGCAGAAGACTGTCTTGTTCACACTGCCCTGCCTCTTCCTGGAACTCTTCTCTGCCATCCTCCCATACCAGAGGTTCCCTGGACTCCAGCCTGCGATCCTCTTCTTCTTGACTGCTTTCCTCTTGTTCCTCCACAGCGGCCTCTTCAGTCATCCTCCAGCTCCCCACCTCCAGCTCCAGGCTGGAGTCCCAGGAGCTGCTGAGAGACAGGCAGCCACTACTCTTCACAGAGTCACTGGGAGATTCTCTGTTGGACTCCAACCACAGCCACGCACGACCCATCTGCAAAAAGACACAAGGGGACAGGTAAAGCCATTTGTTTACAAATTAATCCCAAACTGCACAGACTCCAGCTCATTCCCTTGCATGCTCAGAAAGCCAAACATTGGAAAACCCACATTCGGAGCAGAACCTACTCCTGACCCCAGAGGTCACAGCCCATTTTCTGCTGCAATCAAAGGCTCCTGCTGCACCACAGAAACTGTAATTTCTGAGTGATTGGACCTAAGTTTTTATACTACACTCCTCTCTGGCATCTCAGCACCCAACCCCTGAGGGCACTCATCCTACTGCACTCAGAGGGGACTGGGCAGGAATGAAGCTTGCACCTTTGTCTGTCTTGTACAGAAGGGGTGCAGGAATGTGAGAATGCAGCTGACAGAAGCAAGAGTTCCCCGGAGGAGTGGTGCCTAGGGAACTGGAATGCTATTTAGGTACTGTGAATAATCCCTGATTTCAAGGAATGCTCACCATGACAACCTCAGCTCCCAAGGGAGCACTTTGGAATCTCCTCAGAACAAGAGCTCTAGAAACACTTGTTTTAAGTGAAAGCTGTGATTAGATGGAGAAGGTGGGGTCGGTTGTGTGTGCCAGCCCTAAGGGAGTTAGAACAGAAGAAACATAACCACCCATTTGTACTCCACTGGGGGAGAATCCTATGGGCACTTTAAGAAGATGAAAATATTTTGAAAAAGTGAAAAACCATTTCTTCAGATTCTCCTCAGCAGCACAGACCCTGCTCACTTAAATGGTGTAAATCCTATATCATGCCAAAGAAGTCCATGGAGTTGCTCCAGATTCACATTAGAGTAACAAACAGGACTGGCCTATCCTCAAAATCCTGAATCCTTACAATGCAATTCTGACCTGACAGTCCATCAGAAAAACTCGCTTCTAAGCTCTTCTGGATGGACCATAGACCAGTGCAAAGCTCTTGCGAGGCAGCTCTGAGCAGTGGTGTTGGAGTTTCATATTAGTCAGGTGGGGCCTGATTTGCAGAGGTGCTGAGCAGCCACAGCTCCCACTGACTGCACTTGGCACTGGCGGTGCTCAGCATTCTGCAGATCAGACCCATGGCACCCAACATTCCATGTGGCCTTGGCACCAGGAAAGCTGTTTGTTTACTTTCTGGAGATGGCAGCAGGAGGAGTTTGCTATTGAGACCCTCCTTCAATTTTACTGTTGGAGGAAACAGATGGAATTTGATTCTTGAAATGACAATGAGACAACATGATGACTCAAACTGGTGCTAAGTGAAAGGCACAACACAAAAACCTTATTTATCTCCTGTGAGCAGTCTGGACTCTGAAATATACCGGAAGGCTGAGCTAGGTCTACATTTCTGAAATGTGGCTAGGTTACTGCTACTGCAAGAACCTTCACTTTAGCATTGTGTGACTTGTGGATTTAAAAATAATATAGGACTGCACAAATCTGCTCCTGAACTAATTTAATATTAAAGTTTATGTACATATACATGCCCAGGAAAAAGACCTGTTAGACATAATATGTCCCTTCTGCTTCCTTCATTAAGAACTGTGTATTGTGGAGAAATTCAGCAGTTTGGATGGTAGGATTCGAGGGCTGAATCTATCAGTTACATACAGTGCATAGTACATGTCCCATTTACTTCCATTTACAATTTCACTTTTGTCTCTCCCTTCCCCTCCAAATACAGGGAAACAAATATTTGCCAAATTATATCATTTAAAAAAAATCAGCTGTTTTGGGGTTGAGCACAAATAGCCCTGAATTCTTTATTTACAGTGGAGTCTCCTTGCCCATTCCAACAGCCGAAAGGGTTTTATTTAAGCTCTCTAGAAAAAGCTGAGAAATGTAAGCCCCAAAAGTAAGTTTTCCAAGAAGATAGTGTGATGTGTGTTCGGAGCAGAGATGCCACCTCAGACTTGCAGGCAAACGCCCCCTGGAGGGTGAGAGACTTACTGCTTGGATATATTTTCAGCCCAGTTTTGAAAGATTTTTGGTCACTTTTAGTATCTTCATTTAGTGACTGGTGCTGTTGCTTCTTTGGGGGACCTAACATTCTCATACTGTTCTTGTCTCGCAATCTGCTTAACATCCAGGTCACACAATGTACAACTCCCATCAGAAGGAGGCACAGCTGGTGGCAGATAAGTTCTATTTTTCCTCGGTTTGGTTAAACTAGACAAACTTCAGTGCATTGTTTCCTGTGCCTTAATGTATCTGCAGCAACACTTAATGTATCTGCATCAACCTGGGGGTTACAGTGGACGAGAAGCTGGATATGAGTCAACAGTGTGCCCTTGTTGCCAAGAAGGCCAATGGCATTTTGGGATGTATAGGTAGGGGCATTGCCAGCAGATTGAGGGACGTGATCGTTCCCCTCTATTCAACATTGGTGAGGCCTCATCTGGAGTACTGTGCCCAGTTTTGGGCTCCACACTACAAGAGGGATGTGGAAAAATTGGAAAGAATCCAGCGGAGGACAACAAAAATGATAGGGGACTGGAACACATGACATATGAGGAGAGGCTGAGGGAACTGGGATTGTTTAGTCTGAGGAAGAGAAGAGTGAGGGGGGATTTGATAGCTGCTTTCAACTACCTGAAAGGGGGTTCCAAAGAGGATGGATCTAGACTGTTCTCAGTGGTAACTGATGACAGAACAAGGAGTAATGGTCTCAAGTCACAGTGGGGGAGGTTTAGGTTGGATATTAGGAAAAACTTTTTCAGTAGGAGGGTGGTGAAACACTGGAATGTGTTTACCTAGGGAGGTGGTGAAATCTCCTTCCTTAGATATTTT
This sequence comes from Caretta caretta, assembly GCF_965140235.1. NCBI lineage: Eukaryota > Metazoa > Chordata > Testudines > Cheloniidae > Caretta > Caretta caretta. The sequence goes on along the minus strand of NC_134213.1, from coordinate 578,498 downwards.
TAAGGTCAGGCTTGACAAAGCCCTGGCTGGGATGATTTAGTTGGGGATTGGTCCTGCTTTGAGCAGGGGGTTAGACTAGATGACCTCCTGAGGTCCCTTCCAACCCTGATATTCTATCATTTGAGACATATTTAAATCATTCTGCTAGTTGACTCTTTCATCATTAGATGCAGGGAGCAGCATTTCATTTCACGACAGTTTCTTCATCCCATTCTCCAATGTTGGGGTAATAGCTCCAAGACAGGTCAGAGCCAAAATCTCCCACTTCCACTTTCAGCTTCCTTTGGCAAACTTAGAGGGAAGGAAGAGGAACGGAGTATGGACAGGATGAAAGGTGATTGGTAATAATGGAGAGAGTAGAAACTGAAGAAGTGGACTGTCAATTTGTGACCAGGATGGGAAAGAGAACCAGGAAGCATTCAACCTGGCTATAGGTATCAAAGAGTTCTCAGATAACCCAGCGAGTCAACAACTGAGGAACCTGTCTTGAGGAAAAGAAGAGAAAACTATAGGGGACAAACCTCATGGGCATCCTTGTGATATGAAGCAAGCAGCTACTTAGAGAGGTTCTTCAAACCTCCTTAGAAAGCAAGCAATAGTAATCAGCCACTCCTTATTAAAAAGAGTGCAGAGAGATCTCAGGAAGAGACACACAGATAATAAGCTGATGCGCTGTCCCCCTGGAGCGAAAATATGAGATGCAACTGCCAGATGGACAGGGCTATTAGGTTGTCTGGCAAGTCTTCACTGATGACACAGTAGAACCATTATGGGGAACTACAGATTTTCTAAGACTTCAGGGATCTTAAGTGGAAAGTCAAGTTATATTCTCCAGAATCCTTTTGGTCCAACAAATGAAGGTGGAAAATACTGGAGATGAACCATTAGCTGCCTGGCTGGCATGAAGCTGAAGGTTTTGGTTTTGTGGAACACTGGGCCACATTACAGTGGGAGAAGAGACTGTATGAACAGTTAGGATGGCTAATTTAGATTAATAGATTCCCAGGCCAGAAGGTACCATTGTGATCACCTAGTCTGACCTTCTGCATAGCACAGGCCAGAGAACTACCCCAAAATAAGTCCTATAGCAGATCTTTTCGAAAAACATCCAGTCTCGATTTAAAAATTGCCAGTGATGGAGAGTCCATCGTGCCACTTGGAAAATTGTTCCTAGGGTTATATACCCTCACTGTCAAAAATGTACACCTTATTTCCAATCTGAATTTGTCTAGCTTCAACTTCTAGCCACTGGATTGTGTTAGAGTTCTCTCTGCTAGACTGAAGAGCCCATTATTAAAGATTTGTTCCCCATGTAATCTTAGACTGTAATCAAGTCACCCCTTAACCTTCTCTTTGTTAAGCTAAAGAGATTGAGCTCTCTTTGAGTCTGTCACTATAAGGCAGGTTTTCTAATCTTTAAATTATTCATCACTATTCTCTGAACCCCTCTCCAGTTTGTCAACATCCTTCTTGAATTATGGGCACCAGAACTGGACACAGGATTCCAGCAGTGGTCATACCAGTGCCAAATCCAGAGGTAAAATAACCTCTCTGCTCATACTCAAGATTCCCCTTTCTATGCACCCCAGGATTGCATTAGCTGTTTTGGCCACGGTGTCACACCGGGAGCTCATGTTCAGCTGACTATCCATCAGGACCCCCAAATCTTTGTCAGAGTTGCTGTTCCCGGGATAGACTCTCTCATCCTGTAAGTGTGGCCTGCGTTCTTTGTTCCTCGTTGTATACATTTAGTTATACCAAAACACACATTGTTTGCTTGCACCCACTTTACCAAGTGATCCAGATTGCTCTGAATCAATGACCTGTCCTCTTCATTTATCATTCCCTCAATTTTTGTATCATCTGCAAACTTTGTCACACCTGGAAAAAACATAAAATCATGACTAATAATGTGGGAATATTTCATAATATTTTTATGAGGCCAGCTTGTGCCTCAGTTTCCCCATATGCTGTTATACAGTAGGTGGAAAAGGACTGTTTGTGCTCAGAGCAGGATAAGAGACCTGGGTGCAGGTGTCACCTGTCTGGGGATAGATCCCCATATCAATGGAGCATTGAAAAGACAATGGCAAAGCTAATTGACCAGACACTGACACCCAGCAAGCAAGGACCCAAAGGGATTTGGATCTCCCCACTTCTCAGCAGGGAGGCTGAGCAACACTCCCCATCTGAAGAACAAAAGACTGGGAAGGTGTGAGGTGGGGGATCAGAGTTGGAGGCTGGAAGGAGATAGGGCTCTCCCTGGAGGCTGACAAAGGAGGTTAGACTCAAAGACAGAGCTTAAACCAAGGGGTTCAATACAGTTTGGCTGGGCTGACCAGAATGGACTATTCTTTAACCTTAATTCCTCTGTGCTACCCTAAGGACTTCCTGTGCTGTGTTCCAGTTAATGAATAAACCCTACTGTTTTGACAATGCTGTGTGAGTGTCGCTGCAAATGCTTGGTGAGGCACATTAATCCCTGAGGAGCGTACAAGTCTCCAGTACGGTCTGTCTCAGCTAGACTTGCTGAATGGAGCTCACATTGTAAAGCAGGGGGGCTGAAGGCTCAAAGGTCCAGTCTAAGGAGGCAGTGAAGCCATGTGGCTTACCCTGGAAGAAGAGTGAGATGTCTAGGGGGTCTGGCACACTGAAGGGGGTCCTCCTAAAGACAGTTTCAAAGCACCGATCCTGTGGATCCATGACACCAGGTCATTGATAAAAAATGTTAAATAGCATACGGCCTAGAACCAATCCCTACAGGACCCCACTGGAAACACAGCTGCTTGATGACAATTCTCCATTTACAATTACATTTTGAGAGCTAGCAGTTAGCCAAGTTTTTAATCCATGCAATGTGTGAAATATTAATTTTACATTGTTTTAGTTTTTTTAATCAAAATATTGTGTGGTACCAAGTCAAATGCTATTCGGAAGTCTAAGCATATTACGTCAACATTATTACTTTTAATCAACCGAACTGGTAATTTCATCCAAAAAAAATCCAGTTAGTATGACAGGATCTATTTTTCCATAAACCTGGCTGGCAGAAGACTAGCTAGAGCAGCTAGGTACTATTAAAACAACATAAGGGGAAGGTGCTAAGTCATCACAGGTGATATAAACTCAGTGTGTCACAAACAAATTGAAATGATGTGACAAAGAATGGAGAAATCTTTCAGTTGCTTATGTCTGAGTAACAAGCAAGAGGAACTGAAAACTCTCATAGATAAGAAGAAATGATATAATTGGCATTACTGGAACCTGATGGGACAATTCATGTCAGGAATGTTAAAATCCCTGGTTATAACTTGCTTAGGAAGGACAAAGAGGGTAAAAGATGGGGGGTGGTGTGTGTGTGTGTGTGATATGCTACATTAAAGACAACATTACACGTTTAGCATTATTGATTACTCAGGCACAGAATCTTGTGGGGTATGGAAAGAAATACGGTATTATGGGGGCCTTCAATTTGGAAAATGTATGCCAGAAGTCTCATGCTGCCAGTAATAAAACATCATTAGAGTTTCTAAAAATGGTACATGACAATTTTCTAGCACAAAAGGTATTGCACCCAGCAAAGTAACTTTTGGACATTATAATTGATAAAGATAATTAACTACCGGACAGGAAGTTGGTGCTTGTCTCGGGACCAGTGATCATAAACCGATTACATCCAGTGTCAGCAAATAGAGGACAGTCCCAACTCTCTATCTATATTTGGTGCTACAAAAGCTCATTTCCCAAAGCTGAGAAAAACAATCAAAATTGATGGGCAGAAAAACTCAGACAGAAAAATGTGAATGAAAATTGGAAGTTTTTATTAAATGGCAAAAAAAGCCACATTTGCATGATCCAGAGAGAAGAATTGTTGGCTAAAAGCCCACGCTGGTTCAGTGGTAAAATGAAGGCAGAAATTACAATACAAAAACAATATATAAATGGTAAAAGGGGACATACAGAGCAAGCAACATCAACTAGAAGTTAGGAGCTGCAGAAAATTGCTAAGGAAAGCTCAAGACATCAGGAAAAAAAATTGTTGTGCTTAGTTCTGCCAATCACAGGAGGTTTTTAAAAAAGTCTATAAGGAAGTAAAGGAACCTCAGCAATGGTACAGACCCTTTATTAGACGGTGACATTGTTAATAATGATGCATGTTGACCTATGATCTAGTCATATCTGAGTTATGTTAAAGTATATTGGCTGACAAATATTATAATGCAACTAAGGGGTAGATGTGGATTGGTTTATAATGCTTGTTAGAGTGGACATATGCCACAAAGGGAGTGGGAGAACGAAGACAGTAAAAGTGTAAGGCTTTGCTGTAGTATAAAGGTAACATTTATGTAGTGTGAGGGCTAGTGCAGCAGGCTTAATTTTCAGTTAGCTGAAGTAAGCCTGAGGGTTTGACCTAGAGGTCAAATAAGTGTATAGTCTCATACTATGGTCACAAACAAGTTAACTGCAGAAATACAGCACACAACAGAATTGCTTAAATAAATTTAAAATAGATGTTTAGGTGTTTTTGCAACTAATAACTATGGAAATAATTGTATTGATGCAAATGATTTATTAAGGACTTAGCTGACTCAAACAGCTTTCTGACTACGGACATAAGTTAAGTGTAGTCACATGGAACACCACATGTGAACAAAGGCAGGGCCCACATTTATTATGGTCAAATCTGGCCATAGATCTATATGGGCTTAATAATTTAGAGGTACAGGAGATTGAGATATTTGCTTAAAGCCTTGGGTGCACTCTATCTGCCAACCAGCATCAACTGGATCAGGACTTGCTCACTGATGTGCTCTACTGAATGATTTTGTCTATTGTTGTTTTCTGTGAATCTTAGGAGTATGTTCATAACCCTACAAGCTCTCTTTTTAGTTGTAGCTTGATGTTGTTTGGTTATATTAACAAGTGGACTTATTTGGATGTTACGTAAAGCATTTACCTACATCTTATGTAGAACTGCTTGGGAAAATTGTGGGGTAGTAAAATAGCATACCTTTCCAATTTCATACACAGAGCAGGCTACATGTAGAAAAAGCAGAAGTGTCAATAAATATGTCTGTTCTTTATTTGGAAAGAAGCAGGAGGATTATACTAATATTAGACAAGGATATTGAAATAAGTTCCAGTCCACGAGTAATTAAGGAGGATGTTAAACAATTATCTACAAGAAAAACATTGTTAAAACACATCTGGGTAACTTGCACCCTCAAGGAGTTGGCTGAGATTTTTGGCCCACTATTGTTAATTTTCCAATAAATATTGGCATAGAGGGAAAATTCCAGAAGACAGCTACTGTTGTGCCACTATTCAAAAAGGGCAAGTAGGGTGATGCGGGTACCTATAGGACAGTTTGCCCATCAATCCCAGCTAAAATATTTTTTTTTGGAGGGGGTTGGGGGGGGGAGGAAGAAAGATCTGAATACCATTAGTTCTCTAGAAAAAAGGTCCTGTAATACCAAATTCCATTCTTTGATGAGATTACTTCCTTTATCAGTGAAACTTGTAACTGTGTTAATGTAATAACCTTAAACTTTTGTAAGGCTTTTAAATTAGGTCTTTGACTTAGGCAGAGTAATTACTCTTTTCTGGAGTCACTCTTATTCTGCAATACAGCATCCACAGAAGGAGTTATAACAGTATAATTATTTCACTACACTCATGCCAGTCAATTTTCCCATGTAGGCACATCCTTAGTACTGTACAAAAATGATTAAAAATTAGCTCTATTGAATATCAATAAAACCCATGGTAAATGGAGTAAGAACTGGCTAATAAAAATTAAAAAACCCTCAATAACGGGGGATTTCAATTGTCCCCATATTGAGTAGGTACATGTCACCTCAGGACAGGATGCAGAGATAAAGTTTGACACCTTAAATGATTGCTTCTTGGAGCAGCTAGCCCTGGAAGCCACAAGAGGAGAGGCAATTCTTGATTTAGTCCTAAGTGGCAAACAGGATCTGGTCCAAGAGGTGACTAAAGCTGGACTGCTTGGTAACAGTGACCATAATATAATTAAATTTAATATCCCTGTGGTGGGGAAAACACCACAGCAGCCCAACACAGTAGAATTTAATTTCAGAAAGGGGGACTACACAAAAATGAGGAAGTTAGTTAAACAGAAATTAAAAGGTACAGTGCTAAAAGTGAAATCCCCGCAAGCTGCATGGAAACTTTTTAAAGACACCATAATAGAAGCTCAACTTAAATGTATACCCCAAATTAAAAAACATAGTAAGAGGACCAAAGAAGAGCCACCGTGGCTAAACAAAAGTTAAAGAAGCAGTCAGAGGAAAAAAAGGCATCCTTTAAAAAGTGGAAGTTAAAGTCTAGTGAGGAAAATAGAAAGGAGCATAAACTCTGGCAAATGCAGTGTAAAAATATAATTAGGAAGGCCAAAAAAGAATTTGAAGAACAGCTAACCAGACTAAAAAAAAATTGCTATTACTTTTTGAAGTACCTCAAAAGCAGGAAGCCTGCTAAACAAACAGTGGGGCTACTGGACAATCGAGATGCTAAAGGAGCACTCAAGGACAATAAGGCCATTGTGGAGAAATGAAATGAATTATTTGCATCGGTCTTCCCAGCTGAGGATGTGAGGGAGATTCCCAAAACTGAGCCATTCTTTTTAGGTGACAAATCTGAGGAACTGTCCCAGATTGAGGTGTCATTAGAGGGGGGTTTGGACTAAATTGATAAACTAAACAGTAATAAGTCACCAGGACCAGCTGGTATTCACCCCAGAGTTCTGAAGGAACTCAAATGTGAAACTGCAAACTAATTGTAGTTTGTAACCTACCATTTAAATCAGCTTCTGTACCAAATGACTGGAGGATAGCTAATGTGACGCCAATTTTTAAAAAGGGCTCCAGAGTCGATCCCAGCAATTACAGGACAGAGCCTGACTTCAGTATCGGGCAAACTGGTTGAAACTATAGTGATCAAAATTGTCAGAGACAGATGAAGGAAGAGTCAACATGGTTTTTGTAAAGGGAAATCATGCCTCGGCAATCTACTAGAATTCTTTGAGGGGGTCAACAAGCATGTGGACAAGGGTGATCCAGTGGATATAGTGTACTTAGATTTTCAGAAAGCCTTTGACAAGGTCTCTCAGCAAAGGCTCTTAAGCAAAGAAAGCGGTCATGGGATAAGAGGGAAGGTCCTCTCGTGGATTGTTTCCTATCTTTTAACTAGTTAACAAAGGGTAGGAATAAATGTCCAGTTTTCAGACTGGAAAGGGGTAAATAGTGATGTCCCCCATGGGTCTGTACTGGGACCAGTCCTATTCAACGTATTCATAAATGAATTGGAAAAGGGGGTAAACCATGAGGTGGCAAAATTTGCAGATGATACAAAACTACTCAAGATAGTTACATCCCAGGCAGACTGCGAAGAACTACAAAAGGATCTCAAAACTGGGGGATTGGGCAACAAAATGGCAGATGAAATTCAATGTTGATAAAAGCAAAGTAATGCACATTGGAAAACAATCTCAACTATACCTGTAAAATGATGGAGTCTAAATTGGCTGCTACTACGCAAGACAGAGCTTGGAGTCATTGTGGATAGTTCTCTGAAAACATCCACTCAATGTGCAGCGGCAGTCAAAAAAGCAAACCGAATGTTGGGAATCATTAAAAAAAGGGAAAGATAAGACAGAAAATACCATATTGCCTCTATATAAATCCATGGTACACCCACATCTTGAATACTCTGTGCAGATGTGGTCGCCCCATCTCAAAAACGTTATTGGAATTGGAAAAGCTTTAGACAAGGACAACAAAAATGATTAGGGGTATGGAATGGCTGCCATATGAGGAGCGATTAATAAGACAGACTTTTCATCTTGAAAAAGATGACTAATGGGGGATATGATACAGGTCTATAAAACCATGACTGGTGTGGAGAAAGTAAATAAGGAAGTGTTATTTACTCCTTCTCATAACACAAGAAGGAGAGGTCACCAAATGAAACAAACAGGCAGCAGGTTTCAAACAAAAGAACTATTCTTCACACAATGCACAGTCAACCTGTGGAACTCCTTGCCAGGGGATTGTGAAAGCCAAGACTATAACAGGGTTCGAAAAAGAACTAGATAAGTTCATGAAGGATAGGTCTATCAATGGCTATTAGCCAGGACAGGCAGGGATGGTGTTGCTCAGCTCGGTTTGCCAGAAGCTGGGAATGGGCAACAGGGGATGGATCACTTGATTACCTGTTCTGTTCATTCCCTCTGGGGCACCTCACATTGCCTCTGTCAGAAGACAGGATACTGGGCTAGAGGGATCTTTGGTCTGACCCAGTATGGCCGTTCTTATGTTCTAATAGATCTCAACAAGTAGTTGTCAATAGGAAATAGTTGACTGGTGGAGTTTCTATTGGGGTTCCACAGGGATTGGTACTAAGTCTGATGCTATTCAACATTTCATCAGTGATCTGGAAGCAAATATAAAAATCACCATTTTATAGATGACACAAAGATTGGCAGAGCAGTAAACAATGACGACAGGGTAGTGAAACAGACCCATCCAGATACCTCAGTAAGCTGGACCTATTCAAAGAAAATGCATTTTTAATACAGTCAAGTACAAGGTCATACATCTGTGAACAAAGAATACAGGCCATACCTATAAAACGGGGGACCATGCTGGAGGGTAGTCACTCTGCAAAGGACTCAGAGTCATAGTAACAAGCAACTAAACATGAGCTTCCACTGCACTGCTGTGGCAAGAAGGGCTAATGTGATACCTGATGTATCAACAGGGGAGTAGTAGTTGTGAGATCTTGCCTCCATGTATGGCTTTGGTACCCATACTGGAATACTGTGCCAATTCTGGTGCCCATCTCTGCAAAAAGGATGTTGAAAAAAATGTAGAGGATGCACAAGAGAGCTACGAACATTATTTCAGGGCTGGAAAAATGCCTGAGCTCTTTGCCTCTCACTGTAAATTTGTTTAGTTTACCAAAAAGATTGAGAGGTGACAATTCTAGTCTAAAAAGTACCTTCGAAGGGAGAAAATACATGATTCTAAAAGACTCTAATTTGACAGAGATGGGCATAAAAAGGACCAGTAGCTGGAAACTGCAGCCAAATTCAGATTAGACAAATTTTAACAGTGAGGTTGATTAACGATTAGAACTACCAACAACAGTTGTAGATTTGCCCTCTCTTCAGGTCTTCAAATTAAGATTGGATGCCTTTCTGGAAGTTATACTTTAGTGAAACAAATTTGATTCAATATAGGGGTAACCAGTGAAATACAGGTGGCCAGACTAGATGATCTAGTGGTGTCTTCTGGCTTTAAATTCTTGACTCTCGGGCGGGGAGGGGTGGTGGTGGTGGTGAAGGGAGGAATTGATCTATGTACGTCGACTTCAGCTACTTACCACAGTGTCTTCACTGAGATGTGTTGATGGGAGACGCTCTCCTGTCAAGTCCCCTTGTGCTTCTCGTTGAGGTGGAGTACTGGAGTTGATGCTAGAACGATTGGCGGTTGATTTATCGTGTTTGTACTAGACATGATAAATTGACCCCCACTGGATCGATCGCTGCCCATCGATCCAGCCGGTAGCGTAGACAGGCCCTCTGGCTCCTGCATCCCTGGGTGAGAGGACTAAATACAGTGCAAGGTACAGGGTGGGTAAGTGCGTAAAGCAGCCCATCCCCTGCCTACTGCAAACTCAGGAAGCAGCAAATACAGTCCAAAACAAAACCTGCAGAATTTACGGCCTATGGGATCACATGAGGAATGTACATTTACAGTGCGTAAGTCTCAAATTAGACTTTAAAATGCTGAGGTTCTGACACTTCTTGCAGATTAAAGAGCCTCTGGTCCTCTTCATAAGAGCAAGGTCATATCCTGATGCACTTGTCCGAATTCCCTCTCCTTCCTACCCCACTATGGTGCAACATTCTGGGCATTAGATGCTGTTCTCCAATCCAGAGGTGGCCACATTTCAGCCGCTGGTGGTATATGCAAACAACTGGAAAGTACTTCAGGATCCATGAATATGAGAAGTGCTATGTACATGATTCTAAATCAGTTTAATTTCCTTCAACAGGTCAGTGATGCACACAGACATGAGTCAATACAAACACATTATACACACACACAAACCCTGGGATTCTCACCCATACTTTATTATACACATTTACACTTCACTAATAAAAATCTGTACACTTCACATTACAGTATGTCCTAGCCACCAGCTAGCTAGCTAACATTGGGACACAGATGTGGCCTGAGACTGCTGCCCTAGAACAGGCAGTGGGGGCTGCTCTTCCTTTCCAGAGAAGTTTCTTCAGCTTACACTTATCAGAGAGGACACTGTTTTCCATGTAGATGAGCCAGGACAGTGGAACAGGCCTCAGCAAGAATCCTGCCTGCATTCAGCTCTTCCCCTATTCTGTGAGATGGGCAGGCATGGTGCTCACGCCTTGGCTCAAGATGCCAAGTAGTGCCTTGCCTCCTGCCTACAGCCTTATTTCTTCATCTTCATGTCAGCCTCAATGGCACAGCGACGGCCTCGGGTTCCCCCATCCTAATCAAGATGCAAACAAAAGGAAAAAGGTCTAGTATTAGCAAGGATGGAAAAAGCTTCCTTCCCTACTCAAGGGACTGGGAAACTGCACAGATGGAAGACAAAGCTCTCTGCTTACTGGAAGCTAGGGGAGGGAAGTACACTGCAGTCTGCTGTAAGATAGGCAGGGGAGACTTCCTTGAAGACCTTCCTACAAGAGTCAATGTGGGTCTAAATATATGAAGTCCCACTGGGGACTCAGAATCCCAATGCCTCTATGGTCTACTGAAAGCAGGAAGAGACAGAAGTTCAGCTGCTTCTCACCTGGAGAGACAGGCTTTTTGGGGCTAATACAGTGCTGCTTTTTATTATGTGAAACATTCCAGATGAGCTGTTCAAGTGGGAAGAGGGGACTGTGGGCTAACATACCTGACCAGCTGCTCATCCCTACAGGAAGTGTTCCTCCAGCTTGGTGACCCTGGCTCTAGCTCCCTAGCTTCGCCGCACAGCTACTCTCCATGAGTGCAGGGCAACTGGAGGGCTTCTTCTCATCGGATCCCTCTCCCTCTGGCTGACAAGCATTTTAGCAGAGGCAGCATCTCTAACAGATGTGTGAGAAAACAAACCCTCAAAACTTCTGTTCCCAGCTCAAGGGCCTGAGCTCCCAGGAAAGGAAGTGCTTTTCCAGGCTCTCCCAAATGAGCCGAGAGGCACAGCAGAGGTGCCTATAGAGGACTGTGGTTGCTTCCGGATCCATGAAACAAAGATCAGAGCAGATCCCCCCAGTCCTGTAGCCTGCTCTCAGTGCACACTGTCCTGGATGGGAGGAGGGCGGCTCCTATATATGCATGAACAGGTGTGAAGTGTATAAGAATCTGCAGTGCTGCATTTGACCCATTGTAATAATTTGGGGTCTAGCAGGCCAATCCCAATGGGGAGCTCAACTGGGGAAGAGTGCATAAAGTTTATTAAATGTTCCAGTCTCCCATAAAAAAAGTATAGGAAAAGGTATGAAACTGAGGCAAAGACTGAATTAGTCAAAACAAAAAGGCCTACTGTATTATCATCATGTTTGGTAAACAAGAGTTTGGGACTGGAAATCAATAGATCAAAATTGATGTGTGGGAAATTAGGCCTAAGTGGTGTACAAGACCACCAGGGTACCAGCTATTCTGCCCATCACTCCCTCTTGGGTCCTTCAAAAAGGACAGACAATGGGGAGAATCAAGCTGGCTGAAGTACCAGTGGACTGGTTGGCGCTTCACCATCATGGCTGCTGCCACCACCACCGTTTCCTAGAACCCACTGTTACGTCTGTGTCATCTTGATCCTGAGGGGTGTCCTGATCAGACCTGGCTAGAGAGAGGGATCCAGATTACACAGACCTCCGCCAGCTCCAGCTAAATCCTAAATCCCACCTGCTACGGGAGGTCTTGGTTCCTTTTGTCACTCCTCTCCTCAGGTATCCTTATCCTTCCCCACCTTATTTCTTCTCTTTCCTATCCATCTCCTTTTGTTTAACAGACTGGCTTCACCAGTGAAGACTGCGTGTTTTGTAACACTGCAATCAAAGGGAGCCAAGAGCAATGCCCTGAACAGTCCAACAGAGGTACAAGTTTGCCAGGTTTTGGCATGGGTGATAAGGCCAAGTGCAGGCCCTGTGTTTCTCTAGCAGAGAAGCAGCAAGTCAGAGTCAGCACCAGAAGCTGCATTTCCAGAGAGGCTGGTTCACATAATGATCGCAGAGCTATTCTAACCAGTGTCTCCATGCACCGCAGCATCTGAGTATTTGACCCTCTTGACTTTGCTGTTCTTTTCTCTCTCTCCCCGCATGTGTCTTGTTCCAAAGCAAACAGGATCGGACTTTAAAAGACAATTACCACCATTCTTTAATACCATATAAAAGACTGGCAGTTTTCCTTAAACGCTCTAGTGCTAAAGGGAAAGGGAATAGGGGATACTGTTAAACTGACAGCCCTACCTAATATTTCACATGTTTTTCCTTCTTTATTGCATCTTTAGTAAATGTTAAAAAGATTTTTAATGAACTAAGGTGGCCAAGGTCTCTGTTACACCCCAAGCCTTGTGTAACTGTTTAATGTTGTACTATGACAGGGTCCCTTTAACACAGGGGTAGGCAACCTGCGGCACGCAAGCTGATTGTCAGTGGCACTCACACTACCTGAGTCCTGGCCACTGATCCAGGGGGCTCTGCATTTTAAATTTAATTTTAAATGAAGCTTCTTAAATATTTTAAAAACCTTATTTACTTTACATACAATAGTTTAGTTATATATTATAGACTTATAGAAAGAGACCTTCTAAAAATGTTAAAATGTATTACTGGCACACAAAACCTTAAATTAGAGGGAATAAATGAAGACTTGGCACACCACCTCTGAAAGGTTGCGGATCCCTGCTTTAACACCTTTGACTCTCTGGGCCCACATATTCCACAAAAAACAGCACAACAGATCTGTCTTCCCATTTACGTGGGGAGAAACTAAGACAAAAATCACGGGAGAAAAAAGGGAAGTAGATGACTGTGCCGCAACCCCGCAAACCAGAAGGAAAGGCAAAAGCCATTCCCTACCCTGAGGGCAATGGAATTGAGAAGTTTCTTATTTGATGACCCTAGATGTACATCCACTAGTTTAATGCATCGCTACAACGCCACAGATTCTGTGAGTGTGCCACAATCCCGCAGACAAGGAGCCAGCAGTACCTTCCAGCTCACAGTTACCTGCCGCAGTCACTCAATACTTACAAAGAGAGAGAGAAGGAAGGCAGGAGAGCCCATGGGGACGCTGTCCTGTCAAAAGGCCAAAGAGATTTACTGATCAGATTGCACAGATATGAACATGCAAACACCCTACAGAAGCCACACAACCTGCATGCTCATAAAGGCAGAAAAGCAGGCACCCGAAAGTTTCCCTCCCGCAAGATATCACACAGAAACAAATAAATAATTAGGGGAAAAGGAAGGACCATGAAGTGAGGATTCTGTGACAGCAAGAACACTAGGTCAGGAATTTCCCTTCACTCCACCATGTCGTTTCCAATCAAGGTCTGCTGTGTCCCAACACCATTTTGGAGCTCTGTGCACTCACCCTCTATTTCCCACAGCAGCTATGTAGCTCCCAGATGACAGGATACATCAGTTGCTACCATATGAAATGATTTAATCAAGACTGGATGCCTAGCTAAGATACACATTACTTCAGCAACAAGTTAAGCTTGATGCAAGAATTATTGGGTGAGGTTCTCTGGCCTGTGTTACACATGAGATCAGACTAGATCACAACAGTCTCTTCTGGATCTAAAAATCGGCAAACCAGACCATCCAAGGGAGGGACACTGGAGCATTTCTCCAGTTCTTGATTCTCCACCCCAATCTCCCTGCCAAGCATGGACTCCTCCAAACCACCCCCTGCTTCTTTAAGGTTCCGATTACTACTTTAATACAGACAAAAGGACAGAACTATCACAATTGCTGGGGTGATCCACAAAAGTTGTCTGTGTGGTAACCTACAGCTGCCACCTCTAAACTCTAACTGAAGGTCACATTTCCAGAGAGGTTTGTTCACATAAGGATCTCTGAGCTAGTTTAACCCCAACTGCATTCATGCACCCCAGGGTCTGATTAGGTGACCCTCTTCTGCAGCTCAGTAGGATCCTCCTGAAGGAATCCCTCTCTCACACAAAAGCATAAATCACCAGCCTCCTTTTCCCCTCACCTTCTCTGAAGCATCTTGTTTCCGAGTGGAATCTCGCCCACGCAGGCTCTTTGCACTGATCCCGGACTCTGATGTCTGCATGATCAGCTGCGTGGCCAGAAATTGCTGCATGAAACCACATATTCAGTTATGGTATCAAGTGAAACAAGCTCAGTTAGTGGCATTACTCCCACAAACCATAAGGTCGAGCATGACCACTTTGGAGGGAATTTCAATTTCTAGTTTGCTTCTCATCGTAAGCTCCCCCCAGCCCTAAAGAGCTACAAGTCATTCTGAGGGAAGAGTAAAAAAGCCACACAAACTCATCAAGTTAACTTTAACTATCAGCTGGGACTTGCCAACCCAGTGGGAAATTCTAGAGGGCACAAAAAAGCAGCAGGCACTCAGAGCCGAGTAGCCTCTTCCTACAGACCTGCTCAGTACCTCCCATATCAACCAGCGCATAAGTTCTGTCCAACACTGCCCTCAGCTCAAGCCTTTACCTGGATCTGCTCCAAGACATCTCGCTGCATCTCCACAGCCATGTGGTATACATCATGGTCAGAGCTGTTATACATGACTGCATTCTGGAACATCAGCATAATGTCACGCTGGAACTCAGCTGTGGTTCGGATCAGCCCATTCTCAATATTTTTCTTAATGGTAGATAAATCCATTGGCCTGTGAATGAAATGCAGTTAGAAGCAGCAGTAAGAAAAACTAACATGGTCTATCCTCCACAACTCTTCTCTTCCCAAAAAGCTTGGTCTAGATAATTAGTCCTGCCACAAGTGCAGGGGACTGGACTCTGTGACCTCTCGAGCTTCCTCCCGGTTCTATGATTCTATGTCAGGAGTCCAATAACTCCAGCTAGTCTGTCTAGCACCATCATGGTCAAACAGGCCTTCCCTGACATCAATGGTTCTAGACTCAGGACAGGAAGCGAGATGAGATGCCATCTTCTGAATGGCTTCAAAGAGAGCGTTAATCCTTAGCAACTCTGGGGCTGTACTGTGGGGTGCCCAACAGAGGTGTTTGCTCCTGGCATTAATGGGAGGGGAGCTAGTGCAGAGCCCACAGATGGTGCATGAGGCACTGCTTGAGCTGGCAGGTGGTTCTAGTAATATATTTGAAGAGAGTTGCCTGGCAGGATGTAGATGACAGTAGATCAGCTCTTTAAAGGAGCTGAAGGGTGCGTGGGGGGGGGGGGGTAGGGGGGAGTGTCGCTAACCCATCATGGGGATGGTATGAGGAGGCTGCCTATAATGGCATATGGCTCATCCGCAATTGCTAACTGCAAGTATCTCCAGTGGCTGGAGACAGCATACTGGCGGGGAGGGAGGGGGGGAGGAAGGGCTCTGAATTACTACAAAGCATTCTTTAACAGATGTCTGGCTGGTAGGTCTTGCCACATGCTCAGGGTCTAAGTGATTGCCCTATTTGGGGTAGGAAGGAATTTTTCCCCAGATTGGCAGAGACCCTGAGCGGTTTCACCCCCCTCTGCAGGGTGAGGCATGGGTCACTTGCAGGTTTGAATTAGAGTAAATGGTGAATTCTCTGTAACTTGGAGTCTTTAAATCAAGACTTGAGGACTCAAATAGCTTAGCCAGAATTTATGGGCCCATTACAGAAGTGGGTAAATGAGGTTCTGTGACCTCCGATGTGCAGGCGAGACTAGACGATGAAAATAAACGTACAGACTAAGGCCAGCAGGGACTAAGTTGGGACAGGAGGGCAACAGCCATTTACTGTACCACCGACACACTGTTCTGAACACAACTTCTGTGCACCCCATCCAATCGGAGAACACAGACTCTTCTGTAAATGAAGATGAACCTGTCCTGGGGAAGCCTTTTTTTCCACTGACTGACAATGGTAATGAGCTTCTTTTCCCACCTTGCAATCTGACTGTGTGCTGAGGCTTAGTAATCCCCTGCCAGAGACTCCAATACAGACATGTCAGACAGAATCTGACGGCAACGACAGCTGGGCCACTTACCTCTGCACAATACTGTGGTAGCCTGGTGCTATATCATCGGTCACAGGCTGTAGGAAGACATTAGCATATCTGCAGGGAGAAGAAGGCAACTGTGAGCAGTCAGTCCCCTCGCTGGTAACAGAGAGAACACCTGGTCTGAGGGTGGAGCATGCTCTGCCAGACAGAACCACTAAGCACTTGTTTCATACACGGATGCCCTTCTGGTCAACCACCACCAGACAGATGTGGGGAGTGGAGAGTCCCCCACCCAAGCACTAGTAGAGACCAACCTGGGGAACAGGAGAGCAAATAATTCCCCTCTTCAGCTTGCTGGGCACAGGTCCAGACTTCCTACCAGTCCACATAGGATCAAGTTCACTTACCTGTGATTGGCTGCTGCTCTCCAAACTAGCATAATAGCTTTTTTCCAGATCTTCTGGGCTTGAATCGCTTCCTGGTCCTCACTGCAAACAGAGCTAAGGAGAAAAGGACTGTCAGAGTGGGATGCACTGGAGCCCCTAGCCAAATGCACAGGGTCATTGCCAGGTGCAAGACTTCCTTCAACAAGCTCCAATGTTGCACTGCGGCAGCAGCCTAATTTCAGTCAGCCCTGGATCTACCCACATTGCTCCATGCAAGCCAAAGGAAAGGAAGCCACACCTGTCTCCTGTGAGCTGGCTCGATGGAGTTGTCTGCACAATGCTCCTGGGAGTAGGGAGACCACAGGAGCCAGACAGATCAGCAGCCGATCTCCACCACAGGCCCAATCAGCCAGCAACACACAGAAATGAGAATCCCATACTCTTTCCCCAGCATGGACTGAGATTTGCATTGTGGGTGGCTGAAGGTTTCACTGATACTCACAACTGCGAGGAGGCAGGGCTGCTGGGGATGGAATCAGCTAGCGTGTGTGACTGCAAAGGTGCATTATGGATACTGAAGCCATCATCACTCTCACTCACAGGGGGCTCATTATCCATTTCCGATAGGTACCCCTCACCCTGGTCTTCCTCCTTGGGTTCCTCCAGACTGGCAGCCTCACTGGCACCATCCTCATCCTCATCTTCACCCTGAGCATCCTGAGATATAAGATCAAATTCCATCAATTTAACCTAATCAAAATGCAGCTATCAGTAACAATGCCTGGGTCACCGCCTCCAAAAGATGACTGTTTCAGTAAGCAGAGTGGAGCCCTGTATCACAGCTGCTAGCCAGTTCTAGGGGCATTTGCACAAACACTGAAATCCTTGCCACAAAGTATTACAAGGGCCTGGAGTGAGTCCCTCTAAGCTACAGATATCAGATGCAGATACATACTGGCGCCCTCTCCTACTCGGGGGGGGGGGGGGGGGCACGCGCGCGGGCGGAGAACGCGGCGCCCACTGGTTTTCCTATCCACTGTGTGGGAGCTGAGAGGCAGCAGCAACATAACAGTATCAAACTCATTTTAAACCACTGGACTCAAGTAGTTCAAGGCCATTTACCTTCCCAAAAACAGCTCGGGTCTCTTCCTTCATCGACTCTGGGAGGAAAAGACAGAGCAAAATTTTGATTTCCAGGAGCAGTTTTTAGAACATCCCCTCCTGCACCAGTACCCTCCCCTTCCAAATTAATTATTCCCTATTTCTACATAGATTATCTTCACCCCATGCTGAACCAGACCACACTAGCTGAATGGACTTTAAAGTTGCAGGTAAAAGATATCCTAGCCCAGTTAAATTACCTGACAGCTCAAATTTGTGCTGAACATCAGCCTGTGAGGAATCGTCACTTGCATTTAGGACATGTGGAGGGGATGAATCATCATCAGGTGGTATCTGGAGGGAACAGAAATGCACAAATTTAAGTATCTCACTACCCCAAACCCAGTCCCAGACAGACAGTGGGTTTTCACAGAATGCCAGGACAACAGCAATTCTGCACATGGACTGGCAGCAGACAGCGCAAAGATCTACTTATTATACATTCAGGGCTTCAAAGATCATAGAATAGAATATCAGGGTTGGAAGGGACCTCAGGAGGTTATCTAGTCCAACCCTCTGCTCAAAGCAGGACCAATCCCCAATTTTGCCCCAGATCCCTAAACAGCCCCCTCAAGGATTGAACTCACAACCCTGGGTTTAGCAGGCCAATGCTCAAACCACTGAGCTATCCCTCCCCCCCAAAAAATTAGCATGTAAGGCCCTCACCAAGGGGCCCATGCCACCAAATATTAATACTTGTCCTCAGTCTCTCTCCCACAGCAATAGTCATAACCCACAAAGAAAGTCACTACTCTGCTCCAAGCGTACTCACTGAAGAGACATCTCCAGAGAAGGAATGGACCCCTATGTTTGAGCTGCTTTTCCTTGACTGCCAACGGTTACCTGCTTTCAACCACACCAGTCCAACACATCCTCCCCACCTATGTACCTCTATCTTCACCGTACTGTGTGTTGCTGCTTCTCCCTTGGCTGATTCTGTCTCCGTTTCAGAGTTCTCTCCCACAACAGCAGCTGCTTTCTGCTGCTCCTCTGTCTCTCGACTCCTGAGCTCAGGTGTTTCTGCTATTTGCATGGCACCTGCAGAGTTCAATTCGTTCTGCTCCAGCTCTGCAGATTCCATCTTTATTTCTGACCCCAGCTCCCCAATGCTTATTAGGTCTTGGATTTCCTTTGCCTCTGGTTCGTCACAGTCTCGCCTCTCCTGCTTCACAGTCACTGCCACATGGGGGATCTGTGCCCGTTTCTCGTGGTCCTGCTGAATCGGATGCTCCCATGGGCCAGTCAAGGCCTGAGGGTCATCAGTCTCTTCACAGAAAGACAAAGCAGCTTCAACTGCTGCTACATCCAGGACTTCAGGATGGTCATCTACCTTTACCAAAACAAAGACAGCAGCACAAGCAAAGGTCAGCAAGGAGAGCAGAACCCCTGCACTGGTTCAGCCAGAGAGCCCTTCCCACCCCAAATACATCTCTATCTAACAGGCCAGGGCCACCGTGACCCAGCGCTGAGGAAGCTGCAATGGCTGCATCAGTTTAATTCCTAAACAATAAACCAGCATGCATGGGCAGCGGGTATCATAGGTAGGGGTAGACTGTGCCTCCCCAAACAGCCTAACATGGCCCCACCCACGGTCCAGGCACCTTCTTCCTGCGGTTCCCAACACTCTGCTCTGGCTGGCCTGCCTTCTGCAGGGATTCAGGGTGGCTGGGGCTGTGCCTGGCCTGGTGCTCTGGGGCCTTGCCCCTGGCTGCCCAGCGCTGGGGGCCATGTGGGAGTGCTCTGGCTCCTGAAGGGGAAGGCAGAAGGGGAGGGTCTAGCCCCCCCAACGGCTGGGTCACCAGCAGCCCATGCTAACATGGCTTCTCAAAACCTTATGAGCTGGCTGTTAAAACAGGGGTATTAAGGAGCTGGGAAGAGCCATTACTGAGAAGACATTAACAGGTCCTGACACCCATGGACAGGCCACATATATTGCGTCTTCAGATGGGTAACTCCCACTTTGGGCCAAGTACATCAGATTGCTAGCAATGATTTAAGGTTCCCTACTAGCCACTCAGTACCAGGTTCCTTGGTCTTGTCAAGTACTGAAGGATATGGAGAAATAAGATTCACCTGCCTGTACTTGTGGCCCAGGAGACTCCTTGGCAGAGCTTGGGGCCTTCACGCTCAGAAACATGGGGCTTCCGGGACTACATAGTGCTAGTAGCACTTATGTGTGTCTGTCTGGGATCTGTTCCCCATTCAATGTTGGTGCCAGCTGAAACCCAAGGGTTTCCTCTGAGTGCAACACCACACTACACAGCTGTTGCCAGCATACTAGGGGGTTGCCAGGGGACTGGAACTTAATAACTTGGACAGACAGGGAGGAAATAGGCAGGTGAAGATCGTTGAATGAGCAAGAAATACTTCCTAATCCTGCTTCTGTGTAACAACTGAGATAAATACATCCAGGCCCTGGAGAGAAATGCAGTTGGCTTCCCAGCCTGCTTTGACATTTACCTTGTCCTCAATGATGGCTATAATATCTCCAACAGTTTCAAAGTCCAGCTCTTCCCCAGTATAGGAGACTGCAATGTCCATCTTCTCAGCGAGATCCAGGTCTTCTTTCCCATCCATGCCGTGATCTTTGGAAGGCCCAGCAGCACTGCCAGCATCAGTACCCAGACACTCCTTCTTGATGGAATCAATGATCATGGAGATTTCACTGCTGTCCATAGACACCGTCACTGTGTGGGGATCAGACACTGCCTCCATGGAAACACAAGTGTCTGACTGGCTCACTGGATAAGGATAAGAGAGTGACAACTCAGAGACCAGTCAGGTGAAAGCCTGCCAGCATCAGTGACCATTAAGGTGGAAAAGAGCAGCAGCCTCTCTCACATAGCCCAAGCCCACCCACAGCAGTATGGCCAAAAAGGATAAAGAGACACACAGGGCAATTTGCTTGCTACCCAATAATGGATGCAAATCAGGAACCTAGTTCTTGTATCATGATCCAGCACACCATGCCAGCAGCCAGCCCACCCAGCATATTCCCTTGTAAACCCCATCCAGCACCTCTCCTCAGGAACCCCAGTTCAGCCACCCATCTAGGAATCAGCTTTACATGCCCATGCTCCCTCATCCCCTTCTGGGGACCAGCATCTGAGGTGAGGTAGAAGCCCCAGCTCACATCTCTCTGTTTGAGCCTTTGGGAAGCGCTGCTTTCAAGTACTAAGCCACCCATGAGTGCGTAGTTCAGGGACGCACCTGTCGCTACGCTTTCTGGAGTTGCAGCTGGTGGCACAATGGATGGTGCTGACAGCGTGGGCATCATGGCAATGGTTGCCTGGGACACAGACTCTACAGGGGGTGGCAGGAGTTTAGCTGGAGGTTCGCTGGCAACAGCAGAGAAGGAAGCAAGAGGTGTGGTGAACTGTGCAGGACCAGCTTCTAGAAGCCGAGAAAGAGTAGGAGCACCTGACAGAGTACAACAGGGAAAAAGCACATGAGCAAGAAGCAACAGCCATTGAGCTCTCCGATGCAATCACCAGACTTCATGGACTGACTGCTCCCTCCTGAGCCCAAGGTACTGTAAATGACCTATGGGCAGAGAGAGCCATGCTGGTAGACTGTCAGAAATGCATGACTAAGGTATGCAGTCTGAGCCAGAACCATGCAGAGACTATGGGAACACCATGAGTTTAGTGTAAAGAGACTGCAGAGGCTACACCACTCATGCAAAAGATGTTAAGGGCCCTCTTTAAAAAACTTGCCGCAAATAGAGCCACATGGTGTGAACTAGGAGGAATGCAGTTCCTAGTGATCAGAGTGAGGGAAGAATAAAAGAGAGATTCTCTTTGCAAATTAGTTCTGACAGCTGCCTCCTGGTTCAAGGGCTGCTATGCATCTTAAATCCTACTTCCAGCACAAATTTACTGAACCACTTCAGCTCCAATAGCAGGATTCAAAAGATCAGACATTCAGAAAGCAGAAAGAGAACATTCACATTGGATAGGATAAAACATGTATAAAAGGCATAACCTCTCCTGCTTCAGAAAGCAGGAGAAAACCAGTAACTGGCCACGGGCAGGAAGAAAGCTTCCCATGGACAGGCTGTTCTGTAACTGTTCACTGCAGATATTCTTGCACCTGTGTGTCTACCTGTTCACCTGGCCCTCAGCACCATGATATCCAAATGCCTCACAATAATTAGTGGGTTTTTTTCCATCACAATACCTCGGAACTGAGGCAAAGGGCAGATTAAATGACTTGCCAAAGTTTACAAGAAATCCGTAGTTGAACCAGGTTTCCTATCTACTAGACCATCCTCCCTATCCTGAAGCTTCTGGTGTTGGCCATTGTTAGAGACAAGAGACCAGACTATAAGACCATGATCTGATCCAGCCTGGCAATTCCTATCATCCAGTGTTTTTGCAGCTTCGTTCTCTGCCAGGATTAGAGTCATTTTAAAGAAACCAAAGAAGTGTCAATGGATTTCTTAATGGACTGTGATGAGCAGATAGCCTGGCTGTCTTTGGACCCATCCTGAAAAGGGTTTATTATAGAACCGTCTATGAAACTATATTTCGCAGACCAAAGCCTCAGGTGCCCCAGAAGAGAGAACTATGAAGAGAGTCTGTGTGGGTTACCTGAAGCAGCAGGGGATGCAGGGACAGCACCAGATGCCAACTGCATTTCCCCACCATGCAGCACTGGAAGGACCCCTCCTACCTCCAGGAGGACTCCTGAGCTATTCATGTGACCAGAAGTCACTGCCATCTCGTTTTCACCAACCTGCCAAAGGAGGACACAGATGAAGCTCCTGGGCTGGAGACATGTTCACATCACTGATTCTCCCCTAGATATGCACCCCGTTAATATATCCACCAATCTGTGAATCAGAGCCTCTTCTGCACATTTCAACCCAGTCCAGCCTCTGACTGAGGTGCATTTTGCTTTGACACACAAACATGGCTGGTTGAAATATTTGATTACAATCATTTGAAACAGATGCCATGTGGCTGTTGCCTTGGAAGTCAGAGTGAGTGCATTATTTGCTGTGCTCTAGACCCTCTACCCAAGGATCCCAAACTGCTTTACAAATATCAGTATTTAATCTCACAACCCCTTAAGTGGCAGGGAAATAGCCTCACTTTGCAGATGGGAAAACTGAGGAAGTGAGAGGGGCAGTAACTGGCTCACTGTGTAACCTCGAGCAAATGACAGAGTTGAAAATGGATGCCAAATGCATTGTTAATGCAAGAAACCCCCTGTAATACTTAAACTGCCACACGCCTTACCCGGTTTTCCCCATACCTTAAGATGGCATTCTGCTGGATGAGAACTCCAGAGAACAGCACGGAAGAGTTACCCCAGCCAACTGCATTTCTGCAAGTGGAGGGGACTGGAAGTGAGGCAGCAGCAACACCTGCCTCTCTGATTGAGGTGGTCCTATCCCTTTCTCTAAGCCTCTCACTTCTTTGTGATCCAAACTTCTCCGCACCTGTGAGAAGTCCTCAGCCTCACTAGCCACCCATCTACATGAGGGACAGTTTTTTAGAAGTTTCCCATATTAACACCTATTTAGCTCCACCAAGGTTAACATTAGGAACCAAAGCGGAGACAGGCTGATGGCTGCTGACTCCATTTTCAGAACAGATCTAAGAAACAAGTTACTGAAGAGTGTCAGCAACTGGTTGTCCCTCTAATACTAGGGATCCCAACATCATTAACACCAGTAGGGTTGAACTGGTGTTAGCAACAGTGGTTATTTTAACAACTGTCTAGGCTATGGACATGAGCCATTGAGGGACTAGTCCAGGACAGGACAAACCTGTCAATCCTGGTCTCAGTTTTTATTTGCATAAAGGGCATTTGTTTGACCTCCCTACTTATAAGTTAACCTGATTTTTGTTGAAAATTAAAATTCAACTTTGGGCTGAGATGCAGACAAGCAGATACAGATACAAGGCCTCCAAGTAGACTAACTAGGGGTTCTGCTCTGATCTCCCTTCTGAGTGCAGTGTCACTCAATGGCAGTCTGCTACTCCAACTCTTCAGGTCCCAAAGGGGACAGTTTGCTTTCAGAGGGCTTGTCTTCACTACCAGGGTAAGTTGGCCTAAGTTACGCTACTCCAGCTATGTGAATAATGTAGCTGAAGTTGACGTAGCTTAGGTCGACTTATTGCGGTGTCCACACTACGCTGCATCAACAGGAGAAGCTCTCCAGTCAGCTTACCAAGAGGTGGAATATCAGGGTTGACCAGAGAGCGCTCTGCCATCGATTTAGCGGGTCTTCACTAGACCTGCTAAATCGACAACCGTTGCATCGATTGCAGCAGCTGATAGCAAAGACAAGCCCTGAGTTACCCAACCTCTTCAGTCCTGAATTCACAGTACCACAAGGAAAAAGTTCCACCTTTGTGGCTCACAGGGTTTAATGACAGCTTTAGGATTTTCCCTGTGCTGGAATCTTCAAAAACTATCCAGATCTTGCAAGCCCTTTACAGCTCTCCTATTCAGTGCGAGAGTCTGAAGCACAAATTCATCAGTATGTTTGTATATGTGAGCAGAGTGCTCCATACCAGCCTGGGGCTTGTGGGGAGGAGGCTGCCCTTCTTCAGTAACTCCGAGAGCAGAGGGGAAGGAGGCGGAGTTGCTTTCTGTCCTAGTATCTTTTTCTGGGGTGAATCATCAGTGACTGGGGTTATGGGGGCATCCAGGGGAGCTGAGCCTGGAGGGGTGTCAGGGATCCCAATGAAGGAGGCAACTGGGGTGCTGGGCAATGTCCCTGGAGTTACCTGAGAAAGAGAAAAACCACACTGTTCAAAGCCACACCTTCACCATACTGACTAGACCCACTTATCCCTTCCCCCAAGGCCACTGACCCAGCACACCCCAGGGGCCTGCTCCATTCATTCACTGCACCGCTCCAGGCATGTGCTTTCACCTTTTCACTCCCTGCCTTTGCCCCAGATACCTGCTCCACTACCTCATCACAGACACTGAAGGGAATTTGTATCCTGGATGATACTGCACACTGGCCATACTACAGCACTAAGATAGGGCAAGGCAAGGGGCACTCCCAAGCTGCACAGAGCTCCCCAGTCCCTGCTGCTTTCTCTCTTACCAGGGGAAGCATCCTTACCCCTGGGCTGGTCTCCTCCACAGCTTGCTGAGACAAGTCCCCCAGAGCATAGTCTCTTCCAGGGGAGGATGAACCTGCAGGAGAGCGGACCATCACACCGGTCAACCTTCGTGGGGGGTTCTTAACTGCCTGACGAGCTGGAAGAGAATGGAAAGGAAGTGAGACCCCAAGGCTCCAGCTGGGAAACTTCCTTGGAATCAGTTCTGCTTCTCGCCTAGCAGACACCACCAAATCAACCACTTCAGTTACAGTGATTGCCACAAAGTCACCTAATTCAACTCCTGCACCACAGCAAGGCTGACCATCATATGCCATCCCTAATGAATGGCTGATGGATCCCTGCTTTGAACCTGCCCAGTGGCAGGGTCTGCACAAGCTCCCCTACCACTGGTTCCATGGCTGAACTGTCCCGAAAGCTACTAAGTTGTTCTGAATATTTAACCCATCTTTCTGCTGCTGCACCTTCAGGCATGAATGTAAGTTTTATCTTCCATGACTAATGAGAGTCTTACTCCCGGTCCATTTCTAATATTCCTTATCAGGCCATTCTCCTGCTTCCTTTCAGGTGCCTTTTCTGCAAAGGACTGCATCCAGCTCTCCCCCTTGCCTAATGGGGCATTTTTACTTTATGGGTTCCTCTTTCAACTCTCCTCATTTTGCACTTTTACAATATGGTGTTGAAAATTGCGTGCATCCCTCTTCCTCCTAACCCTGAGCCAAGGAGAGCAGAGTATCCAGGTTCTTCTTACCTGGGCCTCTGCAGGTTCCTCCCTTTCTCAGGGCTGGATCCTAACCAGCCTTAAATTCACCCCAGATTTTTTTTTTTTTTAAATAAACAAGCGCTCCTGTGTGTGAGTGTAGGGGAAGCAAACAGTCCCATCTCACCCTGATAAGCAGCATCTGTAGCCTTCCTTTTCACCTCTGCCTCCTCTTCTTCCATTTTTTTCTTCCTGAACAAAGCAAACAAAGTACTTGGTGGCACAATGCCCCCGGGACCCAAAAGCCATCTGGTGCCTCCCCCAGGGCCAGCAGGTCAGACACCTGTTCCATAGTCTTCATATGTCAATGAGACGTCCCTCCTAGCTAAGGCCCGATTGTCCTGAGCAAAGGAGTAGTCAGGCTTCAGTCAGGGAATGAGAGACATTCCAGGGAGTCTCACTCAGCTCTACACCCAAGATGATGCCAACAGGACACTGCAAGCCTGCACCAGGCTCCTTATGCCAGTGCTGGAGAGCTCCAAGAGACACTCCATATTGGCTTGCGCTCCCATTCCAAATATAACCCTTAAAAGCCAGAGCATCTGTCCAGCTTAGCTATTCCTCCCAAGCCTGGGAGTGCAATGACTGAAAGAGAGACAGAGAGAAGGGGGAATATCCCCAAGCCCAAGGGCTCTGAGAAGTACAATCTCAGGGGGAATTGGAACAGGGAAATAATAAGATAACCCACACCACAATGTCATTGCACAGCTCCTCCAGTCTGCTATCCATGTGTCCAGCCTGGATCAGCTCTGCATCCTTCTTCAGCTGCCTGCAAACAGACACAGCGTCACCTCAGCTCCACACCAAGCCTGCAATGTACACTCTTCAGTTCCCTCTGCTATACTCACTCCCTTCAGTCAGACCAGAGCCTGACCCCTCTAATATGTACCTATACTTCTCCTGTGTCTCCTTGATAACTTTCTTCAACTCCTCAACTCGTTCTGCTGTCAGTTTCCGCACGATGACATCTTCCACGGTTTCCACAACCTCCCCTTTCTCACCACGTTTTCTCCTACAGAACAAGGACAGGAAAATGATACAAGCACCAACCACAGGAACCCCCAGTCCTCCTATAAACACCATCTGCTGCCCACACAACCCCACCATTCCAGCCATGCCCTATTAGCTTCTTCCTTACCAACTAACCTGGTCCCCAGTTTACCTCTTCCCCTTCTTTTCCCAGAGAAAATACTGGAACTCACACTGCTCAAACACCCTCCTGCTGACCAAGCCAGGTCACCTGTCTGACAGTGGCCAGCACCAAATGCTTCAGAAGGTGCAGAAAACCCCATCACGGGGCTAGTTTCTTCCTATCTTCAAAGAAAAAGTGGATGATTCATACCATGAAGCAGGAGGGTTTGCCTTCCTGTCAAATTTTTACCCTAGCTAGTATAACTTCAGATAAGATTCTTACTATCCATAAATGCTCAATCCCGCTCTTGAATTCTACTCTTTGTTTCAGTAACCTGTGCAGTGAGTTCCATATGCTAATTATGTGTAGCATAAAAAAAGCTACTACTAGGAAATGTTTTCCCTCTAATTTCATTGGGTGTTAAGGGCCAGCATAAGCACCCTAGCTCAGAACTTGGGCCTATGCCAAGCACAGACTGAAACATTTCAGTCTGAACTGTTGTAGTGTTAGTATAGATGGAAAGAACAGGAGGTTCAGTTGCTCCTCCCTGCACAATCCCAAAATGCTATGGGCATATAAGAGCAGCATATAGCGAGAAGTGGAAAAAGCTTGGTCTTCTATAATCCCAGATTCCTCTCTTATTCTGAACTGTAGTTTTATGCATACAGCTTTTGGTTTATATGGCAATGCATGTGATCAAGACTTTTTTGTATAAAAAACAAAACTATTTGGGTGCAACACCAGTGCCATATATTTTATGAAATACACCCTTGTTTAATATTACTGCCTTACTGGGATGCATTATGTTACATTATCTTTCTAACTGTGGACTGCAACTACCATAAAATGCTACTTTGGGGAGCTTTGCTGAGAATTCTGGCCAAGATAATTCAGGAGCTCCACAATGCGCTATATTATAAAGGTTGCAGGAAGCGATATATATGAATGAACAGTACCATTTCAGGAATAAATGTTACAGTAACCAGTTACAGAAACTTTTAGATCTGAAAGGGTCTAGTCCTCTAAAGTAGGAAACTGGATGAACAGAAAGAGCATTCTAGGTGAATATTTCTATGCTTCCTTCCCAGCTGTTCCTCCCTTGGCAGCAGTCACCCTCCCTGCCCAGATATCACATCTAGATTTCCCTGTCCCTGCCTGCTCTTCCTTTAACAGTTTGGGCAAATGCACTGCCAGATAAACTGTTGAGCCCTCCAAGAGCTGTTGCAGAAACCACGTGCCTCATCCTTTGCACTCACTTGGGGGTCTCTGTGGTCTCCAAAAGCTCCGAATACTGAGATGCACAGTGCTAGGGAAAAAACAAAGGGAGTTAGAGCACACATAGAACAGTCATCACAGACAATTCTATTAGCAAAGCTCATGTGGGCACTGGGCTCCCCTCTTCAAAGATCTATCACCCACTGAGTGTGTTCTCAGAGGTATGGAGAGGGACACAGCTGCACACATTGGAGTCACATTTATGACTGCAAGTGGGTTCAATGTACCAGGATTTCCTCCCACTCCCACTCTCTGCTCCTGTCCATACCGATCTGCCAGAGGAAAGAAAAGCAGATTCCCCAGCCTAATAATGTATGCGTCTAAGAAGGGAAATACTACAGTTATGAGGAGCAGCTGCAGGATGTTCTCAGAGTTGGTACAGGCCAAGAATATCTCAAAGACATTTGGTTGGCTAGAACTGGACCAAGACCAGTTCTTCATAGGACATAATTTGGACTAGAAAAATGACAATATTAAAAAAGTGATTCCCCATCTCCTCCAGATAAACACCTCCTTCCCTGCTATCTCAAGTTACTGACCTTCAAGCAGCCATACCCCCCAGAAGCCAGTCTTGGCAAGTTGTAGCCCCTTTCCAAAATTCAAAAGCCAGCATCTTACCTTCTGAGAGAACCAGTCAGGTGGGCGGCCTGGCTCTGCAAAGGGTTTGATAGCTCTGCTGACTGATACCCTGCAAGAAAGAGCAGGTAAAGGACTGGAAACTTGCCTTCCTGTCCTCACCAAACACATGGCAGAAGGGTGCTAGCCTGTCTCACTGCTCACTTAGCCATAGCATGTGTAATGTACAGAACTTTCCTAGGTACTTAAGAGTATAAGCTCTTTGGGAAAGGTACTGTCTTTGTACAAGACCTAGCACAATAGGGTGCTGGTCCCTGACTTGGGTCCTAGAGACTTTCGTAATACAAATAATAAGTTAGCTAGTGCATTCTTGGGAATTGTCCAGTTTTAGCCCTAGGACTGTTGAAGGGATCTGTCCATTTCCAAACAAACTAAAGCTTCCTTTGGAAGAAAGTGAGTTTCAGACTCCTGATAATACCCTAAGGACAACATTACACTCACTCTGCAAAAACATGCACAATCGAGGAAAAAACTATGGTAATAAGTAGGGCTGTCAATTAATTGCAGTTAACTCAAAAAAATTAATGATTAATCTCATTTTTAACCACACTATTAAATAATAGAATACCAATTGAAATGTGTTAAATATTTTGGATGTTTCTCTACATTTTCATATATATTGTGTTGTGTTGTAACTGAAATCAAAGTATATATTATTTTTGATTATTTCTTTTATCATTTTGACAGTGCAAATATTCGTAGTGTTTTTCAATTCACCTCATATAAGTACTGTAGTGCAATCTCTATTCTGGAAGTTGAACTTACAAATGTAGAATTATGTATAAAAAAAGCTGCTTTTAAAAATAAAACAATGCAAAATTTTAAATCCTGCAAGTCCACTCAGTCCTACTTCTTGTTCAGCCAATCACGAACACAAACAAGTTTGTTTACATTTACAGGAGATAATACTGTCCTCTTCTTATCTACACATGTCCCCTGGAATGGTGGTTCAAGCATGAAGGGACACATGAATATTTAGCGCATTTAGCATGTAAATATCTTGCAATGCCAGTTGCAACAGTGCCATGAGAACGCCTGTTCTCACTTTAAGGCGGCATTGTAAACAAGAAGCAGACGCATTATGTCTAAAAAATGTAAACAAACTTGTTTGTCTGAGCTATTGGCTGAACAAGTAGGACTGAGTGGACTTGCAGGCTTTAAAATTTTGCCTTGTTTTATTTTTGAATGCAGCTTTTTCTGTACATAATTCTACATTTGTACGTTCAACTTCCATGATAAAGAGGTTGCCCTACAGGACTTATATTAGGTGAACTGAAAAATACGATTGCTTTTGTTTTTTTACAGTGCGAATACTTGTCATCAAAAATAAATATAAAGTGAGCACTGTACACTTCCTATTTTGTTGTAATTGAAATAAATATATTTGAAAATGAAAAAACATCCAAGAGTATTTAAATAAAGGGTATTCTATTATTGCTTAACAGTGCGATTAATCATGCAATTAATGTGCTTAATCGCTCGACAGCCCTAGTTACCAGCCTTTAAAGACACAGTTAATGGATCCAGCCAATTGCCGTGACAGGTAGTCGTTCGATTCTCAACCCCTCTCTACTCTGCTTTCAGTCCTTCCCGGACATGGGCCCGCGGCTCAGGCACGACGGGTCCTTCTCCCTGTAGCGAAGAGCTCCAGGAGACGCTCTCCCTGCAGGCGCTGCGGCTGGAGCAGGAGGTTTGTGAACCGGGGCTCTGGTCAGTGTGAGCTCTCCCAGCCCCACCGCGGGTCGGGTTCTGGAGCGAGCGAGCGAGGCGGCGGCGCGTGGGGCCGGCGCCCGGGAGGCGGATTTTCGCCGTGGAGAGGCTCTCGCCGCTTACCAGTTCTGGTCCCCACTCCGCATGACCGAGGAGGCGAGGCAGAGCTTCTCCCGGACGGACCATGGCTCCGTGGGGCCGGCGCCCAGCAGCTTGTGCTCTGCCAGGCAGAAGGGAAAGCTCAGGGTGCTGCGGTGGGGTGCCCCCCCTCCCTCCAGAGCCCCCGCCCCCCGAGTCTGCCCCCCTCCCGAGCCCCCGCCCCCGGTCCTGGCCCCAGCCCCGCAGGCGGCACCTCCCCGCCGCGCGCCCCTCACTCACTCCCCGTCCCGGCCGCCATTTTCCCCGACAGCCCCACCACGGGAAGGGGGTGGAGCCAAGCGCAAAGCTCGCCGGGAAACACTCACTCACCGGCCTGCGGGCGCCCATGGGCGGCTGGGAAATAAACGCCGTCACCTTGCCCCGCCCCCAGCCTCGCTCTGACTCCCTCAGCCCCGTCCCAGCCTGTGATTGGCGGTAGGGCTGCTCGCGTTCTGATTGGTTAAGCGGGCAGACCGCGAGGTTTGAACAAGCAGCAGGACGGAGTCGCCCCCAAATCTAAAGTGAGTGGGGGGCCGTGAGCGGGCGGGGCCGGGGGGTCCTGGGGGGGCCTCGAGGGGACGTGTTGGGCTGGGGCTGGGGCTGGGGCTGGGGCGGAGGGGGGGCTGGGGCTGGCGGGAGCGTGGCTGGGGCGGGGGGGGGCAGGGGCTGGCGGGAGCGTGGGCGGGGGCTGGGGGGAGGGGCGGTGGGCAGGGGCTGGCGGGAGCGTGGGGGGGCTGGGGGGAGGGGCGGTGGGCAGGGGCTGGCGGGAGCGTGGGGGGCTGGGGGGAGGGGCGGTGGGCAGAGGCTGGGGGGAGGGGCGGTGGGCAGGGGCTGGCGGGAGCGTGGGGGGCTGGGGGGAGGGGCGGTGGGCAGGGGCTGGCGGGAGCGTGGGGGGGGCTGGGGGGAGGGGCGGTGGGCAGGGGCTGGCGGGAGCGTGGGGGGCTGGGGGGAGGGGCGGTGGGCAGGGGCTGGCGGGAGCGTGGGGGGGGCTGGGGCGGAGGGGGGGTGGGCAGGGGCTCGCGGGAGCGTGGGGAGGCTGGGGGGAGGGGCGGGGGGAGTGGGGGAGGCTGGGGGGAGGGGCGGGGGGAGTGGGGGGGCTGGGGGGAGGGGCGGTGGGCTGGGGCGGAGGGGGGGGCTGGGGCGGTGGGCAGGGGCTGGCGGGAGCGGGGGGGCTGGGGGGAGGGGCGGTGGGCAGGGGCTGGCGGGAGCGTGGGGGGGGCTGGGGCGGAGGGGGGGTGGGCAGGGGCTGGCGGGAGCGTGGGGAGGCTGGGGGGAGGGGCGGTGGGCTGGGGCGGAGGGGGGGCTGGGGGGGGCAGGGGCTGGCGGGAGCGGGGGGGGCTGGGGGGAGGGGCGGTGGGCAGGGGCTGGCGGGAGCGGGGGGGTTGGGGGGAGGGGCGTTGGGCAGGGGCTGGCGGGAGCGGGGGGGGCTGGGGGGAGGGGCGGTGGGCAGGGGCTGGCGGGAGCGGGGGGGGGGCTGGGGCGGGGGCTAGCGGGAGTGGGGTGGGCAGGGAATGCAGTTGAGCTCACCTTGTCTGTTCCCCTTCCTGGTCGGAGCCACCTGTGAGGACCATGGCCCAGGGACTCCTCTCCCAGCAGGGGCTGCTCTCTGACGAGGAGATCACAGCCTCGCCCCTGCTCGAATCCACAGCTGCGGAGTTTGGGTCCGGCCTGCGCAAAGATTTGCTATCAGATTTCTCTGCTATTTCCCCAAGCCTGGGGGAATCCCAGCAGGTGAGTGGGTTAAGGCTGCTTAATGCTTTTGTTTTTGGAGCTCTGATGTTCTCACTGCTAGCAGCTAGCATAGCCTGCTAATTTAGCAGACCTCCCTGGTTCTTGTAGAGAAAGACCACAGGCACAGTTCCGTGATAAAGGCACTTTTCCAGGTTTATTGCCCTTATGGTACAGTTCTAATGACTTGCACAAGTACTTTAACATGAGTGTCCCATGGCACAGCGTGGCTTAATCAGCAGTGGGAATTTTTGCTTCTGCCTTGGCCAAACAAAGAATTAAGGCGAGGTACCCCGACATTTATAGACTGAGACAAGCAACTTATGTATCACCTTGCATGCTTCATGATGATTATCATCTCCCCTTGTTGCTGATAGTTTGAAAAAAACCTTTATTTTGTCAAACTATCTTTTTAGTACTAGATTGGGATGAACATGTACTAGCTTTTTGAAACGTATTTACATAAATATTTAGTGCCTAGTACTTACAAATGTATGTTTTAGCAACACTAGCAGCAGCTTTGCCAAGTTTATGTATTGGGCAGTAAACCTGTAATCATTTGCTTTAATACTGCTTGAATGGTCTGACTTTGGTTTACAGCCTTTGGTTCATGTCTCAGCACCAGGTCTAGTGCTCTAGGCTCTCTTTCTCTAGTTCATGGGTCAGAGATCTGACCTAGGGGTGACTCATTTGCGGAGGGGGCTGCACATTGAGCTTTGGCTTGTTTGCTGCACCAACAGGTTAAGATATCAGCCCAACAGAGCGGGAACCAAACCAGGGGTCAGAGCTGGAGTTGTAGTCCAGGAACCAAGCCAGGGGTTTGTAACCTTTATGATGAAAATGTTCCCAATTAATATTAAGTGACTAAGATAAGGGTGTAATCAAACCAAACTCTGTTTTCAGGTTCAAGCCTCTCAGCTGGTTACCAAAAACTTATTTAATAGAGGACCACTAAGTGACACTTTGAATTATGCAGCCAAAGTTTGCTTAATTATTTTCTTTTTAACAAACACGCATGCAATTACCACTTTCACTAATGATACTGTTATACTCTCACTTAAAGATAGAATGGTGAATCAATGAGTATCAGTCCACTAACAGGGAAGTACAGCCTTATAATCCTGGAACCAAACAGTACCATTTTGACAACTGGGGCTCCCTGCAATTTGGCAAGGCTACTCATTTTATACTCTAATACTAATTAACATTAAACTGCTCTTTACCATAATTCTATTTCTATCACCTTCTTATTGGCTTTTTTTATTAGACATTATTTAAATTAACATCTGCACCAATGTCCTTCCCATACTATCAATATAGATAGCATTTTAATAAATTCATAATTCTCAGAAACCTTATAACCAAAACATAACCCTGGGTCATGCACTTGCTTTTATTTTCCCATAACATTTTGTCTCCAACTTACCTCTAGCTTTCTCAGTGTAGTAACTTCATTTTCTCATACTCTTCTATGCTTAGGCCCAAAACCTAACTTCTGCTTATTTCTTCATCTAAACCATTCTACAGGCCAGAGCCAGAATAAGTCCAGGGATCAGACAAGAGTCAGGTCTGGTACGCCCATGAGTCAGGAAGTCATTCAGTTGCTCAGTCAACTTCCTGTGCCTCCTTCTGGCTTAAATGGTATGGTCTGGCTCGGGGCGCCATCATTGTCCCCAGTCGGGATCTGTGTGGGTGGTGCCTCTGATGGGGTGAGAGTTGTGCTAGATCCTCACTTCCAGTACTGCTGGATGAGCTGCCTAGTGGCTGCCTGGGAACCCAGTGGATGTGCCTGAGCAAGCTTATTTTTTGAACTTCTGGAGCACTTGAGGCTGAAGCTGGAGCAGGTACCAGTAAAGTGCCCAGAAGCTTCTGAGGCATGAGTCCTATGAGCTACCTGTGCCGCATGCTATGGTTCCCATTGGTGCACTGAATTTTACAGAACTTTCTGGTACTTCCCCTGTGGCTGATGTATCTAACCTGTGTGGGGTTTTGCAGGCTGCATCTGAGGACAATAATGGGAAAGTGAAGGTGTATCTGAGAGTCCGGCCCCTGAAGCCATCTGAGCTGGAGAAACAGGAGGATCAGGTGAGAGCCTGGGGCCAAGCAGGAGCTGCATGTGGAAAATACAAGAATCCATTTCCCCAACCCACCGGGAACAGGGTGGTTGTGCTGCAAGTGGAGATTCCATAACCTCATGCTGTGTCTGGGTGGTGGAGTCGCGGGTGGGGGGGAGATTTCTCTTCTGAGCCACTGCGATGATGGAGTTTTGTTTGTACCCCTCAGGGCTGTGTCTGCATTGAGAATTCAGAGACCCTCCTTCTGAGAGCGCCCCAGGACTCTTTCACCATGCGGAGCACTGCACGGGGGGTAGGCCAGGCAGTGCATAAATTCACCTTCACCCAGGTAGGTGCTCAGGCCCAGATCATGCAACCCACCTTAGCGGGATTTGTTTCTCTCTCTAAAGAAACATGTAACCATAAATGTACTGGATCAAGCATAACTGGCAGCGTGTGCTCAGGAAAGGCTGGGACTGGAATAGCTGATAGGGCTGTGTGTCAGGCTTGAGGGGTATTGGCAAAGGGGGAGCGGGGGGAAGGGCAGCACTGGAATAGCAGTGGGTGCTTCAGCCAAGGGAGGGAAGCCACCATGTGGTGTCATCCTTGCTCCCCTGTGGTGTTTGTGGTTGCAGATCTTTGGGGCAGAGGTGGGGCAGAAGGCATTCTTTGATGAAACGATGGGCGAAGTGCTAAAGGATGTACTCCATGGGCAGAACTGGCTGGTTTACACCTATGGCATCACCAACTCTGGGAAGACACACACCATCCAGGGTAAGAGGAGCCCTTGCTATCCAGTGATAGGTTGATGATTTCTCCCTGTATGAGTGCTCAGCTTGCTGCTGCTCTCTCCTCCAGGGAGCAGCAAAGATGGTGGGATCTTGCCTCGCTCCCTAGCTGTCATATTTAATAGTGTGGAGGATCGGCTCTACAAAGCTATGGATCTGAAGCCCTCGCTTTCCAGTGAGGTTGCCTGGCTGGACAGCAAACAGGTGCATCAGGAGGAGACCAAGAAGCTGGTCCTGCTGTGCGGGGGGCTGCGGGAGGTGAGTGTCCCTTCTGGGTTTCAGGGCAGGTAGGAGAGCATGTTGGTTGTGTCGGACTCTCACTGTCCATGGTTTTCCAGGAGGAAGTGCTGACTCCACTGAAGAAGAGCCACAGTGCAGAGTCCCAGTTCCAGGCTGCCACTAGTGCCAGTTTTGACAGTGGGGTTGGTGGCCTCTCTTCTACCAGCCAGTTTGCCAACCAGTCAAGCATCAGCCAGCTAGAAGGTACATCCAGCGCCCTGCTGTCCTTTGCCACCCATTCCTCGATTGGGGAGGAGTGGATTTTTCACCCTTGTTATTGGATAGTTGTGCTGTGGGAGGGGCAGTAAGGATTCTGCATTCTCTGGGGCTCCCTGTTTCTTTTGGGGGAAGCTCTGTTTTTGGGAAATTTTGGGCTGTGAATACCTCTCTTCTCTGTTCTGTACGTTGCCCACTGTGTCATCCTGGGGCAACAATCAACATGAAAGAAATAGACATGCCCCTCCCACAAGGGGATACCTACCTGAGTAGCTGAGTGTTCCACCACACCCAGCTGGCCGATGGCTTGGGCTCTGTCAGACTGCTAAGGAAGCAGGCTCTGGAGCTGAGGGGCCCCACTGAAAGCATTTGTCCCCTAGATTGGGAAACCTAGGGACAGTCAGCTGATCTCATCCGATAGACTTGAACCCAAGGAGAGTAGGGAGTCTTGGGTAGCCAGGACCAAAGCCATAGAGGGATCCAGTATAGAAGGTTGTGTGCTCCCCCAGTTCTCCAGATCAGAGACAGGGCATGTAGGAAGTTCTTGACAAGGGAAAGATGTGAGAGCTAAGGGGATACCTAGCATATCCTGGCTTGAAGTCCGTGTTGGGGGTGGGGACTCCCAGGCAGGGCATATGGAGTGCATTTTGGGCTGGGGTAGAGAGTTTCTGCTGGGCGAGGGGGTGTCGCCCTCTATTCAGCTGGGACATGCTGGGCACTGCTGCAATCACTACCATCCTTTTTACCTCTTCCTCCCAGAGCTGGGTCCTCGCTGGGCTGATCCAGACCGCATCTCGCTCCTCACGGTGGATGTGCAGGTCTCCATCTGGGTCTCCTTCTTTGAGATTTACAATGAGCAGATCTATGACTTGCTGGACACGCCGTTGCCTGGCCAATACCGCAAAAGGCAGATGCTGCGGCTGTGCGAAGACCAGACTGGCAGCCCCTATGTGAAAGGTAAAGCTACCCAGTCTTACGCTCTGGGGCCATCTGGGGAAGGGCCTTGCCAGCTCAGGTTTAGACTGAAGGGAGCTATAGATGGAGCGGGTGACAGAGCAGTAACTTGTGGGTGGAGGATGTGATGTGTGTGAAGAGGGGCACTAATGGGGAAGGGAGCGTGCTCTGTGGTATCTTCTACCCAGTCAGCAGCTGCTCTCAGTTGTGCTGTTGTGTTAATGTTTGGTCCCGGCAATGGATAATGTTGGGGGAGCTCAGACTGGCTCCTGGTAATGGAGCCTGGGCTAAGGTAGGTAGCCGGTGCCTGGGAAGGCAACCCTGGTCTCTGTCACTCTCCCACTTGCCTGGCCTGATCTGTGTCTGCTCTTTCAGATCTGAACTGGATCAATGTCCAAGATGCTGATGAGGCCTGGAAGCTCCTGAAACTGGGGCGGAAAAACCAGAGCTTTGCCTGCACCCACTTGAATGAGAACTCCAGCCGCAGGTCTGAGACAGGGAAGAGGATTGGTGTGGTGTGGTGGTGGTCTTATTCTGAGGCTGGGAGCTGTGGAACTGGGGTGTTTTCCAGGAGCATTTGATGCATGTTCCTTTCAAGCTTCTTTTGTCTTTGCTCCCTGCAGTCACAGCGTCTTCTCAATTCGGATTCTGCACTTGAAGGGAAGCAGCAGTGAGATGCTCCCCAAAATCAGCGAGTGAGTCCTGCACTTCTTTGTATGGGGCAGGGAAGTTGGCAGCTCCTGTGTGCTCAGTTCTCCCATTTTTGCTGCCATTAAGGATGGGGGGTTTGCTGTTGGGGTTGGCAATTTGGTGGGGGGAGAAAGGGGAACTGCTATGAAAGGTGTTGGAAAGCACCATCTGAGTCACCAGGTCCCCACTGAATTGTTGTGAATAGGGTGTCTTGCTCCCATCTCGGGGTTGTGGGGTTCTCTGTGGCTGAGCTGCTGTTAATGGATTTGCCTACCAGCAACGTAATAAACTACAAATGCGAGTTGGCTCTGTGCTTGGAAAGCAGCTGCCACCAGGGAATCAGGGATTTCTGGCTGTCTTGGTCCCCAACCCTGATTTTGGTGGCAGTGTTGACTGGCCTCTAGGTTTGTAATGACAGCTACCCCATCAGCTGTCCTGGGACCCAAGCAGCTTGTGCACCTTCTCAAAGAAACTGGAAGATGGGCTTTTAAAGGGAGGGTGAGCTTAGAGCTGGGATCATGGGATATTTGGAGTGTGGGGGTGGGGCAGAGCCAGTGGGACCAGATCACATATCTCCCTGGGCTTTCCTCAGGTTGTCCCTCTGTGACCTCGCTGGCTCGGAGCGCTGCAAGAACCAGAAAAGCGGGGACCGCATGAAGGAGGCAAATAACATCAACACCTCCCTGCACACGCTCGGCCGCTGCATCGCTGCGCTGCGCCAGAATCAGCAGTCCAAGTGAGTGTGTACAGGAGATGAGGGGGAGAAAGAGGATTCCCCAGGTGCTTAACTGTTGGGCTGAGCAGGTTCTCCTTTCTCCCTTCAGGCTGAAGCAGAGTGTTGTTCCCTTCCGGGACAGCAAGCTGACCCGTGTGTTTCAAGGCTTCTTCACGGGACGTGGGCGTTCCTGCATGATTGTCAACATTAACCAGTGCGCATCTACGTATGATGAGACCCTGCATGTGGCCAAGTTCTCAGCCATAGCCAGCCAGGTCAGTGGGCCAGTGCCTAGGGGCCAGGGTGCCCAGTAATGCAGAAGTTGCTCTGGATCTTCCAAGAGCCTGTAGTCTGGTCCACAGACCTTGTGGGGTCATAACCGTGGACTTCTTTTGTCTCTTCAGCTTGTTCAGGCGCCTCCCACAAAGCTGGCACTACCGTCTATCCAATCATTAATCAAGGAACACACCAGGCGAGACAGTAGGAGTTCAGGGGCAGGCTCAAAGCAAGAAGTGGAGACCGATGAAGAGAGCGACGATGATGCAGAAGTGTCCATGTATGATAAGGAGGTGGGTGATCGTTTATCTTGTACCCTGTGAAGCCACCCTGACCTGCAGGGATGGAGGGGTGAGTTGGTCTCAGCCCCAGCCTTTGGGAGCAGGAAGGCGGGACTGGAGCTCAGGCACTGTAAATTATTGGGAATGGGAACAGCTCCAGATGGCTGCCAGCACAACTATTGAATCAGTGAACGCTGGGAGGGTCAGAGAACCATTAGTACTAAGCCTCACAGGTTCCCTCAATGCACAACGGACACTTGCATCCATGTCTCAAATCAGCTTGGACATGACACTGTCCCATGAGTGGAGCATCTGCTGACCAGGAAAGGGCAACAGCTGACAGCAAAGGGCTACTGGAAAGTGTGGAGTTAGCCTCATTTAACAATCTGCCCATTGGGAAAAGGGTACTAAGCAGCAGATCCACTGACTCAGTGATGTGAAGTTGGGAGGAATTGCAAATCCTAGTGAGGACAAATAATGCACAGTAAGAATGATACTCAGCCCTTCACAAAGAGCGGGGAGTGAACAGTAATTCAGTGGCAGAACCAAGATCAAGGGCCAGCCCAGTGAAATCTCTACTGGGCCAGGGAAACCTTTTCTATGCTTGGATTCTTTGATGCATAAACATAGGTAGAAGGCTCACATCATCTTGTGCCCTCCTTGCAGGACCTTCCGCGAGCGGTGGAGGTCCTGTGGGATCTTCTGGTGCAGGAGCGGCAGGACAGGATGCATCTGGAAATGCGCCTCCGTGAGGAGCTCTGCAATGAGATGCTAGAGCAGCTGCAACAGAAGGAGCAGTGGTGCAGGTACTGTCATACTGCAAGGGAAATGGGAACTCCTCTCTGCTAATCACCCCTCAACCCTGAGCCTCCCCTGTACGTCTCTTATCTGGTACACATAGCATCAATGTCACATTGTGCCCTCCCTCTGTAGCCAACACTTGGACACGCAGAAGGAGCTACTGGTGGAACTGTATGAGGATAAACTGAACAATCTGAAGGAGTCACTGACTGATTATTACCAGGAGAGGATTCAGGTATATGTGGGGGAAAATGGACCCACTGTAGGGAGGGGGCATGAGGAAACCAGGCTTGGGAGCAGAGCCAGAGATGTGAGAAGAGCTTGTCTGAGCCCAGGAATCTTCTGTGACTCTCACAATAGCAAGGCTTTCCAGCCTCCCATTTTATGTGACTGCTCCAATTGTATCTTCTGCTCCTCCCTACAGGCCTTGGGCTCTGGCTAGTCCCCAGTTCCAACTTCTTGGCTGCTGTTTTATGTAGCACAGCATCACGGTCTGCTTGGGCCTAATTTTTGGGCCCAAACTGGACCAAAACGTAAGCAGGTTGAGTTACCACTCCACCTGACCCTGAGCCAGAGCTGCAGTCACCATCTCCTGCCCTGGGGCCAGCATGCTGGGACTCCTTGGCACACTCACTCCATAGCACGTGCAGCGCAGCCAGGTGGTGGCAGTGGGCAGGAGCAGAGCACACAGCTGTTACTGACCCACACTTGAGAGGGTCCAGGTTTTACCCACCTGAACCAGCCTCAACACTTGTCATCAGGTCCCATTTGGTTGCAGGGCTCTAGCACGGCCACTGTTTGGCAAGGGCTAACAGGCAGCCAGTCTGCTGAAAAACAGCATCTTTGCTTCCTGTGTTCTGAACACATTGCAAACACACCCTCCAGTCTTAGTGTACATTCTGGAGAAAATAGTAAAATTGACAGATTAATGTTAAGGATTGGTAGATTTCTCTTCCCACCTATTCTTATTGGTGATGGTGGGTAGCTACAGAACTGTTTGGTTTCATTCAATTGAGCAGGCGGGTGCCTGGGGATATGCTGCAGACCCCTCTTGAAGGTGCAGACCTTTAAAATGCCCAGCTAGGAGTAGCTGGAAGCTGTGTGTTTATTACAATTTAGTGAACTGCAGCCCACATGCCACTTAGGTTTCCTCATGGGAAAGTTTGGCACCTCTTCCCAGTAACAGGGCTTGGCTCTGAGCAAATCCGCCCTTCGTCCCCAGGAGCGTGATGAAAAGATTGAAGAGCTGGAGGCTGCTCTGCAGGAGGCAAAGCTACAGTCAGAGGCCCTGGAGAGGAAAGAGCAGGAGCAGCCCCTGCGCAGATCAAAACGAGCAGTAGCAGCTGCATCCACTCTGCAGCAGGAGTTGCTGGAAGTTAAAGCCAAGCTGGAGCAGTGCCAATCAGAGCTGAACACCACTACTGCAGGTGTGGCATTCGTGCCTGGGTGGCCTGAATGGGGCCTGGGCTCTCCTCAAAGAGCTCTGATTAGAAAGGTGCTCAAGGCAGTGGGACTGGGAATCTTGAGACCAGAGTTCTAGTCCCAGTTCTACCATGTGACCAGCCACTTCACTTCTCTGTGCTGCTACTTCTCCACCCACCCTTTGTTGATTTAGATAAAGCTGGTTTTTGGGGCAGAGGCTCTCCCTATATGTACGAATAGTGCCTAGCCTACTGGGGCCTCTAGGCACTGTAAATAAGAGTTGGGGGGAAGAGTTAAGAGAAGAAATTTCCCTCACCCAAATAAAAGGAGAAGCCCTGAGTATGAGGAGTTTCAAATGGAGCAGTTCTAGATCTGAACTGCCTGACCTGTGCAATTCTAAAGTTTTGGTTCAGTGCACCTGTTGCTGCTTCCAGGTGTTTCACAGGGCCCTGGATTATACAGAACCTAGATCTCTGTGCTGAGGTATGTGCATGAGATGTTCTTTTTCCCCACTCTGCTCCTGGTTGTTTTCAGAGTTGCACAGGTACCAGAAGCAGCTGGAGCCACCTCCTTCTGCCAAACCCCTCACTCTGGATGTGGACAGGAAGCTGGAGGATGGACAAAAGGTAACTGCACCCCTATGAGGATATGGGAACCCCTTTGGAGGGCTCTTACCAGTTCACAATCAGCACTGTATATTTCATGATCACCTGCTTAGCTTCAGCCACACCCTTATGGAAGCCGGTGTTCTGCTGGTAACATTCTCCTCTGGAGTGTGGGATGTATTGCCTCCCCAGTTGTTCAGAGAGCTGCTGTACTGATCCCTGCTCCAGTGGGATCTTTGAGGAGTGAGATGTAGGTCAGGGCTGCTGTGGTATGGCTTTGCCTTGAGGACTGGGTGTTTGTGTCCTGCCTTGCTGAGTCTCTTGCTTGCACTGAATTTCCCACCCTCCTTCAGAATGTGAAGCTGCTGCGGTCAGAGCTGCAAAGACTTGGGACGTCCCTCCAGGCTGCTGAGAGAGCATGTTGTCACACTACAAGTGCAGGAAAACTTCGAGAAGCCCTCTGCACCTGTGATGACATCCTGGCTAGACAGGTTATGTGACAATTGCTGTTTGTGGGGTTGCATGGGATTCAGCCTAGGCACTTGAATGCCACCAAAAACTTAGCTGCTTAAATGTATGGAAATATACGTTTATTGGGGGCAAGATGGAGAATAGAAAGGAATCCCATGTCCATTTCCCCTTCCTTTCTCAGTTGCTGGAGGGCAGATCAGGATAAAGAAAGCCACCAGTTAGTACTGTCCCTTATTATTCCATGGGACCATATGTGTAAGAGTAACCATAGTGCTGGCTTCCCCCTCTCAGGACCAAACACTGGCGGAGTTGCAAAACAACATGATGTTGGTGAAGCTAGATCTGCGGAAGAAGGCAACCTGTATTGCTGAACAGTACCATACTGTGC
Organism: Caretta caretta; assembly: GCF_965140235.1. Lineage (NCBI taxonomy): Eukaryota > Metazoa > Chordata > Testudines > Cheloniidae > Caretta > Caretta caretta. The sequence goes on along the minus strand of NC_134213.1, from coordinate 536,335 downwards.
AGAAGCTCCAGGCCCCTTCAACATCTACTTTAAAGAAACGCTTCTGTGCTAATAGGGAAAACCTGCAGCCAAGTCAGCCTCCTGGCAAGAAACCCTTCCTGCACGGCTTTCTGTCCCGCTCACCCGCACATCCTCGTATGGCAGAGAGCAGCCCCTATAGCCGTATCCTGCGTGCCCGGCGATCACCAGTACTCAAGGCCCTGCCCTCTAGTAAAAAATATTAAGTGGGGCCTGTGGGTGAGTTGACCCACCAGCAAGGAGTTACTTTCCCTGTCTGTGTGTATAAACTACCATAGTTAGTAATTCTTCACGGGCTTGTGCAAACACTGCATGTGACTCCCAAAGATGGCTTCAGGTAACCTACTCTGTTTCAGGCCAGCTGCTACTCCAGTCTCTATGGAACAGGGCCTTAGTTCCAAAGTGTAACATTACCTTGCCTCTCAACTTGTATATTCTGTTACATGGTCTATGCATGACAATAAATATACAAACTTACTTAGTGTTTTACCTGTGCAAAAATGTGCCTGCAACAAGTGTCCTAGATGATAGTACCAACCCTGCGATCCTCCAGAAACATCACCTGTTTTAGCCTTTCTACAGCCATGTCAGCATAATGTGCCTAAAGTAGATTTGATGATTTTTTGTTTTTGCTCAAGGGCCACATCTGGGTGGGGAAATTGTATGCAGGGCCATGAATATAGGGCTGGTGTGGGAGGGAGTGCAGTGTGCAGGAAGGGGCTCAGGGCAAGGGGTTGGGGGGCAGGAGGCGTTTGGGCTCTGGCCCTGCTTACCTTGAGCAGGTGTGGGGTGGCAGTGGTGTGCAGCAGGGCTAAGGCAGGCTTCCTGCCTGCCATAGCCCCATGCCACTCCTGAAAGTGGCCAGCAGTGGCTCCTGGGGGTGGGGTGGGGCAGGGCAAGCCACTCTGCCATGTGCTGCCCTTGCCTGTGGGTACCACCCCTGAAGCTCCCATTGGCCATGGTTTGCTGTTCCCAGCCCATGGGAGCTGCTGGGGGGCAGTGCCTGTAGGCAAGGGCTGTGCATAGAGCCCTTTTCTTCCCCCCTGCTCATAAGCTGCAGGGATGTGGTGCTGACTGCTTCCAGGACAGTTCTGTGCTCCCAACTCCTCCCAGGATTCTAGGGCAATTCTGTCTCAACTCTTAACAGAAAGCAGTCACAGGAAATACTAGTTTCCCACTCCCAGTACAGAGTTTTGCCTTCTCTATATCTCCAACAGTTTTCACCCAGTGTCTATCAGCAATAAGCAGCTCTTCTAAGGAGAAAAAGATAGAAATGAGATACCTTGACGACCTGCTAATTCAAAGATTAACGCAACAGCTGACCAACAAAGCACAGCATCCTAAAATTTTCCCTTGTTGCGTTTCAAAGTCAAATTCACAGCTGTCAGCTCACACCATAGAGTTCATAGCTGCACTGTCAGACTCTACCTTCCACAGCAGGGATTTCAGACAGAGATCATCATCAACAGACTTCAAACCCATCCAAGAATACCAGTGAGATCACGCTCTGACTTCTAGGACACATGATCTCATGCACTTTTGTCACACAGCATGCCAGACTTCCATGTATGGATCAAAGGTGGTGTTGAGAGTGGTATGTCTACCAACCAGGCCCCACATGGATATAGTCAGTCCCACAGTGGAGGACAGAACCCTTGCAGGTGTTCACTGGTGTTTCTTTTTCCATACCATTAATTACAAAGACTATCTCTGAGTGGAGCTATGTTATCAGAGAGGCCTCATCTGGCTTCAAATTCAGGGACTATGGTCCCCTCAGGAAGATTGTTTGCACATAAACACTTTAGGGCCAGCTGCCTGGCATGCAAGATTTTTCTGACTCTTCTCCAGGCTGTCAAGAAGCCCCAGCTGTGGGAGCGGTGCAGCATTCTGCACAGATCACACCAGTAGCTTGGCACCTTCCTGGATTTCAGAACATCCTGGCAGACTAGTTCAGCAGGGACTTTTGTGAAGCCACAAGTAGTCTCAGACCCAGTTGTACACAGCTTCAGGCAAAAACCCAGGCTCCCTGAAAGAGGACTTCCTCATTCCTTGGGCGTTAGGGTTTATATACCCATATCCACCAATCCCTGTGAAAGTGAGGGTCCTGAGAAACCTGAGGCAAAAAGCAGGTTACGTTGTCTTGACAGCTCCAGCATGGGCCAGGAAGTTTGATTTGATAGATTTACCAGATCTAAACAGCCACAGATTGGGTTATCCATTCTATGCAACAGTCTCCCAAGTCAGTTCTCAGAAACTGCATTTGGGCTCAGAAAAAAGTTACCTACCTTTTGTAACTATTCTCTGAGATGTGTTGCTCATGCCCATTCCACTCTAGGTGTGTGCACGCACATGTGCGCAGTTGTCGGAGACTTTTGCCTTAGCCGTATCTGTAGGATTGGCTGTGGTGCCACCTTGAGTGCTGCGCTTACATGTCGGTGTACTGGGTGCTGTTGACCCTATGCCTTCTCTATTCCTTCCAGCTGGCAACACTGGTAGGAGGGTGGGTAATGGAACGGACATGAGCAACACATCTGCAAGAACAACAGTTAAAAGGTAGGTAACCGTTTTTTCTTCGAGTGCTCATTCATGTCAATTCAATTCTAAGTGACTCACAAGCCGAATCCTTGGAGGTGGGCTCGGAGTTAATAGTTTAGCGGCTTGTAGTATTGCCCTACTGAAGCCAGCATCGTCTCGGGCCTACTGGATAGGTGCATAGTGGTACGTGAATATATGGACGGACAACCAGGTAGCCTCCCTTCAAATGTCCTGGATAGGCACTTGGGCCAGAAAAGCTGCAGAAGAGGCCTGTGCCCTGGTTGAGTGGGTGGTTACAAATTGCTGGGGGTGGCATCTTTGCCTGATCATAGCAGCAGCAAATTCAGGCAGCGATCTAAGAAAAATTCTTTGAGTGGACACTGGGCGAACTTTTGTCCTATCAGCCTGTCAAACATACAGCTAAGGATAGCATAAAATCCCTCCTTTACCTGTAAAGGGTTAAGAAGCTCAGATAACCTGGTTGGCACCTGACCAAAAGGACCAATAAGAGAGAAGATACTTTCAAATCTGTGGGGGAAGGTTTTTGTTTTGTGCTTTTGTTGTTCACTCCGGAGACAAAGAGATACCAAGCAAGTAATCCAGCTCCTACTGATACATCTAAAATTACAGAAATAGTAAGTAATAGCAAGGAAATGCGTTAGTATCTTTTGTTTTAGCTTGTGAATTTTCCCTATGCTAAGAGGAAGGTTTATTCCTGTTTTTTGCGTAACTAACATTTTGCCTAGAGGGGAATCCTCTGTTTTAAATAATTTTATGGGGTAATAAGATCTTCCATCCTAATTTTACAGAGGTGGTTCTTTTACTTTTTTCCCCTTTATAATAAAAGATCTGTTTTTAAGAATCTGATTGGGGTTTTTAGGACACTAAAAACCCCAGGGTCTGGTCTGTGTTTACCTTGTTTACTCTCAAGCCTCCCCAGAAAAGGGGGTGAAGGGACTTGGGGGGATATTTTGGGGAAACAGGAACTCCAAGTGGTCGTTTTCCTAAATCTTTGTTTAACTCACTTGGTGGTGGCAGCAATACTGTTCCAAGGACAAGGAAGAATTTGTGCCTTGGGGAAGTTTTAACCTAAGCTAGTAGAAATAAGCTTAGGGGGTCTTTCATGCGGGTCCCCACATCTGTACCCTAGAGTTCAGCACTGCAGCGAACAATTGCGTTGACTTGCGGAATGGCTTGGTCCTTTCAATGCAGAAGGCCAGAGCACTCCTGACGTCCAGGGAATGCAGCCAATACTCCTCCACCTTATGCGGCTTTGGAAAAAAAGACAGGTAAGAAAATGTCCTAGCTCATATGAAACAGAGCGATCATGTTGGGCAGGAAAGCAGAGTGCGGCCGCAGCTGGACCTTGTCTTTGTAAAATACTGTATAGGGCGGTTGGTTCCAAGGTGAGCACCCTAATCTCAGAGACTCAGCGGGCAGATGTTATCGCAACTAGGACCACAACCTTCTAGGACAGGAGGAGGAAGCAGGAAGCCAGAGGCGCAAAGGTGGGTTCCATGAGCCACGACAGGGCCAGATTCATGTCCCATGGAGGAACATGGTCCTTGACGTGCAGGTAAAGGTGCTCAAGGCCCTTGAAGAACCTGGCCGTCATGTCTTGGGCAAAAAAAATGACCTAACCTCAAGTGGCAGATGGAAGGCTGTGATAGCTGCCAAGTTGACTTGGATAGATGAAAGGGATGGGCCTTGCAGCTTGAGATGCAGAATGTAGTCCAGGATCAACTGCAGCAACGCTCGCTTGGGCTGAATGTCCCAATGAATGAACCAATGTTGGCACGGCCAAGCCAATGCTATGAGGATCACCTTTGCCCTGTCCTGCTTGATCTTCCTGAGGACTCTGTGAATTAACAGTACTAGGGGAAAGGCTTAAAACAGAGCTCCCGATCATGGGAGCAGAGAAGCATCTGACAAGAAGCCTCCGTCAATCCCCTAAATCAACAGAAAATGTGGCATTTCCTGTTCTGTCTGGAGGCAAACAAGTCCACCTGGGGAGTTCCCCACTTGTGGAAGATGAAGCTGACCACTTCTGGATGGAGTTACCACTCTTCGTGAGACGAGAAGGTCCTACTGAAGTGATCTACCAAAGCGTTCTTGGCCCCGGGGAGTTGAGCAGCTACAAGATGGATGTCGTGCTGCAGACAGAAGTCCCACAGCCTGAGGGCTTCCTGGCAAAGGACAGACGATCTGGCTCCACCTTGCTTGTCGATACAGAACATAGTTGCTGTGTTGTCCGTTAAGACCTGGACCATCTTGCTTTCTATGTGAGGTAGGAAGGCTCGGCAGGCCAGGCAAACCACTCTGAGCTCCCTGACGTTGATATGTAGGAAGCGATTGTGACAAACTGCAGGGTGTAGCCTGAAGAAATTGTGTCACGCATCCAACGGTCTGAGGTTAGCAGAGACCAGGCTGATCGGAAAGGGTGGAGGCGGCTGAGAAAAAAAGAGGGAGAGTGGATCCAGTGAAGTGACTGGGGTGTCATCCTCGAGTGCACCCTCAAAATGCCTGCTTCCGGCCTCCCTGGTTTCTGGGAGGGTCAGGCTGAGCAGATGGGTGGGAAGATGACGAGTGTCGCTGCTTAGACCCCTTGTCTCGGTCCTTTCTCCTGTAGGAACCAAATCGGGGAGTTCCCCGGGATCTAGACTACAGGGGTGGAGGCGGCGGAGCATGGAACAGCTTCCTGGCCTCCTAAGGAGTTTGAAGGCCCAAGGAGCAGAGAGTGGCCTGGGAGTCTAAGGCTGTGGAGCCTTGAGTCCATGAGCTTGGAGAAGAGCCCCGCCCCCTCAAAGGGAAGGTCCTGTATAGTGGCCTTCCTCTCTTGGGACAAGCCGGAGGGCTGTAACCAGGAGCTGCACTTTATGGACACCGCAGAGGTGTCCACCACAGCCACTGAGTCCGTAGCATCCCAGGCTATAGCATCCCTTTGCCACCGCTGTGCCCTCGTCCTCCAAAGCAGTGAACTCCTGGGCTCGATCCTGTGGAGGGCCTCTCTGAACTCATTAAAGGAATCCCACAGGTTAAACCTGTACATGCCTATCAGTGCCTGGTGGTTAGACACCCCGAATTGTAGGCTGGCCGCCGAATAAATCTTTCTGCCAAATAAATCCTCTTGGCATCTTTGTTCTTTAGTGTGCCACTAATGTGGCCCTGCCTGTCCCTTTCATTCACAGTGAACATGATCAGTGATGGCACCGGAGGGTGCATGTAGAGGTATGTGAACCCTTTTGCAGGGACGTAATAATTCTTTTCTGCCCTCTTAGAAGTTGGCGGAATGGAAGAGGGGGTTTGTCACAGCGATTTGGCAATTTGGAGGACCTCTGGGTGGACAGGCAGCACAACCCGGGCCAGGGTGGCAAAGGATACAACATTAAAGAGGCTATCTGACTCCTCTGCGATATCCTCAGTCTGTAGGTTCAAGTTAGCTGCCACCCTTTTAAGGAGGGCCTGGTGCTCCTTGAAGTCATAGGGGGGACAGCCTGTTTCCAAGGGACCTGCTACTGCTTTGTCCGAGGATGATGACTGTACCACCTGTGGAGAAGCAGATTCCCCCTCTCCCTCCGGGGACAGCTCCTTAGGTGCTGGGGTTTGGAGTGCTGCCCTCGCATTCCGACTCCAGTGCTGGGACCAGTTTGTCCAAGGCAGCTAGGGAGGGCTTAGGGGAACATGGGACCGTCCTTACTGACCACAGGTTCTAATGTGACCTCTGAGCAAGCCACTGTCCCTGCTGCCACGATGCCACTGTAGGTGCTGCGCTGGTCTCATGAGTCGGCTGCGAATCACCTCGTCTTGGCGACGGTCTGAACTCCTGGTCTGACTCAGACCACTGCCCTTCCAGCAACCAGGGTGAAGCTGTCAAGGCCTGAGTCTGCTGACTCTGGTCAGCAACTGGCAAGGTGAGGGCAAGGAATGGTGCCTGCCTGACAAACGGCACCAGTGTAAAGGGATTGGTGCCATGACAAGAGTGGCCCCGCCTGGGCAGGGACCAACATCTGGGAGACTGTCTGGGTGAACGTGACCTGGCCATGGCGATCTCTGACAGGAAGCTCACCAGTACTGGTAGTATGGGGACTGGCACCTCAACTCCGCTGTTCCATGTCTTGTAGGTGGAAAGCACATCGAAGACCTGGGCTTTCTAGTCAGAGACCTAGGATACAGTGCCTGGGTTGAAGGTCGTGGAGATCTGTGCCTGCAGTCCAGTGACTGAGGGTGGTCCACTGTCCTATGAAGTGGTCCCATGATTAGCTTGCCCTTAGATGTTGGGGGTCTTAGCTGAGCCTGCAGTGGCGCCTGGCGGTGCCAGTCGGCCTACTTGTTCTTTAGCCGCCAGGGCTGCCTCAAGCAATGAGTGCCCTGGGAGATACTGGGGTCCACTGCCACTCCCCACAGTCAGATCCCTGGTTGGGCTGGGGTGTCCGACCGCCGTGGTACCCATGAAGCCCCCAGGTAGGCACATGGCCTGACGTTTGTCCTTTGCCCAAAGCCCCATTTCCTTCCATGCTAGGGGGGCTCCTTCTCTTCCGCCACTTTTTAGGCACCGGTGAGGGGGAATGATGGTAGGCAGAGCTCGGTGCTGGCGGTGCGCTCCACATGGAATCCAAATTGCTCCGTGTGGGGTCTGAATGGGAGGGCTCCGACACAGGACAAAGCGCAGCCTCCATGAGGAGGGCCCTCAAGTTAATATCCTGCTCCTTTTGGGTTCTAGGTCAAAAGGTTTTACAGATGTGACAACTGTCTTTTCTAAGGGATTCCCCCAAACACTTCAAGCAAGGTGTCACTGATAGGCTTGCTGCTTGTCTACCATGGTTTGAAGCTAGGAGAGCGGGGCATGCCCTATTTTGGGACGAAGGCCCAGTCAGGAGTAACTACAGTAAAAGCTGTAAGAAGAAAAGGAGTACTTGTGGCGCCTTAGAGACTAACAAATTTATTTGAGCATAAGCTTTCGTGAGCTACAGTTCACTTCATCAGATGAAGTGAGCTGTAGCTCACGAAAGCTTATGCTCAAATAAATTTGTTAGTTTCTAAGGCGCCACAAGTACTCCTTTTCTTTTTGCAAATACAGACTAACATGGCTGCTACTCTGAAACCAGTAAAAGCTGTGTTATCTGGCACTTTACCAACCGGAAAGCTGTAGAAACCGGCATTTCTGATATCTCCCAATATAAAACTTCAAACTAATTACAGGGACTGATGCCAAAGCTAACCGGAATCGATGCTGAAACTATTCAGGACCCAAGTATTTCCGAGAGCAGTCAGACAACACTCGAGTTAGCAGAGAAGAGCTGAATGCTGTTCTTTCTGTTTGTATCTGCCCTTGTGATCAGTTGGTTTATTATGCAGTGTATTGTCCTATGTTTATCATAAAATATCAATGCCATCCTACCCTTATGGCATCAAAAATACCAGCAAAAAGCATAAGAGTTATGTCATTAAAACAGAAAATAGATGTTTATACACATCTTGAAAACCGTGAGAACAGGAATGTTTATTCACTTTATTTTATTCTAATTCTTTGAAAATTGGAAATCCATTGGTAATTATAACTCTTAGTTAGCTGGAATTTTTGACTAACCGGCATCTCCCCAACATGCCAGATAACAAAGCTTTTACTGTACTAACTAACCTAACACTTAATGGCTGAGTACCTACAAACTATATACAAAGAAGATAAAGGCTGTAAAGAACTGCTTACGTTCCTGTGATCTGCAAGACAAGGCATTCCAACCAACTAACTGTCACGGGGAGTAAGAAAGGGTGTAGGATTGACAGTGCCTAATATATCAACGCATGAGCGTGGCACCATAGCCAACCCTGCGGATACCGCTAAGGCCAAAGTCTCCTACAACTGTGCACGTGGGTGTATATATACCTACAATGGAATCAACATGAGGAAGCATTTGAAGAATCTTTATATGTGGCAGTGAGATGGTGTTCACCAAATGATGCTATTGGGCTAACGTTCAGAACATTCTACTCCAGAGCAGGAAACCTTCAGCCAGAAGGACTGGCAGAACTACATGAAATGTTTGCTATCTGGCATTTCAGGACCAGCTTTCTCCCCTGACAGCAACACATGCATCACTACTCCACTAGTTGGTAATCCTGAAGCAATGGGGAATTTCCATTAGCTTTAATAAGAATCCACCTAGCAGCAGTATAAGGCAAGTCACCCTCCTACCCAGGGCCACACTACATTTTCCCCTCCCTACAGTGGGAAAATTCCTGACTGACTCTCGCATGTTTTCCCCCCAGTTTGAGGCCCCATGATCCTTTCTGGGAACTCAGTACCAAGAGAGTCGATAGGTCCCCGCTTCTGAGCTTACTCCTTTTACTATGTTTCAGTGCAAACTCTTAGGCCTGGATGCACAAAAGAAGTTAGGTGCCTAAGCCCCAGTTTTAGGTTCCACAGTGGTGTACTATAAGTACATCAGTTAGGAGGGTAGGGGAGATTCAGGCCCTTATGCCAGATCCCCCTGATATGGCGTTTCAAAAGGACAGAGTTACTCTTAGACCTCACCCAAAGTTCCTGTTGAAGGTTATTTCAGAGTTCCAGATAAACCAGCCCATTCACCTCCTGTTTGCTTTCCTAAACCTCACTCTATCCCAGGTGAAAAGTAGTTTCACACATTCAATACAGTGAAAGCATTCTGTCTAGACAGACAGAAGATCATTCATAACATGCCCAGGGCAACCTATATCATTCTATGTTGTCACAGGTTATCCAAAAGAGTGTCTGGTTGCATAAGAACACGTTATGATTTAGCTATGAAAGGTGCCCTAGCCATTTTAGAACACATTCCTCTAGGGCAGGAGTGGGCAAACCTTTTAGCCGGAGGGCCACATCGGGGAATAGAAATTGCATGGCAGGCCATGAATGTTCATAAAATTGGGGTTGGGGTGCAAGAGGGATTGCAGGGTCTGGGGTGGGGCTGGAGAGGAGTTTGGGGTGTAGGAGGGTGCTCTGTGCTAGGACTGAGGGGTTTGCAGGGCAGGAGAGGGATCAGGGCTAGGGCAGGGAGTTGGGGCATGGGGAGAGGCTCTGAGCAGCTCTTACCTCAAGTGGCTCCCGGAAGCAGTGGCATGTCCCTTCTCCGGCTCCTACATGGAGGTGCAGCCAGGCACCTCTGCACGCTGCCCCATCCACAGGCAGCGCCCTTGCAGCTCCCATTGGAGCCTGTAGGAGCCGGAGGGGGCCATGCCATGGCTTCCGGGAGCTGCATTTTGCAGCCCCCAACCCTGCGCCCTGGCCAGAGTGGGGCTGAGCTGCTGCGGCCCCCGACCCAGCGCCCCGGCTGGAGCAGGGCCAAGCCATGTGGTGCAACTCACAGGCCAGCTTAAAACAGCTCACGGGCTGCATCTGGCCTACGGGCCATAGTTTGCCCACCCCTGCTTTAGGGCTCAGGCAGCCTTTGCTGCCTGCTTGGTGAATACTTCCATAACTGACATATACAGAGCAGTAATGTGGAGATGAGCTATATATTTACCATTGACTGTTCCTTCCTACAGATTGGATGCTTATTTTGGAAGGGCTATCCTGCAATCTCTATTCAAGTAGGACTCTGAGTCCTCAGACCTACCCCTAAGTGGTCACCAAGTGTAGAATCTGTGTGGACAATCACCCAAAGAAGAACAATTCCTTACCCTACAGTAACTGTGGTTCATGATGTGTTGTCCACTTGGCTTCTAGAGCCTGCCCTCCTTCCCCACAATTTCAAAGTCCTACTCCTCTGAGATTCCATAATGATCAAGGAACTGAGGCAGTTGGAGCAGTTCCGCCCTTAATGCCCTTAGATTGGGGGGGCACAAGCTTATGCAGAGAACAACCCCAATGGATACCGCTAGCCAAAAGAACTGTTCTCATGAGCATGGGGCACATGTGCACCAAGAGTGGGATCTGCATGGACAATGTGCAGAAGAACCAAAGTTACTGCAGGGCAACTGTTCTTTACAGCTCCAGACCATGAGCAAGAGGCTCACATAAAAACAGGTTTGTTTCTCTTCTAACAATCTTCCCCAGGCTCTGTCCAACAGAATGCCAAGATAGGATGTAAGTGAAGATACTCTGCCTTTCTCGAACCTCTATCTTCTGGGATGTGCATAGAAACTCCAACCATTCAGCAAACCAAGCACCTGTAGAAATAGCTCCATATACTCAGTTTAGAGAATGAAACTGAACAGCAACTGAGTGACTTGGCTGAAGTCAGACTGCAGGTCAGTGGTCAAACTGACTCTGTTCCAGGCCCGTCTAACCACCACTTCTGTCCCAGGCAGTTCAAGTCCAAACAAGATGCTGCATTAGTTTGAAGGACTCTGACTGCCACACAGGACACTGAACAGGGCTACTCAAATCGGAGCGAGGTAGCTACTAGCCACCTTTCCCCCTCCCTTCCCCTTAATGAACTTATGGAACATTGGATCTTTTCTGCATTTAGTTCAATTGTGTTTGTTATAATGGGAAGGAAATTCGTGCCATGACAATGCCCAGGGACAGTAACATGCCCACTGACATTTAATGAGGTTATTCCCACTAGCTGCTTTGTCACTCACCAGCAAAGCCAAGACATTTATCTGAGCCACAGACCTAACAGCAACCAGTTACTGGGGAGGCCACTTAAGATGGACACCTCTCAATCCCCAAATGCTGTTTCCCTTTCATGGCAGCAGTGAAGCTGAAATGTCCCTCTTACTGTGCTTGCTTAGGTGCAGCTGCAGAAAAAAGTCCACAGAGAAGCCAGCAGGGGACAATTCTTGCAGTAGGCAGTAGCAGTCCCACTGTGAGGCCCTTGAAAGAAGTTCAGTGAAGTTCAGGGGTAACAGAGCAGAGACAACAAGTTTAAACATGTTTCACCTCAGGCAGACAAAACCCCCTCATCTAGGGAGCAGCTGCTTCTCACACACTTGGAGCGTGACAGTGAGAAGCATCGTGGTTTCTGACATCTCAGCATAGGCACTTCACATTGGTTCCACAATGATCTTTGCCTGCACTGACGCAACAGCTAGCTTCAGCTATGGGTTCTCAGGATTTCTGCCTCCAACAGAAGGCAGTACCAGACCGAAGCTTCACAGGAGTGAGATGGTTGTTTCTGGAGGATGGGTTCAAGTCCCCACTTGCCCTACGGTGGCCCAGAGGGGTATCAGCACAATTCATGGTGTAACTGAAGACAGGTTGAGTGGGGATACTCTCCGTGTGGGAGTGTTGTTGGATGACAGCGATGCAGGGAGGAAGAAGGGAGCAGAGAGCTCTGTAGAGGAGGTTTCCCCTTGGTTGCGTAGTTGTAAAATCTGTCTCAGCAGGGCCTTCCCTTCTTCTCTTGTCTGAAGGGAGTCAGAATACTGCATTAGTAGGTCAATTCCACACTAAAATGTAGGTTGGGGCAAAGAAGCTTCTAAGTCAAATTCAGCAAAAAAGTGAACAATCACGCAACACTACTAGTTTGGCTCTCACTGGGATTGCAAGATACAATATCACATAGTAAAGATGTTGGTTTTACAGCTATTAACAGCAAGGTTTAAGATAAAACAACCCCCCCCGAATATCCTCTTCCCAATCCTTTGATATGTAGGTTACTTGCTTTGCACACCTGATTATCTTGCGTGTCTATACTGCCACCTCACCATAACATCTAGGCACCTTCCACAAAATAGACTGGCAATAGCAAAGACTTTAAGGGACTCGGGCTCTGGTCTTCTCTTCTCAAGTTCTAGACAGCTTTGCTTGGGAGAAGGGGCAAGTTTTATGCTGGTGATGGCCACAACATCCCCTCCTGTGTTGACATGGAAATGCAGAGCGCCCAACTAGGGCCTGAGAGAATCTCAGATTCCACACATGCCAGGATACCAAGTACTTCTGTATTCTTTGCACTGTCAATGTGGAAGAAACACAGGGGATTCCAGGAGCACACTGTATAGTAAGTCCATTAGTTCCTGCAGAAAGATAGCAGGGTTTCCTGCTAGAGATCTGCAGACCACTACAAGTTTTAAGTTATTTTTGTACTACTGAATGCCAAGCCAGTGCAACCCTTAGCCCCAGATCTTCAACTAGTTACTAAGAAGCAACAGCAGGAAATAGGTAAGCAGCAGCACTGGGGGGGTCTTCTCACATAGCTGAAGATCGTCCACTCCAAGTGGATGCAGCCCATGCTCCTTCAACAGAAGGACTGCTCTGACTCCCAGAAGAGATCAAGGTAAGAATCCCCGTAAGAAAGGGACAGTGGCTACTCACATCATTGAATGCACAGCATTTCTGAGCACAGGCAGAGGCTTCATCCCAGAGTTTACACTTGAAGTAATATTGGGCGAGGTAGCGGAAGGCAGTGCTCACCTCCAGGTGCTCCACTATCTCCTACAGCACAGTAAAGAAACAGCAAGAGCTGGTTTGGAAGGTAGTTCTACATCATTCTCCCTCACTTCTCCTTCCTGTCCCCCTACCATTGACTCACCCCACAGGAATAGATATCCTGGATGTATTTGATGTAGCACTGAGCAGCCTGTTCTGATTCATTCAGCTGTTCATGCAGCCTGGGAAAGGAGAGAAAAGGGGTCAAAAACATAGCATGGAAGAGACCCAAAAGCAAGAATTTCTGTCTGTCCTGGACAGGCCTTTAGAAAGGGCCTCTCCCAAATAAGAGCAAGTTCTGGACCGTGCTTTACTAGCTGCAGACAGGCCCAGTCCCCTAGAAGCAGACAGACAACACCCTATGCCTGAGGGACAGGGTAACAGACCACCCACCAGGATAGCAACTAGTTGCTAATATTGCCTGCCAATGTTACTATGGATTTCTAGGTTCTTCAGCTGACAACACATGCAAACAGAGGTTCTTTTTCAGAGCTAGGGCAGGACATTAGGATAGGAATTGCACTTTCCATAGACCTAGGGATACCACTAATAGCACATCTAAATAATACCTAACCTTACAGATCTCAAAGCGCTTTTCAAAGAACACTGAGAATAAATGCTGAGCCATACTCACTTGGCTAGTTTCACCAATGCCATTTTCTCCACATCTCCCACAGCATAAGCTCTCCAATAACACTGCCAAGGAGGGAAAAGGTCACATAAGCACCTCAGCAAAATGTCTTCTCTAGCCTGCAGTGGGTTCAAGCTGATCACATACAGACCCAGTCACTGCAATGCCCTCAAGCAGAGATGCATGAAGAGGGCTGGTTTTCTGGAAGGCCGCAGCAGACAAATTCACCAACTGCTCACGGCAGCTGGTTAGTTAAGAACTTCCCCTGAAGTCACAATTATAACAGGAACCTGCTAAGATTAGGCCCAGACTGCACACAGCTCCCCACTCCCACCCTGGGATCAAGGTCAGGACTGAAGAGGACTGAATAGCCATTCTGAGCACTATCCCACATCCATTACTTCTTAGGTGTTCAGAGGAAGATAGCTCAGGACGATCTGAAGAACTAACAAGACTTGTGACTCTGTCTGCTTCCCTGGCAGCCACCTGGATGCCCAGCCTGCCCCACAGCACATCTGAGCCCTCAGTTACCTTTTTGGCTTCCACCAGCTGATTGAGTTTCTCATAACACTCTCCCAGAGCAACCAGCATACGGGAATCATTGGGCCTGTGAGAAATAACAGACAGTCAAGCTACCTCAGAACATGGTATTGTCTCAAGCTAACTGAATGATGGACCCTACCACTGAAATCCAGCCCTAAATACACTATCTAACCACACTCTTCTATACCCTGATGATACATGGAGTACTAAACCTTTATTGATGCCTCTAAAGAGACTGAATAGAATCTCTACAGAATGTAATCACTTCAATGAGACTGCATACACTAAGTAATTGATATCTCCTGCACCTCAGCTTATAGCGTTCATTCTGAACTGCCAACAGTTATGGCTGCGTTCCCAGCTTTACCTCAGCTGGTGGGCCCGTCGGTAGTAATACAGACAGTAAAATGGCATCTTGAGGATCTCATAGGTTTGCCCCAGTCCATACCAGGCTCTGTAGTCCCTCTTGTTCACCTCTATTGCATGTCTGCCAAAGAAAAGAGAAAGTGATGTAAGTGTTCCGAAACAGGTGGGATCCAAAGCAAGTCAGAGTTCACAGGGTTAGGAATATGGACCAACAAAAGAGAGCTCCTAAAAGGCCACAAAAGATACTCCTCCCCTTCCACCCAAATCTGTCACTACTTCGTGCACACCCAAAGGCCATTCTCTGCCTTGCATATTTCCTGCGCACACACACACCTATAAGCCTGGATAGCTGCAGATGTGTTCTTCATTTCCATGTACTCATGTCCCATGAGGGTCCAGGCTCCAAGATACCGAGGATTCAGTTTCAAGGCTCTCTGGAAATAGAGTGCTGCTTTTTCATGCTGAGAGCGTAGACTATAGTAATTTCCTAGAGGAAGGTCAGAGGAATAAGGTAAACAGGAAAAAGCAGCAGGGGATTAGGAAACATACAAGCTGCGGCATCTATTATTTTTTCATATAAATTAGAGAAGGGACAAACCTATTACGTCAGATCCAGTTCATTGCATAACTCCAAGCCCCAGTCTGACCTCAGTTTGGTCTCCAATGCTCTTGTCCAATCCATTTCATTTGTGCAAACCAATGAAGCTCCCACCCCTGACCCTGGAAAACTATCCTACAAACTAATAAATTCCACTTATCTATTTGGGTACTAAGTCCCCAGAACCAAACAACAGTATTCCAGTATCTCAGAGCTGCATAGAGAACCCAACACCAATACGCCCTTACCAAAGGCCGGCATCATCAACTCTGTGCACTGCCAACGCTGCATTGACTTCTTTTGCTGCTATATCATTTCATCTGCTGTTTTACCGTGACTGAGAGCTGCTTCAGCCAGCCTAGCCTCAACAGACCTGCTAACAATTCCTGTGGAGAGGGATCAATAAGCCGCCTTCCCACTCCCTGAAGCCTGGGTGGCAAACTAGTAGAAGAGCTGCCTCTCACCTATCACACAGCAGGTCTCCACACGATACTTGTCAATCTCACACAGATTGTGAGCCAGGTAGCTCAGCTCAGGCTTCATGCTCTGGTAGAAAAGAAGGAGATTGCTGTGGGGACAAGTGTGACACTACTTCAGAGGGAAGAGGTGGTAGGGAGATTAGAAATGCACACCTAGCATACCAGTCCATGGGGAAGAAGGGGAAAGAAGACAGATGCAAGTTTATGTCCAGAGAGACTTGTTAGCATTCATATGATTGGACAGACTTAACTCAGGTATTCTGCTAAAAAGCCATAAAATGCTTGCTGTGTGAGCTGGTGTAATTTACTGCAGAGGATTGTGGGTGAAAGGAAGGGGTGCTCACCCGGACATACAGCAGGTTGGAGAAGGTGTCCATGTTTTCTATCCTGTATGGGTCTTGTTTCCTTAGTTCATTGAAGATAGAGAGAGCTTTGTCTATATCTGCAGACAGAGGAAGGCAAACATCAGTGAGTGCTGCTGATTGATGAAGTTTGTAGCAGGAAGCACTCCCCTTAGCTGAGTTCACTGACCTCTGATATTGTGGTAGGCAACTGCGATCTGGGAAATGATGTAGGTGCTCTTGGAGAATCCTGCATCAATGAGACTCTGGTACTTCTGCAGAGCCTCTTCTATCAGCTGCAGCTCTGTGTAAATGTGCGCCAGGAAGAACTCCTTCATCCAGGTGTCTGGCAAGGACAGGCACTTCAGCTGGCAAACAAAAATACACATTCAGAGGACAATCCACATCACCTCAATGCCTCCTGCAGAAAAGGGAAAACCATCAGCTCTCTCTTCACCCAGTGGCTGGATCTTTAGAGGACAAAGGGCAACACTTCCCTCCTCCTGCAACAAAGCCTTCTCCTTAGACAGTAACTCCACCCAGCGGTGCAAAGACCAAGAAACAAAAGCGTGAACTAAAGGATTCTATCAACTTAATATCAGACATTTTATAAAAGGAATTCAATCCTGACCACAGATTAATAGACTTTTTTTTTTTTAAAGCCAGAAGGGACCCTAGCCCAACGTCCTATATAAAACACAAGCCATAAAATGTCATCCAGTTATTCCTGCGCTGAGCCCAATAACTTACTTGGCTAAAACATATCTTCCAGAAAGACATCCACCATTGATCTGAAGATTTCAGGAGATGGAGAATCCACAGCTTCCTTGGCAATTTGTTCTTATTTTTAAATCATCCTCACTGCTAAAAATGTATGCCTTATTTCTAATTTGAATTTGTCTGACTAACTTCCAAGGATTGTTTCTTGTTATGACCATCTCCACTAGATTAAAAGGCCTTTTAGCACCTGGCATTCTCTCCCCAGTAAGATATTTGTACACGATAATCAAGTCATCTCTTGATCTACCAGATTTTTGTGGCTCCTCTCTGGACAGCTCAATTTTTTCAATACTCTTTTTAAAATATGGCCACTAAAAAATAAAATAAAATAAAATAAATAAATAAATAAATAAACAAACAAACAATCATACACAGTATTCCCATATCAGTCTCAGCAATGCCATATCCAGAGGTAAAATCATCTCACTACTCCCTTGTTTACACAGCCAAGTATCACATTAAAGTCCTTTTTGCCATACCATTGTCCTGGGAGCTGATGTTCAGTTGCTGGTCCATGTGAGGGGGTGTACCAACCCCACACTGGGCCAACAGGGATGGACCAATCACTGTGGGCCCAGGGGGCCGCGCCCTGCTGCGCATGCTCCAGGTGGAAGAGCCAGATAAAAGGAGGCAGCCCAGCTCAGTCGGGGCTGGCTGCAGAGGAGGAAAGATGTGTACTGCAGGCTTCTCCAAAGGGTCCGTGACTCTCCAAGCAGCAGAGCCTGTGGACCCGGACTACGCTATGGGCAACTCGCCGACTGCAGAGACTGACAAGGACGCCAAGCTGCCACCAGCTGAGGAGATGCCTGGGATGCAAATTGTGGTAGGAAGTGATCCAGGGGATGCAAAGGAAGCAGATACCTAAACCCTCAGCAGGGGAAGTCCCTGGCTTTATAGGGCCCTGGATCGGAACCTGGTGGAGAGGGAGAGGCCGGGTTCCCCTACCACACCACACAGATCACTAGGTGTGGCTGCTGTTTGCTCTCAGTCCCAGCCCGGGACTCAGGGACCATAGAATGTCTGTTCTGACCCACCAGGGGCTATAGACGGATTGCTGTTCTGCCCTGCCCCAGAGGCTGATTCCCTAATTGCTACTGTCTGCCCCAGCCAGGAAGCTTAGGGGCTACAGATTAATTGTTTGCCCAGCCCTGCCTGGGGGCTGCAGGCTGACCATTGTTCCATCCTACCCAGATGGCCAGAACTCCAACTGTTCTTGTCAACTCCAGCCCAAAGACTCGGGGGCTACTGACCGTTTGCTCAGCCCCACCAGGCGTTCGGAGCCCACTGTACTGCAGTTACCTGATCTAACAGGGAATCCTGACAACTAGGTGGCAGGATGTACAAACCCCGCTCTGGGCCAACAGGGGTGGCCCGGCTCAACAACAGGGCCCCCCCATCACACATGCTGGAGAATGCGGGCAGCGGTTGGGTCCTGCTAAGAAGACTAATATGAGGAGAGCTGAGTGAGAAAACCCCAGAGCCACTATGGATACTGACAAGATATTAAAATGGATACTGGAAAGCCAGCAGCAGCAGGCTACCCAACAACAACAAGCGGCCCAGCTGCGACAGCAAATGGTCGCCCAACAACAAGAACAAATGGCCCAGCACTAAGAGCAACAGCAACAGTTGACTAAGGAGCCAGCAGCACAGCACCAATCTCAGCAAGAGCGTGTAGTTCAGCAAATGGAGGCACTCCTGTAACCGAGGGGGACCACCCAGACCTGCCGGGGTGAGCCAGGGTTCGGGGAGCACTCTGACTGGGTTACCAGTGAGGCTGGCCAAGATGGGGCTCAGATATGACCCGGAGGCCTTCTTGGTCACATCTGAGCAGGTTGCCACTGTGGCCCGTTGGCCTCAGAGCACTGGGCTACCCCAGTGCCCCACGGTTAACTGGACCTGCACAGACTGCCTATCGGAGTCTAGACCCTACAGAAGCTCTCAATTATGCCAAAGTAAAGGCCGCCATCTTAGACCACACAAGGGTGAACCCCGAAATGTTCCGTCAGGGGTTTCAACAGGAGAGATATCCCTTTGGAGCACGACCCCAGGCAATGGCTCAGAGGCTCTGGGATTATTGCTGGAGGTCTTCAGAACCTGAGAAGTTGACTGGGCCTCAAGCAGCAGAGGCCATAGTCCTTGAGCAGTTTACTCAGATCTTCCCCCCTGGGGAGAAGGAGTGAGTACACCGACATCAGCTGACGACTGTCGCAGAGGCGGTGTCCTTGATGGAGGATTACTTAGCCGCAGAAGGCCCCCTACTTCCATCTCCTAAACCAGGGAGCCCTGGAGGCCACAGGAGGACACAGATGAGAGACAACTCAAATTCAAAGAAATGGGACCCCGGAGTAGGCCTGGGCCATGGAGGGTAACCTCCCACCTGGGAATTAAGCAAAACCCAGCATGAGACCCCAAGGGGAAGAGGCCCCATCTGGTGGGCCCAGATGAGCACCACAGAACTCCACGATGGAGATACTGAAGGATCGATGTTATGAGTGTGGCCAGGAGGGGCACTTAGAATCACAGAATCATAGAATATCAGGGTTGGAAGGGACCTCAGGAGGTCATCTAGTCCAACTCCCTGCTCAAAGCAGGACCAATCCCCAATTAAATCACCCCAGCCAGGGCTTTGTCAAGCCTGACCTTAAAAACTTCTAAGGAAGGAGATTCTACCACCTCCCTAGGTAACGCATTCCAGTGTTTCACCACCCTCCTAGTGAAAAAGTTTTTCCTAATATCCAACCTAAACCTCCCCCACTGCAACTTGAGACCATTACTCCTTGTCCTGCCCTCTTCTACCACTGAGGATAGTCTAGAACCATCCTCTCTGGAACCACCTCTCAGGTAGTTGAAAGCAGCTATCAAATCCCCCCTCATTCTTCTCTTCTGCAGACTAAACAATCCCAGTTCCCTCAGCCTCTCCTCATAAGTCATGTGTTCCAGTCCCCTAATCATTTTTGTTGCCCTTTGCTGGACTCTCTCCAATTTATCCACGTCCTTCTTGTAGTGTGGGGTCCAAAACTGGACACAGTACTCCAGATGAGGCCTCACCAATGTCGAATAGAGGGGGACGATCACATCCCTCGATCTGCTGGCTATGCCCCTACTTATACATCCCAAAATGCCATTGGCCTTCTTGGCAACAAGGGCACACTGCTGACTCATATCCAGCTTCTCGTCCACTGTCACCCCTAGGTCCTTTTCCGCAGAACTGCTGCCTAGCCATTCGGTCCCTAGTCTGCAGCTGTGTATTGGGTTCTTCCGTCCTAAGTGCAGGACCCTGCACTTAACCTTGTTGAACCTCATCAGATTTCTTTTGGCCCAATCCTCCAATTTGTCTAGGGCCCTCTGTATCCTATCCCTGCCCTCCAGCGTATCTACCACTCCTCCCAGTTTAGTATCATCTGCAAATTTTCTGAGAGTGCAAACCACACCATCCTCCAGATCATTTATGAAGATATTGAACAAAACCGGCCCCAGGACCGACCCCTGGGGCACTCCACTTGACACCAGCTGCCAACTAGACATGGAGCCATTGATCACTACCCGTTGAGCCCGACAATCTAGCCAACTTTCTACCCACCTTATAGTGCATTCATCCAGCCCATACTTCTTTAACTTGCTGACAAGAATACTGTGGGAGACCGTGTCAAAAGCTTTGCTAAAGTCAAGAAACAATACATCCACTGCTTTCCCTTCATCCACAGAACCAGTAATCTCATCATAGAAGGTGATTAGATTAGTCAGGCATGACCTTCCCTTGGTGAATCCTTCAGACATGACTGCCCTTTTATGGCTGCAACTATGGCCAGGTCTGGGTAGCAGGCACTCGGGCCTGGAAGAAAGACTCACCCAAATTGATAGTCCCTGTGCGGGTCAATGGCACCCACATAACAGGTCTTGTCAACTCAGGGTGCAGCCAGACACTCGTGTGGGCCGATCTAATGAAGTCAATGGATCAGACAGAGGCCCCTATATACCTCCAGAGCATCCACAGGGATGTACAGCCGTACCCCCACCACTAAGGTAAAGCCGAGGTGGGCTGTCACAAGGAGACCTGCCAGGTTGGCCTGGCCAAAAAGCTAGCTTATCTCGTGGTCCTAGGTCATGAATGGTGGTGGTTCAGGGAGGTTATACAAGAGTGGGGGCAGTGGCTGCCAGTGGAAACGAACCCAAGATCACAAGCGAGGGAGCTCCAGAACCAAAGGGAAGAGGAAGGACGAGAGGAGGAACTCCCTGATCCTTTACAAGGTCCTGACAGCGTCCCATGGGAGGAGAGAAGCTGGAGGAGGCAGAGCATGAATGGCTGATGGGGACCTCTTCTGAGCAAAAGAACTCTTGGAAATGTTCGGCCAGGTCGGGATACCAAAAGAGATATCGACTGACCAGGGAGCCAACTTTTTGTCCCGACAAATGGAGGAACTGTGCAAGCTACTAAACATCCAGGCTCTGAAGACTTCTGTCTACCACTCCCAAATGGATGGCCTTGTTGAGAGGTTCAACAGGACCCTGAAATCAATGCTCTGCAAATTCGCTGAGGATGACCCAAGACATTGGGATGAACTGTTACCCGCCTTGCTGTTCACAGTGCTGGAGGTACCCTAAGCATCCACAGGGCTCTTCCTGTTTGAACTGTTGTATGGGAGGCAACCCAGGGGGATCTTGGACCTCCTCAAAGAGACCTGGGAGGAACAAGAGCCTTGGCTTATGGGGTCAGTTCCATATTTATTGCAACTGCGGGAGCGCCTTAGGAGGCTCGGAGGATTTGTTCATGGGAATTTAATGAAAGAGCAACAGACCCAGCAGCAAAGATACAACCAGGGAACCCGTCTCTGGGCCTTCGAACCCAGCAATCACATCCTGTTGTTACTCCACTCATCCCCGGCCCAACAACATGGCCCCCATCACAGTCCACTATGACGCTTAAAATCTTTTCAGAGTCAGAGGTGTCCAGGATACAGTCCCCCATTCTACAGGAATAACCTGCATTCATTGTTGCTAGATATAGGACCTTATATTTGACTTTATTAAAATGCATTTTGTTTGAATGGGTACATTTTACCAAGAGATCCAGATTGCTCTACAAACAAGACTGCCCTTTCCTTATTTACCATTCCATCAATCTTTGTGTCATCCGCAGATTTCCAAATTACTGATGAAAATGTTGAATAGTATCAGGCCTCATACGATTCCCTGTGAAACCACATCAGAAACATCTCTATTTGATGAAGACTCCCCTTTGATGAAGACTCCCCAGTTCGCCAGTTCTTAATCCAGTTGAGATGGGCTTTACTGAAATTGTACGGTGCTCTTTTTTTATATCAGAATGTGATCTAATGTCAGACACCTTATAGAACTGTCAGTATGATACCACCTCTTTGTTCTGTTTGTAGAGCATGTAGCACAATGGGGCTCTGGTCCATGACTAGGGCTCTGAGCAGTGCTTCATTTGTGCCAGGGCTGAGCCCCAGCACCCCTCAGCTTGACAGTTCATAGCCCTGGTATCTCTGGGCTTGCCACATCAGTTATGAAGTAAATCACTGCTTGAGCCCAGGAACCTGTTTCATTACAAATTAAGCACTGGCTCCAAGGCACTGCAGCAATACAAAGAGCTAACAATAAGTTACATCTATGCAGTTACCTTCATCAGCCAAATTTATCATCACTTCAGAAAATGAAATCAGGTTTGTTTGACAAGAGATTTTCCATAATAATAAAACCCAATCAACATACTGAATCAGATTTTCCATTATTTTGTCAGATCAACTGGCCTATTACTATCCAAGTCAGACAGACAGGTACTTTTTGAATATTGGCACAACATTAGCATTCTTTCAGTCTTCAGAAACTTCCCCCTATGCCAAGATTTATCAAAAATTAACATTAACAGGCCAGAGAACACCTCAGACATTTTTGTAGGACTCCTGAGTCCAAGTTATCCAGGCCTGCTGATTTAAAAATATTCACCCCTGGCAGATGCTGTTTAGCATCATCCTTAGTCATTAATGGACTGGAAAGTAGTTCATCCTCATGCAATATGAAATAATTCTGCTTTTTTCCAGCAACAGAACAGAAAACGTATTGAGCACTTCTGCCTTTTCACTAACAATTTTACCATTGGCATCTAGTAATGGGCCTAGACAGAGTTAGGATTTCTTTCATTCCCGATATACTTAAACTTCTTGATGTCCTTGGCCATGATAGCCAGAGATTTTGCCCTGAAGTTATTAGCTTCCCTTATCAACTTTCTACACTTCAATAACTTCTAATTTATACTGACTGCTGTCTACTTTTCCATTTCTTGTTATCTTTTGTTTCTAAGTGCTGCCTTCACTTACATAGGGGGTTGGACTCAGATGGAAAAGTCAAAGATAAGAAAAATCTGTACCAGATCCTGCCTCCAGTAAAGCATTCCAGACTACATGGCAGTAAATAGGTGCAGCATAGCAGCAGTTTCAACAAGATAAACAATGTAAAGGGTCCCTTGCCTATCTGATGAGCTTCTGAACTAAGAATAAAACCAAGTGCAATGCCAATTCCAGGATATTAATTTTGTGGTACAAGACAATGGTTGATGGAATAAAGCTAAATTTTACCATCTCTTTGTCTGTGATCAGATTACAGAGCTCCAGCCAGGCTCCCCAGTGCAAAGGCAAAACATGGGCAGCTTCAACAAACACATCAATGGCCTCTTTCACCAGGTCCAGCTTCCGCAGCACAACGCCATACCTGAGCAGAGAAAGATACCAGTATAACTCTTTGCATCACCCACCTCTACTAGCTGTACCCATCTAGTCATAACCTCAAACAAGTGACAGGGCTACAAGAAAGGAAAAATCAAATTCCCCAGTGACAAATTCCCCCTTATGGTGAGCAAAAGCACTAGAGTTCAGTTTAACAGGAGCCTCTTACTTCTTTATTCTGTAAAAATCAAATTGAAATAGCAAAAAACCAAGCCACAGAATATAAACTTTGAGCTCTATTTGAATTTTTCATAGTGGTTTCAAAATGGTACAGAGACAAGCATTAAAAAGTCACCCTTCTGGCAATTTTTGATCAATCTCACTTTTCTTTGTCCCCCATTTTGCAAAATACCTATTTTATGCCGGAACCTGTCTTTTGGCCACATGGTTACTTCTCCCATGTTGATTCCTTTAATACCAGTTATACATAGGTAATGTTTGTCTATAGAAACTTTCATAAAATTTTAGCAGAGAGCTGTGAAATAGGAGGCCAGGAGTTCAAATCCCATGCCTCCTAACTGGTTGAATTCTCATGCAATTAGCTAACCTTATCATTGAATAAGGCCATAAACCCCAACCTAAAACCCAGGGAAGAGTTTCTGAACACACCACATTTTTAAAAATAAGTTAGCAGAGAGCTTATGCAAGGTCATTGCAGGCCCACAACCGGGGTCTCTAACAAGACTAACAACTGCTCCTGGCCCACCTGCTTCCAGGAGTTCATGAGAGGGTACAGAGTGTTTCCACACACTCCTTCAGAGGCTCCCTTCGGCCAACAAGTTATGTCTTCATTACTGAGGGTTACTCTTGCTGTACTTACAGTACTGTATGGTTAAAAATTGACTTGTTTAAAAAAATTAAAATGGAATTTTATTCAAATCATATTTTTTCATTTTATTTATAGTAAATTCTTTTTAAAATCAAGGTTTTAAAAATGAAATCTGAATTTAATACAAAATATGTTAAGGCCTTAATTTATTATAATCTCTTAAAACATTTAAATAAAATAAATATGCTGAATCCATGAACCCCAAAAATCTTTGAGTTAAAGGCTGTTTTTCTAAATAAAGGAAGAATTTGGGGAAAACCATCTAACTTTTGAGGTCAAGCCTTATAAATATGGTACAATAGGTCATGCACAGTATTATGGTCTTGCTTTGTTTAATAAAAATATATTTTACATTATATTTTGTGTGTTTAATTAAAGTCCAGTTACTATCCTCATGCAGCTTGGCACAAATCATGAGCAAAAAGTTAATTATCTAGTAAATAAGCAATGTGTCATTCACCATTTTTTATCATATTAAAAACAAAGTTAATTAATAAGAACCTGAAAATATTAAGCTATATAATTGCTTAAGTGTATATAGTTTTAGTATACCTTCCCTGGTAGCAAAGAGATATACCAAAGTTAGTGTAAAGTCTCTATTTAGTTGTAAACCTACATGTTTTAATGGTTATATCAACCAACGAGAACACATCTTATTTAGAAAATAAGATGTACAAATGGAAGCATTAATTTATATCAATTTAAATCAAGGCTTTCCATTTGGTGATTTCAATTGTAATTTAAATCAGTCCACCCTGTTACAGCAATTTTTAAACAGGGATAAAATGTACAAAGTAGTGCAGTTTCCCCCATATTCCCCAGCAGGGGCAGTTTCCCTTCTCCCTGAATCTAGAGAGCCATGAACTGAGGTACAGCAAAGCTGTGTGTATGTGTGATATTATATATATATATTTAAAAAAAAAAAAACACACAAAACACCACATACACACAGCTAAGAAATTAACAGACAAAAAGCCCCCTAAATTTAGTGGCATTTACTTTTGCATCAGGACATACTATTGACCCCAAACCTTAAGAGAGTGGAAATAAGTTAAGGGAAAAGATTTATCAGTATGAAGATGGAAAGGAGTATACAATGCTGTCAAGAACACATCCACACACAGAGTAAGACACTCACTTCCATCTCCAGATATCAAAAAGCATTATGAACCACAACTTCAAACTTGCACTCTAATGCAAAATCTTAGGCAATGATGGATAGGAATACATTAGTCTTTCCTTTTAATGTGGATAAGGCATGTCCTGCTGCAATCTTACCAGCCACTAAACAAGATTTTTGCTAATTCTCCAAAAAGATACTACTTCTCCCTGAGGAAAAGGGAAGAGGAAGAACAGAGAGCTCCAGAGGTTACTGCATCCCCATCCCACCTCCTCAGGGAAGGGTTCATATGAAAACTCCCAGACAGACACTTACAGATAAAGGCCAAAACCATCCAGCTCCTGTGCTTTGTGTTTTTTGCTAAGCTCCACCCTTAGCTCTCTTAGTGCTTCATTCTTCACCTGTCCTTTCTCCAAGGGGCCTGCAAAAAGAAGTACACAACTGGCTTTCAGGATCCTTCACTGGCTTGTGGCTTCACTAGTTTAGAGAATCAGACTTTTGAAGACCAGAAAAGTACCATTGCAATCACCTAATCTAATCTCATGCACAACAGGCCACAGAATTTCACCTAGTAATTGCTGTATCAAGTCCATAACTTCTGGTGGAATCAAAGCATCTTTTAGAAAGACATGCAGTCTTGATTTAAAGACATCCAAGTAATAGAGAATCCACCACATCCTTTGGTAGTTTGTTCCTATGTTTAATCACCTTCACTGTTAAAAATAATGGTATTTATATACTAATCAAGTCACCTCAATGTTTTTGGTAAACTAAACTGATTTTAAAATGTTGACACCAGGATTGAACATAGTATTGCAGTACTGATCTGACCAGTACTGTACACAGGAGGTAAAAGTCACCTCCCCCTGTTTATACATCCCCTCCCGTATATACATCCAAGGAACACATTCGCTCTTTTTGCTACAGTATCGCAGTTGCTTGTCCATTGTGACCTCTAACCCTTTTCAGTCACAGGTGTGTAGGCCTGGTCGCTTCTAAGGCCAGATCTCCTCTACCACACAGGCTGTAGAACTTCCCCAAAATAATTCCTAGACCGTATCTCTTAGAAAGACATCCAACCCCCCCCCCCCCTTCTTTAAGGGTGACCTACTTTCTTTAGGAATGGGTCAGCCATTGAGAATCTGTGGCAAACGCCTTTAGGAATACGAGACCATGCATAGGCCCAGCAGACAGAGCTACACTGCCCAACCACAGTCTCTCAGGACAGAAAGCAAATATGGTTTGCATAAGAGATGTTGGCAGTTCTGTTTTCATTAGCTTGGGTTCTCTGTTCCAGGTGAAAAAGCAGATCCTTACCCAGACTATCCACTGTTTCATCATCTTTCTTCTTTTCTCCTGACTGTAAAAAGAGAAGAAAAAAACCTAGTTTTACAATACATTATTCCACAGATTGCAGTATAATTCTGCTAACAGCATCTGAGCCTAGCTCCCAACAGCACCAACAAAAATTTACATTAGGTTTAGCAAAGAAACAAGGGAATAACCTGGCTTTCTAGATTGTTGCTGGAAAGAGAATAAGTGGAAGACTATAACCCGCAAGGCTCTGTGGGAAGACAGAAGGGTCAAATTCAATATTAAAGGATAGCTTTCCTCATTATCTTACCAGGTATCTGGAGTACATGTACAAGAAGTAGGCCTTCTGGCTCTTGCATCCCCGCAGAAAGTATGCGGCCCTGTCATACTCCTTCAGATCGAAATAAGACTTAGCTAATGTGTAAGCATCCAAATCACGAGCATCCTCCTAAAGAGGAGAGAGTTCATTGGAAGTCGTCTCATGGTGACAAATGGTTAGGAAAGAAAAAAGGAATACACTGCTCTGGAAGCTCAGATTTAATTCTCTCTGCCACACCAAATAAAAATTGAATACTTTCAGACATTCTCCCCAACCCCTCATTTCATCCCAACCACCCAGTTCTTTAATGTAAACATTTAAATCTTAGTTTGAAACAATGTATCAAACAGTGAAATTCCAGAAAATAAAATATTAAGTGATCAACCACAAGAATAGATGAGTTAGCTGAATGCGAGCATGAATGAATACAGAGTATAACTTTAGGTGGGGGGAAGGGAGAGACAGGGGAAAGCAAGTAATTTAACTGAGGATTTCAGACTGCAAATTTAAATTTAAAGCCAGAGAACTCTAAAAATCTCCTTCATTATACTGCCTCCATAGAGCCTTATAACGCATCAATTATAAACTAAATTGGTGTAGTCAGAAACCAGATTATCTTTTGCAGAAGCACATCTTTAATCATTGCCCAATTATTGCCCCACTCTCCCTACAAAATGGTGGAGGCCTGTACATAATTTGTTTCTTGCAGAATGGTCTTGAGCCACTGAAAATGCTGGTTAACAATAGTCTACAAGTTTCACATTAGGAATTTTTTCTTCTTGGCTTATACTGATTTTGGTTTTTAAAAGAGTGGGAAAAGTTGTGAATAATATTAATAACCATGATTTCCACGTTCAGTCTGCATAATGTGATTTACTGTGTCATTTTATAAATCAGTGGTATGCCCTCACTTGGAAAACTGTTCAGTTCTGATCACTCCATACTAAAAAAAAGATACAAAAGGGGTCTAGAGACAGGCTAGGAAAGTTAACAGAGACCAGAAGACTTCCATGTCAGAAATTAAGATTAGAACCATTCAGAGAAGAGATATGACAGGGATAGGTAGGATTAGGAAGAAATTTCCCCTGTAATCAGGTATTCCACAGCTTTACAGAGATTATAGCTTCCTTTGATCCCTGTAGAAAACAGGACAATGTACTAGATGCATCACTGATAGGTTACAGCAATAACTACATTCTTGTTTTTATGATTTTAACTTTGCTGCCTTAATGCTGTGTTAACAGGTTTTGTTCGCATTTGGACGACCTTGAAAAATGGAGTAATAGATATAAGATGAAATTTAATAGTGCAAAGTCATGCACTTAGAGACTAAAAACAAGAATTTTTGCTGTAAACTGGGGACTTACCAGTTGGAAGCAACAGAGGAGTAGAGAGACTTGGGTGTATTGGTGGATCACAGGATTACTATGAGTCAACATGATGCAGCCATGAAAAAGGCTAATGCAATCTTAGAATGCATCCAGTGAGGTATTTCCAGGAGAGACAGGGAACTGTTCGTGCCATTATACAAGGCATTGGTGAGATCTCATCTGTAATACCACGTGCAATTCTGGTCTCCCACATTTAAGAGAGAGGAATTCAAACTGGAACTGGTACAACGAAGGGCTACTAGGATGAGCAGAGGAATAGAAAATCTACTTTATGTGAGGAGACTCAGAGAGGTAGAAGCGAAACTCGAACAGCTTAATGGGACTAAATCGGGGGGCCCAGATAATCTTCATCCAAGAATATTAAAGGATTTGACAAATGAAATTGCAAGCCCATTAACAAGAATTTTTAATGCATCTGTAAACTCAGGGGTTGTACCGTATGACTGGAGAATTGCTAATATAGTTCCTATTTTTAAGAAAGGAAAAAAAAAAAAAAAAAGTGATCCGGGTAACTACAGGCCTGTTAGTTTGACATCTGTAGTATGCAAAGTCTTGGAAAAAATTTTGAAGGAGAAAGTAGTTAAGGACATTGAGGTCAATGGTAAATGGGACAAAATACAACATGGTTTTACGAAAGGTAGATCGTGCCAAACCAACCTGATCTCCTTCTTCGAGAAAGTAACAGATTTTTTAGACAAAGGAAATGCAGTGGATCTAATTTACCTCGATTTCAGTAAGGCGTTTGATACGGTGCCACATGGGGAATTATTAGTTAAATTGGAAAAGATGGGGATCAATATGAAAATTGAAAGGTGGATAAGAAACTGGTTAACAGGGAGACTACAGCGGGTCATACTGAAAGGTGAACTGTCAGGCTGGAGGGAGGTTACTAGTGGAGTTCCTCAGGGATCAGTTTGGGGACCAATCTTATTTAATCTTTTTATTACTGACCTCGGCACAAAAAGTGGGAGTGTGCTAATAAAGTTTGCAGATGATACAAAGCTGGGAGGTACTGCCAATTTAGATAGAGACCGGGATATCACACAGGAAGATCTGGATGACTTTGTAAACTGGAGTAATAGTAAAAGGATGAAATTTAATAGTGAGAAGTGTAAGGTCATGCATTTAGGGATTAATAACAAGAATTTTAGTTATAAGCTGGGGGCACATCAGTTAGAAGCAACGGAGGAGGAGAAGGACCTTGGAGTATTGGTTGATCACAGGAAAGCTATGAGCTGCCAATGTGATATGGCTATGAAAAAAGCTAATGCTGTCTTGGGATGCATCAGGCGAGGTATTTCCAGTAGAGATAAGGAGGTTTTAATACCATTATACAAGGCACTGGTGAGACCTCACCTGGAATACTGTGTACAGTTCTGGTCTCCCATGTTTAAGAAGGATGAATTCAAACTGGAACAGGTACAGAGAAGGTCTACTAGGATGATCCGAGGAATGGAAAACCTGTCTTATGAAAGGAGACTCAAGGAGCTTGGCTTGTTTAGCCTAAGCTAAAGAAGGTTGAGGGGAGATATGATTGCTCTCTATAAATATATCAGAGGGATAAATACCAGAGAGGGAGAGGAATTATTTAAGCTTAGTACCAATGTGGACACAAGCACAAATGGATATAAACTAGCCATTGGGAAGTTTACACTTGAAATTAGACAAAGGTTTCTAACCATCAGAGGAGTGAAGTTTTGGAATAGCCTTCCAAGGGAAGCAATGGGGGCAAATGACCTATCTGGCTTTAAGATTAAACTCAATAAGTTTATGGAGGAGATGGTATGATGGGATAACATGATTTTGGCAATTAATTGATCTTTAAATATTCACGGTAAATAGGCCCAATGGCCTGTGATGGGATGTTAGATGGGGTGGGATCTGAGTTACTACAGAGAATTCTTTCCTGGGTATCCAGCTGGTGAATCTTGCCCATACGCTCAGGGTTCAGCTGATCATCGTATTTGGGGTCAGGAAGGTATTTTCCTCCAGGGCAGATTGGAAGAGGCCCTGGAGGTTTTTCACCTTCCTCTGTAGCATGGGGCACGGGTCACTTGCTGGAGGATTCTCTGCTCCTTGAAGTCTTTAAACCATGATTTGAGGACTTCAATAAGCTCAGACATAGGTGACAGGTTTATCGCAGGAGTGGGTGGGTGAGATTCTGTGGCCTGCATTGTGCAGGAGATCAGACTAGATGATCATAATGGTCCTTTCTGATCTTAATATCTATGTAGAGCTTGGCTTGATTAGCCTAACCAAAAGAAGGCTATGGGGAGATAGGATTGCTCTCTATAAATACCTCAGAGGGATAAATACTAGGGAGGGAGACGAGTTACATTAAGGATCAATGTTGACACAAGAACAAATGGAAATAAACTGGCTATCAAGAAGTTTAGGCTTGAAATTAGATGAAGTTTACCATCAGAGGAGTGAAGTTCTGAAACAGTCTTCCAATGAGAGCAGTGGGGCAAAAAACCTAACTGGCTTCAAGACTGAGCTTGATAAGTTTGTGGAGGGGATGCTATACCGAACTGCCTACAACGGCACGTAGCCGCTCTGCAACTAATAGCTGCAAATATTTTCAACGGACAGTAATGGGACACTAGATGGGGAGGACTCTCTGTTACTACAGAGAATTCTTTCCCAGCTGTTGGGTCTTGCCTGGGACACTAGATGGGGAGGACTTGCTGTTACTACAGAGAATTCTTTCCCAGCTGTTGGGTCTTGCCTGGGACACTAGATGGGGAGGACTCGCTGTTACTACAGAGAATTCTTTCCCAGCTGTTGGGTCTTGCCAGAATGCCCAGGGTCCAATCGACTGTCATATTTGGGGATAGGAAGGAATTTTCGCTCAGGCCAGATTGGCCTCGGGTTTTTTTCACCTTCCTCTGCAGCATGGGGCATGGGTCACTCAGAGGTCTGAGCTCTAGTAAATGGTGGATTCTCTGTAACTTGAAGTGTTTAACTCAACCAGAGGTTATTGGTCTATTACAAAAGTGGGTGGGCAAGGCTCTATGGCCTGCAACACGCAGGAGGTCAGACTAGATGATCATGATGGTCCCTTCTGGCCTTGAAGTCTATGAATCTACTGTTAGATGTATGGCTTAATATATTGTTACAAAAGAAAGACATAAAATTCTGGGAATTTACGCTATGGTTCCCAGAACAACTTTCAGCCACTCTGTGTGTACACACACACACACACTAAAGCAGCAGTCCTCAAACTTTATTGCACTGTGACCCCCTTCTGACAACAAACATTACTACATGACCCCAGGAGGGGGTACCGAAGCCTGAGCCCTCCCAAGTGGGGGGCCAAAGCCGGAGCCCCACCGCCCCAGGTGGGCAAGCTGGCCAAAGCTGAAGCCCAAGGGGGCCTGTAACCAGAACCCAGCCATCCAGAACTGATCTTGGGCTTCAGCTTCGGCCCCGGGCCCCAGCAAGTCTAACACCAGCCCTGGCAACCCCATTAAAACTGTGGGTTCCCAACCCACAGTTTGAGAACCGCTGTACTAAAGCATTCTCTTAAGGTAACAGTATACATTGAAATTAAGTACACATAAATGGAGACCGAGTTATGGTTGTTATGGGACTCAAATTTGAAATTTCTGATTTTGTGGAATGCACTTCTATAAGGTTGTTTTAATACACATTTTTACAGTTTTCTTGTTTAAAAATAACTAAGAATAAAGCACAAATGATTGCATATTAGAATAAATCTCCCACATGTATCTGGATACTGTCCTTAGTGTGACTTTAGATCATCAAGGATATCAACTAACTGTCCTAGTTCCAACCATTCATATTTTATTTTACAGCCTTGGCAAAATATATTCCTCAGTAAAGACTAGGAAAAGGCTTGGGTTGAACGTGATGTTGAAGAGTTTTTGGCTAGCCGAATACAAATAAAAACACCTGAAATGTTCTTGAAGTGAAAGACACCATCATCTCTCATATATATTTACAGATACGTAAAGAAGAGCTGAAGAGAAAGCTAATTTTCCAATAGAAATTCACCTTTGGGCAGAGAACAAGCTTTCCCAAATATGAGCTCAAAGAGTAATTGTTTTGGAAAGTTTAACACCCATCTGAGAAAGGGCTCTCAATGCAAAGCCCTCTACACTACAGGGAGCGGCCCTCAATTAGTTATAACATGATTCTATTCCGCAGCACAGGTAAGATCTCAATCGTATTCCCTAGACCAACAATTTTAAACTTGTGTCCGGAGTCTTATGGTAGTTCAGAAACATAGCTAACGTACTATCTATGTTACAAACTTGGATGGCATTGTGACTAAGTCAAGGAACAAGAGTGTGATATGATGGTCTCCCCCCTTGGTCATAATACAGCAAGGGCAACAACACAGCAGTCCTAATGCACCGGTAATAAAAATGGAGTTGCCACTGTCAAATGGAAGCGCTACTAGCCCTTGAGATCTCCTCGCACAAGACCATTCACATAGAATCGTAGTTAGAAGGGACCTCAGGAGGTCATCAAGTCCAACCCCCTGCTCAAAGCAGGACTGATCCCCAATTTTTGCCCCAGATCCCTAAATGGCCCCCTCAAGGATTGAACTCACAACCCTGGGTTTAGCAGGCCAATGCTCAAACCACTGAGCTATCCCTCCCCCCATATTAAAGGCAAAACATTTTGGATGTAAGGGAACAGAGAGACAGCCCCTTCTGCCCCTTCTACTCAATTGATCTTAAATCTATTCCAAATCAAAGAGAAACAGCCCCTTCTGCTCATTGTTGGCTGTTATCATCGTCTTTGCATCCCTACCTCTGTGAGCGCAGGAGCCGCAGGCAGCTCGCTCAGAGGCAGAGGATCCAGGGCAAACGCCAGCTCAGAGGCCCTGAAACCAAGAGACCTCAAACACATTAGCCCCCCGCAGAGCGCACCGCGCACACATCCCCAGCCCTCACGCAGGCACGGCCCCCGGCCCCACGGCCCCCCACCCCAGAAGCAGCTGGGCTCAGCAGCTGGGCAGGGCTCAGCAGGGACCCCAGGCACCTGGCATGCCCGAGCACCGGGGAGGAGGTCCTGGCAGCGGGGCAGACGCACACCAACACCCTCCCCATGGCTCCCCGGTTCCCGCTGTGCCGCGCGCCCCGCGCCCCGCGCCCCCGTCACCATTTCCCGCTGTGCTGCAGGCCACGCTCGCGGCTCCGCTCCGCCACGCTCAGAAGCTGCTTCTTGATCTCCCGCAAATCAGAGAAATCGCAGCTTCCCAAACCGGGCACAACGGCAGTAGCCGCCATCTTGCCCATACTTTCTCCGACCAATCACAGCCCGACATCCCCAACGCGCTTAGCGGCACTAACAACTATTATTTCTATTGGGCAGCAGCCCGCGCCTCTCATCCAGTCAAAGTGGGAGACGCAGATTCCTGACTGCTGATTGGCTGAGAAATGGAATGGTTTGGGCGAGAGATCTGAAGGGTGTAAATTGCGCCCCCCTTGGGCGCCTCCCTCCCTCGGTGGGGAGTCGGGGTTAGGCTGGGCTAGGGCTTGTCTGGCGAGTCATTGCCCCCCCTCCTTCCCACAGCGTGACCCTGCACCTCTTGGAGCCCCCTCCCACTGGGTGACCCTGTACCTCTCATTGCTCCCCCACAGGTTGACCCTCCACCCCTCAGGGACTCCCCACAGCGTGACCTTGGACACCCCCCACAGGGTGACCTTGCATCCCTGAGTGTCTGCCCACAGTGTGACCCCATGCCCTTCCTGCAGGGTAACCCTGCACCTCTCATTGCTCCCCCACAGGGTGATCCTGGAACCCTCTGCATCCCTCAGTGTCCCTTTCACAGGGTGACCCTGCACCCATCAGTTCTCTCCCTGACAGGGTGATTGTGAACCCCCAGGTGCCTCCCTCTCAAGGTGATTTCTGCATCCACATAACTCCTATGGAACAGCCCACCCAAGGAGCTGTTTGGGGGCTTGAGGAACCCAACACAGGGCCCTTCTCCAAGCATTTTTCTCCTGCTGTCTCTGACTGCTCCATCTGTCCTGTGTGTTCATATCTGTCTCTCTTTGCCAACCTCCCTTCCCTGATTACCTCCATTTCTCCCCTGTCCTCTCATGCTACCTGCCAAATCATTTACCCCTCCATCTTCCTGGCCCATTCAGTCATTCCATGCACCCCTTTGCCATCCTGTGCCCCTCAGTCACTGAGTTCCCCTGTTGACGTTTGCTTGTGTCATCTCACGCTACAATCATCATCTCACCACGAGGCTTAGCACCGAGATGATCTTTTCAGGGTAAGCTTTAGTGCTCATTTTTCGTATTTAACTTGTCTCTATGTTGTAATGGTAGGGAACAGATGTGCAAAAGAACACAAAAATACCTAAAACTGATATATATATTTTTTACACAACACATAAGTGCTGGGACTATCACTGGGACAAGGATCTTAGTAGTCCTCAAAATGACTTTTTATAGATAATGAGAACATCCACAGTTACATTAGACTAGTGAATGTAAGAGATGTAAATCCTCATTTTTTCAGGGCATAAACAATCATTAACTGGCCACAGTCAGGAAGACACTTTCCCTCTGGGTAGGGTATTCCAAAATTATCTGCTGCAGAGTTTCTTGGACTTTTGTCTTCTCTATCTCCCCTTCCCCCATCACCTCTATTTCTCCCCCTTTCTCTCACCCTACCTGCCAAATCACTTCTCTCTCCTTCTGCCAGGTCTGCTTGGTCACTCTATGCACCCCTTCGCCATTCTGCTCCCCTCAGTCACTGATTTCCCCAGGAGACAGGATACTAGACTGAATGGACCATTGTTTTGTTTTGGTATGGTAATTCCTGCGTTCCTCATTTGCTCAGCCTGTGGGTATCCTTGGAAACTAGTAGTAGTTATGGAAGCACTAATAGCAATCAGGACCAACACCTGCAACCCTGGCTTTGTCTACTCAAGAAAATTGCACCCATTCAACTTATATCAGTTTTTAAAGCAGTTTAGTTAAACTGTAGAAACCACCTGCATGAACACTTTTCTTTTGGTTTAAGGGTGACTTATTTCAATTTATCTTAAATCTATTCCAAATCAAATTAAGTGAAACCAAAATAAGGCACATTTAAACTGAGATAAGTGTCCACATGGTGATTTGCACCAGTTTAACTATAATAATTTGAAATTGCTCCTTAAATTTAACTGATGCAATTTTCTTGTTTAGACATCTTGTGTATAATCTTACTCTCCCCATATTATTCAACATATGTATAAAGCCATTGGGAGAGCTGGTGAGACATGGGCTGCAGTGCCAGCATTATGAGTATGCAAACAATGCCCAACTCTACATTTCCTATACACAAAACACAAATAGCATTATATCCCAGTGTTCTCAGTGCCTAGTTAATATTAGCAATTGGCTAAAGATGAATCTGGGCACAACAGAGGTGATGTTGCTAAGGAGAGAGCAACTGCTTTGAAGAACGTGCCTCTATAACATTTCCCACTATCAAAGGCATTTACTCTCAGAGTAAGTAGGTTCACAGCCTAGGGAAACATTTGGATTCCTCAGTACTTCTGGATGCCTAAATAACCATGATAAAAAAGCATCCACTTCCATTGTGACTGGCTTTCCTATTGTACCTAAACCTGTTAGACACAAACCTGTCAACAACAAACCACCTTTTGCCACCTTTAGGTTTAATTATTGCAGTTTGTTATAACAATAGTACAGCCACAGTCTGAAAAAGCTCCAAATGATACAAACTACAGTAGTTTCTGAGAGCCTATAGAGTGTGTCTAGGCTAAGACCAAACGTGGAAACTTCAGCCCAAAATAAGTTTGTCTGAGAATGCTATCAATGGCCAAGGGGAGTATAATGGAGGCTGCATTTCACCCTAAATGGTAGCAGTTGCTACTGGTCCTCCTACAACAGAGTTGAGAGTCAGCATGTTTTCGTGGTTTGTATTCACAACAGGGCGACAAGAGCTCCTGAGTTCTAATCCTAGCTCTCCCAGTGATTTGTTCTGTGCCCTCAGTTAAGTTTTAACCTCTCTACCTTGGTTTCCTCATCTAAAAGGAAGATATTTACTTATCTCACAGGAGGGCAAGAATTAATTTATTAATGTTTGTCAGGTACTACATAAGTGCTGGGTATTACATCATAATCAAGAACGTACAAAAAGAATTCGGTCCTCCTTTTATACAAACTGATTTTAACAGGAAAGTCTGTTTGATCTGCTTTTCTGTATTTATATGCACCTGCCTTTCCCAATCACCATAGTATTGAAGTGCCTACCAAGTACCTTAAAAAAGAGACAACCTCTCTCATGTCTATGTGTATGAATTTAGGGTTCAAAATTAGTTTTGTATTTATTTCTGAACATAGTGAGCTCTATGGTCATTCTTATTCCTTACAGGAATGAATTCCATAGTTTAGATCCAGTTTTCAAAAAAGTTCTGTCTCCAAAACTCACAAGCCTCCCTCTATAATCAACAGTTTAATTGTTCCAGTGGAACATAGCTGGCAGGGGAGATCATGCTCATGGAAGGAGAAGAGAGATTTCAGGTTGCTAGGGCCAATTCCACAGAGGGCTTTGAATACCAGGAGGCAGGCATCTTGAACCTGACTCTATATTCATTATGGAGCCAGTCTAGAGAACGGAGCACCAGGGTGCTGCATTAACAGCAATGCTATTGTTTAGGGTGAAATGCAGCCTCCATTATACTCCCCTTGGCCATTCATAGCATTCTCAGACAAATTTATTTTGGGCTGAAGTTTCCATGTTTGGTCTTAGCCTAGACACACTCCATAGACTCATTGGTGTTACACTAGAGAATAATTTGGCCTAGCATGTTTTTTACGTTGGTTATACCATTACCGAAAAATGAGCTGTGTAAAGCAGAGGTTTCCATGCCATTCTACACAAGTCTTCCACTGCACCAACATCTTGTTAGCACTTTCTCTAAGAAAGGTAGTCAGTATGTTAATGTGCACAGGCTGGCCTAGCTGCATAGAACAGCAGCTTTGCTTATTCTCTAAAGAGAGGTGATAAAAGAGTATTGTGGAAATACTTTTTCCTGTTTGGCTGCAGTGTCGTGTCCTAATGTGGTTGCTGCCATCTCTTTTCATGACCATGAAGGCTCCATGTTATCTGTATCAGGGGAAGCATCGGTTCCTCGACTCTGCTCACGTGTCCTTTCTAACATAACAAAAGTGACTTCAGTCAGAGGTCACAGAACATGAATTGGTGATAAAAGGAGAATAATTGATTAGCATGATGTCACCATACTTTATTCATAATTATCATAATGGGGGAATTTTTCTGTGATCCTTTGTAAAGCTGCTATTGCTGAATGTCATCTGTTTCTTGTTGCTGTGAATCCAAATTAACTTCTATGCCTGCCACCACCGGTTATTCAATTGTCTGTTGATGAGAACTGTACAGAGATAGCGCAGTTGTAATTGTACAGTGATTCAGGCCATGTCTTCTGGAGCTGTCTGCTGAAATGAGGGTTGTCTTGTCATTTGCAGATTGACAGAAATGGATAGTTAATTTGTCTTTAAAATGGAAAATTGTGAGGTATTTTTAGTCTCTCTTGCTCTTTCAAATAGACCAAACACATCAGTATGGCGGATGATGGGGGTCTGGTTTAATACTACGACATTTTTGTTTCTATTTCAGATTAGTTCCCATGTCTAATTGCTAAAGATTTAACAGAACTTGCAACTTAAATATTTGTATTGCATTCCAGACTCTTTCAGCCTGTACATTGGAAATGTAAATGGAATCTTAAATGCTTGTGGACTGACACATATAACTCTGGTACTGAGAGTACCAAAGGATCTGTCTCACTCCCCCCACAAAGGTTTTTTAATAATATATTTATTTGGGAATGTGAGGTTTAAGAAGTTGGTGTTATATTTTGCTCTGTAGGTATTTAATGTTGTCATTCTGCTTTCTGCTGTCTCTTCACAGTGCATTCCAAAGTCATGGACCATGTGCTAGGGTAGCTCCTATGCTCAGAAGTTTAACTCTCAAGTTTGGTAATTTCATTGTTCTAGATCAGAAGTGGGCAAACTACAGCCCACGGGACCCTCCTGCCCGGTCCTTGAGCTCCCGGCCCGGGAGGCTAGCCCCTGGCACCTCCCCTGCTGTCCCCTGTCCCCCGCAGCTTCAGCTCGCCATGCCGCCAGCACTATGGGCTGCGAGGTCCTGCGGAGCAATGTGACTGCGAGAGCCACTGGCCTGCCCCAGTACTCTAGACTGCGCAGCAGTGTGGCTGGCTCCGGCTGGGCGAAGTCCTGGTGCTCTGAGCAGCATGGTAAGGGGGCGGGGAGCAGGGGGGTTGGATAAGGGGCAGGGGGTCCCAGGGGGCAGTCAGGGGACAGGGAGCAGTTGGATAGGCGTGGGAGTCCCAGGGGGCCTGTCAGGGGACGGGGATGTGGATAGGAGTCAGGGGACAGGGAGTGGGAGGGGTTGGATAGGGGATGGAGTCCGAGGGGGGGCGGTTAGGGCGGCAGGTCCCAGGAGGGGACAAGGAGCAGGGGGTTGGATGGGTCAGCAGTTCTGAGGGGGGCAGTCAAGGTGTGGGAAGTGGGAGGGGGTGGATGGGGACCAGGCTGTATGGGGAGGCACAGCCTTCCCTACTCAGCCTCCTCTTTGCCCCGATGTGGCCCTCAGGGCAAAACGTTTGCCCTCCCCTGTTCTAGATGGTCTACAAATGGCTGATTGAAGGAGCATGAATTTTGACTGGTATGGCACGTATAGATGAGTTTAATAGAAAACTTTTTTTCAGTTGACAACCAGATAGATCATTTATGTCAGCAATTCTCCTCCGTCAGAGTCCACTGCCTACATCATTAGGTTTGGTTCCAGTGATTGAGCAGAAGGTGGTGCTCTGGTCTTTTAGCTGCAGCTGTCGTAAGAGGGTGAAAGGGTACTGATTGCTAAAAGTTCAGTAATTCAATTTCTCAAGACAGGCTTCATAATGAGAAATCGTAATTCATTCTGTCACTCCATTGTGTAATAGATGCATCTTTTAAGTGACACCCTGGGCTGACTCTTAAAGCAGGAGGCTAATTAAATACTCTGCATGAAAATGATAACATCTCAGAGAGCTGCAGATTAACTTAGCTGACACTAACTGAGGGACTGTTGGAAAAGCAGAAGTTTTGTTCATCACATCATTGCACAATTGCATGATTTAGACTAATAATCTCTAGTCTCCATTAGAAAATCTGATAACAAAAAAAATCTACTAGAGGTCAATGGAAAAATGAAGGCTAACGTGACTATTAGACAAATATATTGCTAAGAACACAGTAATTGCCATGTTACAAGGGTTAACTTTTAAGGTTAAAGTTTTCAAACCCACAGCGTTAGCTAAAAGAAATGTAACTGAGTGACCTTTATAAGTGGTAAAGAGCATTTTGCAGACATGGAGAGCATCATACAGTTATAAACATGATTCCTTCTCTCAGCCTTCTGAGAGAATTGGAAAATGTGTCCTTTTACTGCAGCTAATAATTCACATCTATCTACATTAGGCTTGTTTTGTTAGTTAGGTGGTTTACATTGTAAAGGGTTTTCTAACCTGTACAGAAAAAACTATAGTGAATGCAATTTTTTGCTCAATTGTACCAGATTTCTCAGTGTGAAATTACACATAATTTTTTGTCTGATAGCGTTTGCATTCCCTGTTTGGTACAGTCATGTGACTGTTATCTGTACCTATAATACAATGTCTGCCAGGATATGATTCAGATTAGATCTTGGAAACCACATGACCCTAAAATGTAAGGGAAACCGTTTGTATTTGATTTACACCCTGACTGAGGAGCAAACCCTCATAGATCAAGGATGGTAGCTACAATCTACTGTCTCTTGTGAGACAGAGCTGACACAGGTCATTTGGGAATCCGTGTCAGCACTTTGAAAATTGCTATTTTATGGAGGGTTGTTTGTTTTTAAAGGGGTGAGATTTTTCAGGTTTTTGAATCCATGGGGACAGGTCTTTCCTTTCCCACTGCCACCACTCTAATCTGCCCCATGTGGTAGTTCTGCTTCCCCCCCCGACCTCCAAGAGGAGGGTGTGGGGCATGTAGCTGTATATACATAGTACATTTGTACTAGCCCTTCCCCAGGTTAGGAGATATTAGTGAGAATCCATACGTGCTGGTTTTACCAGGGTAGTCCAGATTTTTTTCTCCATATGACATCCTGGAATCTTCCTTTGGGATGTGTGAAATATCCTGGTTTGTAATTTCATCAATCTAAAAGTTACTTTTTACAGCTACAAAATGTTTTAACAAATATAAAATATTGTGTTCACGCCCATGTCTCCCTCATGGCATAGTGTTTTTTACATTATCCATTGTTCAAGGCCAGAGCATGTCATAGCTTGTCAGGCTTAAGCACAGTGGAGCTCTGCCATTCACTGTGATATTCCTCTTCTACATTCCAACACGGCATGCAGCTGTTTTCACACTGTCTCCCACATTTTTCAGCAGTGGCTGAAAATTCTGTCACCTTTTTTCACAGCTCAGTCTCTACATAGTGAAACATCAAGTGCGTCTGTCCTGGCACTGCTGAAAAGACACAGAAAGGGACTGTGCAAGTTTTCAGATCAGTCATTCTTGTTCTTTCCGCAAGTCCTCTCCCCCTGCCACTTGGTTGGAGGTAGGGGATATGGTGGCCTGTGGCCTAAGTTCCTGGGAAAAAACCGTTTTACCAGGAGCCATTCTCAATCCTTCTGTGCCTTTAGCAAATTGACATAGAATCATAGAAATGTAGAACTGGAAGGGACCTTGTTAGGTCATCTAGTCCAATCTCCAGCACAGAGGCAGGACTAATTATCATCTAGACAAGCGGTTCTCAAACTGTGGGTTGCCATCCTGTTCTAATGGGGTCACCAAAGCTGGCATTAGACTTGGTGGGCCCAGTGCTGAAGTCTGAGCCCCACCACTCTAGGCCAAAGCATGAGGTCCTCAGCCCTGGGTGGTGGGTCTCAGGTTACAGGCCTCAGGCTTGGGGCGCTGCTCCTGCCTGGAGCAGTGGGGCTCGGACTTTGACCCCCGCGAATGGGGTGGTGGGGCTCAGACAGGCTCAGGCTTTGGTCCCTTATCCTGGGGTCTTGTAGTCATTTTTGTTGTCAGAAGGGGGTTGCAGTGCAAGGACATTTGAGAACCCCTGATCTAGACCATCTGTGACAGGATGCACCTACCCTGCACCAGCCCTGAAAGGGTTAACTGTGCTTTTGCAGGCTGAGTAAGCCCCGCCCCTCCAACTCTGCTGGGCATGCTCAACCAGGAGGCAGAGTATAAAAGGGAGCAGCCCAACTCAGTCTGGGCAGGTTGCTGAAATGGGAGGATGCAGACTCTCTCCAGGAAGCTGCTGCAGGCTCTGACTATAGAGCCACAGCACACAGAGTTCCAGATGGACTCCAGGCTGCCTAACGAGCCCAGAGAAGGGACTGCGTTGGCAGAAGTCATACCATTTGAGGACTCCAGAGACCCGGGGAAAAACTGTGGAGCCTTGCCAAGGGAGAATGGGCTGCTTGCTACCCTGAGGACTTAGACTTTTCTTTGGTGAGTGAGCCAATCAGTGTGTTTTGAGATGATCCCTGCTGACTTGGTGGTGAGCACCACCGCCAAGGCCCTGGGCTGGGATTTGGAGGAGCAGGGAGGGCCTGAGTCCCCCTACCCTGGGCGCCACACATCTGAGTGATGCCCCACTTCCCCAATCCGCCACACAATCTTTACTGACTCCAGTCATTAGGCCACACTACTCTGAGTAGAAGGGCCCCTTTATGGACTCTGGCCACACTGCCACATTTTATAGTCATGGTCATGAACATAGGACCTAATTGGCTGCTATACAGTTTCTCTTATCACATGATGGAGTGTACCTACCCCACAACACTATCCCTGACCTGTCTTTGTCTAACCTGTTCTTAAAAACCTCCAATAAAAAAGATTCCACAACTGTCCTAAGTAATTTGTTCCAATATTTAACTACCCTTACAGTTAAGAAATTTTTCCTAATGTCTAACCTAAATCTTCCTTTCTGTAATTTAAACACATTACTACTTGTTCTGTCCTCAGTGGTTAAGGCCAAGTTATCACACCTTTTTATAAGAACCATTTATGTACTTGAAGACTTATGTCCCCCCTTACACTTCTCTTCTCCAGACTAAACAATCCCAGATTTTGCTTTTTCAATCTTTCCTCTTAAGTCATGTTTTCTAGACTTTTAATCACTTTTGTTGCTTTCTTCTGGACTTTCTCCAGTTTGTCCACATCTTTCCTGAAGTGTGGTGCCTAGAACTGGACAATACTCCAATTGAAGCCTTGTCAGTGCTGAGTAATTCTTCCATTCTACTTCGTGTCTTGCTTACAGCACTTCTGCTAATACATCCCAGAATAATGTTAATGTTTTTTGCATTATTACATTGACTCATTTAGTGTGTGATACAGTATAACCCTCCAGATCCTTTTCCTCAATACTGCTTCTTAGGCAGTCATTTCCCATTTTGTATCTGTGCAATTGATTATTCCTTCTGAAGTATATAGCACTTTGCATTTGCTCTTATTGAATTTCATCCTGTTTAATTCAGACCACGGTATACATCTGATGAAGTGAGCTGTAGCTCACGAAAGCTCATGCTCAAATAAATTGGTTAGTCTCTAAGGTGCCACAAGTCCTCCTTTTCTTTTTGCGAATACAGACTAACACGGCTGTTCCTCTGAAACCATTTCTTCAGTTTGTCAAGATCATTTTGATTTGTAGTCCTAGCCTCCAAAGTGCTTGCAACCCCTCCCAGCTTGGTATCATCTGCAAACTTTATAAGTGTACTCTGTGCCCTTATCCTAATAAGATATGAAGATATTCAATAGAACCAGACATAGGACAGATCCTGGCAGGACCCCACCAATACGCCTTTCCAGCTTGATTGTGAACCATGGATAACTTGAGTGTGGTTTTCCAGCCAGTTGTGCACCCACCTTTTTGTAGGTTTGTCCCTCTAGACTATTTCTCTAGTTTAAGGTCATGTGATACAGTATCAAAAGCCTAAATAAAGTCAAGATACCACATCTACTGCTGCCCCCCCACCCCCCAAGGCTTGCTACCCTGTCAAAGGAGGATATTTGGTTTGACATGATTTGTTCTTGACAAATCTAGGTTGATTCTTAATTACTAAGGCCCTACAAGAATTGCAGAATGATTGTCAAAAAATTGCAGCTGAATTACAGATAAGCCATGGAAGATTGTGGAAAAGTAATAATGGACATTATTGATGGTAATAAAGTCCATTATTACTTTTCCGTGATTTTCTGCTGTCGGCCACCCAGGGTTGAGAATGAGGGCTCTTGCTGTCATTGAGGAATCATCACTGAATGGGAGTGTTTCTAAGGGGGTCCTGCAGGGATTGGGATTAAGCCTGACAATATTCCACTGTTTCAATGATCTGGAAGTAAATATAAAATTGCTAATGGTAAAATTTTGGATGACACATTGAGTCAGTGGTGAATAATGAGGATAGGGATGTAACAAGGATCTGGATCACTTGGTAAGCTAGACCCAGTCAAATAAAATGTTTTATTACATCCAAATGCAAAGTTATACCTCTAGGAACAAGTGCACAATGGGGGACTGTACCCTGGAAAGCAATGCTTCTGAAAAGGTTTTAGGGGTCATAATCTACTAACAACTGTACATGAGCTCCCAGTGCAATGTTGTGGGGGAAAAAAGGTTAGTGATCCTGGGATGTATCAACAGGGGAATAATGATTACGAGTAACAAAGTAACTTTACTTCTGTATATGGCTTTGGTGAGACTGATACTGGAATATTGCGTCTGGTTCTGGTGTCCATATTTAAAAAAATATGGAAACACTGGATATTTTGCAGTTTTACACTATTATTGGAGGGCTGGAAAATGCCTTTCAGTGAGTCACTTAAAGCTCAAGCTGTATAGCTTATCAAAAAAACTAAGATGCAACTTGATTAGTGTCTAAGTACCTTCATAGGGCAAATATACTAGCTATGAAAGTTCATGTATAACTAGGAGCTGGAAGCTGAAACTAGACAAATTCAGATTAGAAATAGGACAAATTTAACAATGAGGATGATCAATCACTGGAACAAGCTACCAAGGAAAGTGATGGATTCTCCGTCTCTGATTTCTT
Organism: Caretta caretta; assembly: GCF_965140235.1. NCBI lineage: Eukaryota > Metazoa > Chordata > Testudines > Cheloniidae > Caretta > Caretta caretta. The sequence continues at coordinate 491,833 of NC_134213.1, read as the reverse complement.
CACAAAGACTGGATACCTTTCTGAAATATATGCTTTAGCCAAAACATACATAGTGCTTAGTCAAGCAAACACAAATTAGTCTCAGTATGGGGTACTTGGGTGAAATTTAATGGACTGATATACAGGAGGTTAGACTAGATCTAATGGTCCCTTCTGGGCTCAAGTCTATGAATAAATCTCAACAAGGCTTTGACATTAACAGGTGAATGGGGGATATTTCACATATTAAAATTAAATTAGGATTATTTGCCTTAGGAAACAAGAAGGTGAATGATTAAAGTGTATACAAAATTGAGTGGCATAAGGCACTGCTAATCACCCTTATGATACAAGAACAAGCAAGTAAATTGAAGGAGAGAAAATTTAAAGCCAACAAACAGAAATACCTTTTCCCACAAGGCATAATTAGCCAGTGGTGCTCATTTCCTCAAGACATACTTGAGGCCAAGAGCTTAGCAGGATTCCAAAAGAACTGGGCATTTATATGGATAACAGGGACATGCAGAGTTATAGAAAGATTAAGAAAATGATTTTGGGTGGGATGTAAATGTTTCAGAGCACAAACCAAGCTCTGACAGTTTAGGGTTAGAAAGAAATGTTTGCTCTGGGCAGGTCATCCTATAACTACCTATTGCAGGATCTTTCACCTTTCTTGTAGCAGCTGGTCCTGGCTGTTCTCAGAGGCAAGATACAGGACTAGATGGATCACTGACCACTATGGAAATTCTTGTGTTCCAGAAAGTCCTTTACATCATGATATCTGCACACTTTTCTCACCTGTAATTTGTCTTCTGTCCCTACTGCTTGTAGCCCAGTCCTCACTGAGCAGTGAAAGTTGAGAATCTGACTGTCTGGTCCTAACAATGTGGAGCTGCCAAAGTGAGGTGAACAATGAGAATCCTTCTGCTCAAATGTAATTAAGGCTCTGAGAGAGTTTTTGTGATTGAAAGGGGTAGGGACATAACGGTGAAGAATGTAAACCAGACAGGGATAGGAATTTAGGGTGAGTAGTAGCATGAAATTGAACAAAAAAGTTTACAATTAAGGAGACTTAGAAAACAAGTCCTACTGGTGAGGTGCATTGGTTTGTGTAGCCTCTATGGGATTAGTGGAAACCCTGCCATATGGGACACTTTAAACTAGACTGGAGAAGAGACTGTAGGGAACAATCCCACATTCACCTCAGGCTGAATGGAGCAGCTGATTTAGTATGGCATTTCCATCTCCAATTTTTGATTCATTCTCCCTTCTCCATCTGCCCTTTGCCTGCACCCCCACCACACACATATACACTTGCCTTGTAAATCATGGGCTCTGCATAACAAGAGGTTCTTTCACTTGCTATTGCTGTTGTCCCATGTGACTGAAGGGCACAGTCAGCAGTGGCTCTCCATCTAAAATATCTAGTATCTAGAGAGCCTGTTAACATGAGTAATAGAGCACAGAGTTTGATTTTTCCAATCATTGGATGCAATGCTATCTAGTCTCTAGCCCTTAAGGGACAATCAATGATAGAATACACTTAAGGGAAAGCATAGAACAGCCCTGATTGAAAACAGACTGTTCCTTATTACAGAAATGGCAGGAGCAAACCATTAATTGCAACAGTTTATTCTAGTCATTTTTTTTCTTATACAAGGTAAAAGGTGCTAGGCTGACAGCCCTGGAGACCAAGTCCTCCATCTGCTGAACTGAAGCACGGGTAGCAGAAAAGCAAGCTTTCCCACCCCCACTGTGTCTGCCATGTTTTAGTGTGAGCGCAGAAAAGTCAGGCCTAGGATACATTACAAAGTTTTGTTGACAGAAATTGCCTTTTGTTGCCACAGGTTTGCACACTTCCATACAAATTTAATTCCAGCCTGTCACCAAAAACCACTATCTCTCTGAACACTACAAGTCCACCAATGGAGAATTGTTGGCTGAGGTATGCCAGTGTGGAGGCCACTGCATTACCGGTATCAGTGAAAATAGTCCAGCAATAGCCCACAGCGTGCCTCTTCCTGCTCTCACCACAGTTCTGACCTTTCCTGCCCAGGGGTCAGTTACCAGAAGCCCAGCCCTCCTTACAACACCCAGCATGTTTTAGAAATGCCTCTTTTCTTATTAGCCCACCTTTGTGTGAGCACACAGGTATGGCTCAGCATGAAGAAAGAGCTCCAGCTAAACTTCATGCCACTGCCTGGACCAGGAAAGAAGTCCTGGATCTTCTCAGCCTGACAGGAGAAGAGGCTGTGCAAGCCCAGCTGCAGGGCAACCACAGGACTAAGGAGGTCTGTGTGAACATTGCAATGGGGATGCAAGTCCAGGGCTATGAAAGGGACAAAAAGCAATGCAAGGCAAAGGATCTGCAGTAGGCATACATGGGGCTGGATGCACTGCATCTGAGAGTGCTAAAGGATTTGGCCAATGGCTCTGCAATCACATCCGCCATTATGTTTGAAAACTCACAGCGATCGGGGGAGGTCCCGGATGATGGAAAAAGGCTAATGTAGTGCCTATCTTTAAAAAAAGGGAAGAAGGAGGATCCTGGGAACTACAGGCCAGTCAGCCTCACCTCAGTCCCTGGAAAAATCATGGAGCAGGTCCTCAAGGAATCCATTCTGAAGCACTTAGAGGAGAGGAAAGTGATCAGGAACAGTCAGCATGGATTCACCAAGGGCAAGTCATGCCTGACTAATCTAATTGCCTTCTATGACGAGATAACTGGCTCTGTGGATGAGGGGAAAGCAGTGGACGTGTTGTTCCTTTAGCAAAGCTTTTTGACACGGTCTCCCACAGTATTCTTGCCAGTAAGTTAAAGTAGTATGGGCTGGATGAATGGCTGATAAGGCGGATAGAAAGCTGGCTAGATTGTTGGGCTCAACGGGTAGTGATCAATGGCTCCATATCTAGTTGGCAGCCAGTATCAAGTGGAGTGCCCCAAGGGTCGGTCCTTGGGTCGGTTTTGTTCAATATTTTCATTAGTGATCTGGAGGATGGTGTGGATTGCACCCTCAGCAAGTTTGCAGATGACACTAACCTGGGAGGAGAGGTAGATATGCTGGAGGGTAGGGATAGGATACAGAGGGCCCTAGACAAATTAGAGGATTGGGCCAAAAGAAATCTGATGAGGTTCAACAAGGACAAGTGCAGACTCCTGCACTTAGGATGGAAGAATCCCATGCACTGCTACAGACTAGACTAGGCAGCAGTTCTGCAGAAAAGGACCTAGGGGTTACAGTGGATGAGAAGCTGGATATGAGTCAACAGTGTGCCCTTGTTGCCAAGAAGGCCAATGGCATTTTGGGATGTATAAGTAGGGGCATTGCCAGCAGATCGAGGGACGTGATCGTTCCCCTCTATTCGACATTGGTGAGGCCTCATCTGGAGTATTGTGTCCAGTTTTGGGCCCCATACTACAAGAAGGTTTTGGAAAAATTGGAAAATGTCCAGCAGAGGGCAACAAAAATTATTAGGGAACTGGAACACATGACTTATGAGGAGAGGCTGAGGGAACTGGGATTGTTTAGTCTGCAGAAGAGAAGAATGAGGGGGGATTTGATAGCTGCTTTCAACTACTGAAAGGGGGTTCCAAAGAGGATGGCTCTAGACTGTTCTCAGTGGTAGCAGATGACAGAACAAGGAGCAATGGTCTCAAGTTACAGTGGGGGAGATTTACATTGGATATTAGGAAAAACTTTCATTAGGAGGGTGAAAAGAAAAGGAGTACTTGTGGCACCTTAGAGACTAACCAATTTATTTGAGCATGAGCTTTCGTGAGCTCACGAAAGCTCATGCTCAAATAAATTGGTTAGTCTCTAAGGTACCAAAAGTACTCCTTTTCTTTTTGCGAATACAGACTAACACAGCTGTTCCTCTGAAACCTGTCATTAGGAGGGTGGTGGTGAAACACTGGAATGCGTTACCTAGGGAGGTAGTGGAATCTCCTTCCTTAGAAGTTTAAGGTCAAGCTTGACAAAGCCCTGGCTGGGATGATTTAGTTGGGGATTGGTCTTGCTTTGAGCAGGGGGTTGGACTAGATGATCTCCTGAGGTCCCTTCCAACCCCAATATTCTATGAATGTTAGCGTGGACAACAAACAAGCTGGGGCCACCCTTTGCCCCCAGAGCTGCTGCTTCTACAATGAGCTCCATGTCTTACTTGGTGGGGACTTGACTGCCACCCTCAATGTGATGGTGAGAATTTCAGCAGTGGTCAGTGAGCAGAGTGGTCCTTACCCATATGCAAACTACACAGCTGTGTAGGGCACCAGGAAGCTTGGGGCACCAACTTGCCCCAAATTTCCTGGTGCCCTATGCAGCTGCCAGCCAGGAAAGCTGCCCCTGCCCCACCTCTTCCCACCCCTTCCCCAAGCTACGTCCTGGGACTGCAGCAGGGGTCAGGTGCTCCCTGCACTAATGGGGCAGCGGGAAGTGGAGCAACCCAGCCCCAGCCTGCTCCGCTCCATCAGCTCCCAGCCACGCCACCAGTGAGTGCTGGGGGGTGGTTAGTCCTACCCCCCAAGTCCCAAGGATGGGAGCCAGGGGAGCAGAGCGAGCTGGATCACTTCACTTCCCGCCGCGCCTTGAGTGCAGGGTCAGGCCTGCCCTGCAATCACCAGGAAGCAGGAAGTGGAGTGACCCGACCCCAACTCACTCCACTCTGCCAGCTTGTGCTGGGGGAGTGGTTCCCCGTTACTGTCCAAGCCTGCTCCTGCCTCCCACAGACCTTGGGTGCCGCACATCCCCCCCACCCCAACAGAGGCCTGGGCCCAGCTCCCCCCTCCCCGGGGTGGGGGGGCGCGCTGCGTAGGGCACCATAATGTCTAGGGACGGCCCTGTCAGCAAGGACAAGCTGACAGAGGGAATGGGATGTGGAGCAGGGAGCAAACGAAGCAAAGAGCCAGGACCTCTTTGAAACAGCTGGATCTGACCCAGATGAGCCAAGAGAATGAGCCCAGTGAGGAAGGGGGCTTAGGCATATTGATTCATGAATCTTTAGAAAGTGTTTTTCCCCCTTGTGTTGCCTGCCCCTGCCTCCATCTCTCTTCTCCCCTCCTTCAAAATGGCACCTATTTGCACAGTCAAAGAACTAAGGAATTTACTTTTGAACCAGTTAGTTGATTTTTAAATCATGTACTGGCAATAAAATAAGAATCTTACAGTCATTTAGTGGCCAACAAGTTCTGGCATGCAGATAGAATTTCAGCTAGCATACAATCCTAGCAAATTAGAAAATCAGTTCATTACAAGCGAACAGAAAGGTACACTGATACATGGCTATAAAAATTAATCACTTTAGTGGCTGTCTAGGCTCTTATTTTTAAGAGTTTACTTTAAAAGTAAACATGTAATGTAAACATTGCAAAACAGTGCTTCATTTTAAAGTCCAATTTCCGCAATCCAAAATAAATCACTCTTATACGGTGATTGGATGGAAGTAGGAGTTATTCCTGGCTCAGGTGATTTAATTTCCTTGCCTTGTGGTTTTAGGCAGTGGGGATAATCCTTCTTCCCTGGTGGAAGAATGTGTAGATTTGTGGACAAATGCCCCTTGTGTCCTCTGGAACAATCTCAACATTTTACAGGAGATAACCAAGTTCAGGAAAGGGTCAGGTTTAAGGACTGCAGCCTTGTGTCTCCCTCCCATCCTGAGAGGAGACTCTCTGTAATGGTCTCCATTAGCACGATCATTGCAAATGGCCTGGCAGCATAAAGGCCAGGATGGCCTCACGCTTTGTAGAGCAGATGCCTTCTCTGGGCCTTTGTCACCCTCAGGAACAATATATCACCCATAACTAGCACTGCCTGTAACAATTTTAGCAATATTTACTGCACTGTTCCTACATTCATACTCTGGGATATGCAGTAGGTACTCCTCCCCTTATGACCACAGGTTTATAATAGAATCGCTATGTTACTTACAATGCCAGCACCTGTAGAGTGCTTCTGAATCAAGCTGTCCCAAAGGTGCAGACTCTCTGCATATTTTTATACATTTCTTTATGGATTAAGGGGTCAGAAAAGATTTTGGAACAAATTGATACATTAAACAGTAATAAGTCACCAGGACTAAATGGTATTCATCCAAGAGTTCTGAAGAAACTCAAATGTGAAATTGCAGAACTACTAATTGTGAGATGTAACCTATTGCCTTTGTACCAGATGCCTGGAGGATAGCTAATGTAACACTTTGTTTTGTTTTTTTAAGATCCAGAGGCGAACCAGGCAATTATAGGGTAGTGAGCACAGGCAAATTAGTAGAAAGTATAGCAAAGAACAGAATTATCAGATGCATGGATGAACCCTATGTTGGGGAAGAGTTAACATGATTTCCCTTTACAAAAGCCAAATCATGACTCACCAACCTATAGAATTATTTGAGGGTGTCAACAAGCATGTGCACAAGGGTGATCCAGTGGATATAGTGCACTTAGACTTTCAGAAGGCCTTTGGCAAGATCCCACAACATAAACTCTTAAGCAAAATAAGCAGTCATAGGATCAGAGGGAAGGCCCTCATGGATCAGTAACTGGTTAAAAGATAGAAAACAAAAGATAGAAAGCAATAGTTTTCACAACAGAAAGAGGTAAATAGCGGGTCCCCAAGTATCTGTTCTTAGTACAGATCTGTTTAACATTTTCAGATAATTTATGAGTAAGAGTTTAACAGTGAGGTGGCAAAGTTTGCAGATGATACAAAATTATGAGATTGTTAAATCCAAAGCTGACTTTGAAGAGTTACAAAGGGTGTTCTGACAAAACTTGGTGACTGGGCAACAAACTGGCAGATGAAATTCAGCATTGATAAGTGAAAAGTAATGCACATTGGAAAAATAATCCCAACTATATGTACAAAATTATGGGGTGCAATTTAGCTGTTACCACTCAAGAAAGAAATCTTGGCGTCCTGGTGGGTAGTTCTCTGAAAATGTCTGCTCAATATGCAGCAGCAGCCTAAAAAGCTGACAATGCTAGGAACCATTAGGAAGGGATAGATAAGATAGAAAATATCCTAATGATACTATCTAAATCCATGGTTCACCCACACTTTGAATACTGTGTGCAGTCTGGTCACCCTGTTTAAAAAAATATGTATTTGAATTGCAAAAGGTACAGAGAAGGGCAACAAAAAGGATTAGGGGTATGGAACAGCTTCCATATGAGGAGAGATTAAAGAGACTGGGACTGTTCTGCTTAGAAAAGAGATGACTAAGGGGGGGGATATGATAGATCTATAAAATCGTGGAAGGTATGGAGAAAAATGAATAAGGCCCCCATTTCTCTCTGGCCAATATATCTGCTGTCAGTCTTTTTGGGGCAGCACCCACCTCTCATGGGCAGTCCCCTTTGGTTGGTATGAGCCCGCTTTTGGTTTTAGTTCTTATATCAGGTTGTCACCCCTCTCTCGCAAGCACCCCCACCAGCTGATGGTTTTCTCTGCAGGTCTTCAGTGACTCAGCCCTCCGGCCAAGCCGCATACACTATCCCCCATTCTGGGGTACACAGTCCAAGTTCTTATCTACGCCTTGGTATGGGACCAGAGCCTAAGGCTTCTCCCAGAGGCACTGCCTTCAACCACCCATCTGGGGCCCATCACAGTACCTACAGCTGGTGGTGTTTCAGCAGGCCTCCTTTGGCTCAGTCTTCAACCAGACCAGCAGGCCCAACTTGGTACCCTCACCTGGTCTGGCCAGGTCCTGGGCTCAGTCCCCTGCTGATTGAGAGAGCAGGGAATGGAAGGACTGCATGCTTGAAGAAAAGCAGAGAGACAGAAGAAAGGCAGAGAGACTAAGATCATAGAATATTAGGGTTGGAAGAGGCCTCAGGAGGTCATCTAGTCCAATCCCCTACTCAAAGCAGGGCCAACACCAACTAAATCATCCCAGCCAGGGCTTTGTCAAGCCGGGCCTTAAAAACCTCTAAGGATGGAGATTCCACCACCTCCCTAGAAATCCATTCCAGTGCTTCACCACCCTCCTAGTGAAATAACGTTTCCTAATATCCAACCTAGACCTTCCCCACTGCAACTTGAGACCATTGCTTCTTGTTCTGTCATCTGCCACCACTGAGGACAGCCTAGCTCCATCCTCTTTGGAACCCCCCTTCAGGTAGTTGAAGGCTGCTATCAAATCCCCCCTTACTCTTCTCTTCTGCAGACTAAACAACCCCAGTTCCCTCAGCCTTTCCTCGTAAGTCATGTGCCTCCGCCCCCAAATAATTTTCATTGCCCTCTGCTGGACTCTCTCCAATTTGTCTGCATCCCTTCTGTAGTGGGGGAGACCAAAACTGGACACAATACTCCAGGTGTGGCCTCACCAGTGCAGAATAGAGGGTAATAATCACTTCCCTCAATCTGCTGGCAATGCTCCTACTAATACAGCCCAATATGCCGTTGGCCTTCTTGGCAACAAGGGTACACTGCCGACTCATATCCAGCTTTTCATCCACTGTAATCCCCAGGTCCTTCCAGCTCTGATGCATGAACAACAGAGGAGGAAGGATAGTCCAGTTATTAGGGTGCTGTCCTAGGCTGTGGGGAGGCCTAGATTCAATTCCATTCTCTGAGGTAAGTGGGAAAGCGGGATACCGGGATGAAGCACAGGCAGAAATGTCTGTGAGGGGAGGGCTCCTGCCTCATACTGAGAATGAGGGGCGATCAGCAGGTTATCTCAAGTGCTTATATACGAATGCACAAAGCCTTGGAAACAAGCAGGGAGAACTGGAGGTCCTGGTGATGACAAGGAATTATGATGTGATTGGAATAACAGAGACTTGGTGGGATAACTCACATGACTGGAGTACTGTCATGGATGGTTATAAACTGTTCAGGAAGGACAGGCAGGGCAGAAAAGGTGGGGGAGTAGCACTGTATGTAAGGGAGCAGTATGACTTTCAGAGCTCCAGTATGAAACTGCAGAAATACCTGAGTGTCTCTGGATTAAGTTTAGAAGTGTGAGCAACAAGAGTGATGTAGTGGTGGGAGTCTGCTATAGACCACCGGACCAGGGGGATGAGGTGGATGAGGCTTTCTTCCGGCAGCTCGAAGAAGCTACTAGATCGCACGCCCTGGTTCTCATGGGTGACTTTAATTTTCCTGATATCTGCTGGGAGAGCAATACAGCGGTGCATAGACAATCCAGGAAGTTTTTGGAAAGCGTAGGGGACAATTTCCTGGTGCAAGTGCTACAGCAGCCAACTGGGGGGGAGCTTTTCTTGACCTGCTGCTCATAAACCGGGAAGAATTAGTAGGGGAAGCAAAAGGGGATGGGAATCTGGGAGGCAGTGACCATGAGTTGGTTGAGTTCAGGATCCTGACACAGGGAAGAAAGGTAAGCAGCAGGATACGGACCCTGGACTTCAGGAAAGCAGACTTCGACTCCCTCAGGGAACTGATGGGTAGGATCCCCTGGGGGAATAACATGAGGGGGAAAGGAGTCCAGGAGAGCTGGCTGTATTTCAAGGAATCCCTGTTGACGTTACAGGGACAAACCATCCCGATGTGTCGAAAGAATAGTAAATATGGCAGGCGACCAGCTTGGCTTAACGGTGAAATCCTAGCGGATCTTAAACATAAAAAAGAAGCTTACAAAAAGTGGAAGGTTGGACATATGACCAGGGAAGAGTATAAAAATATTGCTCGGGCATGTAGGAATGAAATCAGGAGGGCCAAATCGCACCTGGAGCTGCAGCTCGCGAGAGATGTCAAGAGTAACAAGAAGGGTTTCTTCAGGTATGTTGGCAACAAGAAGAAAGCCAAGGAAAGTGTGGGCCCCTTAATGAATGAGGGAGGAAACCTAGTGACAGAGGATGTGGAAAAAGCTTATGTACTCAATGCTTTTTTTGCCTCTGTCTTCACTAACAAGGTCAGCTCCCAGACTGCTGCGCTGGGCATCAAAACATGGGGAATAGATGGCCAGCCCTCTGTGGAGAAAGAGGTGGTTAGGGACTATTTAGAAAAGCTGGACGTGCACAAGTTCATGGGGCCGGACAAGTTGCATCCGAGAGTGCTAAAGGAATTGGCGGCTGTGATTGCAGAGCCATTGGCCATTATCTTTGAAAACTCGTGGCGAACGGGGGAAGTCTCAGATGACTGGAAAAAGGCTAATGTAGTGCCCATCTTTAAAAAAGGGAAGAAGGAGGACCCTGGGAACTACAGGCCAGTCAACCTCACCTCAGTCCCTGGAAAAATCATGGAGCAGGTCCTCAAAGAATCAATCCTGAAGCACTTACATGAGAGGAAAGTGATCAGGAACAGTCAGCATGGATTCACCAAGGGAAGGTCATGCCTGACTAATCTAATCGCCTTCTATGATGAGATTACTGGTTCTGTGGATGAAGGGAAAGCAGTGGATATATTGTTTCTTGACTTTAGCAAAGCTTTTGACACGGTCTCCCACAGTATTCTTGTCAGCAAGTTAAAGAAGTATGGGCTGGATGAATGCACTATAAGGTGGGTAGAAAGTTGGCTAGATTGTCGGGCTCAACGGGTAGTGATCAATGGCTCCATGTCTAGTTGGCAGCCGGTGTCAAGTGGAGTGCCCCAAGGGTCGGTCCTGGGGCCGGTTTTGTTCAATATCTTCATAAATGATCTGGAGGATGGTGTGGATTGCACCCTCAGCAAATTTGCGGATGATACTAAATTAGGAGGAGTGGTAGATACGCTGGAGGGCAGGGATAGGATACAGAGGGACCTAGACAAATTGGAGGATTGGGCCAAAAGAAATCTGAGGTTCAATAAGGATAAGTGCAGGGTCCTGCACTTAGGACGGAAGAACCCAATGCACCGGTACAGACTAGGGACCGAATGGCTAGGCAGCAGTTCTGCAGAAAAGGACCTAGGGGTGACAGTGGACGAGAAGCTGGATATGAGTCAGCAGTGTGCCCTTGTTGCCAAGAAGGTCAATGGCATTTTGGGATGTAGGGGCATAGCCAGCAGATCGAGGGACGTGATCGTTCCCCTCTGTTCGACATTGGTGAGGCCTCATGTGGAGTACTGTGTCCAGTTTTGGGCCCCACACTACAAGAAGGATGTGGATAAATTGGAGAGAGTCCAGCGAAGGGCAACAAAAATGATTAGGGGTCTGGAACACATGACTTATGAGGAGAGGCTGAGGGAACTGGGATTGTTTAGTCTGCAGAAGAGAAGAATGAGGGGGGATTTGATAGCTGCTTTCAACTACCTGAGAGGTGGTTCCAGAGAGGATGGTTCTAGACTATTCTCAGTGGTAGAAGAGGACAGGACAAGGAGTAATGGTCTCAAGTTGCAGTGGGGGAGGTTTAGGTTGGATATTAGGAAAAACTTTTTCACTAGGAGGGTGGTGAAACACTGGAATGCGTTACCTAGGGAGGTGGTAGAATCTCCTTCCTTAGAAGTTTTTAAGGTCAATCTTGACAAAGCCCTGGCTGGGATGATTTAATTGGGGATTGGTCCTGCTTTGAGCAGGGGGTTGGATTAGATGACCTCCTGAGGTCCCTTCCAACCCTGATATTCTATGATTCTGCTATGAACTTCCTGTATGACCTTGGGCAAGTCACTTAGCTTCAGTGCCTCAGTTCCCCATCTGTAAAATAATGCCCTACCTTAAAGATTGTGAAACATTTTGAGATCTACAGGTGAATAGCACTATACCAGAAATAGTCATTATTATTACTAGCAGGCACACTAGACTGTAATGACTCTGTGTAAGCAACAAAAACAATTTTTGCACAACATTTATGGAGCAAAATATCCAGAAACCTCCTACCAGTAACTTTTGGACTCGATGGACAACTTGATTAACACTGGCCCTGGCACTCAAGGCACAAACATGTCCTTCAGGCTTATGACTACCACTCCGCTGTAGCTGAAAATAAGGAGAACTACAACTGTCCATACACTGATCTGTGAATAGTGCAGGATCAGACAGCAAACACAGAGTGCTTTCCTTCTCTAGTGTATGTAATAAAGGTCCAAATTTTAATAAGTTTGTGTTTAAGGCTTTTTAAGGTGTTACAACTGTTGATAACTGTAAAGTTGGCTGTTAATGAAGTGTTCAAGACTCTGTATTCAGCTAAGACAATGCAAGTAATTTTGCCATCTCATCATTGTTCTAGAACACAGACTCCAGGTTTAGATAACCAGAAAGCATTCCAGTACATATGGAGATAGGAGAGAAGGCAGAACAGTTGTTTTAGAAAGGTTGTTCATACACAGAATGTATACAGAAGAGGAAAGGGGAACATGTGAAGGCTAAATCCTGTGTTAAGATGCTGATTAAAACATTTCTTTTACTTGCAATAGAAACAATGGCAACTTCATCAAGGGCTCATGAGTTCATCACTGTCCTGATTCACTGCAGCTTAGATGGCTCTTCCTCTGTCTCTATCTTGGATCCTGTTAGTTTCTACTATTCCACTTTCAGCACTTAACTACAGGCAGCCAGTGGCCTGTCTATGACTTCAGCATTATGACTTCATGGGAGGTTTTTTACATGTCATCAATATTATAAATCTTTTCTGTTTGATTCCAAACTGCTCCCTGGTGAGGTGAGTGATATAGTTAACATACTGAGACAGAAGTGCCATAGGAGCTGCCTCTGGGGACCCATGAGTCATGCAATACAAGGTTACTTACCATATCTAAATTATTCCATTTAAATATCTGAGGTGAGTGAACTACCCAAAGAGACTTTGTTACCATCATCACCATTTATCGTGAGTGCTCAGTCCAAGAAACGGACAGACTAGCTTCCCGAGGACAGTCTCAGTGGGCTCTATTTGCTCAGCACTTTGCCACCAAAAACCACAGAATTATAGAAATGGAGGTCTGGAAGGGACCTTAAGAGGCCATCTAGTCCAGTACCTTGAGCTGAGACAGGACCAAGTAAACATAGACCATCCCTGGCAGGTATTTGTCCAACCTGTTCTTAAAAACCTCAGATGACGGGGATGCCACAACCTGCCTTGAAAGGTTATTCCAGAGCTTAACTACCCTTACAATTAGAAAGTTTTTCCTAATATCTAACCTAAATCTCCCTTGCTGCGATTAGGCCTATTACTTCTCCATGTTCACAGAAGGTACAACAAGAACAGTTGCTCACCATCCCCTTTGTATCAGCCCTCTTAGGTCCACCCTCAGTCTTCTTTTCGGAAGACTAAACATCACCGTTAAAACAGTCCAATATAGTGGTCTCACATTGCTGGATCTTAGTGGTACTGTCATGCCCTCTGCTTGTCCCTCTATGCCCAGGCTGCCTAGAATGTCAGTGCAGCTGGACAATCTTGGTCTTTGTCCAAGGGAATTAAACTAACTTTCGTCAGAAGGGAAATCTGGGCTGGGTAATAGACATTAGAGAGGCAAAAGCTCTGTTGGATCATGCCTAAAGCACCCCGTTACACTTCTGGACGCCAATGCAGAAAAAATTAGGCTGAAGCCAACATATAGGGCTGATCTCTGTAAGTAGCTACCATGAGGTTTGGCAGCTGGTGTAATGGCACAGCACTCTCCATACTGGTGTGTCTTTCTTGCAGCAGGAGTTACTGATGTGTTGTGATGTCACAGGACCTGAACATGGAGATCGAGTAGCGCCCTTGAAGCTGCTAATAGGTGGATAGAAAGCTGGCTAGATTGTTGGGCTCAACGGGTAGTGATCAACGGCTCCATGTCTAGTTGGCAGCCGGTATCAAGTGGAGTGCCCCAAGGGTCGGTCTTGGGGCCGGTTTTGTTCAATATCTTCATAAATGATCTGGAGGATGGTGTGGATTGCACCCACAGCAAGTTTGCAGATGACGCTAAACTGGGAGGAGTGGTAGATACGCTGGAGGGTAGGGATAGGATACAGAGGGCCCTAGACAAATTAGAGGATTGGGCCAAAAGAAATCTGATGAGGTTCAACAAGGACAAGTGCAGAGTCCTGCACTTAGGACGGAAGAATCCCATGCACCGCTACAGACTAGGGACCGAATGGCTCGGCAGCAGTTCTGCAGAAAAGGACCTAAGGGTTATAGTGGACGAGAAGCTGGATATGAGTCAACAGTGTGCCCTTGTTGCCAAGAAGGCCAATGGCATTTTGGGATGTATAAGTAGGGGCATTGCCAGCAGATCAAGGGACGTGATCGTTCCCCTCTATTTGACATTGGTGAGGCCTCATCTGGAGTACTCTGTCCAGTTTTGGGCCCCACGCTACAAGAAGGATGTGGAAAAATTGGAAAGAGTCCAGCAGAGGGCAACAAAAATGATTAGGGGACTGGAACACATGACTTATGAGGAGAGGCTGAGAGAACTGGGGATGTTTAGTCTTCAGAAGAGAAGAATGAGGGGGGATTTGATAGCTGCTTTCAACCACCTGAAAGGGGGTTCCAAAGAGGATGGCTCTAGACTGTTCTCAGTGGTAGCAGATGACAGTGTTGTACCAATAAAATAAAAACCAGCAGGATCTTATTAAAGGGAAAAAGGCAAAATACCACATTTATTGTGAATACAGAAAGAATCATAGTAAGCAGTTAGTTATAGTTATAACATTCCATTCAATCTCATATTTATTCACACACACACACACACACACACACACACACACACACAGGTTCTGCAAGGTTGTTATCATAGTTACCAGCCTTAGAGTTGCTCATGCCAAGCCACTGGCCAGGTGGCCTGGACATGAGGAGGGAGCAGGGCCTTGTCAGATGCTCATCTGATGCTCCTGGAAGTTGGTTTGCAGAATCAGACCCCAAAGTTCTCACTTTTTAGAGTCTATTTTTATAGGAATTTCTTCCTATGCCAGTCTATGGGAATTGCTTCATCATGCTGTTGCTGAATCAATCAGCAGATAGCACATTCCTGACGGCTCCAAGATGTTATCTTGTTCTTTGGTTCTCCCATTCTTGAGGCTGTTGGGTGGATTCCAGTCTGCCCTCCGGGGGTCCTCTGGTTATTTCCACTTGACGCCTTCTTCAGCCGATGGACACTGGATTCTTAGGCTGGCACCTCCCTGATCATTCAGTTATTATCCACACCAAGCATCCATCCACATACATCCTCTATCTCTATTTTAATCACAATTGTTAATACAACAAAAGGGTGGGGAGTCTCTGGGTGCTGTTTCTGTTGTTAGAGTATTGCTTTGAGTCTCTCTCTCTGTGAATTGCTTTGAGAATAGACTCTGTCTTAGAATGTACTAACACAATTAGCAGCTTGCAAGTTTCACACATAGAGGGAGAGAAACAGTACCAAAAACCAAGAGACCTCTTAATTAGTAATACCCTGGAATTTAAACTATGGGGAATCAAACTCATTTGTGATTTTAATACAGAACTTCTTTAATATGATCCAACATACTGTGGAAAGTGTAGAAGATCTTTCTATATACACAAAAAGCATGAAAAAATACCTCCCCCCACCCCACTCTCCTGCTGGTAATAGCTTATCTAAAGTGATCACTCTCCTTACTATGTGTATGTACAATGTGCCTGGGAACTACAGGCCAGTCAGCCTCACCTCAGTCCCTGGAAAAAGCATGGAGCAGGTCCTCAAAGAATCAATCCTGAAGCACTTACATGAGAGGAAAGTGATCAGGAACAGTCAGCATGGATTCACCAAGGGAAGGTCATGCCTGACTAATCTAATCGCCTACTGTGATGAGATTACTGGTTCTGTGGATGAAGGGAAAGCAGTGGATGTATTGTTTCTTGACTTTAGCAAAGCTTTTGACACGGTCTCCCACAGTATTCTTGCCAGCAAGTTAAAGAAGTATGGGCTGGATGAATACACCTTATAGGTGGGTAGAAAGTTGGCTAGATTGTCGGGCTCAACGGGTAGTGATCAATGGCTCCATGTCTAGTTGGCAGCCGGTGTCAAGTGGAGTGCCCCAAGGGTCGGTCCTGGGGCCGGTTTTGTTCAATATCTTCATAAATGATCTGGAGGATGGTGTGGATTGCACTCTCAGCAAATTTGCGGATGATACTAAATTAGGAGGAGAGGTAGATATGCTGGAGGGCAGGGATAGGATACAGAGGGACCTAGACAAATCGGAGGATTGGGTCAAAAGAAATCTGATGAGGTTCAATAAGGATAAGTGCAGGGTCCTGCACTTAGGACGGAAGAACCCAATGCACCGCTACAGACTAGGGACCAAATGGCTAGGCAGCAGTTCTGCAGAAAAGGACCTAGGGGTGACAGTGGACGAGAAGCTGGATATGAGTCAGCAGTGTGTCCTTGTTGCCAAGAAGGCCAATGGCATTTTGGGATGTATAAGTAGGGGCATAGCCAGCAGATCGAGGGACGTGATCATTCCCCTCTATTCAACATTGGTGTGGCCTCATCTGGAGTACTGTGTCCAGTTTTGGGCCCCATACTACAAGAAGGATGTGGATAAATTGGAGAGAGTCCAGCGAAGGGCAACAAAAATGATTAGTGGTCTGCAACACATGACTTATGAAGAGAGGCTGAGGGAACTGGGATTGTTTAGTCTGCAGAAGAGAAGAATGAGGGGGGATTTGATAGCTGCTTTCAACTACCTGAGAGGTGGTTCCAGAGAGGATGGTTCTAGACTATTCTCAGTGGGAGAAGAGGACAGGACAAGGAGTAATGGTCTCAAGTTGCAGTGGGGGAGGTTTAGATTGGATATTAGGAAAAACTTTTTCACTAGGAGGGTGGTGAAACACTGGAATGCGTTACCTAGGGAGGTGGTAGAATCTCCTTCCTTAGAAGTTTTTAAGGTCAGTCTTGACAAAGCCCTGGCTGGGATGATTTAATTGGGGATTGGTCCTGCTTTGAGCAGGGGGTTGGACTAGATGACCTCCTGAGGTCCCTTCCAACCCTGATATTCTGTGATTCTATGATAATCAAGTTGGGCCATTTCCAGCAAAAATCCAGGTTTTCTCACCCCCCCCCCCCCAAACCCACTCTCCTGCTAGTAATAGCTTATCTAAAGTGACCACTCTCCTTACAATGTGTATGATAATTAAGGTGGGCCATTTCCAGCACAAATCCAGGGTTTAACAAGAACGTCTGAGGAGGGGGGGAGGTAGGAAAAAACAAGGGGAAATAGGTTACCTTGCATAATGACTTAGCCACTCCCAGTCTCTATTCAAGCCTAAGTTAATTGTATCCAATTTGCAAATGAATTCCAATTCAACAGTTTCTCGCTGGAGTCTGGATTTGAAGTTTTTTTTGTTGTAATATCACAACTTTCATGTCTGTAATCGCGTGACCAGAGAGATTGAAGTGTTCTCCGACTGGTTTATGAATGTTATAATTCTTGACATCTGATTTGTGTCCATTTATTCTTTTACGTAGAGACTGTCCAGTTTGACCAATGTACATGGCAGAGGGGCATTGCTGGCACATGATGGCATATATCACATTGGTGGATTTGCAGGTGAACGAGCCTCTGATAGTGTGGCTGATGTTATTAGGTCCTGTGATGAGGTCCCCTGAATAGATATGTGGACACAATTGGCAACGGGCTTTGTTGCAAGGATAGGTTCCTGGGTTAGTGGTTCTGTTGTGTGGTATGTGGTTGCTGGTGATTATTTGCTTCAGGTTGGGGGGCTGTCTGTAGGCAAGGACTGGCCTGTCTCCCAAGATTTGTGAGAGTGTTGGGTCATCCTTCAGGATAGGTTGTAGATCCTTAATAATGCTTTGGAGGGGTTTTAGTTGGGGGCTGAAGATGACTGCTAGTGGCGTTCTGTTATTTTCTTTGTTAGGCCTGTCCTGTAGTAGGAGACTTCTGGGAACTCTTCTGGCTCTATCAATCTGTTTCTTCACTTCCGCAGGTGGGTATTGTAGTTGTAAGAATGCTTGATAGAGCTCTTGTAGGTGTTTGTCTCTGTCTGAGGGGTTGGAGCAAATGCGGTTGTATCGCAGAGCTTGGCTGTAGACGATGGATCGTGTGGTGTGGTCAGGGTGAAAGCTGGAGGCATGTAGGTAGGAATAGCGGTCAGTAGGTTTCCGGTATAGGGTGGTGTTTATCATACACATTGTTAGGAGAGTGATCACTTTAGATAAGCTATTAGCAGCAGGAGAGTGGGGTGGGAGGAGTTATTTTTTCATGCTTTGTGTGTATATAAAAAGATCTTCTACACTTTCCACAGTATGCATCCGATGAAGTGAGCTGCAGCTCACAAAAGCTTATGCTCAAATAAATTGGTTAGTCTCTAAGGTGCCACAAGTACTCCTTTTCTTTTTGTGAATGCAGACTAACACGGCTGTTACTCTGAAACCTGTAAATAAGCACTGAGGGGGTGGAAAGGCACAACAAAAATGTAGACGCTCCTAGGAACAACAATCTGGATGCTGGTATGTAATAATATAACAGAATATACAGAATAGCCATCATGGAAACATGGCTTACTGATAAATACCTCATCATATTTTATTAGAAATTGTCATTGCCCTGAAAAACAACATATGACGCTCTTTATGCTTTTATGCACTTCTTAGATACCATAGTTACTGTTGCCTTTGGATATCTCCTAGCAAGATATGTAACAAGACTCTGCATCCAAATCAGTCCTTTCTGTCTGAGAATCATGTGCCAAAATTGAATCCAAAGATTTTATTTTTGCCTGTTTACATAAATAAATTGAGATTCTTCCTATTTCAATTTAGGTGATTTTGATGTTCTATACCCCATCAACGTCTTGGCTATTCTCAGGGCCAAAAGAGCTGTGCGGATACTTACTTAATCTAAATAATTCAATTCTAGAGACATACCCAATTAATAAGTGTAGCAAATATAAGATCCCAAATAGCAAAGCTCCCAAGAGTCTGAGCTCTCTGTGAGTGGCAGGTATGTTAACTAGAGATGATTGGACTGAATCCGGTCAGTTTATAAATGGAACAGTCAGAACTAGCAGCATGTCACAAGTATGTAAATACAAGATTTATCCAAGGAACATTTAATTAAACTGGTTTCAGGGTAGCAGCCGTGTTAGTCTGTATTTGCAAAAAGAAAAGGAGTACTTGTGGCACCTTAGCGACTAACCAATTTATTCAACCATAAGCTTTCGTGAGCTACAGCTCGCTTCATCGGAGGCATTGAAATGAGCTGTAGCTCACGAAAGCTTATGCTCAAATAAATTTGTTAGTCTCTAAGGTGCCACAAGTACTCCTTTTCTTTTTAATTTAAACTGGAAGGTAATGCAAAATACAATGTGTAGCTCTTCTATTTCAGAAAGCACTATATGAGTTTGTATGAATTACTGCAGGGAAAAACAATGGCTTCATGTTTCTCAAGTATACAGCATTAAAGGGCATATAACGTTGATTTAAAGCAAGCTAAACTCTGGTTGCATTGGAAGAACAGATGTTTGAGTTAATTTTATGATAAATTATATGGTTTATGTTCCAGTATGGTGTGACTGGCAAAAGCAGCAAGTTTTGGATGAGCCATATGGAATGTGTAGATTTGTTTATGTGTGTTTTTTTGTTTTTATTTATTGATTTATTTTAATGAATGCATTTGGTTTTGAGTGTTTCCCAACAGCAGAGCCATGTGTAGAGACTAGTTCCTTCCCTTGCTGCATGCCACAGTCTTGTATATGACAGCACAGGCACTGAGAAGCATGGCACTATCTTGATGCTGTAGCTGGTAATGCCACAGTGCAGATGTAATAAGGTTATCCCTACCTATCAAGTTGTAACTAGGGACCCACAATTGTAGTTTGTCACATACTTTCACCAGATGGAGAGTGGTCAAAGGTGCTGCTGGATGGGTGGATAGAGGCTTGTGCTTAGAATCATAGAATATTAGGGTTGGAAGGGACCCCAGAAGGTCATCTAGTCCAACCCCCTGCTCGAAGCAGGACCAATTCCCAGTTAAATCATCCCAGCCAGGGCTTTGTCAAGCCTGACCTTAAAAACCTCTAAGGAAGGAGATTCTACCACCTCCCTAGGTAACGCATTCCAGTGTTTCACCACCCTCATAGTGAAAAAGTTTTTCCTAATATCCAATCTAAACCTCCCCCACTGCAACTTGAGACCATTACTCCTTGTTCTGTCATCTGCTACCATTGAGAACAGTCTAGAGCCATCCTCTTTGGAACCCCCTTTCAGGTAGTTGAAAGCAGCTATCAAATCCCCCCTCATTCTTCTCTTCTGCAGACTAAACAATCCCAGCTCTCTCAGCCTCTCCTCATAAGTCATGTGTTCTAGACCCCTAATCATTTTTGTTGCCCTTCGCTGGACTCTCTCCAATTTATCCACATCCTTCTTGTAGTGTGGGGCCCAAAACTGGACACAGTACTCCACATGAGGCCTCACCAATGTCGAATAGAGGGGAACGATCACGTCCCTTGATCTGCTCGCTATGCCCCTATTTATACATCCCAAAATGCCATTGGCCTTCTTGGCAACAAGGGCACACTGCTGACTCATATCCAGCTTCTCATCCACTGTCACCCCTAGGTCCTTTTCCGCAGAACTGCTGCCTAGCCATTCGGCCCCTAGTCTGTAGCGGTGCATTGGATTCTTCCATCCTAAGTCTTCCGCTTCTGTGTGATTGGACTGCAGGACCACTCTGCACTTGATATTTAAGAGGAATTGTGTGTGGAGAAGCTGATCTTTGCCTTGCATTTTCTAAGCGCATCATTTTTAAAGATGGGAGCAGCTAGGGGTTAATTGAGCAATATCTTCCAGTTTACACAGTAATAAAATGCTTCTATATGCTGAGTAAATGTCAGTTTATTCCTGAACCAGGCTGTAATTTTTTTTGCAGTTTAATTATTTTTTTTCTGTGATAATGCTGTGCAGCAAGCATTGTTGAGCACTTGTGTTGGGAATCTTCTGCTTATTTAAAGAGATTTATTCTCTAAATTGTGTTAATTATTTATTTGAAAAGGAAAGAAAATATTCTGATTTCTAGAGATTATTTTTTAATATTTTTCTTCCCCAGATACCTAAGTTGACCCTTCATATGTTCCTTTCTACCTTCTCTGATCTTATGATGGACTTACCTTTCTTCCCATCTCCTCTGGTCTGAGTTTTTACCATTAGGAGGTCTGTTTCTTTTAAATTTCCATATTTTCTGTAAACCGTTCATCCTGTTTCCCCAGGCCCATCCTCGCAGTAGTGAAACCATAGCTAGGGTTGAATCAGAATTTTCTGTTTTACAAAGTCTGTATCTCAGTGTCTGATCTTTCTTTTAACCCTTTTTTGTAAACATGACTTAGGAAACCTGAACTAAAGTCCAATCACTAATTACTGTGTGTGTGTGTAATGATCTTCAGTGTAAATTTGTATGTTGCTGATGTTTTAGGAAATTTGGGAAAACTGGAACACAGGAAAAGCCTGATTGTTTCCCTCTCAGTGCTCATTTGCTGCCTGAGCTGTAACATCGTGACATCAGGTGTAATCAGCCACTCATCACCTATTCCATCCTGTTCATTTGAATATCTGGGGAGTGTCCCTGTTGCGGATTGTCCTGGTAATGGCTGCTTTTGATAACTGATTTACCTCAGACTATACTAACATTATGAAAAAGAAGGGTCACAGAAGGAGCTGTAATAAAAGCAGGCTGTGTTGATAAGCTCCTCCTGTGCTCCTTTGGGTTTGTACTGTGGTAAATTACACTGTTTCTTTTCAAAAGCTATTTTTTTGTTATTTTCCTGAAAAAGGATTACATGAACATAAGAAACAATTTTACAGCCCTTTCCCATGTCTGTTGTTTATATGATTACAGATTGGCGGCTATGGCTTTATGAGTATTTAAAATAATGTGGGAAATTATAGATATGAGTCCCTACTCAGTTTTCTGTTACCCAGTTAAAATATATGTATAAGGCACTTAGAAGTTCCACTAAAACTGAAGTTGCATTCACAGGCGCCGACTTTTCAAACTGCCGGGGGGTGCTTGACCCCTTCCCCCAAGGCCCCACCCCCACCCCACCTCTTCCCATCCCTGCTCCACCCCTTCCTCTGAGCACCTCGCGTTCTTGCTCCTCCCCCTCCCACCCAGCCTCCCTGCATGCCACGAAATAGCTGATTGCAGCGGGTGGGAGGCACGGGGAAGGAGGAGGAGGACCTGGTCCATGGGGCCCACCGACAGGTGGGAGGAGCTGGGGGTGAGGGGGAGCTGATAGAGGGTTTGCCGGTGGGTGCTCAGCACCCACCATTTTTTTCCCATGGGTGCTCCAGCCCCAGGGCACCCATGGAGTCGGCACCTATGGTTGCATTAAACATGATTTATTTTGCTACAGTTTAATTTAATTATTTTCAATATATTGGTCAATGTGACACTTGTTGGTAAAATGTGGAGCTTTCCAAAGATAACAATGGCAATACAATATACACTGAAGACAACAAATGTGTAAGTGCTTTATTATTTAAATAACACATATATAAAATATTTTTTTTTCTTTTTAAAAAATAGGGAAATTCACAAACAACAAACTTCATTTAATGTTAGTTAAGATTGCTCTCATAAATAAACTAATCCGTAAAAAATTAGAAAATACAAAGTTAAGGATTAAAAAGGAATGAAAGGTTGCAAAGTCAAACACTCTCAAGTTCGGATATACCAGAATGAATGTTGCCCATGCAACTTTAATTCAGCCCCCTTGTGTGTGTGCATTACAAGTATAAGGTCAGGTTTCAGAGTAACAGCCGTGTTAGTCTGTATTCACAAAAAGAAAAGGAGTACTTGTGGCACCTTAGAGACTAACCAATTTATTTGAGCATAAGCTTTTGTGAGCTACAGCTCACTTCATCGGATGCATAAGGTCAGTTATGCCTTCCTGACCAGGTGACAGACCTGGGGAAGTCTCTCTGTGGAGAAAGAAGTGGTTCGGAACTATTTAGAAAAGCTGGACGAGCACAAGTCCATGGGGCCGGATGTGTTGCATCCGAAAGTGCTAAAGGAGTTGGCGGATGTGATTGCAGAGCCATTGGCCATTATCTTTGAAAACTCATGGCAATCGGGGGAGGTCCCAGATGACTGGAAAAAGGCTAATGTAGTGCCCATCTTTAAAAAAGGGAAGAAGGAGGATCCTGAGAACTACAGGCCAGTCAGCCTCACCTCAGTCCCTGGAAAAAGCATGGAGCAGGTCCTCAAAGAATCAATCCTGAAGCACTTACATGAGAGGAAAGTGATCAGGAACAGTCAGCATGATTCACCAAGGGCAAGTCATGCCTGACTAATCTAATTGCCTTCTATGACGAGATAACTGTGGATGAAGGGAAAGCAGTGGATGTATTGTTTCTTGACTTTAGCAAAGCTTTTGACACGGTCTCCCACAGTATTCTTGCCAGCAAGTTAAAGAAGTATGGGCTGGATGAATGGACTATAAGGTGGATAGAAAGCTGGCTAGATTGTCGGGCTCAACGGGTAGTGATCAATGGCTCCATGTCTAGTTGGCAGCCAGTATCAAGTGGAGTGCCCCAAGGGTCGGTCCTGGGGCCATTTTTGTTCAATATCTTCATAAATGATCTGGAGCCCTGTGGATTGCACAGCCCTGTGGATTGCACAGCCCCCTGGGTGGATTGCACCCTCAGCAAGTTTGCAGATGACACTAAACTGGGAGGAGAGGTAGATACGCAGGAGGGTAGGGATAGGATACAGAGGGACCTAGACAAATTAGAGGATTGGGCCAAAAGAAATCTGATGAGGTTCAACAAGGACAAGTGCAGAGTCCTGCACTTAGGACGGAAGAATCCCATGCACCGCTACAGACTAGGGGCTGAATGGCTCGGCAGCAGTTCTGCAGGAAAGGACCTAGGGGTTACAGTGGATGAGAAGTTGGATATGAGTCAACAGTGTGCCCTTGTTGCCAAGAAGGCCAATGGCATTTTGGGATGTATAAGTAGGGGCATTGCCAGCAGATCGAGGGATGTGATCGTTCCCCTCTATTTGACATTGGTGAGGCCTCATCTGGAGTACTCTGTCCAGTTTTGGGCCCCACACTACAAGAAGGATGTGGAAAAATTGGAAGGAGTCCAGCGAGGGCAACAAAAATGGTTAGGGAACTGGAACACATGACTTATGAGGAGAGGCTGAGGGAACTGGGGATGTTTAGTCTTCAGAAGAGAAGAATGAGGGGGGATTTGATAGCTGCTTTCAACTACCTGAAAGGGGGTTCCAAAGAGGATGGCTCTAGACTGTTCTCAATGGTAGCAGATGACAGAACAAGGAGTAATGGTCTCAAGTTGCATTGGGGGAGATTTAGGTTGGATATTAGGAAAAACTTTTTAACTATGAGGGTGGTGAAACACTGGAATGCGTTACCTAGGGAGGTGGTGGAATCTCCTTCCCTAGAAGTTTTTAAGGTCAGGCTTGACAAAGCCCTGACTGGGATGATTTAGTCGGGGATCAGTCCTGCTTTGAGCAGGGGGTTGGACTAGATGACCTCCTGAGGTCCCTTCCAACCCTGATATTCTATGATTCTCTCTAGTGCAGTTTTACATTGAATATATATGATGGGAAATGTTTTAGATAAAGCTCTATGTTTTCAGAACCGCTGTGCTGCCTCACACAATATTGCAGTGTCAGATATCAAACCAGTTATGGATGTTATCGATTGGGGCATTTTCCACTTATTGACCTGCTGATTTCAAGTAGGTTCTACAGTCTGATTTGTGTTCCTTTCAGAGTAGCTAAATCTAAGGTAAAAGATTTGCAATCTAGCATGACTTGCAGATTCTGGGTTCAGACAAAGCCCAGGACTGGACTTGTGGGGGCACGGCCCATCAGACCTGAGGTACAGGGTCACAGCTGGGGATTTGGGGAGAGGGGGAAGCAAGTCAGAAGAGGGCACGAGATGATTAATATCATCAGAAAGGAAGCAATTTTTGTAACGGAAGTTAATGTGTGTTTTTTTTTTTGTTTTGTTTTTTTTCAGATTCTGGGCTGAGAGTCCCATTTGGGAGAGATTCTGCCTAAATCTGACATCTTGTTTAGCATTGATAATGCTAGAGAGAGTCCAATTAAAGTATTTCAAGAAGACATCCCAATTCAAGTCTACAGCGATAGCCCATTAATGTGTATTGAGTTTTAGCTACATACAGCCCCGGGTGCTTGCTGGAAAGCATAGGAGCTTGCTGTCCAAGGCTCTTAATCTTTTTTGTATCGATTTGGCCACTAATGATATAACCTTTTCCTCTAATTAACTGACACGTACATTCAGCTGAACAAGAGCCCCTTGCTGGAGGCTCCCCACTCGTTTCCCTCAGTTTCAGTGTTGTGAAATGTTTCCTACATTTTGGTTGGTGTTTCTGTCCAAACCAGCTTGCTCCCTATGTGGAGGATCTTGTTAGGGATGTACTTTTATTTTTTTCAAAGTGAATTTTTGTCTCCCTGTCACTTACATCCTCTCTTCATGCCCAGGACAGGTACAGAATGGGGGCTCGTATTCCTAGCTAGGCTGCCTTGTGCTTCATGCCTGACTGGATTGAACCTCTTTGTGGTCATTCTCCATGGACCATTCGATCCTTGGACTCTCTGCTGAGACTGCCAAGAAGGGGATCAATCAGTGCTGGTAGGGCAGTGTCTCTTATGATATGAACATCTCTCCATTAGAATCAGGTTGAGATTCCTTTCACATACTACAGGCGACCAGGCAGGCATGGGAACAGTTTTCAGTCAGCTCCAATCTTGGTCAGGCTAGAAGGGGGTAACTTAGAGGTAAACGTCTCTGTATTCATTACTGAGCCCTGAGCCCTCCAGTCCCCAGATTTTTAATTATTATTTTATTCTTTTATTTTTAAGAATTGGAAATTGGGCAAAACTATTATCTACAATTAAAAACAGATGTTTCCGGTGCACTGAAAGACCTTTTTTCCAGCCATCAGGAATTTGCAGTACTGGGATATTCTGTTGGCTCACTGTTGCTAGTGTGTCAATTCATACCTGCTTGTATAGGGAAAAATATTACCCAGTTATGAATTACAAGGACTGGGAGTCAGGATTCCTGGGTTCTGTTCCCAACTCTGGGTGGTTGTTACTGAACAGTATACATTCCAAGGAGTTAAGGTCCCCATTAGCTAAAATGTCCCCCTGTGAATTTTTGGTTTACATATTCTAAACTTACTTGCTTCTCAGGTTTGCACAAGTAAAGCAAGAAAACAAAATCACAGAGTAAATGTACATGTCCTTCCTCTCCCTCCCCAGTCTTCCTCATCTTCCTTCCTCTCTTTCCCTGATCCTCCTCTTCACATTGGTGATTTTACTTTCAAGTTCTCTTGTCTTTTGCCTTGTTTATTCTGCAATCCTTTGACCTGCTGTGGTGGAGATATGACCTCACTACTTCGTATTAGCAACACAGGCTCTATTATTTCTTTACTTTAGATCATTGACAACCTGTTGCTTTTGGGAAGGGCAGACTGTAATCCAGAAAGGACTGAAACTTAAATGTTTGAACATGAGCAACTTTGCAAGGGAGTTCTCCAGGTGAAGGAGGGGTGATTACGTGACTCTTGGGGTAAGTTTGTTGTTTGTAGTGTGCTTGCTGCTTGACTAAAATATACTGTGTCGTCTGTTTGTTTGGGGGATCGTGTGCCGAGCCTAGCAGCGTGCTAGGCAAGGCTAAGAGCTTCTTAATGAGGCTTTGATCCCTAAACCCTTTAACACCCATCAACCCTTAACCAGGAGGCGGGGCTACTCAGGAAGACCAGGGCTTTAAAAAGCCTGCTCCTAAGCGACCAAAGGAGCTAGGGAACAAGGGAGTTTTGCGAGGGAGTCTGGGAGTTTAAACGTTCTTTAAACTTAAGGCTAAACACACCCCTGATAAAAGCAAAACATCAACAAAGGAACAAGCAGGAGTAAAAAGAGAATGCAGGCAGAAGTCAGCCACAGAGTGTATGCTATCCAGTT
Organism: Caretta caretta; assembly: GCF_965140235.1. Lineage (NCBI taxonomy): Eukaryota > Metazoa > Chordata > Testudines > Cheloniidae > Caretta > Caretta caretta. The sequence continues at coordinate 465,073 of NC_134213.1, read as the reverse complement.
TATTGCACCCAATGCAGCATGTATGATTACCTGCCCTGTGGGCAAGTGGCGTGTGCAAGTATGTGTGCATTCAGTGCAAGGAGCTTCTGGCCCACAGAGACCCTGTACGGGATTTGGGAGACCAGTGTGGCTGAACTGGAGGAGCCAAGGGAGACAAAAAGGTACATAGATGAGACTTTCCAGGAATGGTCCTACCCCCAGTCTGACATTCTCTGTGCCATTGAGGAGAATGAAAGTCTCAGGGAAGGAGAACATCCAACTGGAGCAGAGGGAAACGTTCCCATAGTTGGGACCCTCCTTCCAGATGACGTTGTGGTATCCTCTGTGACAGGGTCGGGCCAGATGGCTACAGAAGAGTAATAGAAGGCAGATATATTAGCCCCAGGTTAAGTAGGTCCCTTTTCCCTGGGTAAGGTAACAGGGAAGGTTCCAGAACAATCAGGAACCTTCTGGAGACAATTAAGACAGACTGATTAGAACACCTGTAGCCAATCAAGAAGCTGCTAGAATCAATTAAGGCAGGCTAATCAGGGCACCTGGGTTTTAAAAAGGAGCTCACTTCAGCTTGTGAGGAGCTGGGAGCAAGAGGCACTAGGAGCTGAGAGTGAGAACACAGACTGTTGGAGGACTGAGGTGTACAAGCATTATCAGACAGCAGGAGGAAGGTCCCATGGTGAGAATAAAGAAGGGGTTGGGAGGAGGCCATGGAGAAGTAGCCCAGAGAGTTGTAGCTGTTGCACAGCTGTTCCAGGAAGAACTCTAGACAGCTGCATTCCACAGGGCCCTGGGCTGGAACCCAGAGTAGAGGGCGGGCCCGGGTTCCCCCCAAACCTCCCAACTCCTGGTCAGATACAGGAGGAGTCGACCTGGACTGTGGGTTCAGAAAAACGGCCAAACTGAGGGCTGCCGTGAAGCTCCAAGGTGAGCAAATCCGCCAATAAGCGCAAGACCTACCAAGGTAAAGGAGGAACTTTGTCACACCTCTCCTACTGAGGATACCTTGCTAGGGGAGGGAATTCAGTTATTAGAAAGAGATAAGTAATAGTTATGGGAGATTCAATCATTAGAAACAGAGAGCTGGGTTTGCGATGACCCGGAGAACTTCACAGTGACTTATCTGCCTGGTGCGAAGGTTGCGGATCTTTCGAGACATCTAGATAGACTTATGTGTAGTGCGGTAGACCAGTGGTTGTGGTACATGAAGGTACCAATGACACAGGGAGGGATAGGAGAGAGGTCCTGGAGGTCAAATTTAGGCTGCTAGGTAAGAGGTTGAAGTCCAGGATCTCCATGATAGCATTCTCTGAAATGCTTCCAGTTCCACACTCAGGGCCAGTTAAATAGGAAGAACTGCAGGGTCTCAATGCGTGGATGAGATGACGGTGTAGGGAGGAGGGATTTAGATTTATTAGGAACTGGGGAAGCTTTTGGGAGAGGGGGAGCCTATACAGGAAGGATGGGCTCCACCTAACCAAAATGGAACCAGGTTGCTCCACTTAAAATTAAAAAGGTCATAGAGCAGCTTTTAAACTAAGGGCTGGAGGAAAGCCGAGAGGTGTGGAGGACTATGTGGTTTGGACAGAGACATCCCTTAGCGGTGGATCTATTAATGGAGATCCTCTATGTCCTAGTAAGGAGGAGAGGCTGGAAGATGATAAAATACGGGTAGGATCTGATGAGAAACAATCAAACGAAAAAGAGCCCCATTCAATTACATCGTGTAATGGCAGACAGTTAAAAAGTGACAAGTTTTTAAAGTGCTTATTTACAAATGCTAGAAGTCTAAATAATAAGATGGGTGAGCTAGAGTGCCTCATATTAAATTAGGATATTGATATAATAGGCTACACAGAAACTTGGTGGAATGAGGATAAGCAGTGGGACACAGTAATATCAGGGTACAAAATATATGGGAAGGTCAGAACACGTCGTGCTGGTGGGGGATTGGCACTATATGTGAAAGAGAGATTAGAGTCAAATGAAGTACAAATCTTAAGAGAACCAAACTGTACCATAGAATCTCTATGGATAGTAATTCCTTGCTTGAATAATAAGAATACAGCACCTGACCAGGATGGTGATACTGACTGTGAAATGCTCAGGGAGATTAGAGAGGCTATAAAAAAAACCTCAGTAAAAATGGGGAATTTAAATTATCTCCATATTGACTGGATACATGTCACCTCAGGACAGGATGCAGAGATAAAGTTTCTTGACACCTTAAATGACTGCTTCTTGGAGCAGCTAGTTCTGGAACCCACAAGAGGAGAGGCAATTTTTGATTTGGTCCTAAGTAGAGCACAGGATCTGGTCCAAGAGGTGAATAAAGCTGGACTGCTTGGTAATAGTGACCATAATATAATTAAATTTAACATCCCTGTGTCGGGGAAAACACCACAGCAGCCCAATATGGTAGCATTTAATTTCAGAAAAGGGAACTACACAAAAATGAGGAAGTTAGTTAAACAGAAATTAAAAGATACAGTGCCAGAGGTGAAATCCCTGCAAGCTGCATGGAAACTTTTTAAAGACACCACAATAGAGACTCAACTTAAATGTATATCCCAAATTAAAAAAAAAAAAAGTAAGAGAACCAAAAAAGTGCCACTATGGCTAAACAAGAAGAAGTAAGTAAAAGAAGAAATGAGAGGCAAAAAGGCATCCTTTAAAAAGTGGAAATTTAAATCCTAGTGAGGAAAACAGAAAGCAGCATAAACTCTGGCAAGTGACGTGTAAAAAGGAAAGCTAGCCAAAGACTCAAAAAGTAATAGCAAAAAATGTTTAAGTGCATGAGAAGCAGGAAGCCTGGTAAACACCCAGTGGTGCCACTGGACGATTGAGATGCTAAAGTAGCACTCCAAGACAATAAGGCCATTGTGGAGAAACTAACTGAATTCTCTGCATTGGTCTTCATGGCTGAGGATGTGAGGAAGATTCCCAAACCTGCGCCATTCTTTGTAGGTGACAGATTTGAAGAACTGTCTCAGATTAAGGGCAGGTCTTCACTACCTGCCGGATCGGCGGGTAGTGATCGATCTATCAGGGATCAATTTATCGCGTCTCGTCTAGACGCAATAAATTGATCCCTGGATGTGCTCCCTGTCGACTCTGGAACTCCAGCTCATGAGAGGCGGAAGCGGAGTCGACAGGGGAGCAGCAGCATTCGACTCGCCACCATCCTCATGGTCAGGTAAGTCAACCTAAGATACACCGACTTCAGCTACGCTATTCGCATAGCTGAAGTTGTATATCTAATGTTGACCCCCCCACCAATGTAAACCAGGGCTAAGATGTCATTAGAGGAGGTTTTGGAACAAATTGATAGACTAAACAGTAATAAGTCACTAGGACCAGATAGTATTCACCCAAGAGGTCTGAAAGAACTCACATGTGAAATTGCAAAACTACTAACTGTAGTTTGTAATCTATTATGTAAATCAGTTTCTGTACCAAATGCCTGGAGAATAGCTAATGTGACACCAAGTTTTAAAAAGGGCTCCAGAGGTGATCCCGGCAATTAGAGGCCAATAATCCTGACTTCAGTACTGGGCAAACTGTTTGAAACTATGTAAAGAACAGAATTGTCAGATACATAGATGAACATAATTTGTTGGGGAAGAGTCAACGTGGTGTTTGTAAAGGGAAATCATGCCTCACCAATCTACTAGAATTCTTTGAGAGGGTAAACAAGCATGTGGACAATGGATATAGTGTACTTAGATTTTCAGAAAGCCTTTGACAAGATGCCTCACCAAAGGCTCTTAAGCAAAGTAAGCTGTCATGGGATCAGAGGGAAGGTCTTCTCATGGACTGGTAACTGGTTAAAAGGTAGGAAACAAAGGGTAGGTGTAAATGGTCAGTTTTCAGAGTAGAGAGAGGTAAATAGTGGTGTTCCCCAGGGGTCTGTACTGGGACCAGTCCCATTCAATATATTCATAAATGATCTGGAAAAAGGGGTAAACAGTGAGATGGCAAATTTTGCAGATGATACAAACCTACTCAAGATAAGGAGTACTTGTGGCACCTTAGAGACTAACCAATTTATTTGAGCATGAGCTTTCGTGAGCCACAGCTCACTTCATCAGATGAAGTGAGCTGTGGACACACATCTGATGAAGTGAGCTGTGGCTCACGAAAGCTCATGCTCAAATAAATTGGTTAGTCTCTAAGGTGCCACAAGTACTCCTTTTCTTTTTGCGAATACAGACTAACACGGCTGTTCCTCTGAAACCTACTCAAGATAGTTAAGTCCCAAGCAGACTGCAAAGAGCTACAAAGGGATCTCACAAAACTCGGTAACTGGGCAGCAAATTGGCAGATGAAATTCAGTGTTGATAAATGCAAAGTAATGCACATTGGAAAACATAATCCCAACTATACATATAAAATGATGGGATCTAAATTAGCTGTTTCACTCAAGAAAGAGGTCTAGGAGACACAGTGGATAGTTCTCTGAAAACATCCACTCAATGTGCAGCGGCAGCCAAAAAAGCAAACAGAATGTTGGGAATCATTAAGAAAGGGATAGATAATAAAACAGAAAATATCATATTGCCTCTATATAAAGTCATGGTATGCCCACATCTTGAATACTGCATGCAGATGTGGTCGCCCCATCTCAAAAAAGATCTATTGGAATTGGAAAAGCTTCAGACAAGGGCAACAGAAATGATTAGTAGTATGGAATGGCTTCCATATGAGCAGAGATTAATAAAACTAGGACTTTTCAGCTTGAAAAAGAGATGACTAAGGGGGATGTGATAGAGGTCTATAAAATCATGACTGGTGTGGAGAAAGTAAATAAGGAAGTGTTATTTACCCCTTCTCATAACACAAGAACTAGGGGTCACCAAATGAAATAAATAGGCAGCACGTTTAAAACAAACAAAAGGAAGTATTTCTTCACACAATGCACAGTCAACCTGTGGAACTCTTTGCCAGAGGATGTTGTGAAGACCAAGACTATAACAGGGTTCAGAAAGGAACTAGATAAATTCAGGGAGGATAGGTCCATCAATGGCTATCAGCCAGGATGGGCAGGGATGGTGTCCCTAGCCTCTGTTTGCCAGAAGCTGGGAATGAGCAACAGGGGATGGATCACTTGATGATTACCTGTTCTGTTCATTCCCTCTGGGGCACCTGGCATTGGCCACTGTTGGAAGACAGGATACTGGGCTAGATGGAGCTTTGGTCTGTCCCAGTATGGCCGTTCTTATGCTCTTGAATGCCAAAAATTAGTACCATAGAAGTTAAAGATACAAAAGACCAATCTTTTCCCAAGCCAGTGCAGAACTGTTACAGCAATATACTCTCTGGGCTTTGTCCAGTCACATTTAAAATGTGCTGAGTGATGGAGCTTTGTCACTTCCTTTCTCAGATCCTTTAATGCACTTATAGAATTTACTGTTAGCAATGTTTCCTGATATTCAAACTATATTGTCCTTTGCTTAATTTCATCCAATACTCATAGTTATGCCCTTTGTGTCACCCCATACAAGTCCTCTCCCTGTTTTATAGAAAGGTATGATCTAGTGGTGAGAACACAGGCCTAAGAGGCAGGAATGCCTGAGCTCTTATCTCGCCTCTGAGACAGACTCATACTGTGGCCTAAGGCAAATCATTTAACCTTTCTGTTTCAGTGTCCTCTAGCTGTAAAATGAGAACATTATTTGGAGGATTTGTGATACTACATGAATATGTGAGGATTAGTTAATATTTATACAATTAAAAGCCTCCCAAAAGAGATTAACCCTGTTATTATCTAATGAGAGGAAGGATAGTCTTATGGTTAATGCACTGAAGTGTGCCCTGGAGTAGGCTAGAGCAGTCTAGGGTCTGTTCCAACCTATGCTAGCAACTTGGCAACAATTCCTGAGAGACCATCAGCTATTTGAGAATTGGTGAATTAGTGCCATGACCCTTATGTACTCATATACTATTCTACGGGCATGGCTAGAATGCCAATGTAGTCCCCCAATTCTCAGGTGGTGAATGGTACCTTGAGAAGCTTTACCTGCTGGCATAGATTAGAAGAGTCTTGTCCTAACCTATATGCGGGACGGGGCTAGGACTGAACAGGGCAGAGAATCAGGGAATCATAACCACCCTATTTCTCTTGCACTGAGCAGATTTCACTAAAGAAGTGTCTATTCTATGTGTAACATTTGTAAAATACAAAGACTTGAAGTGCAATTTGCGCTTTAGTAAAAATTGTGACGTTGATAGGACAATAACAATAGAATCATAGAAAAGTTGGCTGACTGGGCTCTTGAGAGGTCATCAAGTTCAGCCCCCTGCCCTGAGGCAGGACCAAGGGAACTGTGATGTGGCACCTGCCTCACACTGGGCTCTAAGGGATTAATAGAGCCCTAGGAAGGCTGCGCAGGAGGCAGCCAATCAGAGAAGGGCTGAAGGAAGCAGCCAAGCAGGCCCATATAGAAAGGGAGCTGCAGAGCAGAGGAAGGCAGTTCTCTGTTGGGAGCCCAGGGAGGAAGGACTGTGTCTCTGGAGGGCTGAGAGAACTGCCAGCACGCTGGACAGAGCAGTGCTGCTAGCAGGGACTGGGGGAGCAAGAGACAACTCCTGGCTGGCTGCTGGGGTTTGCAGGCTGAGGCCCTGAGGCAAGGGCAAAGAGGATGTTGGGGCCACGAGGAAGTGGCCAGACAATTCGCTACAGTAGCCACTAAGGAAAGTGGCTGAACAGCGGAATGCAGGTCCCCTGGAAGGGGGTAGCACAGTGGGTGGCACGGCCAAAGGGCTGTGTCGCTGAAGAGGATGCCATGGTCCTTGGAGAAACGTGGGTCCTAGAGCAGAAGTGACAGCGGTGAGGCACCACCCGAAGAGGGTGCACTAACAACAGAGCTAATTCTCAAGACCGCCAGCAGGAGGCACTACAGTGGTGAGTGAACTCCGTTACAGAAACCTAGATCATCCCCAACAGGTGTTTGTCCAATCTGTTCTTAAAAACTGCCAAAGACGAGATTCTACAACTCCCTTGGAAGCCTATTCCAGAGCTTAAAGTTAGAAAGGTTGTTCTGATATCTAACTTAAATCTCCTGTGCTGCAGATTAAGCCCATTACTTCTTGTCCTACCTTCGGTGGAAATGGAGAACCATTGATCCCCATCCACGTTATAACAGCCCTTATCAAATTCCCCCTCCGTCGTCTTTTCTCAAGGCTAAACATGCCCAGTTTTTTTAACCTTCCTCATTGATTGGGTTTTCTAAATCTTTTATCATTTTCGTTCCTCTCCTTTGGACTCTCTACAAGAAAAGGAAAGGAGAGCTAACAACTGATGACAACAAGAAGGCTAAGGCAGTGGTTTTCAAATTTTTTTCTGGTGACCCAGTTGAAGAAAACTGTTGATGCCCGTGCCCCAACGGAGCTGGGGATGAGGGGTTTGGGGTCTGGGAGGGGATCAGGGCTGGGGCAGGGGGCTGGGATGCAGGGGTGGGGGCATGAATGAGGTGTTCAGGGTGTGGGAGGGGGCTCTGGGCTGGAGCAGGGGGTTGGGGTGAGGGAGAGGGTCAGGGCTTTGGGCTGGGGGTGCAAGCTCTGGGGTGGGGCCAAGGATGAGGGGTTTGTGGTGCAGGAGGGGGCTCAGGGCTGGGGCAGGGGGCTGAGGAGAAGGAGGGGGTCAGGGCTCTGGGCTGTGGATGCAGGCTCTGGGGTGGGGCGGGGGATGAGGGGTTTGGGGTGCAGGAAGGGGCTCTGGTTTGTGGGGAGCTCAGGGCTAGGGCTGGGGGTTGGGGCGTGGGCTTACCTTGGGCAGCTCCCGGTCAGTGGCACAGCAGGGGCGCTTAGGCAGGCTTTCTACCTGACCTGGCACCGCAGACTGCGCTGTGCCCTGGAATTGGCCAGCAACAGGTCCAGCCAATGGGAATGCAGAGCCAGTGCTTGGAGTGGGGGCAGCACGCAGAGTCCTGGTCAGGTTCCCTGAGCACCTGCGCAGCACTTAATAGGCTGCTGTGCAGCCGCGCAGTTTACAGGGAACTTAGCTCTCCACTTGTTCCCCTTGTGCAGCTGGGCATTTGATTTTTTCCATCCTAAATTTAGTTCTTTGCACTTGTCTTTACTGAATTTAATCTTGTTGATTTGGGACTAATTTTCTAAATTGTCAAAGTTGTTTTGAATTCTAATTCTGTCCTCCAAAGTGCTTGTAATCTCTCCCAATTTGGTGTCATCTGCAGATTTTATGAGCATACTCTCAACTTCATTATTCAAGTCATTAATGAAAATATTGAATAGTATTGGACCCAGGACAGACTCCTACGGGACCCCACTAGATACAAACCCTGACTATTCTTTGAGTATGGTTTTTCAACCAGTTGTGCACCCACCTTATAGTAATTTCAACTAGTCCACATTTTCCTAGTTTGCTTATGAGAATGTCATGGAGGACTGTGTCACAAGCCTTGCTAAAGTCAAGATATATCACATCTACTGCTCCCCCCTAATCACTAAGCCAGTAACCCTCATATAGAAAGAAATTTGGCATGATTTGTTCTTGACAAATCCACGCTGGCTGTTTTATATAGCACTGTTATCTTGGTGCTTACAAATTGATTGTTTAATAATTTGTTCCACTATCTTTCAAGGTGCTGTTATAAGAAGAAGTTAGGCTGACTGGTCCATAATTTCCCAGGTCCTCTTTGTTCCCCTTTTTGAAGATAGGTGCTATTTGCCTACTCCAGTCCTCTGGGTCCTCACACATCCTCTGAGAGTTCTTGAAGATAATTTCTAATGGTTCTGAGATTGCTTCAGCTAGTTCCTAAAGTATGCTAGGATGAATTTCATCCAGCCCTGCTGACGTGCATATATTTAACTTATCTAAATATTTTCTAATCTATTCTTTCTTTATTTTGGCTTGCGTTTTTTCACCCTTGTTGTTAATATTAATGGTATTTAGTATCTGGTGACCATTAGCCTTTTTAGTGAAGACTGAAGCAAATTGGGCATTAAATACCTCAGCCTCCTTGTTGTCATCAGTTGTTAGCTCTCCTTTTTCCCTACATAGAGTACCTACACTTTGCTTCGTCTTTCTCTTGCTCTTAATGTGTTTAAAAAACGTTATCTTACTTCCTTTTATGTCCCTTGCTAGATGTAACTCATTTTGTGCCTTAGCCTTTCTGATTTTGTCCCTACATGCTTGTGCTATTCTTTTGTGCTCCTCCTCAGCTATTCGTCTGTCTTTCCACTTTTTGTAGGATTCCTTTTTGATTTTCAGGTAATTAAAGAGCTCCTGATAGAGCCAAGTTGGCTTATTACTATTCTTCCTGTCTTTTAGGATAGTTTGCAGTTGTGCCTTTAATATTGTCTCATTGAGAAGCTGCCAGGTCTCCTGAACTCCTTCATCTCTTACATTTTCTTCCCATGGGACTTTAGCTGAGTTGTCCGTGATTTTTAAAGTCGGCTTTTTTTAAAGTCCATTGTCCTCATTCTGCTGTTCTCACGCCTTCCTTTCCTTAGACTCATTAAATCTTATCATTTCATGATCACTTTCGCCCAAATTGCCTTCCACCTTCAGATTCACAGCCCATTCCTTCCTGTTGGTCAGAATCAAATCTAAAATGGCTATCTCCCTGGTTACTTCCTCCACTTTCTGAAACAGAGTGTCCCCAACAAATTCAAAGAACTTTTTGGAAAATTTGTGTTTTGCCATATTACTTTTGCAACAGATGTCTGGATTTTTAGTCCATCATTACTACTAGCTTTTATGTTCTGGATATTTCTGTTATTTGTTCTGTAAATGCCTCATCCATCTCTTCTTCCTGACTGGGTGGTCTACAGTAGACCCCTATCATGGCATCACCTCTATTTTTTCCCTTTTTATCTTTATCCAAAGACTTTCAACTGGCCTGCCTTTCACCTCCTTCTGGACCTTAGAACAAGGGTATGTCTACACTACGAAATTAGGTCGAATTTATAGAAGTCGTTTTTTTAGAAATCGGTTTTATATATTCGAGTGTGTGTGTCCCCACAGAAAATACTCTAAGTGCATTAAGTGCATTAACTCGGCGGAGTGCTTCCACAGTACCGAGGCAAGCGTCGACTTCCGGAGTGTTGCACTGTGGGTAGCTATCCCACAGTTCCCGCAGTCTCTGCTGCCCATTGGAATTCTGGGTTGAGATCCCAATGCCTGATGGGGCTAAAACATTGTCGTGGGTGGTTCTGGGTACATATTGTCAGGCCCCCATTCCCTCCCTCCCTCCGTGAAAGCAGCAGCAGACAATCGTTTCACGCCTTTTTTCTGGAGTTACCTGTGCAGACGCCATACCACGGCAAGCATAGAGCCTGCTCAGGTAACCATCACTGTATGTCTCCTGGGTGCTGGCAGACGTGGTACTGCATTGCTACACAGCAGCAGCAACCGGCAGCGGACGGTACAATAGGACTGGTGGCCGTCATCGTCATGTCCAAAGTGCTCCTGGCCACGTCGGCCAGGAGCGCCTGGGCAGACATGGGTGCAGGGACTACATTAGAAGTGACTTGACCAGGTCATTCTCTTTAGTCCTGCAGTCAGTCCTATTGAACCATCTCATGGTGAGCAGGCAGGCGATATGGATTGCTAGCAGTCCTATTGTACCATCTTCTGCCTGGCAGGCAAGAGAGGTGGATGGCTTGCAGTCCTGCACCATCTGCTGTCAGCCAAAGATGTAAAAGATAGATGGAGTGGATCAAAACAAGAAATAGACCGGATTTCTTTTGTACTCATTTGCTTCCTCCCCTCCCCCGTCTAGGGGACTCATTCCCCTAGGTCACACTGCAGTCACTCACAGAGAAGATGCAGCGAGGTAAATCTAGCCATGTATCAATCAGAGGCCAGACCAACCTGCTTGTTCCAATAAGAACAATAACTTAGGTGCACCATTTCTTATTGGAACCCTCTGTGAAGTCCTGCCTGAAATACTCATTGATGTAAAGCCACCCCCTTTGTTGATTTTAATTCCCTGTAAGCCAACCCTGTAAGCCATGTCGTCAGTCGCCCCTCCCTCCGTCAGCAACGGCAGACAATCGTTCCGCACCTTTTTTCTGTGTGGACGCCATACCAAGGCAAGCATGGAGGCCGCCCAGCTCACTTTGGCAATTAGGAGCACATTAAACACCACACGCGTTATCCAGCAGTATATGCAGCACCAGAATCTGGCAGAGCGATACCAGGCGAGGAGACGACATCAGTGCGGTCACGTGAGTGATCAGGACATGGACACAGATTTCTCTGAAAGCATGGGCCCTGCCAATGCATGCATCATGGGGTGCTAATGGGGCAGGTTCATGCTGTGGAACGCCAATTCTGGGCTCGGGAAACAAGCACAGACTGGTGGGACCGCATAGTGTTGCGGGTCTGGGATGATTCCCAGTGGCTGTGAAACTTTCGCATGCGTAAGGGCACTTTCATGGAACTTTGTGACTTGTTTTCCCCTGCCCTGAGGCGCATGAATACCAAGATGAGAGCAGCCCTCACAGTTGAGAAGTGAGTGGCAATAGCTCTGTGGAAGCTTGAAATGCCAGACAGCTACCGGTCAGTTGGGAATCAATTTGGAGTGGGCAAATCTACTGTGGGGGCTGCTGTGATGCAAGTAGCCCACGCAATCAAAGATCTGCTGATATCAAGGGTAGTGACCCTGGGAAATGTGCAGGTCATAGTGGATGGCTTTGCTGCAATGGGATTCCCTAACTGTGGTGGGGCCATAGACAGAACCCATATCCCTATCTTGGCACCGGAGCACCAAGCCGGCGAGTACATAAACCGCAAGGGGTACTTTTCAATAGTGCTGCAAGCTCTGGTGGATCACAAGGGACGTTTCACCAACATCAACGTGGGATGGCCGGGAAAGGTACATGACGCTCGCATCTTCAGGAACTCTGGTCTGTTTCAAAAGCTGCAGGAAGGGACTTTATTCCCAGACCAGAAAATAACTGTTGGGGATGTTGAAATGCCTATATGTATCCTTGGGGACCCAGCCTACCCCTTAATGCCATGGCTCATGAAGCTGTACACAGGCTGCCTGGACAGTGGTCAGGAGCTGTTCAACTACAGGCTGAGCAAGTGCAGAATGGTGGTAGAATGTGCATTTGGACGTTTAAAGGCGCGCTGGCGCAGTTTACTGACTCGCTTAGACCTCAGCGAAACCAATATTCCCACTGTTATTACTGCTTGCTGTGTGCTCCACAATATCTGTGAGAGTAAGGGGGAGACGTTTATGGCGGGGTGGGAGGTTGAGGCAAATCGCCTGGCTGCTGGTTACGCGCAGCCAGACACCAGGGCGGTTAGAAGAGCACAGGAGGGCGCGGTACGCATCAGAGAAGCTTTGAAAACCAGTTTCATGACTGGCCAGGCTACGGTGTGAAAGTTCTGTTTGTTTCTCCTTGATGAAACCCCCCGCCCCTTGGTTCACTCTATTTCCCTGTAAGCTAACCACCCTCCCCTCCTCCCTTCAATCACCGCTTGCAGAGGCAATAAAGTCATTGTTGCTTCACATTCATGCATTCTTTATTTATTCATCACACAAATAGGGGGATGGCTACCAAGGTAGCCCAGGAGGGGTGGTGGAGGAGGGAAGGAAAATACCACACAGCACTTTAAAAGTTTACAACTTTAAAATTTATTGAATGCCAGCCTTCTGTTTTTTGGGCAATCCTCTGTGGTGGAGTGGCTGGTTGGCCAGAGGCCCCCCCACCGCGTTCTTGGGCGTCTGGGTGTGGAGGCTATGGAACTTGGGGAGGAGAGCGGTTGGTTACACAGGGGCTGTAGTGGCAGTCTGTGCTCCAGCTGCCTTTGCTGCAGCTCAGCCATACACTGGAGCATACTGGTTTGGTCCTCCAGCAGCCTCAGCATTGAATCCTGCCTCCTCTCATCACGCTGCCGCCACATTTGAGCTTCAGCCCTGTCTTCAGCCCGCCACCTCTCCTCCCAGTCATTTTGTGCTTTCCTGCACTCTGACATTATTTGCCTCCACGCATTCGTCTGTGCTTTGTCAGTGTGGGAGGACAGCATGAGCTCAGAGAACATTTCATCACAAGTGTGTTTTTTTTTCTTTCTAATCTTCACTAGCCTCTGGGAAGGAGTAGATCCTGTGATCATTGAAACACATGCAGCTGGTGGAGAAAAAAAAGGGACAGCGGTATTTAAAAAGACACATTTTATCAAACAGTGGCTACACTCTTTCAGGGTAAACCTTGCTGTTAACATTACATACATAGCACATGTGCTTTCGTTACAAGGTCGCATTTTGCCTCCCCCCACCACGTGGCTACCCCCTCAACCCTCCACCCTCCCCGTGGCTAACAGCAGGGAACATTTCTGTTCAGCCACAGACAAACAGCCCAGCAGGAATGGGCACCTCTGAGTGTCCCCTGAAGAAAAGCACCCTATTTCAACCAGGTGACCATGAATGATATCTCACTCTCCTGAGGATAACACAGAGAGATAAAGAACGGATGTTGTTTGAATGCCAGCGAACATACACTGCAATGCTTTGTTGTACAATGATACCCGAGTACGTGTTACTGGCCTGGAGTGGTAAAGTGTCCTACCATGGAGGACGCAATAAGGCTGCCCTCCCCAGAAACCTTTTGCAAAGGCTTTGGGAGTACATCCAGGAGAGCCGCGAATGCCAGGGCAAATTAATTAATGTGAAAATGCTTGCTTTTAAACCATGTATAGTATTTTAAAAGGTACACTCACCGGAGGTCCCTTGTCCACCTGCCGAGTCCAGGAGGCAGCCTTGGGTGGGTTTGGGGGGTACTGGCTCCAGGTCCAGGGTGAGAAACAGTTCCTGGCTGTCGGGAAAACCGGTTCCTCCGCTTGCTTGCTGTGAGCTATCTACAACCTCATCATCTTCTTCGTCCCCAAAACCTGCTTCCGTGTTGCCTCCATCTTCATTGAAGGAGTCAAACAACACGGCTGTGGTAGTGGTGGCTGAACCCCCTAAAATGGCATGCAGCTCATCATAGAAGCGGCATGTTTGGGGCTCTGACCCGGAGTGGCCGTTCGCCTCTCTGGTTTTCTGGTAGGCTTGCCTCAGCTCCTTCAGTTTCACATGGCACTGCTTTGGGTCCCTGTTATGGCCTCTGTCCTTCATGCCCTGGGAGATTTTGACAAAGGTTTTGGCATTTGAAAAACTGGAACGGAGTTCTGATAGCACGGATTCCTCTCCCCATACAGCGATCAGATCCCGTACCTCCCGTTCAGTCCATGCTCGAGCTCTTTTGCGATTCTGGGACTCCATCATGGTCACCTCTGCTGATGAGCTCTGCATGGTCACCTCTGCTGATAAGCTCTGCATGGTCACCTGCAGCTTGCCACGCTGGCCAAACAGGAAATGAGATTCAAAAGTTCGTGGTTCTTTTCCTGTCTACCTGGTCAGTGCATCTGAGTTGAGAGTGCTGTCCAGAGCGGTCACAATGGAGCACTCTGGGATAGCTCCCGGAGGCCAATACCGGCGAATTGTGTCCACAGAACCCCAAATTTGACCCGGCAAGGCCGATTTAAGCGCTAATCCATTTGTCAGGAGTGGAATAAGTAAATCGATGTTAAGAGCTCTTTGAGTCGAAATGAATGGCTTCATCATGTGGACGGGTGCAGGTTTACATCGATTTAATGCTGCTAAATTCGACCTAAAGTCCTAGTGTAGACCAGGGCTAAGGGTATGTCTACACTACGGAATAAGGTCGAATTTATAGAAGTCGGTTTTTTAGAAATCGGTTTTATAAATTCGAGTGTGTGTGTCCCCACAGAAAATGCTCTAAGTGCATTAAGTGCATTAACTCGGCGGAGCGCTTCCACAGTACCGAGGCAAGCGTCGACTTCCGGAGCGTTGCACTGTGGGTAGCTATCCCACAGTTCCCGCAGTCTCCGCTGCCCATTGGAATTCTGGGTTGAGATCCCAATGCCTGATGGGGCTAAAACATTGTCGCGGGTGGTTCTGGGTACATATCGTCAGCCCCCCGTTCCCTCCCTCCCCCCGTGAAAGCAAGGGCAGACAATCATTTCGCGCCTTTTTTCCTGAGTTACCTGTGCAGACGCCATACCACAGCAAGCATGGAGCCCGCTCAGGTAACCGTCACCCTATGTCTCCTGGGTGCTGGCAGACGCGGTACGGCTTTGCTGCACAGTAGCAGCAACCCCTTGCCTTCTGGCAGCAGACGGTGCAATACGACTGGTAGTCGTCCTCATCGTGTCCGAGGTGCTCCTGGCCGCGTCGGCTGGGAGCGCCTGGGCAGACATGGGCGCAGGGACTAAATTTGGAGTGACTTGACCAGGTCATTCACTTTAGTCCTGCAGTCAGTCCTATTGAACCATCTTATGGTGAGCGGGCAGGCGATACGGACTGCTAGCAGTCGTACTGTACCATCTTCTGCCAGGCAGGCAAGAGATGAGGATTGCTAGCAGTCGTATTGCACCATCTTCTGCCAGGCAGGCAAGAGATGGGGATGGCTAGCAGTCGTACTGTACCATCTTCTGCCAAGCAGCCATGAGATGTGGATGGCATGCAGTCCTTCTGCACCGTCTGCTGCCAGCCAAAGATGTAAAAGATAGATGGAGTGGGTCAAAACAAGAAATAGACCAGATTTGTTTTGTACTCATTTGCCTCCTCCCCTGTCTAGGGGACTCATTCCTCTAGGTCACACTGCAGTCACTCACAGAGAAGGTGCAGCGAGGTAAATCTAGCCATGTATCAATCAGAGGCCAGGCTAACCTCCTTGTTCCAATAACAACGATAACTTAGGTGCACCATTTCTTATTGGAACCCTCCGTGCTGTCCTGCCTGAAATACTCCTTGATGTACAGGCACCCCCTTTGTTGATTTTAGCTCCCTGAAGCCAACCCTGTAAGCCGTGTCGTCAGTCGCCCCTCCCTCCGTCAGAGCAACGGCAGACAATCGTTCCGCGCCTTTTTTCTGTGCGGACGCCATACCACGGCAAGCATGGAGCCCGCTCAGCTCACTTTGGCAATTAGGAGCACATTAACCACCACACGCATTATCCAGCAGTATATGCAGCACCAGAACATGGCAACGCGATACCGGGCGAGGAGGCGACGTCAGCGCGGTCCCGTGAGTGATCAGGACATGGACACAGATTTCTCTGAAAGCATGGGCCCTGACAATGCATGCATCATGGTGCTAATGGGGCAGGTTCATGCTGTGGAACGCCAATTCTGGGCTTGGGAAACAAGCACAGACTGGTGGGACCGCATAGTGTTGCAGGTCTGGGACGATTCCCAGTGGCTACGAAACTTTCGCATGCGTAAGGGCACTTTCATGGAACTTTGTGACTTGCTTTCCCCTGCCCTGAAGCGCATGAATACCAAGATGAGAGCAGCCCTCACAGTTGAGAAGCGAGTGGCGATAGCCCTGTGGAAGCTTGCAACGCCAGACAGCTACCGGTCAGTTGGGAATCAATTTGGAGTGGGCAAATCTACTGTGGGGGCTGCTGTGATGCAAGTAGCCCACGCAATCAAAGATCTGCTGATATCAAGGGTAGTGACCCTGGGAAATGTGCAGGTCATAGTGGATGGCTTTGCTGCAATGGGATTCCCTAACTGTGGTGGGGCTATAGACGGAACCCATATCCCTATCTTGGCACCGGAGCACCAAGCCGCCGAGTACATAAACCGCAAGGGGTACTTTTCGATAGTGCTGCAAGCTCTGGTGGATCACAAGGGACGTTTCACCAACATCAACGTGGGATGGCCGGGAAAGGTGCATGATGCTCGCATCTTCAGGAACTCTGGTCTGTTTCAAAAGCTGCAGGAAGGGACTTTATTCCCAGACCAGAAAATAACTGTTGGGGATGTTGAAATGCCTATATGTATCCTTGGGGACCCAGCCTACCCCTTAATGCCATGGCTCATGAAGCCATACACAGGCAGCCTGGACAGTGGTCAGGAGCTGTTCAACTACAGGCTGAGCAAGTGCAGAATGGTGGTAGAATGTGCATTTGGACGTTTAAAGGCGCGCTGGCGCAGTTTACTGACTCGCTTAGACCTCAGCGAAACCAATATTCCCACTGTTATTACTGCTTGCTGTGTGCTCCACAATATCTGTGAGAGTAAGGGGGAGACGTTTATGGCGGGGTGGGAGGTTGAGGCAAATCGCCTGGCTGCTGGTTACGCGCAGCCAGACACCAGGGCGGTTAGAAGAGCACAGGAGGGCGCGGTACGCATCAGAGAAGCTTTGAAAAACAGTTTCATGACTGGCCAGGCTACGGTGTGAAAGTTCTGTTTGTTTCTCCTTGATGAACCCCCCCCGCCCCTTGGTTCACTCTACTTCCCTGTAAGCTAACCACCCTCCCCTCCTCCCTTTAATCATTGCTTGCAGAGCCAATAAAGTCATTGTTGCTTCACATTCATGCATTCGTTATTCATTCATCACACAAATAGGGGGATGACTACCAAGGTAGCCCAGGAGGGGTGGTGGAGGAGGGAAGGAAAATGCCACACAGCACTTTAAGCACAGCACTTTAAAAGTTTACAACTTTAAAATTTATTGAATGACAGCCTTCTTTTTTTTGGGCAATCCTCTGTGGGGGAGTGGCTGGTTGGCCGGAGGCCCCCCCACCGTATTCTTGGGCGTCTGGGTGTGGAGGCTATGGAACTTGGGGAGGAGGGCGGTTGGTTACAGAGGGGCTGCAGTGGCAGTCTGTGCTCCAGCTGCCTTTGCTGCAGCTCAACCATACACTGGAGCATACTGGTTTGGTCCTGCAGCAGCCTCAGCATTGAATCCTGCCTCCTCTCATCACGCTACCGCCACCTTTGAGCTTCAGCCCTGTCTTCAGCCCGCCACTGACTCTCTTCAGCCCTCCACCTCTCCTCCCGGTCATTTTGTGCTTTCCTGCACTCTGACATTATTTGCCTCCACGCATTCGTCTGTGCTCTGTCAGTGTGGGAGGACAGCATGAGCTCGGAGAACATTTCATCGCGAGTGCGTTTTTTTTTCTTTCTAAGCTTCACTAGCCTCTGGGAAGGAGAAGATCCTGTGATCATTGAAACACATGCAGCTGGTGGAGAAAAAAAAAGGGACAGCGGTATTTAAAAAGACACATTTTATAAAACAGTCGCTACACTCTTTCAGGGTAAACCTTGCTGTTAACATTACATACATAGCACATGTGCTTTCGTTACAAGGTCGCATTTTGCCTCCTCCCACCGCGTGAACGGATTTTGGTTGAATGCCAGCAAACATACACTGCAATGCTTTGTTCTACAGTGATTCCCCAGTACGTGTTGCTGGCCTGGAGTGGTAAAGTGTCCTACCATGAAGGACGAAATAAGGCTGCCCTCCCCAGAAACCTTTTGCAAAGGCAGAACCGCAAATGCCAGGGCAAAGTAATCCTTTCACATGCTTGCTTTTAAACCATGTATAGCATTTTAAAAGGTACACTCACCAGAGGTCCCTTCTCCGCCTGCTGAGTCCAGGAGGCAGCCTTGGGTGGGTTCGGGGGGTACTGGCTCCAGGTCTAGGGTGAGAAACAGTTCCTGGCTGTCGGGAAAACCGGTTTCTCCGCTTGCTTGCTGTGAGCTATCTACAACCTCCTCATCATCATCTTCTTCGTCCCCAAAACCTACTTCCGTATTGCCTCCATCTCCATTGAAGGAGTCAAACAACACGGCTGTGGTAGTGGTGGCTGAACCCCCTAAAATGGCATGCAGCTCATCATAGAAGCGGCATGTTTGGGGCTCTGACCCAGAGCGGCTGTTCGCCTCTCTGGTTTTCTGGTAGGCTTGCCTCAGCTCCTTCAGTTTCACGCGGCACTGCTTCGGGTCCCTGTTATGGCCTCTGTCCTTCATGCCCTGGGAGATTTTGACAAAGGTTTTGGCATTTCGAAAACTGGAATGGAGTTCTGATAGCACGGATTCCTCTCCCCAAACAGCGATCAGATCCCGTACCTCCCGTTCGGTCCATGCTGGAGCTCTTTTGCGATTCTGGGACTCCATCATGGTCACCTCTGCTGATGAGCTCTGCATGGTCACCTGCAGCTTGCCATGCTGGCCAAACAGGAAATGAGATTCAAAAGTTCGCGGTTCTTTTCCTGTCTACCTGGCCAGTGCATCTGAGTTGAGAGCGCTGTCCAGAGCGGTCAGAATGGAGCACTCTGGGATAGCTCCCGGAGGCCAATACCATCGAATTGTGTCCACAGTACCCCAAATTCGAGCCGGCAACGTCGATTTAAGCGCTAATCCACTTGTCAGGGGTGGAGTAAGGAAATCGATTTTAAGAGCCCTTTAAGTCGAAATAAAGGGCTTCATTGTGTGGACGGGTGCAGGTTTAAATCGATTTAACGCTGCTAAATTCGACCTAAAGTCCTAGTGTAGACCAGGGCTAAGTGTATATATTCTTGATAACTGCAGATACTCTTTACAATGAAATCCCTGTTCAGGCTTAGTGTTTGAGACCTTCCTGTGCTGACTGATTGCTCTTTAGGTCACACTACTGATCAGCATTTTGATTAATGGTTTTATGTTTAAAATACTATGACAGCATAACTGGTAAAAGCAACATGACTAACTCAGTCTGGTGAAATAATTTCTCTCGCTCCATCATAATGGGCTTTGATGGCAAAGTGAGAGAGAGAAAGGAGGGGCTGGAAGTGTCTTATCTAATCCATCCTCTTACATCAAGCAGTGACTATTGTTTCCAGAAATTGTTTCTAGCCTTTCTAGTGCACCAAAAGAGGCTGTGCCAGAGCTACCTCACTGTGGGCAAAATAAAAATAGCTTATTCTTTGACACCTGCTATCATTTTCTTCCTAATTGAGAAAAGCCTGGAATAGAAAAACAGAAGTATACTATCTGTACAACACCTTCAGCTAATTCCCTTCCTTAGTATGATAGGCGCATACCATTTCTCCCCCCTCTCCCCCCGGAAACAGTAGTTTCATTGTGAGTATACACAAGTTGGGAACAAATTCTGCTCTCAGTTTTTCTGTGCAAGCTTATTGACTTTAATGGAGGGCACGAGTGCAAATGAGGGAAGAGTCCAGTACTTGGAAAGGACTGTCTGGGGCTTGAAATACACACATACCAAGGATTCTTCCCTTAATTTTCCCTGGATGTGGCATTGTTTTTTGGGGGGTTTCACGCTTGCACATTCCTCTTCACCTGCCAGCAGAATTTCTGTTCTGTGTCTTCTTGGAAATCCGGTGTACTTCTGATACCCAAAATGCTTGGGATATAACAAGCAAGAACCAAGAAAAGCCTCTTCTTTCTCCTATTTCCATTCCATACAGCGTATTGAAATTGCTCACAAAGATGCCGGTTATTGCCTTTGCTCCTTGAAATACTGTCCTTGTATAGTGTCCTCACCCTTTACTCAAAGGTTTAGAGGGATTTTTGGCGGTGATGTCTCTTCCATAGGAAGCGTGGAGAGTGTTGCTCCCACACACATTCAGGAATTTTGGGAAATGAGAACTGGTGTAATTGTCTCTCCTGGGGAAAGTTTGAATCAGGGTCAGGTTTGTTTGAACAAGACTTATTTCCAGTTTATCCCTACCACTTATGCCTTTTCAAATAGTGACCAAGATTTATTCTTATTATTAATCATGTTTATTACAATAGTGCCAAAGTGTCAAGCTAGAGTGAGGCCACATTATGCTGGGCACTGCGCAAACAACACGGAGTAGTGGAGGATCCATGTCCTGAGAGTTTACATCTCTCACCCCCTTGATTATCATGCACATTGTAGGGAGAGTGGTCACTTTGGATGAGCTATTACCAGCAGGATAGTGAGTTTATGTGTGTGGTTTTTGGGAGGGGGGTGAGGGGGTGAGAGAACCTGGATTTGTGCAGGAAATGGCCCAACTTGATTATCATGCACATTGTGTAGAGAGTTGTCACTTTGGATGAGCTATCACCAGCAGGAGAGTGAATTTGTGTGGGGGGGTGGAGGGTGAGAAAACCTGGATTTGTGCTGGAAATGGCCCAACTTGATGATCACTTTAGATAAGCTATTACCAGCAGGACAGTGGGGTGGGAGGAGGTATTGTTTCATATTCTCTGTGTGTATATAAAGTCTGCTGCAGTTTCCACGGTATGCATCCGATGAAGTGAGCTGTAGCTCACGAAAGCTCATGCTCAAATAAATTGGTTAGTCTCTAAGGTGCCACAAGTACTCCTTTTCTTTTTACTTTCAACTAGGTTTCTCTCTGTCGTAGCAGGTTTCCCTCTGTTGGCCTTTCTGATGCCATTATTTCACTAGCTTCAGTCATCATAGAGTCTTCCGGTCTGTTCAGGCCCTGGATTTCTGATGTAAACAAAACAGAACAATCCTTTCACAAGCCTTGCAGCCCTCTCTACATCATGAAGAAGCAAAACAGTTAACAGATCCCACTATTCCCCCCTCCCCTTTTTTTTGTATTAATGAAAATAATTACAAGAGTAATAATAAAAAGGCACCTATACAAAGCTCTAGGCACCCCTGACAGATTTAAAGGGGAGAAACTGAGTCATCTTCTCTTCTATACTTGCCACAGGATGGCAGAGCCTGAAATATAACTGAGTTCTTGAAGCCCAGGACCCTGCTCTACTTGCCGGTAAACACTTTTTTCCTTCATAGTGAAACCTTCAGTGAGATTGTGCTTCTGTGTCAGTCTGTCTCCCTTGTGGCATGTGGCCAGCTGATGGCTGTGTACTTTTCCAGAGGTTTTCTGTATCTGTTCACATTTATAATGAAGGGAGGCAGCTCCCACACCAGGAGCCAAGTTCTCCATGTCCCTATTTCTCAGTGTACAGGGTGCCACTGACCCAGTGCTGGGGGAGAGGGCTCTCCTCAGTAATATTAAAATAGAGCTGTCATTCCTCTGCAGTCTATCCCAACTAGTGTTTCAGTGAGATGTGCCCCTGATGCCTGCTTATGGGACTGGCAGAGTGGGCTGTATGCTGCCAGTAATGGAATCTTTGAGGAGGGTCCCTTAGGGGGAGCAGTGTTACTGACCAACCTAGGGAGGGGCAACATCTGCATGATTTCATCGCCTGAGACAAATCTCCTGTGTCACCCCTCTCACTGATGCATGCTACAGAGGGAAGCCCCCTGTCCCCTCCCCTCAGTGTGTGGCTCTGTGGACCCCCTTAATTCAATTACTATGTTCTGCACTCAGCATCTTTAATCCAAGCCAGGGTCATAGAGTCAGTTTTGCTCTTCCTGGAATGGTTCCAGTAACTGTTCTGAATCCCAAATGAGCAGCCTGTGGGGCTGATAGAAATGACAGTCTTAGGCATCACATGATGGAAAACTATCTACATGACATATAGAACAGGGGATGGTTAATAGGGATGTCAGACACCCTTCAAGGACTCCTGAGGGGCCCTATAAATCCAGAGCACCAGCAGAGACTCCAGTAACTTCAGTATTTTTGGGCTGGGGCCATATGACATTCTGGAGTCTGAGTTCTCATTTCACTCCATAGAGTTGGCTCCGGGGAGCAGAGAGGAAGAAACATTGTCACTTTGCCAGGCCTCATGCTAAAAAGATGACAACTTCCTTCCTTAAAGTTGTATTCCTTTAGTAACTGTGCTGAGAAGGGGGGTACAGAAACAGTCAAGCTGGGAGAGTGACCTTTTGCAGTTAGGGTACCCTGCTGAAAAGGGGAGTGGGTCTCTGGCATTCAGGGCACTGTGTGCCCTTGGCACACTCATGACATTCTGTCATGAGGCTCTGCACCTCTATGTCCTAGTAAAGAAGATAGGAAAGAAGTTAGTAGAGTACAGGTAGGAGCTAGTAAGGAACAGTCAAATGAAATAGAGTCCCATTTAAATATAATACTTGAAGGCAAGCAACTGAATATTGACAAAATGTAAAATTGCTTATATACAAATTCTAGAAATCCAAATATTAAGGAGGGTGAATTACAGTGTCTGGCATTAAATGAGAATATTGATATAATAGGCATTACAGACATTTGGTTGAATGAAGATAATCAATGGAACATAGTAATACCACACTATAAATATATAGGAATGACACAGTGGGGCATGCTGTGAGGGAAGTGGCATTATATCTTAAAGAAAGCATAAATAAGGTAAAAATATTACATTAAACAAATTGTACCATGCAATCTTTATATAGAGAAATTCCATGCTTGAGTAAGAGGTGTGTAGGAGTAGGAATATACTACTGGCCACCTGACCAGGATGGTGACTGATTGTGAACTATTAAGGGAGGTTAGAGAGGCTCAAAAGCAGAAAGCGCAATAATAATGGGTGATTTCAACTATCCTCATATTGACTGGGTACATGTCACATCAGGGCACGATGCAGGGATAAAACTTGTAGACACCATACATTGCTGCTTCTTGGAGCAGCTAGTCCTGGGACCCACAAGGGGAGAGGCAATTCTTGATTTAGTCCAAAATGGAGTACAGGATCTGGTCCAAGGGGTGAATATAGCTGAACTGCTTGGTAACAGTGGCTATGATGTAATCAAATTTAACATCCTTGAAGGGAAGAAAATACTAAAAAAAAAATCACCACAGTAACATTTAACTTTTAAAAAAGGGAACTACACAAGAATGAGGATGCTTGTTAGACAGAAAAAAGCTGTTCATAAGCATTAAATGCACATAAGCAGCCTGGGGACTATTTAAAAATACCATAATAGAGGCTCAGACTAAATGTATTCCCAAATCAAAAAAGACAATAAGAAGACAAAAAGAATGTCCCATGACTAAACAACAGTGTTATGGAGGCCATTAGAGGTAAAAAAGCATCTTTTAAAATGTGGAAGTCAGGCTAAATATAAAAGTATAATAGGGCAGGCCAAGAAAGAATTTGAGAAGCAACTTGCTGAAGACACAGAAACTAACAGTAAGAATTTTTTAAAGTACATCAGAAGCAGGAGGCTTGCCAAACAGGCAGTGGGACCACAAGATGACCAAATTGCTGAAGGAGCATGCAGGGAAGACAAGGCAATTGCAGAGAACCTAAATAAATTCTTTCCACAGTCTTCACTGCAGAGGATGTGAGGGAGATACCTACATCCAGGGCCAGATTAACCCATAGGCTAATAAGGCTATATAGCCTTAGGCCCTCCTATTTTTAGGACCTATTGGTCCAGCAGGGGGCGTGGTCGGGGCCAGATGAGAGGGGGAGCGAGCTTGCTCACGCAGCCCTGCTGGAGGGCTCCTGCCAGCAGGAAAAGCAAAGCAATTGCCTATAGCTTGTAAGGAGCTCAGCCGGGAGCCAGCTGGCAGCCTGCTGCAACACTACAAGGGATCCGGTTCACACTGGTGACCAGACACTAAAAATCTGGTTACCACGGGAACCTGTGCCAGCCGTGGGTGTAGTTTGAGCAGGCATTACTCCCCTCCCCCTCCTCCCCCCAGCTCCACCCACCGCCGATTTCTCTGGAGCTCTGCTTAGCTGTCAGGGAGGGAAGAAGCTCCCTCTGTCCCTCTCCTCTGCTGAGGCTGGCAGGCAGCTCCAGGACGCTGGGTCCTAGTGCCCATCACTGTCATCTTCTATGTGTGCTGGGTTCCATTTCTGGATAACTGGTGAGTGCCTGTGGGGGGGCAGGGCACAGGGTAGTGGGGGGAAGAGGCAGTACCAGAGCGGTAGGGTGGGAAGCTTGCACAAAACCTGCACACACTCTGCCCAGCTCCAGCCAGAACTGTTGCCCCTCCCATGTATAAGGAATGAATTCCCACACATGTGTAGGAAAAACAAAACAAAACATCCCATTCTGGATACCAGTACCTTAACTTTTACAGTACCTTCCATCGAGGGACCTCAGATTTATGATGCACTATGTTCAATACTATATTGAATTGTACTAAAAATCAAAGAAATCCAATTTTTTTCTTTGATGTACTTTACTGTACTGGGATGCACAAGTGTGACCGGGATCCCGGGGGGGCCAGCTGATGTCACTCGATTAGGGTGAACTGCAAAGAATGGGGCAGATAATCCCCAAAGCTGGTGGATATTACAATACTTAGATTTACCGAGCCAATACAAAACAGCTTCTTGATTACCTCACTGGTTGCCCAGAAACCAACAACACAGTTCCCTTAAAGTAACCCAGCCTCAGGCCTCCATTTAGGTACCCAAGTCAAATATGACAAAGATTTCTGAAAACCCTATTTCTTCATATAAAAGCAAAGGTTCTACCAATCCCAAAGGACTGGACACATTATCTCCCAGGTTAATGAATATTCCAGATCTTACCCAAATACACGCTTATAGCAAATTCTTATTAACTAAACTAAAATTTATTAAAAAATAAAAGAGAGTATGGTTAAAAGATCAATATATATACAGACATGAGTTCAATTCTTGAGGTTCAGATACATAGCAGAGATGGTGAGCTTTGTAGTTTCAAAGAGTTCTTTTAGAATTTAGTCCATGGGTTATAGTCCAATGTCCAATATCAAATTCATATTCAGCTGAACTGGGACTTCAATCTTGCTACTCAAACTTCGCCGATGAAGCTTAAGCAGGTCTGAGATGACAAGATCAGGCCCCAAGCCATTTTTATACAGTGTTCTAGCACACAATTAGTATCACCTCTAATTCTCTGATAATACAGGTTTTCACTTCAGAGTTCCAGCTTATTTACCATGAATGGCCCTAATTACCATTCACATACCTTTCTAACATGACTTTAAAGGTTGGCTTTGGATCAGTCAGCCTGCAAGCTGTTTAATCCTTTCTGTCCATGTATTGGACTTTATATAAGATTCGTTATATAACAGTGGTAGCAATAATGATTTGCATGGTTATATTTTAATTAGACAACATCACAACAGGCAACCAAGTTCTTTCCTTATGCTCAGCCTAGTTCCACAGGCCAACACATCTTTGTACTTTCAAGGGGTTGCAAAAGCACTGGAGGAAGCTCAACACACAATGTTGTAGGTTTCTCCTTCCCCTCTCCCTCAAGGATTTTAAATCCACTTATGAGCAGGCTATGATAGAAAGACTGGCTGAATAGGCTAAAGGCAGATTCTGTCCATTTGCTGGTTCTCTAGCAGTTCAATCCATCATAAAAGTACCTCACATTTTGACTTCTTTTGGGTTTCATTCCCAAAACTTAAAGCTAAATAAACCTGAAGTTAGTCCTCATTTTTCTGCCCCAACTCAAACTAACTTTTTTCCCAAGTGGAAAATGTTGGGTAAGTATGGAATGTATGTGATTCGAGAAGGGAATGAGAAAACAGGCCAATTCCTGCTGACAGTTACACCTCTGTAGCCTTATTGACTTCAGAGAGAACAGATTTTTAAACATGAATAGATTTTGGTCCCTTCTGTTTTTTCACACCTGGTATAAGCAGAATCTCATTCACTTTCCTCCCCTAAACTCTGAGCACTTTAAGGGAAAAAAATAAGCAAGGTCTGCTTGATTTACACATGCACATGAAGGGCTAAGGGCAGAGGGTTGGGGTGCAGGAGTGGGTGTGGAGTGTGGGAGAGGGCTCAGGGCAGGGAGGGGTACGGAGTGCAGGAGGGGCCTCAGGGCAGGGGGTTGGGGTGCAGGGTTTGGCAGGGGGCTCATGGCAGGGGCTTGAAGGCTCAGGGCAGGGGGTTGGGATGCAGAGGTGTGCAGGGTGCTCAGGGCACAGGACAGGTGTGGCAGGGGGTTACCTGGAGCGGCATCGGGGTGGCAGCAGCACGCAGCGGAGCTCAGGCAGACTGCCTGCCTGCCCTGGCCCAGCGCCGCTCCTGGAAGCAGCTGGCACCACATCCCTACAGCCCCTGAGGGGCGGGGGCAGGGGACAGAGAGCTCCAGATGCTGCCCTTGCCTGCGGGTACCTCCCCCAAAGCTCCTATTGGCCGTGGTTCCCCATTCCTGGCCAATGGGAGCTGCGGGGGGTGGTGCCTGCAGACGAGGGCAGTGTGTGGAGCCCTCTGCCCCCCCCCTGCTTCCCCAGGGGCCACAGGGACATGGTCCCAGCCGCTGCCAGGAGCGGTGCAGGGCCCGTGGCGCCATGGGGGTGGCAATCCCACAGGCTGGATCCAAAGCACTGACGGGCCGGATCCAGCCCGCGGGCCGTAGTTTGCCCAACCCTGCTGTAGATAAATGTTTGATGACTTCATAATTTTTTTTGCAATATGTAATTCATACTTAGGCACTTCCCTCCCATTAGCCTTAGGTCCCTCATAACCATAATCCAGCCCTGCCTACATCAGAGCTATCCTTTTTGGGTGACAATTCTGAAATAGTGTCCCAAACTGCTGTTCCTGTAGAAGATGTTTTAGAACAAATTGATAAATTACACAGTGATAAATCACCAGGACCAGATGGTATTCATCCAAGAGTTCTGAAAGAACTCAAATATGAAATTTCAGAACTATTAACTGTGGTATGTAACCTATCACTGAAACAAAGCTCTGTACCAAATGACTGGAGGATAGCTAATGTAACGCCAATTTTTCAAAAAGGCTCCAGAGATGGTCCTGGCCTAACTTCAGTACCAGGCAAATTGGTTGAAACTATAGTAAAGAACAGAATTGTCAGACACGTACATAAACATGAGTTTTTGGAGAAGAGTTAACAGAGCTTTTTTAAAGGGATATCATGCCTCACCAATCTGTTAGAATTCTTTGAGGGTATCACAAGCCTATGCACACGATTGATCCAGTGGATACAGTGTACTTGGATTTTCAGAAAGTCTTTAACAAGGTCCCTCATCAAAGGTTCTTAAGCAGAGTAAGCAGTCACAGGATAAGAGAAGTCTTTTCATGGATCAGTAACTGGTTAAAAGATAAGAAACAAAAGATAGAAATAAATGGTCAGTTTTCCACCATGGAGAGAGGGAAACAATGGGGACCTCTAAGGATCTGTACTGGTGCCTCTGCTGTTCATCATGTAATTTAATTATCTGGAAAAGGGTGTGAACAGTGAAGTGGCAAAGTTTGCAGATACAAAATTATTCAAGATAGTTAAGTCCAAAGCTGACTGAGAAGAGTTACAAAGGGATCTCACAAAACTGGGTGACTGGGCAACAAAATGACAGATGAAATTCCACATTGATGAGTGCAAAGTAATGCATGTTGGAAAAAATAATCCCAAGTGTACATATATAATGATGGGTTCTAAATTAGCTGTTACCATTCAAGAAAGATCTTGGAGTTATCGTGGATAGTCCTCTGAAAACTTCAGGTCAGTGTGCAGCAGCATTGAAAAAGGCTAACAAAATGTTGGAAACTCCTAGGAAAGGGATAGAAAATAAGAGAAAATATCATAAATGTCAGTTTCTAAATCCATGGTGTCCCCACACCTTGAATACTTTGTCCAGTTCTGGTCGTCCTATCTCAAATAGGGATAGAGTGGAACTGGAAAAGAAGGGCAACAAAGATGATCAGGGGTATGGAACGACTTCCAAATGAGGAGAGACTAAAAAGATTAGGGCTGTTCATTTTAGAAAAGAGACGACTTGAGGGATATGATAGAGGTCTCTAAAATCATGAGTGGTATGGAAAAAGTGAATAGAGAAGTGTAATTTACCCTTTACCACAATACAAAAAACCAGGGATCATCCTGTGAAATTAATAGGCATCAGGTTTAATACAAACAAAAGGAAATACTTTTTCACACAATGCACAATTAACCTGTGGAATTCATTGCCATGGCATGTGTCATAAATATAAAGCGAAGGGTAACAACCTTTATGTATGCAGTAATATAAAATACCTTTTGGCCAGAGGTACAGAATCCCTTTACCTGTAAAAGGTAAAGAAGCTCAGATAACCTGGTTGGCACCTGACCAAAAGGACCAATAAGGGGAGAAGATACTTTCAAATCTGGGGGGGGGGAAGGTTTTTGCTTTGTCTCTTTGTGTGTGTTCTCTCTGAGACAAAGAGGAGGAGGGATAGCTCAGTGGTTTGAGCATTAGCCTGCTAAACCCAGGGTTGTAAGTTCAGTCCTTGAGGGGGCCATTGGAAATTGGTCCTGCTTTGAGCAGGGGGTTGGACCAGATGACCTCCTGAGGTCCCTTCCAACCCTGATATTCTGTGAACAAATAATCTAGCTCCTACTGAATGGTACATCTAATTTACAGAAATAGTAAGTAAGAGCAAGGAAACATGTTAGAGTATCTTTTATTTTAGCTTGTGAATTTTCCCTGTGCTAAGAGGGAGGTTTATCCCTGTTTTTTGTAACTTTAAAGTTTTGCCTAGAGGGGAATCCTCTGTGTTTTGAATCTTATTATCCTGTAAAATGACCTTCCATCCTGATTTTACAGAGGTGTTTCTTCTGTTTTTTTCTTTATAATAAAGTTCTGTTTTTTAAGAATCTGACTGGTTTTTAGTGTCCTAAAAACCAAGGGTCTGGTCTGTGCTCACCTGGTTTACCTATTTGATTGGTAGATTATTCTCAAGCCTCCCCAGGAAAGGGGGAGAAGGGGCTTGAGGGGATATTTTAGGGAAACAGGAACTCCAAGTGGTCCTTTTCCTGAATCTTTGTCTAACTCACTTGGTGGTGACAGCAGTATCCATCCAAGGACAAGGAAGGATTTATACCTTGGGGAAGTTTTTAACCTAAGCTGGTAGAAATAAGCTTAGGGGGTCTTTCATGCAGGTCCCCACATCTGTACCCTAGAGTTCAGAGTGGGGCGGGAACCTTGACAGCATGTTTTGAAGGGCAAAAGTATAACTGAGTTCAGAAAAGAACTAGATAAGTTCATGGAGGATTGGTCCATCAATGGCTATTAGCCAAGATGGTCAGGGACACAACCCAAGGCTTTGGGTGACCCCAAACCTCTGACTGCTAAGAGGGGAAGACAGAGTGGATCACTCCAACTGCCCTGTTCTGTACACTCCCCTGGAGCTCTGGAATTGGCCTCTGTCAGAGACAGGATACTGGGCTAAATGGACCATTGATCTGACCCAGGATGGCTGTTCCTATATTCTTATGCATCTGTCTTGATCTTCAGTTTCTTTATCTTTCAGTGAGCAGCACATCCCCTTCTGTAGTCTCCAATCTCATGAGGAACTGTCTCCTCGAGAGCCCCGTAGAGTAAGCGCCATCAATAATTTATAAGACAGTGTGCACAGGGGCTGACTGATAGTCCTATCAATCATCTGGTCAGAGTGTCAGATTTTTATTGCACTAATTAATTGTCTCCATCTGAGCTGAACACAACAAGAGGACATTTCAGCTTTTGACCTCCTTCTCACTGTCCTGATCCCCTTTAATTGCAAAGGAAGCTTTTCCCTTTGGCTGAGACTGTGTTCTGCCTGCTGCCAGGATTGGGTTGCTCTGTTGTAGGATTTAATTCAAATAAGTGTCTTTCCTAGGCCACGGAGCTTTGCCAGGCATTCCCTGAGCATGTTTCTTATTTTCAGCTGCTTGGAGTTTTGAATTGAGAGGTTGAAGACAGTACTGAAGTATCTAGCACTGTGTTGGTGCGGTGCAGATAATAAGATGCTGAAGACAATGTTGGATATTTGTTCTTTCAACCTCCTGCAGCTTCTGAGTACTTTCCAACAGCGGTTTGCTTCAGCGTCTAACATTAAACCTCCACCCAGTGCCTTTGATGCTTTTACAAAGGCTGATACAATTAAAATGCAATCAATAATTACAGCATAATGTACTGCTAACGTAATATGAAGACATTCACATGACCCTTCAGTTTTATTATTCTAGTTCCATTTCATACAGACTAATAGCAGGTTACTAATGAGGATTGGTTGGAAGAAGGGAAACCTCATTTTCCAACATCAGTAGTGGCTGGAAGTGCCTGTCTTGCAGCTTCAGCTAAGATTTTCTGCATGGTTTGTGCTTTGAGTATCTGAAACTTCTAGATACAATACTTCTTCTCTAATAAAGATCACTGTCTTGGCTGAGACCTGGGACTCTGCAAGCAGAATAGGTGATAAAGATTCCCCAGTTCAAGAAGAGGAGTTATTCACCTGAAGTATCAGTGGAACAAGCCATTCTTCCCAATGCTTTACAAAAAACCATAAGCTAATGAAAACAAGCCATCACTATTCAATACTTTTAGAGAAGGGGTTTCAACTGAGAGGTTTTAGATTCTCTACATTACTAAATATGCCCTTGTGTATATTTGGAGGAGGGAGCAGGTGGGAGTGAAAAGTCCCAAACTATGGTGGGACTTCCACATGTTTCACAGGTGAATAGAGCTCAGAAATCTTTCTCTAATAATCATCAGCTTACTCATTTTGTTTATCTTCATCCCATTAATTCCTAATTACACTTCTTAGAATATACTAAATAATTCCTCTTGAAGCAGAGCAACCAGACTTGATGTAATTTTTGATCCATCACTCTTAAGAGGTTCCTGCACAATCAGTCCTGGAGTTATTAGTAACCCAAAGTCTGTATGCATGCTTCATTAACAGTAATGACATATTCCATTAGGTCACGGCATGACTCTCACATGATGTGGCCCTTTCCAGAAATCAGCAATGGGCAGCTAACAGCAAGGACTGATAGAAAAAGACATGACCAGAAAACACAGGATTAGTAAATGGTCAGTTTTCAGCATGGCAAAAGATTAACAGTGAGGTTCCCCAAGGAGGTTCCATACAAGGACTGGTGTTTAGTAGATTTATCAGTGAGCTGGAAAAGGGGGTGATTAATGGGTTGGCAAAGGTTGCACAAAATTATTTAGGTTAATTGAGACTGAGGAAGTGCAGAGTGACCTAATGAAGCTAGGTGAGTAGGCAATATGATTACAAATTAAATTCAGTATTGACAAATGTAAGGGATTGTATATTGGAAGGAATAATCTGAACTATTCATGTGCCTTACCAGGATCCAAATTAATGGTAACCTGTCAGAAAAATGACCCAAGTATCACTGTGTTCAACTCAATGAAAACCTCTGTTAAGCCCTGGTCTACACTAGGACTTTAGGTCGAATTTAGCAGCATTAAATCGATGTAAACCTGCACCCGTCCACACGATGAAGCTCTTTATTTCGACTTAAAGGGCTCTTAAAATCAATTTTCTTATTCCACTCCTGACAAGTGGATTAGCGCTTAAATCGGCCTTTCCAGGTCGAATTTGGGGTACTGTGGACACAATTCGCCGGTATTGGCCTCTGGGAGCTATCCCAGAGTGCTCCATTGTGACCGCTCTGGACAGCACTCTCAACTCAGATGCACTGGCCAGGTAGACAGGAAAAGAACCACGAACTTTTGAATCTCATTTCCTGTCTGGCCAGCGTGGCAAGCTGCAGGTGACCATGCAGAGCTCATCAGCAGAGGTGACCATGATGGAGTCCCAGAATCGCAAAAGAGCTCCAGCATGGACCGAACGGGAGGTACGGGATCTGATCGCTGTTTGGGGAGAGGAATCCGTGCTATCAGAACTCCATTCCAGTTTTCGAAATGCCAAAACCTTTGTCAAAATCTCCCAGGGCATGAAGGACAGAGGCCATAACAGGGACCCAAAGCAGTGCCACGTGAAACTGAAGGAGCTGAGGCAAGCCTACCAGAAAACCAGAGAGGCGAACGGCCGCTCTGGGTCAGAGCCCCAAACATGCCGCTTCTATGATGAGCTGCATGCCATTTTAGGGGGTTCAGCCACCACTACCACAGCCGTGTTGTTTGACTCCTTCAATGGAGATGGAGGCAATACGGAAGCAGGTTTTGGGGACGAAGAAGATGATGATGATGATGAGGTTGTAGATAGCTCACAGCAAGCAAGCGGAGGAACCGGTTTTCCCGACAGCCAGGAACTGTTTCTCACCCTGGACCTGGAGCCAGTACCCCCCAAACCCACCCAAGGCTGCCTCCTGGACTCGGCAGGTGGACAAGGGACCTCCGGTGAGTGTACCTTTTAAAATACTATACATGGTTTAAAAGCAAGCATTTTCACATTAATTAATTTGCCCTGGCATTCGCGGCTCTCCTGGATGTACTCCCAAAGCCTTTGCAAAAGGTTTCTGGGGAGGGCAGCCTTATTGCATCCTTCATGGTAGGACACTTTACCACTCCAGGCCAGTAACACGTACTCGGGTATCATTGTACAACAAAGCATTGCAGTGTATGTTCGCTGGCGTTCAAACAACATCCGTTCTTTATCTCTCTGTGTTATCCTCAGGAGAGTGAGATATCATTCATGGTCAACTGGTTGAAATAGGGTGCTTTTCTTCAGGGGACACTCAGAGGAGCCCATTCCTGCTGGGCTGTTTGCCTGTGGCTAAACAGAAATGTTCCCCGCTGTTAGCCACAGGGAGGGGGGAAGGTTGAGGGGGTAGCCACGTGGTGGGGGGAGGCAAAATACGACCTTGTAACGAAAGCACATGTGCTATGTATGTAATGTTAACAGCAAGGTTTACCCTGAAAGAGTGTAGCGACTGTTTTATAAAATGTGTCTTTTTAAATACCGCTGTCCCTTTTTTTTTCTCCACCAGCTGCATGTGTTTCAATGATCACATGATCTTCTCCTTCCCAGAGGCTAGTGAAGCTTAGAAAGAAAAAAAAACGCACTCGCGATGAAATGTTCTTCGAGCTCGTGCTGTCCTCCCACACTGACAGAGAACAGACGAATGCGTGAAGGCAAATAATGTCAGAGTGCAGGAAAGCACAAAATGACCGGGAGGAGAGGTGGCGGGCTGAAGAGAGTAAGTGGCGGGCTGAAGAGAGTAAGTGGTGGGCTGAAGACAGGGCTGAAGCTCAAATGTGGCGGCAGCGTGATGAGAGGAGGCAGGATTCAATGCTGAGGCTGCTGGAGGACCAAACCAGTATGCTCCAGTGTATGGTTGAGCTGCAGCAAAGGCAGCTGGAGCACAGACTGCCACTACAGCCCCTGTGTAACCAACCGCCCTCCTCCCTAAGTTCCATAGCCTCCACACCCAGGCGCCCAAGAACTCGGTGGGGGGGCCTCTGGCCAACCAGCCACTCCACCACAGAGGATTGCCCAAAAAAAAGAAGGCTGGCATTCAATAAATTTTAAAGTTGTAAACTTTTAAAGTGCTGTGTGGTATTTTCCTTCCCTCCTCCACCACCCCTCCTGGGCTACCTTGGTAGCCATCCCCCTATTTGTGTGATGAATGAATAAAGAATGCATGAATGTGAAGCAACAATGACTTTATTGCCTCTGCAAGTGGTGATTGAAGGGAGGAGGGGAGGGTGGTTAGCTTACAGGGAAATAGAGTGAACCAAGGGGCGGGGGGTTTCATCAAGGAGAAACAAACAGAACTTTCACACCGTAGCCTGGCCAGTCATGAAACTGTTTTTCAAAGCTTCTCTGATGCGTACCGCGCCCTCCTGTGCTCTTCTAACCGCCCTGGTGTCTGGCTGCGCGTAACCAGCAGCCAGGCGATTTGCCTCAACCTCCCACCCCGCCATAAACGTCTCCCCCTTACTCTCACAGATATTGTGGAGCACACAGCAAGCAGTAATAACAGTGGGAATATTGGTTTCGCTGAGGTCTAAGCGAGTCAGTAAACTGCGCCAGCGCGCCTTTAAACGTCCAAATGCACATTCTACCACCATTCTGCACTTGCTCAGCCTGTAGTTGAACAGCTCCTGACTACTGTCCAGGCAGCCTGTGTACAGCTTCATGAGCCATGGCATTAAGGGGTAGGCTGGGTCCCCAAGGATAACTATAGGCATTTCAACATCCCCAACAGTTATTTTCTGGTCTGGGAATAAAGTCCCTTCCTGCAGCTTTTGAAACAGACCAGAGTTCCTGAAGATGCGAGCGTCATGTACCTTTCCCGGCCATCCCACGCTGATGTTGGTGAAACGTCCCTTGTGATCCACCAGAGCTTGCAGCACTATTGAAAAGTACCCCTTGCGGTTTATGTACTCGCCGGCTTGGTGCTCCGGTGCCAAGATAGGGATATGGATTCCGTCTATGGCCCCACCACAGTTAGGGAATCCCATTGCAGCAAAGCCATCCACTATGACCTGCACATTTCCCAGGGTCACTACCCTTGATATCAGCAGATCTTTGATTGCGTGGGCTACTTGCATCACAGCAGCCCCCACAGTAGATTTGCCCACTCCAAATTGATTCCCAACTGACCGGTAGCTGTCTGGCATTTCAAGCTTCCACAGAGCTATCGCCACTCACTTCTCAACTGTGAGGACTGCTCTCATCTTGGTATTCATGCGCCTCAGGGCAGGGGAAAGCAAGTCACAAAGTTCCATGAAAGTGCCCTTACGCATGCGAAAGTTTCGTAGCCACTGGGAATTGTCCCAGACCTGCAACACTATGCGGTCCCACCAGTCTGTGCTTGTTTCCTGAGCCCAGAATCGGCATTCCACAGCATGAACCTGCCCCATTAGCACCATGATGCATGCATTGGCAGGGCCCATGCTTTTAGAGAAATCTGTGTCCATGTCCTGATCACTCACGTGACCGCGCTGACGTCGCCTCCTCGCCCAGCATCGCTTTGCCAGGTTCTGGTGCTGCATATACTGCTGGATAATGCGTGTGGTGTTTAATGTGCTCCTAATTGCCAAAGTGAGCTGAGCGGCCTCCATGCTTGCCTTGGTATGGTGTCCGCACAGAAAAAAGGCGTGGAATGATTGTCTGCCGTTGCTCTGACGGAGGGAGGGGCGACTGACGACACGGCTTACAGGGTTGGCTTCAGGGAGCTAAAATCAACAAAGGGGGTGGCTTTACATCAATGAGTATTTCAGGCAGGACTTCACGGCGGGTTCCAATAGGAAATGGTGCACCTAAGTTATTGTTCTTATTGGAACAAGGAGGTTAGCCTGGCCTCTGATTGATACATGGCTAGATTTACCTCGCTGCACCTTCTCTGTGAGTGACTGCAGTGTGACCTAGAGGAATGAGTCCCCTAGACAGGGGAAGAGGCAAATGAGTACAAAACAAATCTGGTCTATTTCTTGTTTTGATCCACTCCATCTATCTTTTACATCTTTGGCTGGCAGCAGACGGTGCAGAAGGACTGCATGCCATCCACATCTCATGGCTGCTTGGCAGAAGATGGTACAGTACGACTGCATGCCATCCACATCTCATGGCTGCTCGGCAGAAGATGGTACAGTACGACTGCTAGCCATCCTCATCTCTTGCCTGCCTGGCAGAAGATGGTACAATATGACTGCTAGCCATCCTCATCTCTTGCCTGCCCGGCAGAAGATGGTACAGTACGACTGCTAGCAATCCGTATCGCCTGCTTGCTCACCATAAGACGGTTCAATAGGACTGACTGCAGGACTAAAGAGAATGACCTGGTCAAGTCACTCCAAATTTAGTCCCTGCGCCCATGTCTACCCAGGCGCTCCCAGCCGACGTGGCCAGGAGCACCTCGGACATGACGATGATGGCTACCAGTCGTACTGTACCGTCTGCTGCCACAAGGCAAGGGGCTGCTGCTACTGTGTAGCAATGCTGTACCACGTCTGCCAGCACCCAGGAGACATAGGGTGACGGTTACCTGAGCGGGCTCCATGCTTGCTGTGGTATGGCGTCTGCACAGGTAACTCAGGAAAAAAGGCGCGAAACGATTGTCTGCCCTTGCTTTCACGGAGGGAGGGAGGGAACGGGGGCCTGACGATATGTACCCAGAACCACCCGCGACAATGTTTTAGCCCCATCAGGCATTGGGATCTCAACCCAGAATTCCAATGGGCAGCAGAGACTGCGGGAACTGTGGGATAGCTACCCACAGTGCAATGCTCCGGAAGTCGACTCTAGCCTTGGTACTGTGGAAGCACTCCGCCGAGTTAATGCACTTAATGCACTTAGAGCATTTTCTGTGGGGACACACACACTCGAATATATAAAACCGATTTCTAAAAAACCGACTTCTATAAATTCGACCTTATTCCGTAGTGTAGACATACCCTTAGTGTGCAGTGATGGTGGTGGGACAATAAACGAGTTTTTAGGATGGATAAAATTGGATAGAAAATAATACTGAACATATTCTAATGCTTTTATACAAGTGGATGGCATGCCTTTACTTGGAATATTGTGTTCAGTTCTGGTCACCCCATCTATATCCGAAGTCTGTGATATAAGCTACTGCCACTCTGTTTCTCCTCTATGGAAGTTCCTAACTCCTGGATTTTGCATATATATAAATTCTTAGTCATTATAGCTTGCCAAGATGGGTGAAATATTGGCAGCAAGGAATAGTTTCCTTTTAGCACAACAGCTGTAATGTCATACAGTAATTTACATACGCTAGCTCCTCTGGTCCAGAAAGACCCCAAAGCACTTTGTAAGCTGTTCAGTGGTGGTAGATCTGAGAATCATTTATTCCTCTGCTCAAACATAATCACTAGTGCACAGACAAATGACACACCTCACAGATCAAGTGCACAGAGTATGGCGATAGTGTCACCTATCTTTGTTAAAAAGTGTCATGGGATTGTTAATGATCATACACACCCTCATCTGTATAGGTCTTGAAAAAAGACAACCACCCAGCCCCACCTGCATTAAACTATCTCATACTCAAAGTAGCTACCTTGAGAACATTAAGGATCAAGACTTCACTTGCTGGGAATCTGAGCCTCAGAATCCAGGTATTTCATACTTGATGCTGAATCTGCTAAACCATCTCCTCCACAATGCCACAAGGGTGCCCTGAGTTTCATGAGCAACCCAATTTACACCCAAAATTTAAAAAAAATCAAAACTATTTGAATTTCATTGCAAACTGCCTCCATCCCCCTAATCTGAAACAATGTCTGTCTTTTCACAGTTACATTTGAAAACCACCAGACAAGATTGGAGAGTTGTATCAGGCAAGTCATAAATGAGCTTGTCTTGCTGACTCCTTTTGTGCCCTGAAAGGCATTTGGAAACCCCAGAGGAAAAGATAGTTGTGTTTTCCAAAGCCCCTGGCCCAGGCCATGTTTACACTGTACAATTCATGATTAATGAGCCTAAAATAAATCCCATGGGGATTACGCTAAAATGAGAGGATACGAAAAGAAAATTAGGGCAGATTCCATTTGAGGATGATTAATAAGGAATAGCCAGACATTGCAACCATCAAGGAAGAGAAAATGTATTTACATATTAAGTTGAAATGACCTACCCTTCATTGTACTGTTCTGGTCTAGGGTAATCAATGTCAGCACCTGGATGTCGGTCCTGGAGGGTGGATTATTTGGATGTTCAGTGGAGCTCATGGGAACCAGGGTAATACTTAGCTGCCACAGTCCAAATGGGTTTAGACCACAACTTGGGCACCTAAAATTAAACACAAAGGTCATGATTTTTCAAAGCTAATGATTTTGGGAACCCAATTTGAGACACAGAAAGTGCTGAGCATCAGTCCTTTGAAAACTGGGTCCCATTAATGTGTCACAAGTTGGGCTCCCCAAAATTGAGAACCCCAGTGTTTAGGAGCTGAACTCCCAGTGATTTCAATAGTAATTAGGTGCCTAAAGACCTTCAAGGATCTGGGCCCACTTGTGTTGAGCCATCCTGTTGCCTTGCTGCAAGATGGCCCTAAGTCTTTGTTTCTCAGGTAGAGGCCGAAGTTTCAGAGGCAAACATGGATGGAACTGTTTGGATTAAAAGTGATTTTTTTTCCCTTAGTGCCTCCTTTTCTACCCACAATTCTTCTTTTCACCTAAAATAAACTTATTTGACAATGTAACTGAAGGAAACTTTCTGGTCTGATGATCCACTGCCATCATTTGATTAGTCAGGGCACAATTACTAAGTGACTCAAGCACTGGCCCACACATGATCGATAAGCAGATCGGGTAAGAGTCATAGATTTTCAGGGGACTTTGCCCTTTGAACAAGTGAAGTTGTGTAATCCAGCCAAGCGCTCCTCATGCATCAATTTCCACAGAAACATGTGACACTACTTGGGTGTAATGTACTTGCCAGGCCAGGAATAATGCACGATGGAGACTTGCTAAGCATGTCACAGTCTGTAAGAAAATGTAGCTATTTCAGGTAACCCGTTTGTGGGTGGAAGTCTTTGGTGCTACACTTAACTGAAGCCAGTAATACAACCCAGCAATGATTCATTAAAGCCATTATACGCGCTGGTCATTTAGGGCCTGATCCAAAGCCCATTGAAATCAATTGCAGTCATTCCACTGACTTCAGACAAGATCATAAATTAATCCACAGGCTGTATTTTGAAACACATAGTATAACAGAAAAAGAAAGGATTGAGAAGTGGGTGACACAAATATTAAAGACCTAGAAAGATTTCTGTCTGAGGAGTCATTGAAAAGATTTGGACTGTCCAGTTTAGAGGCAATGAATAAGAAGAGACATGTTAGAGGTGTACAAAATAATGAATTACATAGAGAAGGTAACGTGGGTGCTGCTATTAATCCTTTCTCATAATACAAGAACAAGGGGATGCCCAAAATACTGTAATATAGTATGTAATTAATCTGTGGAACACACTGCTACAAAAATAACAGAGGCCAAAAACTCTGTAGGATTCAGAAAGGGATTAAATGTTTATATGGATACCGAGAGCATCCACAGTTACATTAAATAGGATTTTTTTTAAATGATTGTCAAGCTGTTTGAAGTGCCTCACAAGTGTGAGTGCCAACCTCAGAGCACCTTATCAAGGATGGAATAGGGCACAAACCCCAAGCTAGTTGTATGTGCTATAATTAGATTTCATCAACCATGTAATAAATATGAACCCCTAAAACACTAAAACTGCCTTAACATGGAGTCACAGACAGTCCCCTTGGGCACTCCGGTCTATCTTGCTACCCGGGCAAGCCTGCCTTTGTGATAGATGGTCCCTTATACCAAAAATCACAACAGTATTCAGGTTACTCCCAGTCCCAAAGGACCAGTCACTTACCCCAGGTCAGTTGTACCTTAGATTTCTCACCAAAAACACTTGCAGCCAGTTCTGTAATAAACTAATTAAAGATTTATTAACTAGGAAAAAGAAATGAGAGTTATTTACAAGGTAACATACACACACAAATGAGTTACAGTCTTAGGTTTCAAAAAGTAATAGAAGCTGCTGTAATGTGCACACTCTATATGTCCTTTATGGCTAACCCAAATGAAGCAACTCGGGATCCCTTGCTTATGCCTAGAAACATTGCCTTCTCCAAATTCCAAACAGCATAGCGATAACAGTTTTTCTTGACAGGGATTCTTATCCCCTTCCTCAACACCTCAGGCTGATGAGATGCGGGTTTGTGCACGTCTCTACTTCATGGGTGTGGGGAGAGCAATCAACAGTGTCCTTTGCCACTGATGTTCCACAATGGCTTGTCTGTTTTCTATGGGTCTTCTTTTGTTGGGCAGGAGGTAACACCTCTTGTGGTAAACTAGTATTTGACTAGTAATGATTCTCTCCTGGCAGCAGGGGTTTACTGTTTTAGAACAAACATTTTTATAGTTACAAAGTAAACACTTAAATATTACCTTATAACATAGGATACAGATATTATAAGTGAGATTAATGCAGGCAGCAACTTACAAGCATTTCATAAAGTCTAAACACTAAACACATTCTTTTAACTCTAATATCTATTTTAATAATGCTAGCACACAGGAGAGCCAGACTGGTTTCTAGCTATGTACTTGTCAGTGTTCAGTGAGGCCTAAGGGACTTGGCATGAGCTGGCACCATGTCTGCCAGTGTCACAGTGATTAAAGATATAAATTCATCATATCTGGAAAGTACCTACCTCATCCTGAGCACTATCATAAACAAATAAATAATATAAACTCTCCTGCTGCAAGACATAAACCAACCACTAACTAATGGGGGCTAGTTAAAAACTTCCCTAGTAGGCAGGTTACTTCGTAATTGTCAACTGGGGGTTTCTTTCACCTTCCTCTGAAGCATCTGATAGTGTCCACTGCCAGAAACGGGAGACAGGAATAGGTTAGACCTAGGATGGCTGTTCCTATATTCCTGTAGTTGGGACACAATGCAAATTCCTGAGGGATATGTTAAGGGTCTTCATTTTGGAGATGGGTTTTCCATTAGGCAGCACAGTTCACATTCAGAATGTTGCTGGTGGGAGGTTTCTATTTTACATGAGTTCAGTGAGTGACACAGGGCAGAATTTTCAGTGTCGTCCTTGTCATATACTTCAGAATGGGCCTTAGACAATGAAAGCAGCTCTGACTCTGTTTTCAGCCAGCAGAGTCTGACTAGAAATGCTGAGGGTGTCTAAATCCGAACGTCAGCAGTTGGCGTGGGCCAGACTGTGGCCTGGACCTGGAATATTTAAGTCCTATTTTCT
Organism: Caretta caretta; assembly: GCF_965140235.1. Lineage (NCBI taxonomy): Eukaryota > Metazoa > Chordata > Testudines > Cheloniidae > Caretta > Caretta caretta. The sequence goes on along the minus strand of NC_134213.1, from coordinate 423,973 downwards.
CAGTACCTACAACGAAATGGGTCTCTAAAGCAGGCAGCTGAAGAAGCAGAAAGGTTCCAGTCATGGCTTTTAAATCAGTCTTGGTGGAAGCCTGTTCATCACAGAAAATAACCTCCTGAGGGCTTGCTGGATTTTTGCATGACACCAGCTAGTTTAGTTCAGGTTTATCTGAAAAAAGTAAATAATACTAATTTACTTGACAGATTTCTACCCAGACTTCTCTTTCCTTTCCCTGCCATCCCATCAGGCCTCATTTGGCAGGCTGATGGGTGACAGGAGTGTCTTGCTGGCAAGAGCCAATCTGTGAGTTGTTGAAAGAGAAATCCAATTCCTAGCTTTTAGTGGGAACATTTCAGCCCTTCAGATGGAGTGCAGACCTTATGCTGTGAATACGTGACCAGGGTTCTATGCCTGACTCTGCCACTGATTCACTGTGTGACACATTACAACCTTTCTGTGTGTCAGTGTCCCTTCTGTAAAATGGGAATATAAACCTGTCATTGTAACATGCTTTGAGATTCTTGGCAGAAAGATGCACTATAAGTGCAAAGTGTTCAGTGACAGCTCTCTGTTGTGCACTGAAAATATGTCCCTAGGTGTAATGTGTGAACGGCTCAGGGTTGGAAGAGTGAGAAGAGACAGAGGTGCCCATGCTGCATAAAAGGTAACCCAGATTTCTTATATGTTACTGAACTGTAGAGTTTTCTCTGGGCTGGTTTGAGAATAAAGACAGAAAAGCTTGGGACAGATGAGAGATCTGTCCAACTGTCTCCAATAAAGCCTTTGCACAGAAGGCAAATAGCCTCTGACTGGGAATAAACCCTTTCCAAAGATGCTCAGATCTAAAACCAAAGAGCATTAGGCTGGAAAAATTAGTTAATCTCACATTTCTGCAAAGAAACAAAGCAATTCCTGCTTTATTGCCCTGACAACATAATGGAGCCCCAGGGGCCCCTGACACAATCAGCCTGAGAGCTGCTAGCACTTATCAGAATTGAGTTCAGTTAATCAAATGATTCTGTTAAAAATCCCATGTTCTGTGTTGGTTGCTGGCTGCTGGTCTGGGTCACTGCAAAACAAACTTAGTTCACAGTCATTTTGAATGGATGGTTAAGGGAATTCATACCCCAAAGTTAATTTCTGTGGCCTGAAAATGGCCCTGTGGGCCTACATTGGGCAGGTGCTGGGAACAGTGATATCTAATGAGAGTAACATCAAATAAAAGAGAGAGATATTTAGGTGCTAATTCAGACCCTGGAGCTGGGGGGAAAAGTCTGATGGTGGGTCCCATAATACCAAGAGGGTGGCAAACAAAATGACCCTCTCTCTAGTTCCCCCGACTAAAATACTTCTTGAGGGAGTTGTAATGTGAATAAATAAGCACATGACTCTGCCCTTTGTGCACTGACAGATGCACAAAGGGCCGTGTCTTTCAGTATATGTCATGTGCTGGGTAGTGATCAGTCATGGGCTCTGACCCTAATATTGCAGATTTTTGGCGCCAGCAGCATTTGTTTTGGGGCACCAGTTCTACAATTCTTCCTCAGCCCCAGTAAAGTAAAAGCCCTTTCCTAATGGCTGCTCTGTCATGACTGGATTTAGAAATTGGCTGCAATAGTGAAATGGATAGAAGTGGGAAGACTTCTGACACAATGAGAGGGTCTGTCTAAAATATATGCCAGTAATTAATAGGATTAACTCCATGGACAAGTGTACTCTCCTTCCAGGAACTGCAGCAAGGTCAATCAAATCTGTCTTGGGCACCTTATGCTGTCACCTCAAACCTCCAACACATGGTCTGCACCCCTGCCAACACAGTTCCCTCCACACTTTAAAATTAGCTCGCTCTCTGTTGCTACCCTTCCATTTGAAGAGCTCCCTTACCCTACCCCTCTGGAGTGGAATGGGAGTTCCCAATAATTCAAGTATTTTGAAAACAGGTACTGAAAAGAATGACTGAAGAGATCATGGATCCTAAGGATTTGAGGTTGGGGTGCAGGCTTGAAGGCACACCACCAGCTTAGAGATTTGAGTAGGCAACTTCCACTCCTTTCAGGAGAGTATGCTAACCTTTGAGATATGGATAGTCTGATATGGGCTCCCTCAATCTCTCCTGTTGAAGCTGTTCCACTTTGGTTATCTACTTAAGATAGATAAAGCAAGCGTGCATGAATGACTGTGTAACCTAGTGATTAAGGTACCCAGGTGGGAGTGGGAGACCCAGCATCCAGTCTTCCTGGTCCAGTGACTATTTATATACAGTAGAACAGCTTCAGCAGGAGAGATTGAGGCCCTCCCTCCCCACATCAGAATATTCTCTAACTCAGTAGAGCGCACTGCTGAAAGATAGAGAGCCCCGCTCAGATCCTTTCTCCCCATCAGGTGGAGGGGGAAAGTGAACCTGGGTCTCGCACATCCCATGTGAGTGATCTCACTCCTAGGCTAAAAGCTATAAGGTGGGTGATGGCACCATGTCCTCCTCCAGTCAGATTTGAATGGGATCCCAGAGGCAGTTCTGAGCACACCTACCAGATAAGACCCCATGGGCGTGATAGGCAGAGGAGTACCTATCTTCCCCTTCATGGGTCACACTGGGGTTAGGTGGGAGATTAGGTGTCCAGACACCTAGACTGAGGCAGCAGTGTGCATGCCCAGAGACAGAAACTTACACACCTAAGGAGCTTTTACAGTGGAACTGTGGCTGTGGACTCCGATGGAGTTAAGGCGCCAGCAGGGTTAGGTGGCAGTTGAGCAGAGGTTTGTGGATTGCAGTGGTGCCTAAAACTGGGACTTAGGGGCCTAAATACCTTTGTGGATCTGGGCCTCTGTCCCTTTGCAAATGTTGCAATGCCTTGTACTTCCAATTGCAGTTCCACCCTGCCCAAGAGTAAAGGGTGAGCAATAGAGAAGGACCCAGTTAAGACCAATAAGTGGCCTTACGGAAAATCTGCTTCCATTTTCCTTAGCTGTGGAAGGAGTGGAGGACTGGACCATCCCTGAAAGCTTTCTAGTTTACTTCTGGAAGTAGATGTGATTTATGTCATTCATTTTACAGTATAGCATCCCAGATGGGTCTCACAGCAGAGAGATTACCCAGTGTGTCACTTGTACTGATATTATTTTTACCTTAAGTCTTACCCTCTGCTTTGTCTCCAAGAAGGGTGATATACATACAGACCAAACAAAAGAGAAGGTAGGAAATGCATAGGTTCTCTAGGGAGGGGCTGTATAGAAAACCTCTAGATAAATAGTCCCCTCTGCTCGGAGTGTGTGCCTAGTGCTTTCCAGGACTTGTGTGTTTATATTGATGAGATGTAGCTGATGTAATATTCACTTGAAGGCTAAATATTACTAATTAACTTTAATTCAGTCAGCTAATCAATAGGACATCCCTCAGTTCTTCATCTATGCACAGACTTCACACAGCAAATCTGCTTGGCTACAATCTGCTTTCAGGTTCATTCCAAGGCAATTCCAAACCAAGACTCATCTTTTCTGTGCATCTGAAGTTTCTGTTTTACTCCAGAGGAAGGTGACTGGAATCTTGTTGCCTCCCTCCCATGCTTAGTCGTAATCCATGCTACCAAATGCTTTCTAGAGCAGAGGTTCTCAACCTTCTTCTTTCTGAGCACCCCTCTGGCAACATGCTATAAAAACTCCACAGCCCACCTGTGCCACAATAACTGGTTTTCTGCACATAAAAGCCAGGGCCAGAGTTACGGGGTAGCAAGCAGTGCAATTGCCTGGGGCCACATGCTACTGGGCCCCCCACGAAGCTATATGGGTCAGGCTTCAGCTTCAGTTTTGGGAGGCAAGGCTGAGGGAACCAGGCTTCAGCCCCATGCAGTGAGGCTTTGGCTTTCTGCCTTGGGCCCCAATGAGTCTAATGCTGGCCCTGCTTGGAGGCCCCCATGAAACCTGCTCGGGGCTCCCTAGTAGGCCCCGGACCCCTGGTTGAGAGCCACTGTTCTAGAGGCTCCAGTCTACATCTCTTCAAGTGTCCTGTGATCCTAGGCATGTGGTGAAACATCAAGCAGATCTGGGTGTGTTGTCTCTCAATGGATTTAACTACCCAAACCCTATTTTAATAAAATTTGTGACCTGATGGGGAGGAAAGAACCAAAGAGTTGCATGTCCTGCAAGAAACAAAGTGGTTTTTTTTAAACCAATTAGAAAAAAGACAAAGCCAAAATCACACAAGGAATTATCTGTTGCACTGACTTTATGGATGACTTGTTCTTGTGCTATTTCTTCTATCCATAGGTAAAGACCTAGTTATTGTTAGCATTTATCAGGTATACCATTTTAGTGTAACTGTTTTAAAGTAAAAAGAAAAGGAGGACTTGTGGCACCTTAGAGACTAACCAATTTATTTGAGCATGAGCTTTCATGAGCTAAGCTTATTCTCAAATAAATTGGTCAGTCTCTAAGGTGCCACAAGTCCTCCTTTTCTTTTTGCGAATACAGACTAACACGGCTGCTACTCTGAAACCTGTTTTAAAGTAGGATAGAGACCCTTTTTCATCTGAATCAGACAATAACTCATTGATTCCAAGAGGGCCTTTGTCCTGTAATTATTTAGTACACAATTTAATGTCATTAAACATCTTTGAGTGGACAGAATTGCTCTAAAAGCCTTAGCTCCAGAGCTCTAATATTAGTCTCTTGGCATCCATCCCTGTGTGTGAAAAGCAGTCAGTTTGTTTACCAGGAATTCAGACTCACATTACAGGGGGGAATTAGCAGCAAGCTATTAGTGTGATTCAAGCACTTAACAATTACTGATCATCTCCTCCTAGTCTGTGGGTAATGGAAGTGATCAGCTGCAAATGGAAAGGATGTGGAGCTATTTTCATGCAGGCATTGAGGACAAAGCACTGTACAGTGTGACCTCTGCTAACCCTGGGGTTTGCGAAAAACCCAAACAGCAAATCACTTCCTGGAGAAGAACTCATAACCTATAAGAAGAGTTTTCCATTAGAGACAAAACTAAGCTCATACTCAACAGAGTCTATCAATTGAACAAAAGTTCCAGCCCTGAGTCCCAGAGGCAGAAGTAATTACCTACTGATTATATTTACCACTCTTTGCTTCTGCCTGGGAAGTAAGAGCAGGATAGCACCTATTTCTTCCTCTGCAGAAATTTTGACTGGTCCCTTGGGAGTCCAGCTGTGGAGTTACCACTTTGGCCCAGATTCTTAAATTTATTTATGTTCCTAATTTCCAAAGATTTCACTGGAAGTTTGGAGCCTAAATATCTTTGAGAAGCTGGGCCTCTGTTCCTAGAGCAGTCACCTTCAAAGGGGTGTTCTCAGAATACATAGATTCTACAGGGATTACTCTGAAAGATCCTTTCCTTTCTAGCAGCTTTGTAGTTGATTGTTGTTTTTAGGTTGTGCTAGTGAGGGGAGGCCCTTCATCTCTTCACTGAATCTTAAAGCTGCAATGTTATCCCACCTGTCTCAAATTCTCTGACACTGTCAGCATGTTTCAAGTGTGGGGAGAGAACATAAAAATCATTTATTGTCTGAACTGAAGTTTAGCTTCAGTTGTTTTTTCACATCCATATGATGCTGATCTTGGCTGTTGTTTAAAGAGAAATTGCAGTCACATATAGCTTGCGTTGATACTCCTGTGTGATCAAATGGATTGAGCACAGGTTTAATAGTCTAGGGCTTCCAAATTGCAGGCCCATCTCTGGCACCATCTCACTGTATGGCTTATGTCTCTGTCTGTTTCCTCACCTTTAAAATTGGAATAACAACTCACCTAACTCACAGGGTGATTGTGAGGCGTACTGTATGTGAAGAGACAGATAAACAGTATTTATAAGTAAATATTAAATTAAACCAAATTAAGGAATTTTTAAAAAGCTTTTAGAAATCTCTGGCACTGCTTCATCTCCATGACTGATGCTGGGGTGGCTGTCAGTGCTCTTGCCCTGAGACTTCCTGGCAGGAGCTCCTGTCTGATGCTGTTCTGTTCTTTAGGTTCCTTTACCACGATCATCCCCATGGTACTTGAGTGGAGCAGGACATAGGGAATGAATGCAAAGGAAAGCAACAGTCTTTCAGAGTTGGAAGATAAAATGTTCTTTACTATAGATATTTTGGGTTTATCTTACATTTTAAAAAATTAATAGAATTTACATTATAACATCTTAGAAAGCTTCCTCCTTTCTCTGCATTTGATGTAAGTCCTGTGCTAGGACTGGCAGAATAGAGAGTTTCTATTAAATTGTTTGTTATTCTTGCAATTATATTTAAGACACATTATGGTATCTTTAGTGATCTCTGTTGCACTGCCCTTTTCATTTAAGAAGTCACAGAGTTGTGATAAGTCCATATGTAGTCAAGAGATGGCGCCAGATTCTGATCAGTTACATCTGAGTAAATCTGGAATTATGCCAGTGACATCAGAGAACTAATCAGGAGGCAACCTCATGACTGTGTCACTGTAACTTCTACTAAAATAAGACACTTGAAAAGTTTATGGGACATTCTTATCTATCTTAAATGGTTAAACAGTGGCTGAATCAGTATTAGTCGCTGAAAAGTGGATTAAGTAAGAAACATTTACTCTACAACTCTGAAAATAAATCTGATTTCCTCTCAACACAAAGGGAGCTGCATTGCATGTGTCTCCTTTCCAACAGTAAGCCCATCCTCAGATCTCTAATTCAAAATTTGTCTGCATGATGGAAATTCTGCAAAAATTTCTCATGGGTACTAACAGAGCAGTTCAGCACCACAATTGTTAGCAATGTTAGAAAATCTAAGACAGATGGGCTGCTAGTGTTTTAAGCACTGTGTATTCTAATCCTGCTCAGAAAAGTTCTGATTTATACAGTATTTAAAACACCAGTGGCAACCAGCAGGCCATGTCAGTATGAACTGTTCTTAATAGGAGATTCTGGGCTATTTGTAGTCCATCCACAGTGCATCTCTTAATGTTGCTAATGTTGGTGGAGCTCAACTGGTGTTTGCTTAGTCAGAAATGTCTGTACAATGCCTAGCACAATAGGGTCCTCAGATGCTACTGGAATACAAATAATAAATAAATCCCTTTTCTTCTTACTTTGGAGTTTTCCTTTAAATAAACAGATTTAAAATTATTCTAGATCAGTACGTTGATGGTTTTCATCAGTGTGTGTGGACAGTATGCAGTTAATGGCTATGAGCCAGGATGGGTAAGGAATGGTGTCCCTAGCCTCTGTTTGTCAGCGGGTGGAGATGGATGGCAGGAGAGAGATCACTTGATCATTACTTGTTAGGTTCACTCCCTCTGGGGCACCTGGCATTGGCCACTGTTGGTAGACAGGATACTGGGCTGGATGGACCTTTGGTCTGACCCAGTATGGTCGTTCTTATGCCTGTGTGTAACTACACAGATGTGTGATTTTGGGGGGAGAGGGTTAGGAGTGGAAGCAAGTATGGGACTGCGGGCAAGAGCAGTTATGCAAATAGCTCTGTGTACATGTGGATGTGAATGTACAGGTGTGTAGAGAAGTAGAGTTGTATGCACACATGCAGGTGAATAGGTGTGAGAGGCAAGGGTGTGTATGGCTGTAAATACAAGGAGAGAGAAGATTGAAGCAAAAAATGCCAGTTGGGATTTCTCTACATTTTCAATTAAAGCGGAATTTATTTAACTTTAAAGCACCTGCCCCAGTATGAGCCAACCATTGGCCCTGGATGTTCAGGATATGAGTTTGCAGTCTCTCAGTGAGCCAGACATTGGGGATGGAAGGCTAGAGTCCCAGTGACACACTGGATATAACAAACAAAATGACAACTGTGTTTATAGTGTTGGTTCTAAGTTGCCCCAAATCAAACAAAATACCTGCCTTTGTGAGAGCACTGTGCATCCGGGATAGCAGGGAAGTAGAATGGGGAAAGCATATAGGTCTAGATCCAAAAAGGGATTTAGGTAACTAATTCCCATTGATTTAGGTACCTAAATACCTTTGAGGGTCCAGGCCATAATGCTGAGGAGAGAGGGGGATGGCAACTGTGGGGAGCACATCATGTATGTATCTATGACGAGATAACTGGCTCTGTGGATGAGGGGAAAGCAGTGGAGGTGTTATTCCTTGACTTTAGCGAAGGTTTTGGTACGGTCTCCCACAGTATTCTTGCCAGCAAGTTAAAGAAGTATGGGCTGGATGAATGGACTATAAGGTGGATAGAGAGCTGGCTAGATCATCGGGCTCAACAGGTAGTGATCAATGACTCCATGTCTAGTTGGCAGCCGGTATCAAGTGGAGTGCCCCAAGGGTCGGTCCTCGGGCCGGTTTCGTTCAATATCTTCATTAATGATCTGGAGGATGGCGTGGACTGTACCCTCAGCAAGTTTGCAGATGACACTAAACTGGGAGGAATGGTAGATAAACTGGAGGGTAGGGATAGGATACAGAGGGACCTAGACAAATTAGAGGATTGGGCCAAAAGAAATCTGATGAGATTCAACAAGGACAAGTGCAGAGTCCTGCACTTAGGATGGAAGAATCCCGTGCACTGCTACAGACTAGGCACCGAATGGCTAGGCAGCAGTTCTGCAGAAAAGGACCTAGGTGTTACAGTGGACGAGAAGCTGGATATGAGTCAGCAGTGTGCCCTTCTTGCCAAGAAGGCTAATGGCATTTTGGGCTGTATAAATAGGGGCATTGCCAGCAGATCGAGGGTCGTGATCATTCCCCTCTATTCAACATTGGTGAGGCCTCATCTGGAGTACTGTGTCCAGTTTTGGGCCCCACACTTCAAGAAGGATGTGGAAAAATTGGAAAGCGTCCAGTGGAGGGCAACAAAAATGATTAGGGGACTGGAACACATGACTTATGAGGAGAGGCTGAGGGAACTGGGATTGTTTAGTCTGCAGAAGAGAAGAATGAGGGGGGATTTGATAGCTGCTTTCAACTACCTGAAAGGGGGTTCCAAAGAGGATGGAGCTAGACTGTTCTCAGTGGTAGTGATGACAGAATGAGGAGTAATGGTCTCAAGTTGCAGTGGGGGAGGTTTAGGTTGGATATTAGGAAAAACTTTTTCACTAGGAGGGTGGTGAAGCATTGGAATGCGTTACCTAGGGAGGTGGTGGAATCTCCTTCCTTTGAGGTTTTTAAGATCAGGTTTGACAAAACCCTGGCTGGGATGATTTAATTGGGGATCAGTCCTGCTTTGAGCAGGGGGTTGGACTAGATGACCTCCTGAGGTCCCTTCCAACCCTGATATTCTATGATTCTATGTAGGGGCTAGAAAAGAGGATACAGAGTACTCAGGGAACATCGCATAGGGGCTTGCTAGCCCAACATTCTTCTGAACTCCTTGCATGTGTTTTATGCATGCTGTGGGACACTGGGACAGCAACCACTTCTCCTCTCACCACCAATCTTTGGAGAAGGCAACTTCTGCTATACTGTAATAAGGAAGTTTCCAGGGAACTGCCAGCCCCTGCATGTCAGTGTCCGACCAGTGCATGGCCAAATGGAGCCCAGGGAATCCTATAACATTGCCTTCCTCAGCTTGATTATGGAGGTGTAGAAAGCACATTGGGGGGTCCATGCTCCCGCTTGATCCAAGCAGCCAGGTGCCAGTGCATAGTGGGACATCTTGTCATCTGTAGATGAGCCCTCTCTGTTAATGATGGCAGTGGCTGTGACCTTCTCCAATGTATGGAAATTAAGTGCAGCCCCTCTGCTGGGCAATGTGTTGTCCCTGCTTCTTGCTGCAGCAGGAAGAAATTAATTCCTCAGTGAGTGGGCACAGAGAAGACTGGGATTCAAAGTGGAAATATGAAATGAAGGACATTTCAGAGGTGCAGTGGAGAGATGTAATTTGTGCATCCAGAGATGAGGGATGCTATGGTACTCAGGTATCTGGAATCCCATGCACCGCTACAGGCTGGAGACCGACTGGCTAAGCAGCAGTTCTGCAGAAAAGGACCTGGGGATTACAGTGGACGAGAAGCTGGATATGAGTCAGCAGTATGTTCTTGTTGCCAAGAAGGCCAACAGCATATTGGGCTGTATTAGTAGGAGCATTGCCAGCAGATTGAGGGAAATGATTATTCCCCTCTATTTGGCACTGGTGAGGCCACACCTGGAGTATTGTGTCCAGTTTTGATCCCCCCCATGACACAAGGGATGGGACAAATTGGAGAGAGTCCAGGGGAGGGCAACAAAAATTATTAGGGGGCTGGGGCACATGACTTACAAGGAGAGGCTGAGGGAACTGGGGTTATTTAGTCTGCAGAAGAGAAGAGTGAGGGGGGATTTGATAGCAGCCTTCAACTATCTGAAGGGGGGTTCCAAGGAGGATGGAGCTAGGCTGTTCTCAGTGGTGACAGAAGACATAACAAGAAGCAATGGTCTCAAATTGCAGTGGGGAAGGTCTAGGTTGGATACTAGGAAAAGCGATTTCACTAGGAAGGTGGTGAAGCATTGGAATGGGTTACCTAGGAAGGTGGTGGCATCTCCATCCTTAGAGGTTTTTAAGGCCTGGCTTGACAAAGCCCTGGCTGGGATGATTTAGTTGGTGTTGGTCCTGCTTTGAGCAGGGGATTGGACTAGATGACCTCCTGAGGTCTCTTCCAACTCTACTCTTCTATGATTCTAAGTGACACAACACAAGATTCCCTTTCTGAGGGACAGGAAGGAATGGAACACAGGGATCAGTAGAGAGGTCTGACAGCTGCACATCCATTCCAGGAGCATAACATTTGCCCAGCTTCATTGTATCTTCCAAAGCCACACACCACCTGTGTGCAGAGGAGCTGCTCCGAGTTGGGCTGCCAGCTCTCCTGAAAACATAAGCTTCCCTGATAAGGCAGCTCTTTCATACAATTGATTGTGGACTAGTAACCTGCACTCAGAAATCAATATTCACTTGGACAACACATTTTTACAGGCCACTGCAGCACAGCAGAATAGCAGTTACACAACACACATGTTTACACCCAGAATAAATAGGTCATAAAATGGAACCTGGCAGAGAGGAGGGAGACTGTGGAGGGGGCAAAGGGGTATGTGAAGGGACACTAGGTCAGTGCAGCTGCCTGAGGTCTTTGCACTGCAAATCAGCACAGTATATCCCTAGGGAGCTGTGGTGGGTACAGCTGAATAAGCCTGCATGCTTTCTCTTAGAAGTCCTAGAAAAGCATGGCCTAGCCAGGCAGTGTCATGGAATGCTGAACAAGGTTTAATGGGACTGAGTGAAGAAATGGAGCTGAAATCCAAGGGTACATCTCTTGCTAGCACTAAGAGTGGAAGATATGGATGGCTGAAAGGGACAAGAAACAAAAGCAGAGGCCAGAGCCCAGCTTCCTTGCTTTGGCTCTGGGGTGGTTTTCTTTTATAGGCTTAAAATAATGGATTTGAAAAATGATCAAAAGGGTCCTGAACAGAACCCAGAGCTGGTATTTACAGAGGAATGTATGGGTCAGTTTGCCTTGCTCTGCTCTCAGAATACCATAGAGTTAGGTCTCTGCCCCCTGGGGCACCAGTCTGCTGCTTTCTGCTCTAGAGGGAAAGCACCAATTGGCCGTAGGTACCTGCAGGAGCCCCTCCTTTTCCTTCATTCAAAAGGCAAACGCTGTTTGGACAGATTTTTGACTAGCTTTGTTTTTAGAACAAGCAAACAAAATAGTGCCCTAAAGTCTCCCAACTGGCTACTCTTCCTCTTGCAGTGCTAGGAGTGGGGGAAGGAGATAGTGTTGGACAACCAGCCCCTGCAGTTCTAGCTGCAGAAGGAGCTGAGTGAAATAGGAGAAGGCCTTCCTGTTCTGGGGGAGACTGTTCAGTTCCTCTTCTCTGGAGGTCTTCAGTTCCCCAAGGGGGAGTTAGTAGGACAATATCTGGGTGCAGAGTGACGAGAATTATGTGGAAGGGACAGATGCCTGTTGTGCCAAGTTAAGGTGGGCTGAGCAGGAGCAGGAGTAGCAGCAGGGCCATTGGGGGCCAGGAAACACCAGCTCCAGAATATACAGAGGAGGCCATGGGCATGCTGTTGTATTCAGAGATGTCTGGCCATGTCTTTGTCTTGGTGACCTGGGAAGGGAAAGGGAGAAATTAATTCAAATTGGATCGAGTTCACTCAGGCCCCTGGCTGCAGGATCTCCCATTCTGAGATTAGCACTGAGGATTTGGGAACCTCCCATGCCAAGTAATATGGCTCTTGCCCCTACACACTGGCCCCTCTGCTAACCTATGGGATGGAGCAACTAGAATGGCGATGGGGAGGGGGTACTTTTCTGAGGCTCTGATACATGCACAGCTCCCTCTTTCAGGTGTCCAGAGCTGCTTGTTTCTCTGATGCTAGTTACTTTCTCTATGCTACTTCACTGGGTGCTTTGTGAAGGTAGAAAAGTAATTCATACCTGGCACGTTTCTGAAGCAAGAGAAGTGTTGGTGCTGTCCCCCTGGAAACTCAGGGAAGGCATGTGAAACAATCCTTCCTGCCCCTCCAGAGTTGCCTGGCTCAGATGCATCTGAGACTGAATTGTGTTTTCTGCAGGTAGAAGTCAAACAAATGTCTAAGAAGGTGCTTTCCGGATTTGCTCACCTTGGAATATAGCTCTCCCCGAAGGGCTACCCTGGGAAGCTCACATGTTGGAGTTTGTAAGGGTGATTTTGCTTTGATGAGTGTAAATATTGTATGCAGTGGCATATTACTGTGGGGAGTGGACATGTGGTGGATAAAGCATCACAGAGCAGACTGCAGGGACCAATCTCGCATGGTATCTGGGGTGCAGTGGATTGGTCTGAATGGGGTTTTTCCACCTCTACTTTCTGTCATCCTAAGGGGGTGTGTCTGAGGTGGGCAGTGTGAGTGGGCTGGAGCTGTTCTATTGGGATGAGATTTCGCTATATAGTACTATATACACAGAAAATACATTAATATTAAACAATTATATAGTGATGCTTGTTTCTTTATTTGATGCCCTTTGGAAGCTTTTACAGTCATAAAATATTTAAATCTTAACAAAGCCCATTGCTGGGATGCCAGAGATAGTTAAGGGGAATAGGGGCTCTGGACATAGCTACCACTCACAGCTGGATTTTACCCAATCTCAGCCACCAGGATTTGAGAGTTTATTGCTGAGCTTCTGGCCCATTGATATGGTCTGTGCCAGGCTGTGGTGGGTCAAATTGCTATTCATTTTTTGAGCACCAGGACCATACTAAGTGTCTCACAGAGACACCTGAAATCCCAGGTTCTGTCCAGCGAATGAGGGTCAGAGGTAAGGGGAGGTGAGGAAGGACAAGATGATGGTGGTGAGATCATGTGATTATTCAGTAAGCCATGGATATAGTGTGATGCTGGTTTTCTCTCTTAACTTCTCCTACCCCCTCACTTATTATAGGTGAGACTGCAGAAGTGAGTCTCTGGGAGGGGTTGAATGTGGCCAGAGAAGTGACTTTGTGAACAGATCTGGGGATAAGGTGTAATGTGGAAGAAAGTTCAGAGATGCCTGTAAGAGCAGAGAAAGGGAGTATCTAGGCTGACGCTAGTGGTGGAGTAGAGAGGGTAGGGAAATGCCAAAGGAGAGCGGGTTGGAGCTGTAGGTAGGGGCTGTGTGATGTAGGACCTGGAAAGCAGTAAGAAGTTTGAACTTAATTATGATGAATCTGTGTCCCAAGTTGCTTGTCATATAGCACTTACTGAGGCATTTGTTGCTAATGAACATGCTGCGTATCTGGTCACACTCCTCCTGCTGGTTGCCACTATTCTCACAGGTACACCACAGCGAAACCTCTGTGCTGGAGTTACCAACATAGTTTGGTGTCATGGCTGTACCTGTTCCCAGTCCCCAAGAAATGAGAATCAAGATTTGTTTGTATGAAAACCTTTAGGTGGGCTGCATGCAGTAACCCTCTGAGACAGTGAGTACCAGCCACTGCCTCTAACCAGGGCATCACACCATGGCCTTCACACTCATGCTTTGTGCCTCTAGAGTCCCTGGACATGCTGCAGGCTAGGGAGGCCCATTCTCTGGGCAGATTCTATGTACTTTAGCTAAATGATGTTTGTATGTATTACTTTCAATGTATCATGAATTATCATTAAACCTAAATGCGCCAAGGCACAGCTGCCCAGGGAGGAGCTGGGGGGAGGGAGCCCTCTGCACAGAAATGCATGTTGTTTGGGGGGCAGGGAGCCCTCTGCACTGAGGCGCATGCTGTCTGGGGTACTTGAGGAATCAGGTGCAGGAAGGGCCAGGGAGCCTGCTGCACCCCACCTAAGTGGTCCTAACAATGAAGCACACTGATTACTGCCTATGGGAAGAAAGTCGTAAATTAGAAGATGTGTAGCGGAGCGTGGAGACACCCCTACCCCTCTCCAGAAACAGGAGCACTGGCATGCGGCAGTGATATGCTCTTCTACTGTAACTTCCAGTTACCGCTGCCAACAAACTGATGGCCTGTGGCCTGTTTCCAGATAAACATTGTGCAGCTGCAGCCTGGCTATGTGATACAGTTCAGTGACCATGTTAACACAATGAAGACTTTACAAAAAAACAGGGATAGTCTGGAAATGCAGTTAAAGTGCCCACTCATTCCTGGCCTATACAGCTTCACTGTTAGCAGATTCATGTCTATTACAGCTGTCACAGGGAGCGAACCTTGGGATGCTTTGGCAGTTTGGCCACAACCAGGTGTGACCAGGGACATCTTATATCCCAGTGCCCCTGTGGCCTCTATGAAGGCTTTTGCTGGATATGTCACCAACAATGTCCCATCAGGGCTCAGGCAGCCAAACTATGAGGGAATACAGGGTTTAAGGTGTCAGCAACCAAGGACCCTAAGAATGGATGTTCATTTGGATAGTAAAAGGATAAAGTGGCTGTAAAACATCCAGTGGCTGGAATGTCAGGAGTGGCTATATCACACAGCTGGGCAGGGCTCTGCTGCTCAGACACTGCAGGATAAGCAGGCTTGTCTACACTGGCAATTAACAGCACTGCAACTTTCTCGCTCAGGGGGGTGAAAAAACACCCCTCTGAGCACAGCAAGTTGCAGCGCTGTGAAGCGCCAGTGTAGACAGTGCCCCAGAGCTAGGAGCTATGCCCCTCGCTGAGCTACGACCAAGCGCTTTAGCATTGCCAGTGTAGACTAGCCTAGCACCTTTGTAAGAAGCAAAATAGATTTGGTATAAGAGAATTGGGGGTGATGCTGCTATCTCGTCAATGGCGGGAGAATTGGAGAATATATAGTCTCTGGCCTTGTAGGTGTCATAGATATTATGGATGCTAAATGAGTTCCTCTTTAGGCTCTGTCTACACTGGGTCAGGGAAAACACCAACATAGGCCAGCCTCAAGTGTCTTCAATACCATGACCTTAAGCTCTGATAAGATCAGGGCCTGGACCTTGCCAGTCCTCAGCTCCATACACCTTCAGGCACACCCTCTTGTCACTCCCTCTATCCCCATGTATGCCTGAGAGCATGCTCCTCATCAAGCCTTCTTATGTTCCCCTTTGGTCACCACTTACCAATCATCCCCATGTAAGCCTGCAGGCACGCAGCATGGTTGTGCTGAGAACAGCCATCTGGGGATATGCCTGCAGGCTGACAGTTCTGTTGGAAATCAGCCAGTCGGGATCTGTAGGAAGAAGAAGAAGAAGAGCATGAGAGTCAGGACTGCCCTTTTCACTGGGCTAATGCCCCTTGCTGACAGACGTACTTGCAGATATGGTCTTTGATACAGGAGTCCAAAAGAAGGAGGCAGTTGGGTTTGATGCTGTCCTGGAAGGAGCACTCAGGGACAATGGTTTTCCGGCGTCGCTCCCCACAGAGCTCATCTTGACATGGACAGAACAGGAGCCTCTTGGTGAAATCCTCAGGGACCTTCTCAAAGAACTGTCGTAGCCTTTTGTGGCACTTTCGCTGGTCACAGGTGCCTCCAGACTCTGCCCCCTTGGTGCAGCTGGATGCATAATATGTGCGCAGATGGACACATTTCTTATTCAGACTGCAGAAGTGAGTTGCTTTCAGGCAGGGATTTGCACTGTCCCCTGCTAGATGTGAACCTGAAAAGCCAACAGAAACCCAGGAACAGTAAATCCCAGAGGAGATTTTAGGTGTGGGCAGGAGGAGCTGCAGGCTTCTGCAGCCCCTGGGAGAGGGCAGGCTACCATCCTCTGTTACACTGCAATTTAGTGATCACTCAGCAGAGATTCACAGGAAAACGGGAGGGGCATCAGGCAAGCTGACTCTGCTCAGTGCTAATGTGATTCAGGCCTAGTCCCAAGGCGTGCGGACACCTGAACTAGCCTTGCTCTTTGGAATGTGGTTTGGTGAGGGTGGGGGGGTGTTTGTGCTTCACTGGCTCGCACCTATGTCTGTTATGGCTCACTCGTTGCCTTATGAAGCAGGAGGAGTTACTCTCCTTCCTCTATGACTGCTGGGGAACAGTGTCTGAAAACAGCATTTAAACCTTGTTCTGGGCCCAGGTAAACAGTTTTCAAACATTTGTCCTGCTAGTGAAGAGGACAGTGATAAGGGAAAAAGATTATATCTAAGGTCATGTAAAGTGGTGGTGAACTCCAGCTGAACATAAAGGTCTATGAAAAGAGTTCAGGGCTTTGTTGGCAACAATGACAAAAAAGTTATAGATATATCTTTGGTGAGATTGATTCGATTCCGTTATTTGAACAAATAAAAAGAATTGCTCAATGAAATAAACCCATATCCTGACACACACTCCTTTTGAGGACAGCAATGAAAGATATATATGGTGTAAAGAGCAGTAAACTGAATGGCACATATGCTGGTTTATGCCACTGACATTCTAGCAGTTCACTGGAAAAAATTGTGAACTACCATAAGTAACATACATTGTAAAAAGAAAAGGAGTACAAGGCTGCTACTCTGAAACCATACATTATAAAATTATCTCTCTGGTCATAAATATTCCTAATTGTTCTTAGTTAAGTTTACAAACTAGAAGGCAACTCAGGGAACACTAGACATAAGAACAGCCATACTGGGTCAGAACAAAGGTCCATCTAGCCCAGTATCCTGTCTTCTGACAGTGGCCAATGCCAGGTGCTTCAGAGGGAATGAACAGAACAGGTAATCATGAAGTGATCCATCCCCTGTCACCCATTCCCAGCTTCTGGCTAACAGAGGCTAGGGATACTATCCCTGCCCATCCTGGCTAATAGCCATTGATGGATCTATCCTCCATGATATGGGCAGGCCATAAGAAGGCCTAAATCAGAGGTAGGTGCTTTTTTAGTAATGTATATTTTCTTTTTAGTTGGGATGTCTTATAGAGAAATTGCGGTACACCAAATATCAGAGCATATGGAAGATTTTTTCTGTCTGGTAATGCTTTTTGGAATAAGTGGATATTGTCCAACGGAGAGGGAATCTCACCTGTCTGTTAACTAAATCTTTGATTTTTCTAAACAAGCTAAAGGAAAATAAAAATAATGGAGAAAATGCCAATATTTATTATATCTTAATAGTTTTAAAAATTCTGGATTATGTATAAAATGGAAATTGTTAGACTTGTTTCCTTGTTGGGCTTTCCTTGATGCATTCCATTCTTCTGACTCTGTCCCTTTAATCTCTCCGAACTGGTTACCTTTTGGATAGCTTCACTTACAGGCAGTGGGATCTACGGATCCACCCCACTCTCTGACATGCTGACTCCAAAAGCTTCACCTGTCTATCTCAGGTCCTCTGGAGCCAATATTCCCCTGACCAGTTTTAACGGGGGTGCTGCCTCAAAATATTTTCCCTCTTAAAAATCCTCAGCGCAGTAGGTGGCCCCTGAGAAAGGAAGAAAAAGGGGAAAATGTGTACCTGTCATGATCCCTACCTGAAACCAAAGCTGCCAGTTTGTTGTAGTCAATCTTCCAGGGTTCTTCATTTGCTGGATCCTCATAAGGAGAAGTCTCCAAATTGAAATAACCTAGGCAAGGTGAGACACACATTCAGGGATGTGGGGCGGGGGGGGGAGAGGGGGACACACTGGAACCAGCTTCTCCTTTTAGAGAGACTTTCATGCACACACAAAACATATCTGGTTGCACCCACAGGACTGGAGTTCATCCAGAAACACACTGCTTTACTCAAGAACCAGGCAGAGCCAGCAAGAGCAAACCATGGCCCCGACCTATCAGAGATACTGTTGTGTTACTAAGCAGCTTTGACATGGGAGTCACTCATTGGCTTCTCTGTGTCCAGGATTAGATCTAGTTTTCATTTGTTCCTTTTCAGTCTCAGCATTCATGAGGATATGTGCACTGACCCTTTAAAATTACAGCAGGGAGGGGGGGAAGTTTTAGGCAGAAGCTTTTTACAGTAAAGCAGTGAGACAGCAGCTTTCAGGATAACACTGTTTTTCTCATTTTAATTAATCTCTTGCTCACTGCTGGACAAAACCAACTTTCTGTGTTTCTTTAGGTTGCAGCGTAACCTCCCTTCTCACCCTACCCCTCTCTCTGACCCTCTGTAGTCCTGTTGGTTAGCCTGAGGGTCCAGCCCCAGAATTGTTTCATGAACATAAACTCACCACCTCATGTCATAAGTTTTAAACCAAAAATGAAATCTGTGTCCAAGCTTTGCTTATTATATTAATTTCTTAAACATTTATTGTAAAGGACCAGTGACTCCTCTTCCCCAGGAGGTGGAAGCCTGTGTGATGTTTCTCCAGCAACCACCTCCAGGGTTGGAGAGTGAGCTGTGGCAGGATTCTCCACTGCACCCCTCTCCTGCCCTTGTTGGGGAGTGTGTATTAATAGCGCAGAGGTTTGTGTCATTACTAGATAGCGTATGAACAATGATTCCATCTCACCGCGAGTGAAGCTGGCGTGAAGAGTCCAGTAGATGCGCAGGCAGAGCTTCTGTCTCCTCATGCGCCGGTGACACTTGCAGTGCAGTAAAGGGCTGCTTCTGAGGTCTAGCTTTGCATCCTGGCACCTTGCTCTGGCATCAGGACTCAGAGGGAGGAAACGCGTCTTATCAAGGGAGCAGTTTTCCAGGGCCTGGTAGGTGGCATTGCACGCAGGGTCCATCAGGCAAATCTTCTCAGCTGCTATGCAGTCCCTTGGAAGAGCAAGGAGGCCTCCTGTTGAAGTAGGGACAGAGTGATAGGGCTTCATTCAGGGAGAAAGCCACACAATAATTGTTCCAGTACCATCACTGCAGGCTTTCTGTCCTATCTCAGCAAGAACATCTCTGCAAAGGCAGCCATGGGAAAGTGTATCTGATCTGGGTGAGATGGAATCCTCTGCCTTTGGTGTAGGACAGGTGGGGAACAAGAGCTCCCTCCCTTTAGAAATGAGAGGATGGACATCAAAAGGAACTCACATTGGTGCAAAGGGATAGCAAGAGATTATATACAAAGCCATTTGCCAGCTTTATAAAAAAACCCTCCTATGGGTGTCTTGCAATCTTCCAAACCTGATCAGGATCAGGGCTGTTCAGTACTTACATGGGACAGAAGATCCCCAAGGAAAACTCAGGTGCTGGAACTAGGTATAAGAGCTGCATTTAAAAAGCCATTTGCAGTACAGAATAACAACTATAGTGAACCTACGACACTTATGAACAATGGTACATATTCTTATGGTAATAAATGGTACCCTTAATATTAACTAGAGATATATCAGTATATATACATTTTTTATATAGGACACTTCTCTCTTCCTATAATGGATGTTAATTGAAATTATTGAATTAACAATGTAGGAGTCTTTGAAACTTGGCAACATTAGGGCTCTTCCACTTAGAGGGATATTATTTGAAGTCCTTTCATCTGTTGGTGTTTTTCTTCTGGAGATTTTTGTGCAGGTTCATTAACTGGCATGTATTTGCCACCTTCTCAGGGTAACTAATGGGAATTAATTACATTGTCATTGTCAGTTTCTATTGTAGCTCCTGTGTGTGAATCTATGTGGGCCATCTCTTGAGGGCAATTGTTCCTTGGTTATTCTTAGGATACAAGGGTTGTGGCGGTTGAGTTGTCCTTATACTTTCACCATGTATAGCCTTGGTGCTGCTCTTTGGATACCTGTCCTTGCCCTCCATCTTATCTTTGTCATTAGGTTGCTGGTTGTACTGTCTGGAGTTCAGGAAGATCTTTGGCACCTCTCATACTATTTGCTGTCACCATCATTTAATTTGTTCTGTCACCTTTTCCACTGTTGCTGGCTTCAAAAGTTTATTTGCTGTAGGCAGTAGAGTCTGGTTGCATGACATGTGACGCCATGCTGGACTGCTGCCCATGCCTTCTAATTTTTCAAGTCATGCTGCCCATGAGTCTCTATCATTCTGCTATGCCTTTTTAGTAGTTTCTTGGCATTGTGACAGTATAGGATGGTGTTTATGTGACCATTGTTTATTAGCACTGTAATGCTATATATTGTATGGAGTGGAAATCTATCCACTCCATACAATATATCCATATCCACACTGTAATGCTATATATTGTATGGAGTGGAAATCTATCAACTGCATGAAAAAACTTGTACAGACAGACATCATCTTCCTTTCCAAATGCAAACAGATGGACATCGTACCAAAAGGACTGAAGGTAAAAAATCCATTACAATCTACATACCACACAGACTATGCTGACAGCTTGTGCCACACGCTCTCAAAGAAACTGCGGAATCACCTGGTCAACATCCTCTACAGCAAACAGGGAAAGATTAAGAATGAGCTCTCAAAAATGGATACTCTCATAAAAAGCCAACCTTCCACACAAACTTCCTCGTGGCTGGAATTTACTAAAACTAGACAAGCCATTTACAATGCACACTTTGCTTCTCTACAAAAGAAAAAGGACACTAAACTTTCTAAACTACTACATGCTACAAGGGGCCACAGCAATGGTTCCCTCAACCCACCCACCAATATTGTTAACCTATCCAACTATACTCTCAGCCCAGCAGAAGCAGCTGTCCTATCTCGGGGCCTCTCCTTCTGCCCCTCCACCCCCACGAACATGATACAGTTCTGTGGTGACCTAGAATCCTATTTTCGACGTCTCCGACTCAAGGAATATTTCCAAAATACCTCTGAACAACATACTAATCCACTAATCCTACCAACATTACAAAAAGAAGGATTCTAGGTGGACTCCTCCTGAAGGTCGAAACAGCAGACTGGACTTCTACATAGAGTGCTTCCGCTGACGTGCACAGGCTGAAATTGTGGAAAAGCAGCATCACTTGCCCCATAACCTCAGCCGTGCAGAACACAATGCCATCCACAGCCTCAGAAACAACTCTGACATCATAATCAAAAAGGCTGACAAAGGAGGTGCTGTTGTCATCATGAATAGGTTGGAATATGAACAAGAGGCTGCTCGGCAGCTCTCCAACGCCACTTTCTACAAGCCATTACCCTATGATCCCACTGAGAGTTACCAAAAGCAACTACAGCATTTGCTCAAGAAACTTCCTGAAAAAGCACAAGATCAAATCTGCACAGACACATCCCTGGAACCCCGACCTGGGATATTCTATCTACTACCCAAGATCCATAAACCTGGAAATCCTGGGCGCCCCATCATCTCAGGCATTGGCACCCTGACAGCAGGATTGTCTGGCTATGTAGACTCCCTCCTCAGGCCCTATGCTACCAGCACTCCCAGCTACCTTTGAGACACCACTGACTTCCTGAGGAAACTACAATCCATCGGTGATCTTCCTGATAACATCATCCTGGCCACTATGGATGTAGAAGCCCTCTACACCAACATTCCACACAAAGATGGACTACAAGCCGTCAAGAACACTATCCCCAATAATGTCACGGCTAACCTGGTGGCTGAACTTTGTGACTTTGTCCTTATTCATAACTATTTTACATTTGGGGACAATGTATACCTTCAGATCAGCGGCACTGCTATGGGTACCCCCATGGCCCCACAGTATGCCAACATTTTTATGGCTGATTTAGAACAACGCTTCCTCAGCTCTCGTCCCCTAACGCCCCTACTCTACTTGCGCTATATTGATGACATCTTCATCAACTGGACCCATGGAAAAGAAGCCCTTGAGGAATTCCACCATGATTTCAACAATTTCCATCCCACCATCAATCTCAGCCTGGTCCAGTCCACACAAGAGATCCACTTCCTGGACATACAGTGCTAATAAACAATGGTCACATAAACACCACCCTATACCAGAAACCTACTGACCGCTATTCCTACCTACATGCCTCCAGCTTTTACCCTGACCACACCACACGATCCATCGTCTACAGCCAAGCTCTGCGATACAACCGCATTTGCTCCAACCCCTCAGACAGAGACAAACACCTACAAGATCTCTATCAAGCATCCTTACAACTACAATACCCACCGCGGAAGTGAAGAAACAGAAGAATGCCACTAGCCATCACCTTCAGCCCCCAACTAAAACCCCTCCAACGCATTATTAAGGATCTACAACCTATCCTGAAGGATGACCCAACACTCTCACAAATCTTGGGAGACAGGCCAGTCCTTGCCTACAGACAGCCCCCCAACCTGAAGCAAATACTCACCAGCAACCACATACCACACAACAGAACCACTAACCCAGGAACCTATCCTTGCAACAAAGCCCGTTGCCAACTGTGCCCACATATCTATTCAGGGGACACTATCACAGGGCCTAATAACATCAGCCACACTATCAGAGGCTCGTTCACCTGCACATCCACCAATGTGATATATGCCATCATGTGCCAGCAATGCCCCTCTGCCATGTACATTGGTCAAACTGGACAGTCTCTACGTAAAAGAATAAATGGACACAAATCAGATGTCAAAAATTATAACATTCATAAACCAGTCAGAGAACACTTCAATCTCTCTGGTCACGCAATTACAGATATGAAGGTCGCTATCTTAAACAAAAAAACTTCAAATCCAGATTCCAGTGAGAAACTGCTGAATTGGAATTCATTTGCAAATTGGATACTATTAATTTAGGCTTAAATAGAGACTGGGAGTGGCTAAGTCATTATGCAAGGTAGCCTATTTCCCCTTGTTTTTTCCTACCCCCCCCCCCCAGACGTTCTGGTTAAACTTGGATTTATGCTGGAAATGGCCCACCTTGATTATCATACACATTGTAGGGAGAGTGATCACTTTGGATAAGCCATTACCAGCAGGAGAGTGAGTTTGTGTGTGTGTGTGTGTTTTTTTTGGGGGGGTAAGAAAACCTGGATTTGTGCTGGAAATGGCCCACCTTGATTTTCATACACATTGTAAGGAGAGTGGTCACTTTGGATAAGCTATTACCAGCAGGAGAGTGAGTTTGTGTGTGTGGTTTTTGGAGGGGTGGGGGGGTGAGAAAACCTGGATTTGTGCTGGAAATGGCCCACCTTGATTATCATACACATTGTCACTTTGGATGGGCTATTACCAGCAGGAGAGTGAGTTTGTGGGGGGGGGAGTGGAGGGTGAGAAAACCTGGATTTGTGCTGGAAATGGCCCAACTTGATTATCATACACATTGTAAGGAGAGTGATCACTTTAGATAAGCTATTACTAGCAGGAGTGTGGGGTGGGAGGAGGTATTGTTTCATGGTCTCTGTGTATATAATGTCTTCTGCAGTTTCCACAGTATGCATCCGATGAAGTGAGCTGTAGCTCACGAAAGCTTATGCTCAAATAAATTGGTTAGTCTCTAAGATGCCAAAAATGATTAGGGGTCTGGAACACATGACTTATGAGGAGAGGCTGAGGGAACTGGGATTGTTTAGTCTGCAGAAGAGAAGAATGAGGGGGGATTTGATAGCTGCTTTCAACTACCTGGGAGGTGGTTCCAAAGAGGATGGTTCTAGACTATTCTCAGTGGTAGAAGAGGACAGGACAAGGAGTAATGGTCTCAAGTTGCAGTGGGGGAGGTTTAGGTTGGATATTAGGAAAAACTTTTTCACTAGGAGGGTGGTGAAACACTGGAATGCGTTACCTAGGGAGGTGGTAGAATCTCCTTCCTTAGAAGTTTTTAAGGTCAGGCTTGACAAAGCCCTGGCTGGGATGATTTAATTGGGGATTGGTCCTGCTTTGAGCAGGGGGTTGGACTACATGACCTCCTGAGGTCCCTTCCAACCCTGATATTCTATGATTCTATGATTCTGTTGGTCAGAGAGACACGCTTTCGAGCTTACTGCGCTCTCACCAGCAGAAATTGGTCCAATAAAAGATATTACCTCACCCACCTTGTCTCAGTTTATTTTTTAAGCAGTCAGTGTGATGTTTAGCAATTTCAGCTTTACTGGATTGAAAGCTCCAAAATCATCCCCATATCTACTGCCACAGACAGGACTCTGGGACTGTTTGAGAGCTGTAGAGTGAAATGGGTTTTGTAACTCCTATATTTTCAACCATATCAGCAATGCAAATTCCAAAGTGAGTTGTACTGGCTTTGTGATGATTGTATGGCGATATTAGCAAGCCTGTCAGTAGAGAAATTTTTTATAATCTAAGCTCCCCTGACTTTGCAACAGTAGGAGAGAGAGCAGTCATAGACAGCCTCTGTTCACAGCTGCCATCACTAGATGAGGCTCTTGGATTATGATTGTCATTTAGTTACAGAATCCAGATGCTCACTCAATCCTGGGGACCCTCACAGGCCCTGCAGTGCAAGAAACCTGGGAGTAAAACACACACTAGCTATTGGTTTGGCTACCAGTAAAATAGATTGTATGAGAGCATGTGGCACTAGTGGTGATGTTGCAGGTCCCAGTGACTCCTGAAAAGAAGCTGCAGCCACTTCCACCTTCTGTTGTCTCCTCTCAGATCTGCCTCTTCCTCTTGTCTTGGCGATAGTAGTGGGACTAGGAACTGTCTCTTTCCCCCAGCCCTGGCTCCCCGGGGCCAACTTTCAGACCCATGAGGAGTCTTTTTACTTTGAGTAATTCCCATATTTGTGGTTAATATTTTGGTTCCAGGAACACAAACTTCTGTAAAATTGGTTCTGAGGGTAATTACTGGACCCAAGGAAATCCAATGAGTTTGTCTTGGCTTCAAAGAATGAGCCTCTTCTGAGCCTGGCAAGCCACTTTGGGGCTGTTCGCAGCTTTTGGGCACCTGCTGCTTTGGGGGAATTTATCAGCTGCTTTGCCTCCAATTGAGTCTTCCCCCTGAGGGTGAGGGGGATAGCTCAGTGGTTTGTCCATTGGCCTAGACAACCACAGGGTTGTGAGTTCAATCCTTGAGGGGGCTATTTAGGGATCTGGGGCAAAAATTGGGGACTGGTCCTGCTTTGAGCAGGGGGTTGGACTAGATGACCTCCTGAGGTCCCTTCCAACCCGGATATTCTATGAACTTTAAATGGTTACAAAACATCATTAAACTGGGGGCAAAACCTAGAACCTCCTTAGCTCACTGATTGACCCTCCGCTGTAGAAGAAGACAAAACATGTAGATAGATGCCTCCGACCAGCAACATCTGGGTGCTGACTCAAGTACTCCCCAAATGCAGCTCAACTCCAAGAGCAAATGCCAATTTTTTGCTGAGGCTTTATTGCCCTAGCACCCCTTTGAGTGGCCTGCAAAGGAACCTGTGCCTTCTTGTGAGATGCTAGCCGCTCCGTGGGCCCTAAGGTAAACAAAAACCCATCAGCCTCCGGATCTGCCAGAATAAACCCCTTGCTAATGCAAAGTTCACTTTCGGTGAAGCATCCCACGAGCAAACTTCAGCTACGATAGCCTCTAATAAAGGCTTGGCTGCAGCGTCCTTACCAATGCGACACCTTCGCTACAAAAAAGGGATGTCTGGGTTTCTCTGCTGTAAATCGGCCACGAAACACCTGCTCAGAGCGCCTGATCATCCAGTCCAGCCCGTTCTGCTCTTTGGCACCGAAAACTGGGTCCTGGCCATAACTGCAAGTGATCAGGATGGAGCCGCAAATCCCAACCGAAACTCTTCGCTGTCGCTTCCGCAAACAGATGCAGAGCCTGCATCACTCTCGGGCGTTGGGCTGAAGTAACTCTTTTGGCCGGGGTGTGATTTTTTAACCGAAAGCACCGCTCGTGAGAACACAGTTACAGTGAGTTAACGCACACGGACAGGTAGCCGTAGAGCCGGGACCCTTTACCGACACTGGGTTCAAACCGGGATCGTTAACCCGGTGTAAAAACTGTCCCTAGACAGGTCGCCACCCCTGCGGGAGCGCTCTTGATGCTGGCTTCGGGCAGAGCTGGGAGACCTCCGCCCTTTGCTTATTCGTACAAAACAAAGCGGCTCAGCGCCAGACCCCGGCTCCCCCAAAGCGCGCTCCGCTCCCGCGCAGCCGTCCGCACCCACCTGCGCGCGCTGCGCCGCCCGAGGCTGCGCCGAGCCCCTGGGCTGCGGCACACGCAGCGGGGCGGCCAGGGGCCCTGGGAGCCGGACCCCACGCAGGCGGAGCCGGGCCCAGCACAGCCCGGGGCCGAGCCGGGGCGGGGGGAGAGAGCCTCCAGGAGCCCGCCCGGGGGATCCAGTGCAGTCCCGGAGCCCCGGGCGGAGCAGGCTGCCCGCCCCCCGCCGGGGCACCTGCGGGCGCAGAGGAGCGAGGCGGGGGAGAGGCAAATCGCGCCCGGAGCCGCTCGGCCCCGCCACACTCCGAGCCCCGCTAGCCGCTAGCGACGCCCCGCAGCTCGGCGCCGGCTCGGCGCCGGGAGTCGGTAAATTCTCGGAGCGCGTGTCCCGCCCGCGGGCACAGACCCCGCACCCCGGCAGACCCCTGCAGTTACCGGCTCGGCAGAGGAGCAGCCCCAGCAGCAGAGGGAGCCCCATGCTGGAGCCGGGCAGGCGCGGAAGGTCCCTGCGCTGCGAGCGGGTCCCCATGTCCCTCCGGGCGCTCACATGCTCCTCTCGGGGCTCGGCTCGGCGGGGCAGGCGCCTCCCGGCTCTGCGCTGTCCGAGTGCTGAGCGCGGACTGGGCAGCCTCCCGCTGCGCTCCGCCGGGTCTGCGCGTCCTGCTCCGCCAGCTGCCTGCAGCCTCCTCCCCCGAGCCTCGGCGGGCTCTGCCCCCTCCCCACGGACTGGCCGGCCAGCCCTCCCTCAGCCTCTGGAGCCGGCCCAGGTGTCTCGCAGCTGCTGTGGGTAGCCGCACGTGTGCAGCCTTGTCTGTGGCGCTGTGTCTGCGCGTGTGATTTCCTCGGCGGGTCTGTGTATCTGCATGTGTCAGATCTGGCCAGCTGGATGGGCGAGGGGTCTGAGAGAGAAACCCTGCCCTCAGCAAGGTAACCGGCCGCAGGGAACAGGTCCAACTCCTGTGCCCAGAGCAACCTGCAGGAGGAACTCGGTGTCCTGTCTCTCAGAAGCGGGCTGACCCAGCGCCACAGCTTCCAGCGGATTGGTGATAAGGAAGTGCAGGCGGGCAGTGATGGGTCCCCTACCCAGAATGGGTCTGCCCTGCTGGAGAGCACCAACATTCCACACAAAGATGGACTACAAGCCGTCAGGAACACTATCCCCGATAATGTCACGGCTAACCTGGTGGCTGAACTTTGTGACTTTGTCCTTACCCATAACTATTTCACATTTGGGGACAATGTATACCTTCAGATCAGCGGCACTGCTATGGGTACCCGCATGGCCCCACAGTATGCCAACATTTTTATGGCTGATTTAGAACAACGCTTCCCCAGCTCTTGTCTCCTAAAGCCCCTACTCTACTTGCGCTATATTGATGACATCTTCATCAACTGGACCCATGGAAAAGAAGCCCTTGAGGAATTCCACCATGATTTCAACAATTTCCATCCCACCACCAACCTCAGCCTGGTCCAGTCCACACAAGAGATCCACTTCCTGGACACTACAGTGCTAATAAACAATGGTCACATAAACACCACCCTATACCGGAAACCTACTGACCGCTATTCCTACCTACATGCCTCCAGCTTTCACCCTGACCACACCACACGATCCATCGTCTACAGCCAAGCTCTGCGATACAACCGCATTTGCTCCAACCCCTCAGACAGAGACAAACACCTACAAGATCTCTATCAAGCATTCTTACAACTACAATACCCACCTGCGGAAGTGAAGAAACAGATTGATAGAGCCAGAAGAGTTCCCAGAAGTTACCTACTACAGGACAGGCCTAACAAAGAAAATAACAGAACGCCACTAGCCGTCACCTTCAGCCCCCAACTAAAACCCCTCCAACGCATTATTAAGGATCTACAACCTATCCTAAAGGATGACCCAACACTCTCACAAGTCTTGGGAGACAGGCCAGTCCTTGCCTACAGACAGCCCCGCAACCTGAAGCAAATACTCACCAACAACCACATACCACACAATAGAACCACTAACCCAGGAACTTATCCTTGCAACAAAGCCCGTTGCCAATTGTGCCCACATATCTATTCAGGGGACACCATCACAGGGCCTAATAACATCAGCCACACTATCAGAGGCTCGTTCACCTGCACATCCACCAATGTGATATATGCCATCATGTGCCAGCAATGCCCCTCTGCCATGTACATTGGTCAAACTGGACAGTCTCTACGTAAAAGAATAAATGGACACAAATCAGATGTCAAGAATTATAACATTCATAAACCAGTTGGAGAACACTTCAATCTCTCTGGTCACGCAATCACAGACATGAAGGTCGCTATCTTAAAACAAAAAAACTTCAAATCCAGACTCCAGCGAGAAACTGCTGAATTGGAATTCATTTGCAAATTGGATACTATTAATTTAGGCTTAAATAGAGACTGGAAGTGGCTAAGTCATTATGCAAGGTAGCCTGTTTCCTCTTGTTTTTTCCTACCCCCCCCCCCCCCAGATGTTCTGGTTTAACTTGGATTTAAACTTGGAGAGTGGTCAGTTTGGATGAGCTATTACCAGCAGGAGAGTGAGTTTGTGTGTGTATGGGGGTGGGGGGGATGTGAGAAAACCTGGATTTGTGCAGAAAATAGCCCGACTTGATTATGTAAAGAGTTGTCACTTTGGATGGGCTAGCACCAGCAGGAGAGTGAATTTGTGTGGGGGGGGTGGAGGGTGAGAAAACCTGGATTTGTGCTGGAAATGGCCCACCTGATGATCACTTTAGATAAGCTATTACCAGCAGGACAGTGGGGTGGGAGGAGGTATTGTTTCATATTCTCTGTGTATATATAAAGTCTGCTGCAGTTTCCACGGTATGCATCCGATGAAGTGAGCTGTAGCTCACGAAAGCTCATGCTCAAATAAATTGGTTAGTCTCTAAGGTGCCACAAGTACTCCTTTTCTCACCCAAATGTGATTAAAGAGAGAGTAAAAAGTCACCGGAGTGAAACAGAGCCTTTTGGGGCCTGGCGGGGCTGGTTGAGGGGGGTGTTGTGGGAAAACAAGGGCTGGGAATGGGGCTGGTAGTCAAGGTAGTGAAGAGCCCAAGGTACTGCTTGATTCTCATTCTGCTTCCAGCCTATTTGTGGAAATTATTTGTAATAAAGGTAGATTAGGGTCATTTACTAGTCGAGTGCAGCTCTCCGCTCATTTTCTTTCTGACAGGAAATTGTCTGGGTCCAAAGTGTAACAGGTAGGAGCGCAACCCGCCTGAAAGGAAACCTGCCGTGACTAGTCACAGCATCTACTATATCTACTGTCGTTTTAAAGGGTTTGTTTGAAGTTTTTAGACATCCTGATCCATGTCTCACTGTCCCCGGAACTCTGCACTGATCTGCCATTTCTCTGATTCTTCCCAACACAACAGCAGTTTAATGCTGAGGGTGCAGAAAAAACAGATACTTTGTCTACACTTCAGAAATTTCTCCTTGGTGACAATGACTGTAGCTAAACAGTACTTAGAATCATAGAATATCAAGGTTGGAAGGGACCTCAGCAGGTCATCTAGTCCAACCCCCTGCTCAAAGCAAGACCAATCCCCAATTTTTGCCCCAGATCCCTAAATGGCCCCCTCAAGGATTGAACTCACAACCCTGGGTTTAGCAGGCCAATGCTCAAACCACTGAGCTATCCTGAACAGGTTTAACTGCAAGTGTGACCAAGGACACACCAAATTCAGCATTTGTTCCAGAAAACATAAACTGTCAGTAACAAATAATATTGGTTGCACAGGCAAGGCTAGAGAATGTAGCTCCCATTCTGAATGTACAAGAAACTTGTTGTAATAACTGTCGTTTTTGAATACTATAGCTTGCTTATTGATTCAGTACAGTTGGTAGCATTCTTAAATACATGTTTCAAGTCAATGGGTTAGTTAATATGTTCAGCAAAGAATTGTTTCCCCAAATTTAAAAAACATTAACTACAATAAATGTTAATATCCAACAAAAAGGTGACCTTTAACCTTGCAAGTGGAAGGACCCTGATTGGCTACTTCACATATCATCTTTTGTTTTCCTCTGGAACTCTGTTTTGGCTTGTAAGTATGGTGCATTACTTCTCTGATTATTCTAAGGCAGGAAGCTCAGTTTTCAGAGTTTCTTCTTCTTCTAAGTTCTGGGTTTGGTTTTTTATTTAAAAAGGGGTTTTCTTAATGTTTTGGTTAATTTAAAACAAAATTAAAATGGTAATATCTTATCTGGCACCAACTCCGAAAGCTTCTTGCTGATGCTGTACATTTTGATGGCAGCTGCACTGACTTCTCTCCCTGCTCTGCATCAACAGATGGTTAAGGCAGCAACCCTTCACTTTGTAACTTTTTAAATATTAAGACATGTAATGTTGTAGGAAGTGGCCTTGTTGCTCCAGCTAGGAGTCATAGAAGAGGTACCTGAGAAATACAGGGGTGATTCTTTAGTTGTAATAATTGGGCCTACAAATTTACCCTAATTGTGAGCTCAACTGCAAAAGTGAATTAAAGTTCATAAAATGTCACAGTAACTGGTAACAAGAAATGGTGATGGGAAAAAGTGCAAAAGTGAGACAGATGGACTGAATTAGTCCAGACAAAAAGGCCTACTGATGTAACTCAAGGATTGTATTAAGATTATGCCTGGTAAACAAAAAGAGTGGAACTGGAAATTAATAAACTAAAATGGTGTGTTTTGGAAATAGGCTTAATTCATGGACAAAATGTTGGGCTGTTCCACCCATCATTTCCCTTTTTGGGTCCTCAAAAATAGACTTTTTTGGGGAAAGGCTGGCCCGGGCTGTCCTTAGAATTTATGGGGCTTTACGCGGTATTATTAAACTGGTGCCGCTATGCTCCACTGAAGGCAGTCCCCAGCCAGTGCTGCTGACCCCAGTGTGTCGAGGGGGCACAGCCACCACTCCCGCCAAAGACCCCCAGAACCTCTCCCTCCTCCCCCCACCCCCCATTGCTGACACACACTGGCAGTGGCTCAAGGCAGACTTCACCCTGTCACATTGGGGCTGCATCTTGCCAGAGCCCAGGGCCCTCCTGCAGCCCCTAGCCACTCCTGGCTCACCACGAGCATTTTCACAGGAAGTACCAAGCAGTAGTAACAACAACAATAATACAAGTGTATGTGTGTGTGAGAGAGAACCAGTGCATGTGAGAGACAGTGTGTGTGACTGTGTTGGGGGACTGTGTGACGGAGTGTGTGTTGGGGAGTGTGAGACTCTGTGTGTGTGTGTGTGACAATCCGTGTTGGGGGACTGTGACTCGCGAGAGGCAGAGTATATGTGGGTGTGAGAGCCAGTCTGTGTGAGAGACAGTGTGTGTGTGTATTAGGGAAGTGTGAGAGACAGTGAGCGCACTGTCACTTTAAGTGAGGAGACTCAACAAATACATGTGTCACCTCAGATTCAGGATGGTAATGCTTGCTTCCATTATTTCATTGCTCCAAGCTCAAGACTGGATCCTGGCTCTTGACTTTCCAGATACATATTTCCATATTGTCATCCACCCAACCCACAAGAAGTACCTCAGATTCACGGTTGGTCCAGTCATTACCAATACAGGGTTCTGCCCTTTGGACTCTCCACAACACTGACAGTATTCACCAAGTGCTTGGCAGAAGGACAGATAAGGAAACAGGGACTTCACTTGTACCTGTACGACTGGCTGATCAGGGTAAGGCCAGGATGAGACCAAGAGAGTTCTAGACGGAATCGTCTCCCTGTTCTTTCGGTTAGGGCTCCTGGTGAACTATGAAAAATGATCTCTCACCATCACAAATTACAGAATTCATAGGCGCTTTCAACCCAACTCAAGGTCAGTGCAAACATATCTGCTGGAACACAGATTCAGGTCCTTTCAGTTGCTCGTTTACAACATAATGGCAAGACTGTTCAGTATGGTCAGGAGATGCATGGGATTACTATGACACATGTTGGTGTGTACCTATGTGATGCTGCTTGATAGACTTAGTCTGTGGACATTACAATACTAAGGACAGTGTACTCAGCCAAGCACTACATGAACAAATTGGTCATGGTACCACCCAAAGTCCTACAAGAACTTGTCTGGTGGCTAGTACCATTGAATATGAGGGAGGGAGTGTCCTTCTTAACCTCCTCCTCAGCAATGATGCTTATTATGAACCCATTAGAGACAGTTTGGGGCACCCACTTGCTTCACCTCCAAATGCAAGGAGTGTTGTCTCCGTACAGTCTGAAGTTGCACATGGACAATCTAGAGCTGAGGGCCATCGGGTTGGCCTCTATTGCATTCCTACCTCTTCTACGGAGCTCTGTAGTGCACATCCTGATGGAAAATACATTGATGAGGCACTGTATCAACAAACAAGGAGGTGCTTGCTTGTTCCACTGTGCCTGGAAACCAGTGAGCTCTGGGAATAGTGTCACCAACATGGAGTGACTCCATTGACCCTGTATTTTTCAGGGGTCAACGACCTTACTGATTTCTTGAGCAGAAATGTAGTAACCAACCATGAGTGGTCACTGCAGAAATCCATCCTAGACCTGATATTCTGGTGATTTCACCACTGCAGAGAACTAAAATCTTCTGCTTCAGTGTGTGGGGTGCAGGGAATGATCCCAGGATCTCACTGGATGTTTTTCTCCTTCAGTGGTCTCAAGGTCTCCTCTGTGCCTTCCCATCAATCCCTCTCAGCCCCAAGATATATCCAAGAGCAGATGAGACAAGGGAGGCTACTGTTCTCATCATAGCTCCATACTGGTCAAAGCAATTTTGACTGTCAGACCTATTCCAGCTGTGCAGCTAACCTCCCATTTGCCTTCCCTCTTGCCTGGATACAGTGTCTCAGATTCAAGAACTTCATTGGGACCCACAGTCACTGCACGTGATGGGTTGGACGCTGGCTGAATGAACATCACTGAATGGGAGCACTCTAGACAAGTGTAAGAAATTCTTATGCAGAGCAGGAAAGCTTCCACTTGGAGGATCTGCTCCCTGAAATGGAAGAAGTTTGCCATATTGGTGACCCAAACCAATGTAAATCCAGTCGAAGCTCAGATCCCAAGGATCCTGGATTATGTGCTGCTTCTTCAGAAACAGTCGGGACTGGCATTTATCTCTCTAAAAGTCCACAGAACAGCAATATCAGTGCATCATGTGCCAGCTCAATCACATTCCATTTACTCACACCCTATAGTGTCAAGATTTATCAAGAGCCTTTTTCATGACTGCCTTCTATCATGCACCCTGTCCTGGATCTACAGGACTGTTGCTATGCCCCAGCTTTTAAACAGTCTCTTGGAGGACCCACTTCAATGTGCCAGACCCCCAAAGGGTCTTGCTCTTCCTTCAGGGTAGGCCATGTAGCCTCTCTGCCTATCAGACCGAGCCTCCAAACTCCAGCACTCCTGCTTCATGCTGTGAGCTCTGCCCAGCAAGTTCAACTGAGATTGATTCCTAGTTAGAGACGTGTATGGTTTTCAGGGACTAATGCACCTCAGCAAGTATTTGCAGTGACTCCAGGCAGCGTTTTCAAAACAGAGTATGATTTATTAGTATACTGGAACACAGGATTGGAAGTGCTTAGGTTAGCATAGAAAAATTAAGGTTAAAACATACTCCATCTGGCCAAGTCAGCACAATCCAATAGCCACACTGTAGTGGACTCTATTCCGGCTCTGTCTTTCTCTGACCTCTTCATCAGTCCCAGGTGAAAGCAGCCAGCTTCTTCCAGAAGCAAACTCTTTATCCCCTGCCTGCCACCTCAGTCCTTTGTTCTAGAGCTGGGAATGTGTTCAGCTTCCCTGCTGTGAGCTGCAGGAGGGGGAGGAGGGGATCTCCTTCATCTAGGTTGCTGGGTGTGAATGTTCTGGT
Source organism: Caretta caretta (assembly GCF_965140235.1). Lineage (NCBI taxonomy): Eukaryota > Metazoa > Chordata > Testudines > Cheloniidae > Caretta > Caretta caretta. The sequence continues at coordinate 389,851 of NC_134213.1, read as the reverse complement.
CATTAGGGCTTCCCATTGTCTCAGATTCTGCATTGATATGGGTCACTTTCAGCAGGTTCCAGCCACTTCCTTAATGACTCTCACTGCATCTCAGACATCAAGGCAACATTTACATCTCATGGCCTGTGCTGCCCCCAAAAGCAGACGTAACCACCACCCCCCAGGTGGCAATGCAAAGTATAGAGGGAAACTGAGGCGTGAATCCCATAGGATTCATTAAAAATATTACAAAAAATTTCTACTTTGTCACACCCACCTGGGACCTTAATGTGATCCTTTTATGTCTCATGGAGCCTTCCTTCAAACCTTTATCCAAATGTTCTTTATACCACCTTACCGGCAAGATGGTCTTCTTCTTTGCCATTATGTCAGCACAGACATTCAGTGAGCATGCCATACACATAATTTCATAGGGACAAAGTGATGAGACCACACTCCAAGTTCATGACCAAAGTAGACTCAGAATTCCCCATGAATAAGTCAATCACCCCACCATTCTTCCTTCTGAAACCTCATTCTTCTCCAGAAGAAAAGAACCTTCACACGTGAGACATTTCCAGAGCGCTTCTTTACTTCCTAGACAGGACTATGCCCCTTCTCTCTCTTTCCTTGTCGCTTTGTAGACATACCAGGTGTATCAATAGACCAGACAGTCTCATCACAGAGACTCTTCAAGTGGATTATGCAGTTAATCTCCACCTGTTACCAGCTGTCCGGCAAGCCTTTCCCTCTGGATGCCAAAGTACACTCATCGGAACACAGGTAACATGGTCAGCATGCTTCAGAAAGGTGTCAACCATTGAGATTTGTAAGGCAGCCCTGTGGAGTAATCTACTGCCATTTGTTAAACATTACACACTTGACTTGGCAGCTGAGGCAGACATCAAGTTTGGAAGAGCAGTGCTTCAATCCTTATTTGAGTAGTATGACTGATACTCCTCATATCCACCATCTGGAAGAGGGTACTGCTTGCTGGTCAGCCACCGGGATCCATAGTGATACATACTCAGAGAAGAAAACAGCTATTTTCTCTTTGAGATGTTGTCAGTGTGGATCCCACAACTCATCCTCCATCCCTGCTTTCAGGGCCCTGAGCTGCATGGGCTTTGAACTGCGTGGAAACTGAGGGAGGGCCATGGCTGCCTTGCTCTTTCTGTCTTTGTATAGGAGCACAAGGAGGCTCAGGGCACATGTGTGGCTCCAGTAGACATTGCTCGTGAAAAGAATCCAGTCTGGCATGCATGAGCACCCTACTGTGGGATCCACACTGACTACAGCACCTTGAAGTACCCATCCTTTCTTCATTCTGTATCAGAGTTGTCTGATTATCCGAGCAAGGGGTCAGGAATCAGGAACCCCTGAGCTCTAATCCTGGTTCTTCTACTGGTTTGATATGTGGACTTGGCCAGGTCACTTCACTCCCCTGCCTTGGTCTCCTCATTCATAAAGTAGGGAAAAACATACTTACTTCACAGCGGGGCTGGAGGGGTTAATTAGTTAGCTTAATAATTATACAATGCCTTGACATTATAAAGTTAGGCTGCTGGTGTGCTGTGACCACCGCCTGTCATCAATATGGTCTCGTTATTTACTTGTCCCCCCCCATCTGCCTGTATCTGTCTGTTGCCTCTTGTCTTATACTTAGATTGTAAACTACTAGGGGGAGGTACCGTCCTTTTGTTCTGAGTGTGTATAGCACCTCGCACAATGGGGCCCTGGTCCATGACTAGGGTCCCTAGGCACTACAGCAATGCAAATAATAAGTAATAGTAATAGTAAAATACTAAATAAAAACTAAATAGACAGTAGAATGTCACTAATTCAGGTCAAACCCTGCAGTTCCGACAAATACCGCACTTTCCTCTTCTTCTCAAAAAAATTTAATAGCAGAGAGATGCGAGGTCTCATGTTACTATTTTGGGGGTATTTTTTTAAACTATAACTCTGCTACATTTGTCAAATAAATTAGTACAACACCTTCTGTGACACAGTAATCACAGAGTCATGGAATTTACAACCGGAAGGGTCAGAGCTCCTTGCCTCACACAGGCCAGAGAACATTGCCCAGTTTCTCCTGCATCCAGCCTGTATCTTGTGGTTGAGTCAGACTATGTTTTTAGAAAGATATTCAGTCTTGAGGTAAAGACTCTAAGTGATGGAGAATCCATCACTCCCCTAAGATGGCATTTCTAGTTGCAGAGTGAGTTGTTTGGCCAGGTGTAACAGGAAAGTAGCCAGATCTCTTTCAAAGCGTTTCATTGCCCTTGCTTGGGACCCTGGGACACATGCTACGGCTTTTTTGGTGTTTTTCCCTTTTCCTTGCTCCGAGGTAGTACTTTAGCCTTTTCACAAAGCTCAGAGAGTCTGATAATTACCAGTCTCTTAGGACCAGGCTTTCACCAGTTTTTCCACTTGGAATCCTATAGGCCAGGTCTGACCTAGGGGTCACCTACACCTCTAATGTGTAATATCTTGGGGTCAGTTTCTCCAATTCCCCTGCATGTTCTAGTCCTTTGGCCCACTGAAGCAGCTGCAGAAAATGTAAACTGTAAACCCTGATATGATTTCCCCGGCTTTTAGCCTCATTCCTATGGCTCATCTTTTCTCCATCGCTCTTGACAGGGTTTGACAGGTTCTGACTGTTTTGGGGATAAGTAATGTCAGCAGCTCATGCAGGGGAAGCAGATGCGTAACCTCAGGGCCTGGCAGGTGAGTGAATATCTTTTATGGATATTTTGTTTTATCCAAAGCTTTAAGTAATCATCCTGCCTGTGGAATTTAGTGCTACTCGGGAATCTCATAGATCCAAAACTTAAAAAAACACAAACATTTCTGTGTTCTGAGCGGGACCTTTCTTTCCCAGCCACATTGGTGGATTATATCTCTGAACTGTCCTATCAGCATCCCATGTAGCAGGGCTCATTCCTTATCACTGTAAGATCTGAATGCCTTATAATATTAATGTACTAAACCCGTTCTGAGGCAGAGCAGTGCTATTATTCCTATTGTAGAGAGAGACACAAAGGGACTTGCCCAAAGTCACAGAGGCAGTTTATGGCAAGGCCAGGAATTGAACGCAGTTCCAGAGTCTCACTCCACACCCATAACCACAAACCCATCGTTCTGCCTCATCCCGGTCCCTAAATAGCTGAGAGAGGTTACTCTCCAGTAACTCTCTCCTTGAAAGTATCTCTTCTGCATAATCCTACTTGTGGGATGCCCCCCCCCCCCACAGAGCTGGGGAAAACTGCTGCAAAACAGTGTTGGGGTAATATAAACACCTGCTCCTGGCACAGAACAGGGAGCAGCTGCACAGTTCAACCACCTCACCTTCTGCTACACCCCAGAGTCCCATGTGAATAGACTCCCTCTTCCTTGACCAATAAAGCAAGCCAATTCCCCCAGCTTCTAACTCCTCCCCAACCAGATTCTCTCCCTCTTTGTCTGAGCCAAGAGCCAGAGCCACAGCACGTCTCTCACCATGGCAGCAGGCTTGTGGCTTGTATTTTATAGTTGTTTGCCCCTTGGAGAAGTTGTGAGGCTTTGGTTCTTACTACTGAGAAGCACCAGCCAAAGAAAACAAAGTGTTTATCAATCGTAGGGACTGCATCTCAGGCCCCTGCATGCAGAAGGCTGCACAACCACTGCTAAGCCACCCACTGCCTGCTCACACCTACATGCTCTCTGTAACCAGGTTGGTCTCAGTCATTTTTGTTTTTTTATGTGATTCTGGATATTCATGTCCTTTGCAGCTCAGATTAGAAGGCAAGAGTCCCTCATGGGAAATACTAGCACCTAGCTCCTGAAAAGGACTTTCCAAAGCTGCTGGCCTCTGCTAAAAAGGTGTCTTGTTCTCCACATAGCCATCAATGAATAACACCTCCAGCATCTTTTTCTAAAGGAGTTTAGCCAGCTGCCAGCCAGATCTCAGGAGAGAGAGGCTAATGACTTCTTCAGTCCACTTTGTATAGAACTAACTCTGCATGTCCATAACCCCACGCAGCAAGGGAGCCTCAAAATAGATTACATATAGTTAATTTAGCCTCACAACACCACTGTGAGGTCAATATTATCTTCATTTTACAAATGGCTAAACTGGGGAACAGAGAAATCACTGGCCCACCATTACATTCGGAGTCTCTGATGATAGAGTTGGGAATAAAAACCAGGAAGCCTGATTCCCAGTCACTTCTAACATGCCCAGCTGTGTTTTCACCTAAGGCCTTTAAACACTCCTGTGAGCATGTATCACATGCTTGGTTTATCCAGTGTATGAGGGAAGGATTGGGCTCCAGCAGAATTCATGCCTATTTTCAGTTATACCTCCTTCAATCTAACATCTGGCCCAGCTGACCTAAATAAGGGTTTTGTTACTTCCAGGAGCCTTCCCTGAGAGGGCCTGCTGTGGCCCCTTAGATGGATAATTTGTTTGATGTCTTTTAAGCTATTTCCCTTGTTCATTTAAACAAAATTATTATTTTAAAATTAGGCTGTTGCCTACACACCATAACTTGGGCCCTGAAGAGTAAAAGGTGGGGCTGGGGCCTTATTTTCAAATGATTTGTTTGCAGCATAGTCTGAAGGTTACTTAGCTGTAGCTTGTTTTATTTAATGTTCTCAGTGTCTGAAGAGTATAGCGCAGTGGGGGTTTGCTGCAGTTCAGAGGCTCTGATCACATGCAATCCTGTTTGGAGTGGAAACCAGCTCCTGCCACTCTGTGCAGCGTAGCCTCTGTTCTTTAGTGAGCAGAGGGTGCAGAGAGGATCCGACAGCTGAGCCTGGGCAAGTTAATCACAAGCACTAACTGGCAGGTCTACAGTACCACTTAAATCAATTTAACTTACATCACGCAGGGGTGTGAAAAAGCCTCCCCTCCACTCCCCCAAGTGACGCAAGTTTCGTGCTGTCACACCAGTGCTATGTTGCTGAGGTGGAGTAATTATGTTGATGGGAGAGCGCTCTCCCCTTGGCATAGCACATCTCCACCAGACACGCTACAGCAGCACAGCTGCATCAATGTAGCACTGTAGTGTAGACTTGCCCTGAGGACAACAGGAGCCAGACTAGAGAAAGGCTGTGCACACACTCCTCTGCTAGGGTTAATATTTACAGCATCACAGCCCTCTCATGACAGGAACAGACACAATGCACTAACCACACCTATTAGCACCTGTACAGGACAGACATATTAACCTAAAGTAAACAGCCCAGCATAAGTTAGTGTCAACATTCAAGGAAACCAAACACCAGCTCCACCATTTCCTGACATTGGTACAACTACCCTAAAGAGCCCTGGCTGTTCCTGCCACAGAAGGTTCATGGACCCTCCCTTCAAATCAGCAGGCCCTTTTCCCTTTCTCTTCTCCACTGCTGGCAGTGGGCCAGTCCTGCCTTAGATTTTTCCCTTCTGCTTGTTCCCATTTTGGCCTGTTTGATTCGATGGCAGGAGTGTCAATAACAGAAATTCAGACTCCTGACCCACTTGGGCCAAAATCTCAGCCTGTCACAACCGCCAGGCTAGACTCCATCCTAAACAAAGAGGGAAACAGATGGTCCTCAGTTACTCCCAAAGAAACTGGTTACTGGCTTTGGCAAGTACATGCCTGTGTGACTGCGTGGATTCTGGGGCAGCCTGTTTGGGTGACCAGAAGGGAGGCTCAGAAAAGGGCTTCCCCAGTCTTTCTCTAGGAGCTGACAGCTATGAGTTCCTGTGTTGTCAGGTTAGATTTTGTCAGCATGAAAAACAGGAACATAAAAAAAAAAAGAGACTTCAGAGTCAATTTAGTTTTAACAACAAAATTCTACAGGACTTTGATGGCAAGATATTTTATTAAAAACACAAGTCCTTTGGCTCTTGGGACATTGTTTTGCCCAGAGGTGTATTTGTGATTGGTGCTCTGGCAGAGCAGCTACTCTCCCTTTCTTTGCCTGAGGTAAAACTCAAATGAATGTGTTGTGCTGTGCTCATGTTCATGGTAAGAGAGACCCAAACAGATGCTCCAATCCCTCAGGGCCAGCAGCTGTTCAGATGCCTGGTGTGCTACATTGCACATGAGATAATAGGCAGGAAACTCTGGAGAAGAAAACAAGCTTTTACTGCTCCTGCAGGGTGGCTGGGTGGATTCTGATTTAAGAAAAAAATAAGTGACAAAACGTTTTAAATTATTTCCCCCCTTGATTTGGCAGAAATTCTGATGCTGAACATGAGCTCCCAATGTGACACTATGGCCAAAAGAGCTAATGCAATCCTGGGATGCATAAACAGGGGAATCTTGAGTAGGGGTAGAGAAGTTATTTTACTTCTATATTTGGCACTGGTATGACCACTGCTGGAATACTGTGTCCAGTGCTAGTGTCCCCAATTCAAGAAAGATGTTGATAAATTGGAAAGGGTTCAGAAAAAAGCCACTGATTAAAGACTGATTAAAGAATTAGACAACATGCTTAGTGCTAGGCTAAATAGATTGAACTCTTTTGAGTCTAACAAAGAAAAGGTTGATTACAGTATGTAAGTATCTATGTGGGGAACAACTGTTTAATAATGGAGTCTTCAATCTAGCAGAGAGAGGGCTAACACGATCCAATGGCTGGAAGTAATGCATACATTTTTAATCCTGAGAGTAGTTAACCACTGGAACAATTTACCTTGGTGGATTCTCCATTACTGCCCAGTTTTATATCAAGATTGGATGTTTTTCTAAAATCTGCTCCAGCAATTATTTTGGGGATGTTCTGTGGCCTGTTTTATACTGAAGGTCCAATCAGATGATTACAAAGGTCCCTTCTGGCCTGGTAATCTACCTCAAGCCATGAGCCAGAGACAAACTACAGGAACAGATGCTGCTGGTTAATCCTTTCTCCTCCTCCCCACAGAGGATGCAGCTTCCCATTGGCTATAGCAGCATTTTTATTTCAGCCAGACTTGTACATTTGCTCTTTTTGATTGTAATAAATAGAGTCCTGCAAATCTGCAGCTATCTGTGGACCATTTTTGCAGATCGTGGATGGATGCAGATCCAAATTTTATATCTAAAGCTCTGCAACTCTGCAGATATCTGCTTTACATCCACAGATCATTTTTGCAGATCACGGAGCAGATGTGGATACAAATGTTTGCTTGTGGTTTTAATGTGCTTCCTTGTGATATGCATTCCCGCTCCAAGAAAATGTAAGTTACAAAAGTAGCTGTCACACATAAAACGTCTTAATCACTGTGGACTTGATGGACAAGAAAATGACGCATCTGAATTGTGAATAGAGAAAATCGCCTGGGAATAAACAAATTTGACACAAATACAGCATTTGAAAAGGAAGCTGCAGGGCTCCAGTAATAAAGATGGGCACGTGGCAAGGCAGCAGTGCCAGGGCTGGTGTTTGCTTTGCTCCTTATCAGCAGGATCAGGTGCCGCAGTGACTCTACCAGGAGAGACTGAGGTATAGGCCTCTCCCCCACAGCAGGACTTTGAACCACAACACAGAGCTGCTGTGTCCACAGAGGCAGCATCCTCCAAATTAATTCCCTGGCAGCAGGGTTTTTGGAAATTCTTATTCCTTTGCTTTATCTTCTTACTGACATCAGCCCCCATTCCTCCCAGCAGAGGATATTTCAACCAACCTTTCAAGCATTAGTTTAATTATATGTACTGAGTACCCTCAGCACATTTAGGCTACGTCTGCACAAGGAGAAAAAGCACGTCTGGGCTGAGTCAGCTAACTCAGGCTCAGGGGGCTCAAAAATCACTGTGTAGATGCTCACACTCAGACTGGACCTCAAGCTCTGTGACCCTGAGAGGGGAAGCTAGTGAAGCGATTTATGTAAGCTCATTCTACAGGTAACTCATTCTTCCTAAGAGACGCCTGCAGTTCCTGGATCCGTAGATGACAAGATGAACTCTGCACCTGGGGACACCTTAGAGCCTCAGCCAGGTGAATAAAGAGAACAGGTTCAGTTGGATGCAATGTACTGAAAGAGTCCAATTTCAGAGGTGTTTGCCACAAGCTCCTGCAGAAGCAGCAGTGTGTACGGGGAGCATGGCCTCATAGCATGGCCGTATGCACTTTGCTCTCTCATCCCAGGGAGCCAGCTTACTACAGAATGGGAGATGAAACCTGGAAAAGAAAAAAAGCCAAACCACAACTCAGTCCCAAATGCCCAATCACTAGGAGGAAACATTCACAGGAAGGCATCAGGGTGAGGAGGGTCAGAGACACCACAGGAACCTGGTACTGGCTCTTCTTGGTGAGTCTGAAGGATATGGTATAAAGCTGCTGTGCTGGCCAGTGGATTACCCTGTGGAGGGAAGAGTCCCTTGTATCCAGCCCCTGGGAACAAGGGCAAGATTGCCCCCTGGAGAATTCACACGAACCGTAGGGATGCCCCATTCTCTGCGCTTCCCCTCCTGCACTGTTTCATAGAGCATAGGTACTGGTGTTGACACCCGATTCCCAGATATCAGATATGCCTAGAGAGTCCAGCGGACATGGGGACATCTTCATCTCTTCACCTTAACTGTGTTGCAGCAGTGCCATCCAGTGGAACTGTTTCACCTAGCAGCAGCTTTGTGCTCCCCAGCCCTGCTCTCCCTGAACTTTCTTATGCAGTATCCCATTAGGCTTTACAGACAGCTTAAGAAGCTGGCCTTGTAAGACAGCATGGGATAGGCTAAACATCTCTTCCTTCCAAGCAAACACAGATGTGGAGCTGTGCTCAGAGTCAGGACACTACAAGAGTTTATTCCTATAATTGTTCTTAGTTCTAGAGGCTGTGCAGAAAGAAAGTTTGCGTACCTCAGAGCCAAAGGAAGATCTTTGGACTTTCTGTTGCTCCCAGATTGGCTGGGATAGATTGAAAGAAGTAAATGTGAACTCACCGAATCTTTCCTGCTCTTTGTGGGCCCTAGAGCTACTGCTTTTTGGGAGCAGAAGGAACAAGGTAGAAGCTACTGACAATGTGAATAGCAAACAAATTGTAACATTTTCTCATAGTAGGTAAATTCAAAATTCTAACACAGAAAAATAGCACAACACACTGTCCCCACCCTCAGGCCAATGCCATCTCCTCTATATCATGCCTTTTCTAATCTACACTGCAGGCTCTTTGGAGCTGGGACCATCTCTTACTTGGCTGTAAAGCAGTACACACTCCTCTACTGTATGGAGAATAATTGTGTTTCAATTAGCATAAGTATTTATTTGCCTGGGTCATTGTTTACCTCAAGGACAAGACAGCCTGTTTTATTATATACATTCTCAATGTTCATGCAAAATATAACTGGGACACATAAGGATTTCTAGCCCAGGCTCCTGTCAGAGAGTGCCCCGCCAGAAGCTTCAGGGGAAGGTGCAAAAAACCCCACAATGGACAATTTTGGAATAACCTGCCCCCAAGGAAGTTTATTCCTAACTTTGTGCCTTGAAGAAGGATTCATATTCCTCTTAGCGGGATGTTCTCCTCATCCATATAAATGGTTAACTCCCCCTCTTTATAGGTGGGAATTTCAAACTTGTCTTTTCCCCAACATTCTAAATGGAGATAATGGTAGAAGTCAAAATCCTAGTGAGCCAAGGAGGAAGCAAAGGTTTGCACATGTGATTTGATTAGCTGCTGTTCATCACTTCCTTAACTAACTGTATAAGGATAATAAGGATGCAGAAGAGATGTCATCTGACTGGTTAACACTGTTCCAGCCTTCAGTTTTAACCTTTTAGAGGCATAAGATAGAGGCTTACACATCACAGGACTTCTCAGCCAATCACAGGCCAGAATTTGGCATCTGTTTAGTCACCCAAGGGCTTCTGCCACAAGATGTTTTCATAATATCCTAATGGCACAGATGGGTGGGAGTCACCAGGCTGGAGGGACAGGGAGAGCTGTTCAAATCAAGCACTTTGGTATCTGTTTATTCTGTCACTAAAGAGACAATTAAATGCAAAACCTAGAGTAACAGTGAAGAGAAACACGGAGGTTCCTGCTAGAAGCAGGAGATGGAAAAAGGAGTCAAAGCTCAGGCTGTGACATACCTTGCTCTGCAATGGCTGGGCACAACATTGAGAGGCAGCCTAGAACCTGGCCCACTCTGTGCCTTCCATGTGAAGGAGGCCCCGTTTCCTTAAGGACTGCTGGGTCCACCCGGTTCATGCTCAGCCACAGTCTTTCTGAGATGCAGCATCAAGAATCAAGACCTTTTTAACCAGCCTTCCTGTAGCATTCGTTAGCATCTGAAATGGCTGTGGACAAAGCAGGTTCCCACTCTCCAGCCTCTGACTGTCACCAAGTGACCCATTTCCAAGAGAAAAAAGGCCGTTGCTGTTCAAGGCAGAGCCCTTCCAAGCAGTGCCCACTCAAGGCTGCTGCCTTTGCCTTCACAACTTCATGAGGCGAGCGATTTGGTTGCGTCTCCTCCGGTCTCCAGCCCACAACTTGCTCTTGGTACGGAATTTCAGCAACTCTGCCTTGTAGTCCTGGTGGTGCATTGGGCAGTAGTCCTGGGGTTCACATAGCTCCTGAGAAGAGAAGGGAAGTCATTATCCAACTAGAGCAAGGGAACCCTAGCCAGCCCATCTAGACAATTCGAATGGTGGGAGCTGGGGCTGCTGTATTCTCAGTGGTATGGCATTGTTTCTTTGGTTTCACCTCACTGGTAACCAACACCTACTAGTGGGCAGTGGGGCACAGTCTAGTGGTCCAAGCACAGCAATGGGACCAGGAACTCAGTTCTAATCCCACTGCTAACACCGACTTTTCTGACTTGCTGTGGCCTTGAGGCAAGTCAGCTCCATCTCAGGAGGTCTGAGGATCCTTATCCCCACCAGTTGGATGCCCTGCCATTACCATGTACTCAGGGAAGAACTCCTTGTAGCCTCCCTTCAGGATGTAGAGCTCGGGATAGTGCAGTGCCGGGTACTCATTCATGGCTCGATCTTCCTCCCTCAGATAGCGGCACCTTCAAAAGCGACACGTGGAGCTGAGTGCAACAGGCAGCACCAAGACTTATTTCAGCCAGGAGCACCCACCCCCTGCTAGCCACTGCCTCTTCCCAGCTCTGACCAGACCGGGCCTGCACTCACATCCTGGGGCCCCGTTCCGAGGAGAATTCACAGTGGAACACAAGGACAATGCGTTTCTGTGGGGTGGACGGGAACAGAGGCTTCTTCAGCAAGAACTCAAAGACATCTTCCTGCCTGTGAAAGTTCAGAGCGCCCTGCAGTGCAGAAAAGGGGGTGGGGTCATGGAGAAAGAAAGATCGATTCTCAGCAACAAATGGCGATATCGACAGCCAGGTGTGGCTCATCACAGACACCTGGTGCCCCTGCCCAGTTCCACCCCCTACTTCAGACCCTCCCCAGTTCCCTCACCTTTATGTGCCCCCCCAGATACTCATAGGGGTAGCGACAGTCGATGATGTAGAATGTCTCAATCAAGCTTTGGAATTCCCCAAAGAGAAGAGCAGCCACCTGTAAAGGATTGAACAATGAGGGGCAGCTTCCAGCTATACAACTTCCCCTTCTGAGACAGAACTGCTGCTCTTGCCAGGCCAGCAAGAGGCACAGGCTGTGTGCAGCAGGTCTCACTCAGTCCAAATACCAGAGAACATTCAAGTGACGTTTGTGGCTGGAATAGGGTGTGTCGAGTTATGCTCTAGTGCGAACAAGCTTTGAAGGCTGGATTAAGGAGTTTTTCTCCACATTCATGCAGTCAAGACTTGAACCAGGATTCACAAGCAGCAGCTTCAACAGGCAGGTCAAACAGCCCTCACCAAGCAGCTCTCAGGAGTGGCGCACAAGGATGTTGGAGGGGAGGGAGAGGCAGAGCTAGGGGCACAGGCATACTTGGAGTGGGAAAGGACACAGTTACAGACACAGGGGGAGGCCACTGCTCACAGTCTCCGGGGTAATGTATCTCAGGTCCTGTTGTCTTCCTGTCACTGTCGGCAGCGCATACACCTAGAGAGACATTCTCAGTCCAGCTCAGAATCATAATAGCTGCAAGGCCCTTGCTCCTCTAGATTCTCAAACTCAGACTGGTTTCCACCCAAAAGGTACTGTGGTGACTCTCCTGGTATCTTCACCCCCCATCCACTCCTCCCACCCACATTCTCCATCCTCTGATTAAATCCATAACTGTTTCTTTGAGCACAGGATTCCTGTGATTGCTGGGAGGTATTGCTCTCCGATCCTTGACTTACCTGCCACCTCCCTGGGGGCATCGGGATTTGATTTTGAATCAAAGATTGTTTAACATGTAGAAACCAAACCAGCTCCCTAGGAGTGTCTCTGGGGGTTACAGCTTAGGATTCTCATCTCACTGCTGTGCAGCAAGGAAAATAACCAGCTCTGCACATCAACATTAGGTGGCTCCTTCTCCCACGTCAAGGCATACCCCTTCTGAGAGCTGGGAGACCGCTCAGGGCACAGGTGGCTGGAAGAGACACAGACCTTAGAGAAGTCCCCGATGAGCTGTCGGAAGCCATAGTCCTGATCGAGAACTTTGACAATTTCCATGTCTGAGAGTGAGGCCGTCTTCTTCAGAGTTGCACCCTGCAACCAACCAGGCAGCCATTAGCAATACACAAGCCAATCAGTCCCTACTCTACTGTGAGGCTCTGCCCATGTGGGCTGGGCAACACCCACCCTACAGTTTCCCCAAAGAAAAGGCTAGACTACCCCCTCCAAAGTCCCTGGCATAAGAGCGGCCAGACGGGGTCAGACCAAAGCTCCATCTAGCCCCGTGTCCTGTCTGCCGACAGTGGCCAGTGCCAGGTGCCCCGGGGGAATGAACAGGACAAGTAATCATCAAGTGATCCATCCCCTATCGCCCATTCCCGGTTTCTGGCAAACAGAGGCTGGGGACACCATCCCTGCCCATCCTGGCTAGTAGCCATTGATGGACCTATCCTCCCTGAATTTATCTAGTTCCTTTCTGAACCCTGTTATAGTCTTGATCTTCACAACATCCTCTGGCAAAGAGTTCCACAGTGTGGAGACTGCGTTGTGTGAAGAAATACTTCCTTTTGTTTGTTTTAAACGTGCTGCCTATTTATTTCATTTGGTGACCCCCTAGTTCTTGTGTTATGAGAAGGGGTAAATAACACTTCCTTATTTACTTTCTCCACACCAGTCATGATTTTATAGACCTCTATCATATCCCCCCGCAGTCATCCCTTTTCCAAGCTCAAAAGTCCCAGTCTTATTAATTTCTCTTCATATGGAAGCTGTTCCATCCCCCTAATCATTTTTGTTGCCCTTTTCTGAACCTTTTCCAGTTCCAATAGATCTTTTTGAGATGGGGCAACCACATCTGCACACATTATTCAAGGTGTGGAATTTATAAAGAGGCAACATGATATTTTCTGCCCTATTATCTATCCCTTTCCTAATGATTCCCAGGTCTGGCTCCCTTACCCACTCCAGCTCCTCATAGACAGGGCTGCGTCTCAGTTTCACCTTGACTGGAGTTTCATTGTCCTGGCATCTCACTATTCGCTTCAGCACCGGTCTGTCCAACTTCTCTGGCATGGATGGTGAGCGGTACAGGCGACTTCTGTTGATGGAGACCTGCTTGGAAACAGAGAAGAGGGGAAGAACAGGCAAGTCACAAGGGGGCGCCATCTCCCCAGCTCAACACTTTCGGAGCAATGCTCCCTGCCTGGAAGCCTGGGTTGCAGAGGCCCATCTCTGTAAAGCCCCTTTGGAGCTGGAAGCAGAGCAGCTCCTCCTAGAATGGCAATAAGTGGATAGTGAGCAATGCCAGCCCTATCAGCACCCCCCAGTACAAGAAGGATTTTTGCCCTGCAGGATACAAGCTTTGCCCAGACACATGGGCGGGTCTGATTTAATGATGTATTAGTAGGTAAGCTCACTCACTTCACTGACATTGATGTCCTGTGTGAGGAGGGGTCCAGAGAGCAGGACAGCCATGCTGGAGGACAGGTTCCCAGCCACTGGTTTCTGGGGGGCAGAGAAACAGCATTAACCACAAGCACAACTCACCTGAAATCACTGTCAGGTATCCAGTGACCAAGAGTAACCTGTAACTATGTGCTGCTGTGCCCAGTGATGGAGAGAGGACACACTGCTAGGGATCTGCTAGCGTCCAGGAGGGCTGCTCAGCACATCCCAGATAGCTCCACTCCTCCAGCTGTGGAAGGGGAGAGCTGAGCTTTGCATCTTCTCCCAGTGGAACTCAGGTTGCCAATACTTTGTCCAGCTAAACACTACCAAAGCTGCCCAGGTCCCTAGAAACATCCAGAATGCTCCCAAACACCTGCTGGCTCTCGGTAGCCTGTCAGTCCAGTCCAGGATAGACTCTGCAGTGTCTACTTCCCCAGCCTGTGAACTGCTCCATGAAGCACACAGTGGAGTACATGCAGGGCAGATGATGACTATGCCTGGCTCTTCTCACCTCCAGGTCTTCTTGTTCACTGGGGAAGAGCTCTTCAAAGCTGTCCAAGTTCTCTGCCATTCTGCGTGGATGCAGGGCCACTGCAGCAATTGGGCTACCCAGATCTTTCACCTCACACTCCTCCAAGCCCCCTGCATCCTGACGGGGGGAGATGGAGTTAGAGTCTTGCAACAGTGCCTTGCTCCCACCCAGGAAAGCTGCACTGTAGATCCCAGACCTGCTCTGCCATGCTTTCCAGTGCCACTCACGGACAGTAATTCCTGATGGTGGAGAACCAGACTCCATATGGTCAGTCTGTTAACGAATCCCAGAGAGTACTGCCTAGAGCTGTTGCAGAGCAGACTTCCCTGACTGCCCCCAGTGTCAAACCAATACACAAACCTGTGACCTCTCTGATTCCTGCTCTCCACAGGACACAAGACTTCAGACAAGGCACAGACAGTGCCTCCCATCAGAAAAGGGAGATCTGACCCAGCCTGCTCCCCTCCTCCAAATTTCAGAGGAGGACCCATCCCCATCCCGCTCTGGCTATCATTGGCATTATCCTCTCCACACTTATAGTGTTAGGTCATTGGATACTGAGAAGCCTGAAGCATTAACTCACCAGCTGAGCTGTTGCTCTCTTTCGAAACAGCAGGGACCTAGGCATTTGCCACCCTGGACACTTAAAGCAGACACCCTCCTGAAAAAAGAGAAAGGGGAAGGGGCCTTTGGCTGAAAGCTGGCCACATCTGCTACCTCCAGGGTCAAGAGCCTATGACAGTTTCAAACCTCCCCCACCATTAAACAGGCACTGGATCTTGGTTAGGAGTAGATTCAGTACCGCAGTTAGTGGGGAAAGAGGAAAGGCAATTTGGGGATCCTACAGGATTACCCCTTTCCATATTCAGTGCTTGGTAAGGATTCTGTGCTACAGAGCTGCGGAGCTGCTGACATGTGCTCCCATCTGTCACCACTTCCAGAAAAGGCCTGTGCAGCCCCCCCGACCCCATCCAGCAGGTACTTACATTTTCCTTGTTCAGGGAGCTGTCTGTCTCATTGCCCTCTCGATGCATGGAGCCTGGGGAACTCGGTGTGCTGCATAATACCTGGGGCTACAGTGCACAGAAGGGATCGCTCACTGGGTCAATAGTAAGCATGAGCCCCAAAACCTGCAGTCAGTGTCCCACTGCATCTAGCCTCCTTACACCAGCCCACAGCATTTTCTGGGCCTGCTCAGGTGCTCCAACTCCTCCCGGTAACAAAATAACCTGTCTCCCAGCAAAGAGCAGTCACTTACCAGGAAAGATATTACATTCTGTCTCGGTGCCTCTCTGCAGGGAGAAAAACAGCCTGTCAGTGTGTCCTGGGTCCTGCTCTGCTCTCCAGCCTGCACATCCTCAGGGGGGACCCACCCACTTCAGTATGTCCCTGCAGAACTTATGCCGAATGACAATGCTCAGCACTAACACAGCACCTTGGTGACACTCAGCAGGCAGGACAGGATGATTATCCCATTTTATGGAAGGGACACTAAGTCTCAGAGAAACAGAATCTCGCCCCAGACCACATGGTGAGTCACTGGCAGAGCTGAGATTAGGACTCAGGGATCCTGCCCCTCATTTTACAGTTCATCCCTCCTATTTATGCTGAACAGGACATGGCTGGCCAGCTGCAAACTGTCTCTCTCATATTTCCAGATTCTTATGTAAAACTGAGTAAGAAATAATACCACACCCAATGCAACTGGTGCTCCCATGATGACCCTAAAAACCAATTTTCCACATCACAAAAAAACCACTGCTTTGTCAGTAGGCTCAGAAGAGACTGAATTGTCCCCTTCAAAGGCCTTCAGGCCCAAACTCCACCTGACCAGGCTCAGGCAGGACTGAAACCAGAAAACATATGTACTACATGCAGCCAGTTAAAGACAATGCAGGGAGCCGCTCTAGGCAAGAACCTGCAGGCTGTCTGTGATCAGCAGGAGGCTGCCTCGTGAGAAGAATACGTTGATGATTGTGTACGAGAGAAAACAGCCATTTCTGACAGCAGCCTAGCCACATGCACCACCTGGTCTGGAATGCCCCCTGCATGGGTGGGCAGGGCAGGGAAGCAATAAGCTCCCATCTAGGAAACGCTGAACAAACTTCAAAGATTGTTCTCTTGTGTATTGCAGTAGTGCCCAAAGGCCCTGCTTAGGCATCACTGTGCTGGTACTGCCCCGAAGAGCTCACAGTCTAATCTGAAACAGGGCTTGCCAAGCAAGTGTGCCAGACAGAGGACGGTGTGCATGTGCTGGGGGGATGGGATCCGATCCAACTCTAGCCCTGGGGCTGGAGGCTGCACAGTCATCCCGTTAATTTTACAAACTGCACTCAGCCTAGCTAGCTTTGCTGTCATTGGTCAGTGATCTTGTGCAGGGTCTCAGCAGAAGTGGTTCTTGAGGAAGGATTTGAAGGAGGAGAGACCAGTGACCTGTTGTACTAATTTAGGTGGAATATGAGCTGAAGTTGTTAACATAACCCAGTCACTGTCCAACATTAAACTCTATTAAACAAGGTCTGGGGTTTGGTATACAGAGACCACAGCCTGCTTAGTACCATGGCAGACATATCATTAAAAATCCTTTTAAATCTTTTATTAAAGATGCAGAAAAGAAGGAAAGCAGTTAAGCCATTTCAAATGTAAGGTATTAAGTAAGGCTTTCATTTGAACATCCCTTGTTCCCTTTCCTGTTAGCTATAGGGAGTTATAGAAGGAAAAACACCCTTGTGTGACAGTCTATTTGATGGTATCAAAGATGAACTAGATAATACTTAGCCCTGCCATGAGTGCAGGGGATTAGACTAGATAACCTCTCGCAGTCCCGTTCAGGCCTATGATAATTACTGTCCTCTTTGGTAAGAGTGAAAAAGTTGGTTGAGATGAGCTGGAGCTGTTGTTGTTGCTACTTCTGTTAAAGTCCTAAACTGTCCCTTTGGGGAAAAGAAAAGAAGTTAGTGGAGATTAATGACAGCAGCAGCAGCTCCAGTTTAAATCCAATCTCGTTTCATCTCAGTTGGTTGTTGGGATTCAGCTGGAGCTGCTATGGGTGGCGATGTTGTCTGGCTCAGTCTGGTCAGGACATTGCTCACGGTTAGGGTAACAGAGGCCCAGAAACCCAGGAGATGGTGGGGGTGACAGCCATGATGGCAAAGTTCGCTTCCATTTGTTCTTCCCTCTGTTCTTTCTTATTTTCTTCCCCAAATCTCTTTCTTTAAGGACCCTTAAAGGGAATGGTGGGTAAAATAGCTGTTGTAATAACTGGCCCTACAACTTTACCAACTCTAAAAAGTATATGAAAGTTCTAAGATGTTACCTGCCACAACAGATGTTAATGAAAGTAGGTCAAATTGTTTTCAGTAATGAATGTTTATTATTTAGTCCACTAGTTAGGGCTAGTTTCTGACATACCAATTTTGGTTACTTACTTTCTGGTTCCACATCATCAGTTTACCAAGCATGATTTTAACATAGTCCTTGAGTTATATCAAAGTTGCCTTTTTGTTTAGGCTAATTCAGTTTTTCTGTCTCCCTTTTGTATCTTGTCCCATTAACATTTGTTGTTATAGGTTAGTCACATATTATGAACATATATATACTTATTACAGTTGAGCTAACAATTAAGAGTAAATTTATAGGCCTAATTATTACAACAGGCCTTCAGATTTACTCAGAGATCTTTTTGACTTGACTTTGCTTCTCTTTTCGCATGTGAGCACTGCAATGCAGATACATAACAGAAATGGTGCCTGCCTGACCATGCTGGAGACTGAAGCAGTCTAGCCACAGAAGAAGGTACTGTATGGGCAGCTGCAGCACAGAACTTCACTTCACCCTCTCGCATGCCTCAATCATATTTTGGAAGGATCCCATCAAAGGGAATTCAATTACTGTGGCCCATTTAGTCCTTGGTCTGTCCATTGAGCCTGCTGACAAAGCGGTGTTTTTTTTGTGATATGAAAACCTCTGAATTAGGAACTGGGCTGAGTTGGTTTAAAAAACACACAATGCTCATTTCACATGAAAACCAGAGCCACAGAATAGAAACTACTTTTGGTTACTACTAACAGTAGCCAGATCTGAACAGCTGATTGGAGGTGAAGGAGTCCATATTATTACTGACCCTCTCTGTAAATGAATGGTGGTTATGATTAAATAGAGCTCAAAAGGAGAAGGAGTGCAAAGACTCAGCAGCTGGAAAGGAAAGGTTTGTATGACATGGCACATGGCACACTCCATCTAGAACCTAAATATTAAGACTCCTTGCTTAACTGCACAGTATCTTCCAGCCATGAGTCACTCACATTTTACAAAGATAAGACGACTATCTGGGCAGAACAGGAAAGATCCCTGCTACTTTTGAGGGAAAATCTCTTCCTCAGCCCAAGCCTGGTATGTATTGCCATTTCAGAGCATATCATTCTTCATCTGATCTGGCTCATTAACAGGAACTACAGATACTGTGGTGATGGGTGCTCATAGAAGAGCCCTGATATACAGAACTTACAGCCCATGCGGAGGTCCTGATGAGTCCACTCGACCTACAGCTGAAGAGAGATAAATCAGCAAAACACAGTGGGCATGAGCATGGAGCATAAACTAGGAGCAATTATGGTAAATGAAGAAAAGGCATCAAGAGTCTCCTGTGGCCAACATGCTATGACTACCCAAGATGGGAGATTAGACAGAAACGGATAATGGTAGGCGGAATATCAGGAACACCTCCTAGTGAGGAGACCCAGGCTGTGGAATGGTTTCCAGGAAGTAACTGGAGACATTTCAAACTACAGTGGAAAAAAATCTAGAAATGATATGGCAGGGCTCAGTACTGCACAGTCCCAAGGGATGGATGAGACAAACTTGAAGATTTTGAGATTCAAAAAACTAGTAAAGCAGCATTTGCTGCTGATTTAACTTGTTCAAGGAAGACAATATTTGTAACCTTCACTTTTAAGGCAGAGTGAGACGGGGGATGTGCTCCACTAATATTGCTGATGTGTTGCTACAGCATCCCTAGATTTATGTAAACGGTAAAGACAAATTATCCCATGTGCCGATGCTTTCCATGCGTTGGCAACAGCCGCTAGAGACCAGTTCAAGGGAGCATGCTAAGAGAATAGCTACAACAGCCAATCTTTTCACTATAAGGATGGAAGAGTCCTTTCCACCTGGCTAGTCTGTGAAGTCTAGTCCTTGTGGAAGCTGGGCTCGTTTTGGACTGTCTCATATTGAAGGGGTGTACAGCTGGAGCTGAGGATTCTGAGAGTCTTGGCACCATTATTAACAATTACAAACACTGACGGTTGGAAATAGCCAGTCAGGTGAGCTGCAGCTACTGCCTATACTACGCAAAATGTGCTGTTTTACTTGTCTTCATCTACCCACAATCCGTCTATCTGTTTAATCCATCTGTTGCATCTTTTCATAATCCCATAACGAGAGAGTTCTCAGGAACTCTCTTATTACTTATTTAACACCACATAGCAAAATGAGGTACTGGTCCTTGATTGGGACCCCTAAGGTAGGCATTCTTGCAATACAAAACAAATAACAAACAACAATAATAATGGGAAGGAGCCGAGCTGGCTGACAGTATTAGCTGTTACCAAAGATGTTCTTTTGGGTCTTGCCACCAGCGTAATAGCAAGCAATAAAACTAGGGCTAAGGCTCAATTTTGTCCCAGCCAGTCAGCTCTTACCAGCCATGTCTGGGGAATGGGTGAAATTGAAGGTGGGCGTCTCCTCACCACTGCTGAGATCAGACAGATCTAGACAGCACTTTGGCGTGTCCCTGCAACAACACATCAAAATCCAAAGTATCAGGGGATGGGGGAAATTGTGACATTTTTGTAAATCAGCATGTAGACATCAAGGTATGAGACTGCACTGGATCCAACAGCAGGATCTCCGTCAGGACTCTTTTCTGCATCATGCACCCACTTTACCTTCCCCAGCCCTATCAGAGCCTGAGTTTTGTGAGCCATTTCGGGAGGTCTTGAGGGTGCCTTTATAAAAAGATGGATCCTTTCAGCCTGGGATGGCTCCTCGGGCTCCAGACAGGTTTAGTGGCCATGCTATTCACACCAAGAGACTTTTTTTTTTTTTTTTTAAATGAGAAGCCCTCCCAGAGTTTCTTGCAGGAACGTACTAGGACAGAGAGTTTTATAGTCCTTTTGGTTCCTTTTGAGCAGGCCTTGCAGACATCACAACCTTTAGACTAAAGTGGTTTTCAACACAATGATGCAAACACTAAACAGCAAGAAAATCCTAAATTTAGGCCTGAATTTATCAACCCTCCCCCCAGGCATCAAGAGCAAACTGCTGACCCAATCCCTGTAGTAGGAGCTCTAGCGGGTGTGCACATCCTGACTCAAGCTGAGCAAAGAGACTCTCTTACCCCCCAGCTTCTTTCCCAATGCGACTTGCACTACTTGCGCCCCTCGCCCTGCTCTGGGGAGATCAGAAGCACGATTCGGTCTCTGCCTGCTGGGCAGCCCGAGCGGCAGGCGGACGAAACGCCCGCGGAATTCAGCAAAACACCAAGCGGAGCCTGTGCACGGCCCGGCTCTGCTAGGGGGCGCTCGCCGGCAGGGCGGGCGCATGGCAGACTTCGGTCCCGTCGGGGCGGAGGCCGAGCCCGCCCCCCGGCACCGCACTGGTCCCTGGGTCTGTTGCGCATCCCAGCGGCCAGGCCGGGGATTCTCCCCGCGCGGCCCCAGCGCCCGCGGCGGCGAGGCGGGATTTACCCAGCCACGGTGCTGAGGTTCCTAAAGCCCCGAGCGAGGTCGGTGACCGGGGTGCGGGGCGGCTCCGGGGTGAAGGGCAGGGAGACCTCCGTAGCCCGCAGCGAGTTCAGCACCATCCTGCAGCGGGCTCGGAAGCCGAGACGCGAGCGGGCGCCGCCGGGTCCCGCGGGGGAGAGATTCCAGGCCATGGCGCCACGGGACCGCCACCTGGGAGCACACAAGCCGGGTCACCCGCGGCAACCGCCCGCGCCCGCGGCCCGAGCCCAGGGCATCCGGCGCCCTCGGGTCACGCCCCGCCCGGGACAGGCTCACGCCGGAGCCGGAGCCGCGGCCAGTCCCCGGGTCCCCCCAGCCGGCGGTGCCGCCCCGCGCCTATTGCCCCGCCCCCGGCCGCGCCCCGCCGCGCCCCACCCATCGCTGCTCCGGTCTCGCCCCAGTCCCCGGGTCCCCGCAGCCGGCGGTGCCGCCCCGCCCCCGGTCGCGCCCCGCCCCTCGCTGCTCCGGTCTCGCCCCAGTCCCCGGGTCCCCGCAGCCGGCGGTGCCGCCCCGCCCCTATTGCCCCGCCCCCGGCCGCGCCCCGCACCGCCCCGCGCCGATCGCTGCTCCGGTCTCGCCCCAGTCCCCGGGTCCCCCCAGCCGGCGGTGCCGCCCCGCCCCCGGCCGCGCCCCGCCCCGCCCATCGCTGCTCCGGTCTCGCCCCAGTCCCCGGGTCCCCGCAGCCGGCGGTGCCGCCCCGCCCCCATTGCCCCGCACCGCGCCCCGCCCCCGGCCGCGCCCCGCCCCGCACCGCGCCCCGCGCCGATCGCTGCTCCGGTCTCGCCCCAGTCCCCGGGTCCCCCCAGCCGGCGGTGCCGCCCCGCCCCCATTGCCCGCCCCCATTGCCCCGCACCGCCCCGCGCCGATCGCTGCTCCGGTCTCGCCCCAGTCCCCGGGTCCGCAGACTTGAATGAAAATAGAACAGGGGGAACTTAAACCTGCCGCCGGATCCCAGCCAATCACAGAGATTGTTGCCGACTGTAGCCAATCAGGGTGACCGGGGGACGGGACCAAACACACAGCCGCTCTCTGATTGGGTAATGTCCGCGCGACTCAAACGAAGTGAGAACCTATTGGGGGAGAGAATGGTGGACGGGACGTTTGCTCTTGATATTGGACGGATGGAAGGGGTTCCGCCCACATCTAGCGCTTATTGGCTCCGTGAAGCCAATCACCGCCCCGAGGGCACGTGATTCATGGGGGCGCGGTCGGTAATTATGAGTGTGGGGGAGTCCCCCCCGTTCGACAGGCAAAGCCCAGCCTGGTGACGTGTTAGTGCGCACGCGCACGCCAGTGCTCATGCTGCCCGCGCCCCGCGCGCTGGGTGGCCGGGAGCCGCTGGCCCGCAGGTAGCGGGCGCCGCAGGTGTCCCGGGGGTGACCTGGGCCGAGCCCGCGCCGCCCTGTTCCCGCGCAGCCGCCCCCGGAGTCCGTCGCTCGCTCCGCGGGGAGCCGGGCGGCCCCGGGCGGCGGGGACAGCCCCGGGCCGGTGGAGACGGGCCGGTGTCTGCCCCAGGGACTCCTCGGTGGGGCTGCGCTCGGTCGGAGACGGGGTTTCTCCAGCCGCTGACGGGCGGCGCCCCCCATCCCCGGCGGCCCGGCCCCGGCGGCCCCCCCCGGCGCCCCCCCATCCCCGGCTGCCCCCCCCCCCCCCGCGGGCCCCGCGCTGTGCCGGAGTGCGGGCGGTGCACTCTGCGAACCTGGCAGACGCCCGCCCCCCCCCCCCCGGCTGCCCCCCCATCTCCGGCTGCCCGCCCCGGCGGCCCCCCCCCGCGGGCCCCGCGCTGTGCCGGAGTGCGGGCGGTGCACTCTGCGAACCTGGCAGACGCCCCCCCCCCCCGGCTGCCCCCCCATCTCCGGCTGCCCGCCCCGGCGGCCCCCCCCCCGCGGGCCCCGCGCTGTGCCGGAGTGCGGGCGGTGCACTCTGCGAACCTGGCAGACGCCCCCCCCCCCGGCTGCCCCCCCATCTCCGGCTGCCCGCCCCGGCGGCCCCCCCCCCGCGGGCCCCGCGCTGTGCCGGAGTGCGGGCGGTGCACTCTGCGAACCTGGCAGACGCCCCCCCCCCCCGGCTGCCCCCCCATCTCCGGCTGCCCGCCCCGGCGGCCCCCCCCCCCGCGGGCCCCGCGCTGTGCCGGAGTGCGGGCGGTGCACTCTGCGAACCTGGCAGACGCCCCCCCCCCGGCTGCCCCCCCATCTCCGGCTGCCCGCCCCGGCGCCCCCCCCCCCCCCGCGGGCCCCGCGCTGTGCCGGAGTGCGGGCGGTGCACTCTGCGAACCTGGCAGACGCCCCCGCTGCGCGCTGTGGAGCGTGGCCTTGCTCGCCGGCCGGTGCTGGTTCGTGGCGGGGGCTGCGAGGCGCTAAATGCCCGTGAACAGCGAACGCGCCTGAACCTCGGTGATCCAGGCGGCCCTGCTCCCTGTCGGTGGCTCCCGGGCTTCAGGCAGGGTCAAGAGGGGCAGGAACAGGGCTGGCCTGACGCCTTGTTTGCATTACTGCCTGTTGGCGGTGCTCTTTAGCCCCCGTCTCGCTTGGCTGACGGCCCCCTTTAGGCTCCGGCAAACTAATTTGGAGGCTCTGTCACCCGGAGCCCTTTGGCTGCTCCCCCTTGGGGTGGAACCCTTCTTGGAAGCTCCGTTTTTAGCTGGCGCAATTTAGGAAAGAGAATTCTGTCCCGTGCAGGCACTGACAGCAGGAGTAGGTGTTTTCTGTGGGCCAAGGGTAGGATGGGTCCCTGAGCTAGCTGCTTTGTAGGGAAGGGTTGTGAGCTCTGTCTAGGGTGGAGAATTGATTTTCTTCCATAACTGGCATACAGTTCTCTGTTTCATGACCCTCTTGTTGTGGGATGTGAGGAGCCTGCCTCTGGAACAGCGTCTTTATGTGAGAGAGACAGGTGGGTGGAAACGCATATGATATGCAGAAGCTTTCTGTCTAGATTATACATAGTTAACAGACATTTGACTCTGGCCTTAGAGATAAAAAGCATATAATTAATGGGGCAAGGATCCCAAAGAGAAAAGGGAGCTGGTGGTGACAAATGTCTCTATTTAGGATTATTACTGTGGTTTCAAGGGAGAGCATGATGTTTAATGTAGTGAGCGCATGGGAGGAAGAATGAGCAATTTGTGCTGGAACACACCAAGAGTGAGTTGGATGGCCGGGGGCATAAGAACAGCCATACTGGGTCAGACCAAAGGTCCATCTAACCCAGTATCCTGTCTTCCGACAGCAGCCAATGCCAGGCACCCCAGAGGGAATGAACAGAACAGATAATCATTCATCCTTCATCCATCCTGTAGCCAATTCCCAGCTTCTGGCAGACAGAGGATCGGGACACCATCCTTCCCATCCTGTCTAATACCCATTGATGCACCTATCCTCCATAAACTTATCTAGTTCTTTTTTGAACCCTGTTATAGTCTTGGGCTTCATAACATCCTTTGGGAAGAAGTTCCGCAGGTTGACTGTGTGTTGTGTGAAAAAATACTTCCTTTTTTTTGTTTTTAAACCTGCTATCTATTAATTTTGTTTGGTGACCCCTAGTCCTTATGTTATGACAAAGAGTAAATAACACTTCCTTATTTACTTTCTCCACATCAGTCCTGATTTTATAGACCTCGATCATATACCTCCTTCATCATCTCTTTTCCAAGCTGAATAGTCCCAGTTTTATTAATCTCTTGTCATGTGGACCACTCCATCCCCCTAATCATTTTTGTTGCCCTTCTCTGTACTTTTCCTAATTCCAATATATCTTTTTGAGATGGGGCGACCACATCTGCACGCAATATACAAGATGTAGGGGTACCATGGATTTATATAGAGGCAGTATGATCTTTTCTGTCTTACCATCTATTCCTTTCTTAATGATTTCCAACATTCTGTTTGCTTTTTTGACTGCCGCTGCACATTGAGTGGATGTTTTCAGAGAACTATCCACTATCACTCCAACATCTTTCTTGAGTGGTAACAGCCAATTTAGACCACAGCATTTTATATGTATAATTGGGATTATGTTTTTCAATGTCCATTACTTTGCATTTATCAACACTGAATTTCATCTGCTATTTTGTTGCCCAGTCACCCATTTTTGTGAGTTCCCTTTGTAACTCTTCACCACTATTCACCCCTCTCCATTCTGAAAACTGACCATTTATCCTACCCTTTGTTTCCTATCTTTTAGCCAGGTTTCAGAGGGGTAGCTACGTTAGTCTGTATCAGTTAAAACAACGAGGAGTCCTTGTAGCACTTTGGAGACTAACAAATTTATTTGGGCATAAGCTTTTGTGGGCTATAACCCACTTCATCAGATGCATGGAGTGGAAAATACAGTAAACATGTATAAATAAATTCAATCAAGGTGGATGTGGCCCATTCCCAGCAGTTGACAAGAAGGGGTGAATATCAACAGAGAGGAAATTATTAATAATACCTTTTAAATATTATTTAATTTATAATTAATTTCCCCTCTGTTGATATTCACCCCTTCTTGTCAACTGTTGGGAATGGGCCACATCCACCGTAATTGAATTGGCCTCGTTAGCACTGACCCCCCACTTGGTAAGGCAACTTTCATCTTTTCATGCGCTGTATATTTATACCTGCTTATTGTATTTTCCACTCCATCTTGATCATCCAGTTGGCCTACTGGGTGTTTAGCAGGCTTCCTGCTGCTGATGTGTTCAAAATTTTTTTTGCTATTACTTTCTGAGTCTTTGGCTAGCTGTTATTCAAATACTTTTTTGGCCTTCCTAATTATATTTTTACACTTCATTTGCTAGAGTTTATGTTCCTTTCTATTTTCCTCACTAGGATTTAAGTTCCACTTTTTAAAGGATGACTTTTTGCCTCTCACTGCTGCTTTTGCTTTGTTTAGCCACAGTGGCACTTTTTTGGTTCTCTTACTTTGTTTTTTAATTTGGGATACACATTTAAGTTGAGCCTCTATTATGGTGTCTCTAAAAAGTTTCCATGCAGCTTGCAGGGATTTCACTTTTGGCGCTGTACCTTTTAATTTCTGTTTAACTAACCTCCTCATTTTCGTGTAGTCCTCCTTTTCTGAAATTAAATGCTACGGTGTTGGGCTGCTATGGTGTTTTCCCGCCAGAGGGATGTTAAATTTAATTATATTATGCTCACTATTACCAAGCAGTCCAGCTATAGTCACCTCTTGGACCAGATCCTGTGCTCCACTTAGGAGTAAATCAAGAATTGCTTCTCCTTGTGGGTTCCAGGACTAGCCGCTCCAAGAAGCGGTCATTTACGGTGTCAAGAAACTTTATCTCTGCATCCCGTCCTGAAGTAACATGTATCCAGTCAATGTGGGGATAGTTGAAATGCCCCATTATTATTGAGTTTTTTATTTTAATAGCCTCTCTAATCTCCCTGAGCATTTCAGTCACTATCATCATCCTGGTCAGGTGGTCGGTAATATATCCCTACTGCTATTTTCTTCTTATCAGAGCATGGAATTACTACCCATAGAGATTCTGTGGTACAGTTTGTTTCATTTAAGATTTTTACTTCATTGATTCTATGCTCTCTTTCGCATATAGTGCCATTCCCTCACCAGCACGACCTGGTTCGCTGACTCAGATACCCCTCTTCTCCCAGTCTCCTTCCTTGCCCAGAATTCCCATTGTTGCTCTGTGGAAAGTGGCACTACATATCCCAGTAGAAATGTTGCTGTTGCAGAGTGGAACTCTTGGGTTTAATCTCCCAGTGGCCTTGTAGACACTCAGCAGTCCTGAGAGAGTATGTGAAGCTATGGTAAGATGTGGGGCTATAGATTTAGTTATGTCACATTGCTTAGTTGTCCTATATTTTTAATCTGACAGTTAAGATGTCATCCTATTAACTAAGCACTGACCCTTCTTGACCCTGTATAAAACATAAAGTCCCCCACACGAAGAAGCTTAGTCTAAAAGATAAACAGAAAATAAGATCGGAAGAAGGTGTTACATTCAAGCATTTTCCTGAGTCACCATTTTCTCTTTTGTAGATGAGGCTGAAGGGATCCCTGCTGATGGCAATGGGTATTTGGGGATGGGATGACACCCCTTGACTTGTTTTTATGTCCTTGGCCTGATAGGAGGAGTGTCTAGATCAGCCACTGATACTTGTTACAGTATAGAAACCTGCCAGTTAATGAAGGTTTAGCTTAATTGGCAGTTGGCTATTTGACTTTTCTAAAGATATATACATCTGCATTTTTGTGTGTTGTAGATATATATTTGTATCTATTTGACTGTTTTCCTTCCCCCTCCTTTGTAAACTCTGGGGCAAGGACTGTCTCTCTGTGTCTGTATAACATGCAGCACAATGGGGCTCTGATTCTGAGTGGGGGACTGAGAGTACCACTGCAATACACACAATCTTAGAATATGACTGGCTGCCTTGATCATGCATCCTGGGCTTCCATCAACGGACCCCAGAGCTGGCCTGGAGTAATCCTGTTGCCCTCTCAGGAGAGGGCTGACAGGTCTTATTGCTTCAGTTCTGAGTTTCAAAGGAATAAACTGTCCCAGAAGCTGAGCTGGATCCTCTGTACCTTTATGATAACTGGGCAATGCAGCTTTAGTTCTGCTTCCCAGGACCAAACAGTCTGGATGCAGTGGGTCACACCTGGCTGTGACACAAGCAAGTTTATCGTGCAACGAACTTTCTTTTCCTTGGGACAGGCCCTTGTCATCAAAGCCCTTCTCCCCTGAAGTTAAGACAGTCAGCGTGGGAATTGGCACAAGGCCAGGCCTAGCAAGAGGAGCCAGCTCAGGACTGAGGTGTGTTGGATGCATGCTGACCATGTGGCTTGTCCAGGGCTGACTTCTGTGTGTCTAGTACTAACTTTTTCTCTTCACCAGATCTGACACTGAGACAGACGGTACCATCCTGCAGAGGAGACAGAAGCAGATAGACTATGGGAAGAATACTGTTGGCTACCAGCACTTCCGACAACAGGTCCCCAAGTGAGGTGGTCCCTGGCTTTCACCTCCACTTCCCATATAAGCCTGCTGGTTCAGATTCCCCCACCAACTGAAGAGATACTTGAAACTGATGTAAAGTGACTTCCTTCCTTTTGATCCTGCCTAAAGGCAACTTCCTGTCCCTGCCTCCTTCCAAAAGTCCCAGAAACTTGGCATATTCAGGAGCCTTTGGAGCATGCTTCCTACATCCTATTGGGGACCTATTAGTGTTTGCTCCTGCTGGGTTAGGGTGGTCTTGATGCTGGGGTGAGGAATGTTTAACGGAAGCACCTGGTCACTGATAAATGTTATGCTTCATTCCCAGGGCCGCTCGGCAGCCAGGGATTCACCCCCAAACTCCAAATAAGTACAAGAAATATAGCCGCCGGTCCTGGGACATGCAAGTCAAGCTGTGGAGACGGGCACTGCATGCCTGGGACCCGCCCACCCAGCATCCTCTCCTGTGTGGACAAGGACTTCCAAGGAAAGTGTCTTCCAGTTGCCCGTGGCTCCTCTAGAGTCTTGTAGGGGAGAAACTCTTCTGGGAGGAGGAAGTGGCAGAAGCCTAGCAACATGAAATGTGGAGGATCCCCCAAATCAGTGGGTGTCCTTCCCAGCGCTTCCTAGGATCTCTCTGGATATAGTGGCCATTACACTGAGCTGCCCTAGGCAGCAGGTAGCTGGAGTGAATGGTATGTTAACATGCCTGGGAGCCTGTGAAGCTTGATACTCTGACACGGAGAGGTAGGTATCAGGAGCCTTATACCATAGAAGGGAGGGATTGATGCAAGCAAATCCTACCAGGTGCTCAAATGTCCCAGTGGTGAGTATAGTATAAATTCCCCAGTGTTCTGGAAAATGCTTCTCTGTGTTGTATGTGATGTGTGCCTGCGTTGCCCTCTTCCCCAGCTGCATGGTGGGCTTTGGGGAGAAAAGCCCAGGGGACTGGGACTCCAATTGCTGGGTTTGATGAGAGAGCAAGGACTAGGTCCAGCATCTCCTATCTCTTCCACCACTGCTCCCTGGAGAGGAGTTATGCATACCCCTCCCAGTCTGGACACAAGGAGATGAAGGGCCTGATGATTTCTCCTAGGTTTGAACCATGGAGTGGGATGACAGCACTCGTTCATGTGATGACTGGTGCACCCAGTTACCTGCTGCTCCTTTTCACTGACTGGGTCAGTGTGATTTAAATTGCTGTTTGTTTGCAAGGCAGGAGATGGTGACTCTCTCAGGAATGATGGAGACAAACTCTTTGTGCGGCTTCTCAGAAGACTGGCCTGGTGCCCTGAGGCCTCTTGAAAACCTGCCAGGAGAATTACTGGGCGGACAGGTATTTGGGCTTTGATTGGGCTTGCTTTCTCCTGTTCCTGCTGGTGACAGGGACTTAGGGCAGCAGTAGAGAATGCTATTTAATGGTTCATTGCGAGCACAGGAGTACGTGGCACAGGGTGATCACCAGCTTGTCAGGAGGGGGTATTGTCTGTGAGGTGCAGTCTGGAAGTCTTGTGCCTTCCTCTGGACCCACTCTGATGCAGAAAGTATTGTTGGTCATTGTCCTGGGGAAGGGGAGAATAGGGGGGAAAGGATCCTCAGGGCTCAGCGTCCTCTCCAGGGGGACACTGTCATGCTTTGGATTGCGGGTGTGTGCATCTCACGTCAGGTTTGTTTTCTTTCCTTCCTATTTCTTTGTCTTCTGCCCTGTTTTCACAGTTGGCTGGCCTGTCATTTCCTGGCTGCTCGTCTCCATGGCTGCCCCAGATCCACTCAAACTTGCTGCCCTTCCTAGGAAATGTGCACACCTGCCCATACTGCTCCTGGATGGAGCTATAAGGAGAGTCCAGCGCATTTGTTGCCCCAAACACTGTCATTTCTGAGGTGTGGGAAGAGCTCAGGCATCAAGTTACATACAAGCCCAGCTGCAAGGATCTCCTGAGCTCATGGAGGACATTGAATTATCCTGAAGCTTGCCCCTGGGACAGAAAGGGGGCTTGGTGTTAATGTTCAGGCTTGGAGCTGAGCATCAGACCCCTTACACAATGCACAAACAGAGAGGTAGCTGCTGGGTTTGTATCTCTTCCCACAGTCCAACCTCCAACATTGTAGAGAGAACTTTCTGTCATCTCAGTATCTGTAACCCCAGGCATTGCAGTGAATGTCAGCACACATAGGACCAATTCTTTCTGCTTCCCTTCAGGAATCTGTTTGGTCTCCTGTGTTTAAGGGAAAGCTATATAGAAGGGGTTGGAAAAATGGAAACTGAGGTCAATAAAATTTCCCCAAAGACTCTATAATAGCTGCTGGCTGGGTTCTTTTTCTGTCCGTAGGCCTCTGGGGCTCTGCTCACCACAGGCAGGTTCAGGGAGGCTTTGGCAATTCATGAGGACTCAAATAATGGGGAGTTGTGACCCTTCCCGCAGTGTGGGCACTCCACAAGCTAAGTAAGAATGTCCCTCTGCGCACTGAGTAGCGAGGAGGGGAAATTCTTGGCAGCTGTTTCAGGCCCAGCCCAGAGGAGAGGTTATGGGGGAGGGGAGACGACAAAAGGCACAAGGAAACCATGAGTCTTAAGGGAGGAAGTTTGCCTTGCCAAAGGGTTAATGCCTCCTTAGGGGTTGCTGCTGCCCTTCTTGCCATTGGTTGGAGGTGAAGATGATTAAATATTTACCATGAACAGGATCCTGGAGATCTGCACTAACCAACCCCTCCACAATTGAATATGATGAGCCAGTCGGGAGGCTCTGGCCAGGCCATGCTCTAGTAACTACCTAGCACTTTCCTTCAGCGGTGGGAAAGGACTCCGAGGCTTGGAAATCCAGGGCCGGTGGAATCTGGGCAAAGAGGGTGTGGCCTGTGCAGATCTGGGCTAGAGGGGAAACTTCACTCCCTTCTCGGGGTCCTGCTGTAAAGTCACATGCCCTGCCAGTGACCCCACCACGGGAACAGGTGATGTTTCCCGCGCATCCTGCCCTTACAACAGGTTTCTTTGAGGGCTGAGTACCCCCCTTCCTCGTGCTGGCTACAGTGTATTAAGGGGCCTCTCCTGCTGCCTCCCTCCCACCCCACGTTGGACGGGGGCAGCTGGCGGTGCTGCTGAAGGGGATCCGCTGAAAGGAGACTCTGCCCCCCTCGTGTTGTTACTACCTCTTCCCTGGGGGCGGGGGGAGGCTGGTTTTGTGTGAGGTTATGGGGGGGGGACATGGGGGCAAGGCTGGGGGGAGGGTGACTTTAGGAGGGATCGAAGAGGGTTGGTGGGGGGGGCCGCTCGGACGCCCCCCTTGACTACAGTTCCTGTCGTCCTTTGCTGCACGGTACAGTCCGAAGGGGGAGGTGTTGGGGCTGAGCTGGGTGCGGGGGGAGCCCCGAGGTGGGGCTGCGCCAGATCCCAGTTGGTGACTCCGGCTTGGCCTCAGCGGGCGCATGGCGGGTGGGCCCGGCGCTGGCTTGGAGCGGAGCCACCCGGAGTGGTGGGTCCCGCCTGGCTCCCTCGGTCTGTGACGTGGGGCAACCTGTTTGGTCCCACAGCCCAGAAACAACTGGGGGCGGCGGGGCGCCTTGACCGCTGGGGCCCCTGCCTCCTCTGGGGCCCCAGCTCCACCTCCCTGCCCTCTCTGCTGGCAGTCCCCTGTCTCCTCCTCCCAAGCTAGCAGCCCCCGCGCCTCCCCAGCTAACAGCCTCCTGCCACTTTCAGACACAAGTATCAGCCTGCGCTGGGGCAGCAGGGGAAGGCTGGGACGATGTCCCCCTCATGCTGCTCTGGGTCAGTGCTGGGGGCAAGGGGGCCTGAGGCTGCTGGCACCTTCTGTGCTGGTCTAGTATTGCCATGGGGGGGGGAATGACTGGGCTGGATGGGCTGCTGACGTTGGGGGACCTTGCTCTGCTTCAATGTCTGTGTTTGACTTTCTCAGGCCCTGTGGGGAGACCTGCCCTCATCGCCAGGGTGCCTGGCACTGTAGCCTGTGAGCCTCTGTCCCTCTTTCTGCTCATGTGACCGGCTGTGGGATCAGTTGGCACTTGGTATGCTCGGAGCAGCTCAGGGGTGAGCACATCATTTCCCTGGGTTGAGGTTTGACTGGGCCCAGCAGCGTCCTGGATGAAGGGGGGTGAGTTGACTTGAAAGGGTTTAGGCTGAGAATGGAAGTTGCCGACTCCCGGGACAGCTGATGCAGGTGGCAAAGGGATCAGAGCAGTTGGCTCCTTTTACTAGGAAGCAGCATAAAGGCCCATAGGGTTAGGTTGGCTGTTTAGTTTTGCTTTCAGCTTTGGAGATTTCTTTGCTCACAGCCTTGGTGTGCTTCCCGCTGTAGCTTGCGTTAGATTAGGCAGATCAATTCCCTCTTGCTGCTGGATGTTGTGTGTTGGAAAATCCTCTGGAAGCTAGGTGCTGTTGGCTTCCTCCTCTCACACACAGAGAGACTCCTTAAACCAAGTCAGCTTGCTCTGTGGTGGTGGTCACTAACTGAAGTTGCAAGGGGCGCTGCATCTGGCTTCTGGTAGTAAGTGAGGAGCTGCTGCCTGTTGCTGGCTTTGCCCCATGTGGATCCTGGAGTTTGCACCCTGATGAGATTAAATTGTATAAATCATTGGTTCTCAACCAGAGGCCCTGGGGGGCCATGAGCAGGTTTCAGGGTGTCCACCAAGCATGGCTGGCATCAGACTGCCTTTCTGCCCTGGGCCCTAGAAAAAGCCCCGCTGCATGGGATTGCAGCAGGGGCCCCCGAGCCTCACCACCATGGGCTGAAGTTGAAGCCTGAGCAACTTAGCTTTGTCGTGCCCCCGTGGCATGAGACCCAAGGCCATCACCCTAACGGCAGCCTTGGCTGCTTCTTTGAGTGCTGTCCCTGTGGGTGCTCCACTCCAGGTGATGGTGCGTCCCGGCACTGTTACCTGGAGTGGAACACCCACAGGGACACATCTTGAAGAACCTCGGTTACTGCAAGGTGAGTAACTTTCTCGTTTATATGCAGAAAACAGTTGTTGTGGCACAGGTGGGCTGTGAAGTTTTATAGCAGGTTGGGAGGTGGGGGCCTCAGAAAGAGAGCGGCTGAGAACCCCTTGTAGAAATAACGCTTTTCTCTCTCTAATGGCACCCGCCAGAGGAGCTTAATGTGCTTTACTAATGTTAGTGGATTAAGTTTCCCTTAGGCATGTCTGGGGCAGAAAGAGCTGACATGCCTTGCCCAAGATAATACAGGGAGCCTGTGGCAGAACTGGGACTAGACCTCAGTGGCCCTATGCTGTAGCTACAGCCACAGCACTGTGCAACCTGTCCATTAGTTATTTTCATTACTGAAAGGGCAGAATGTTTATTGGGTCCCAATAAGATTGCTAATTCCACCCACTGCCCTAAGCTCGGGGTGGGGGTGGGGAGTTTGTTTACCAAAGTTGCTTCAGGGTTGGGGAAAGGAGATGATATTCCAACTGCTAAGGAGGGAGAATGGTTCATTTGGTTGGTGCAGAAACCAGAAGCTCGACCTGCAACTTGATTGGTCCTGAGATTACGGGAGGAAGATGAGGGCTAGCTATAGAGGCTGGGCTCATTAAGTGTGCCTGGGATGTGGGGGCTGAAGGAAAGAAGCCGTCATTGGATAGGGTGATGGAAGCAGCTAGAGCTCAGTGAGGCAAGCAAAAACCTTTGTCTGAGCCCCCCAAAAGTGATGAAACAGATCCTTATGGGATGGTGATGAGCTAGTGTATTCTGGGCCTGGGAAGGCTATGATTCTGGGTGAGGTGATTCTGTGGCTCAGATAAGTATCAGTAGCTTGTTTCAGGCTGTCTGGGGCTAGTTTCATTCAAGGAGACTTAGAGCACCAGTATTTGCTCTCTCGGCTCTAAGTAGCAAGCCTGGGGTGCGCAAGCAGGTTCTCTGACCTTGGGGCTGTGCCTGATGTTGCTAATGTGTCTGTTTGTGTTATAGGGTTGGTGGGGATGGAGTGAGAGGTGTCTAGCCAGGGATGAAGATGGTAATTCAGTAGGTATGGTAGCAGTACGATCGCCCTTGAACAAGACTGGACTTGTTGAAGGAGGAGGAAAGATAACAGGAGGTAGGGGCTCTAAGGTTGTGTTGGTGCCAGGCCTCCAGAAGTCATGATTGCAGAGCGACCGCAGAAACTGAGTCTGGAAGAGCTGAAATGCACATCCTTCAAGTCAGCCTGGAAAGACGTTTCTCTGCCTCAACCTTGCAGGTTTAGTCCACTTTGGAAATATCAAGATTATTTTTAGTTGTGGAAGGTGGGGTCCACATTCTGCTTGTGTACTGAACCAAGGTCCCAGGGTGGTGTCAGTGGACGCTGTGCTGCAAGATTTGCCAGCTTTCAGGCTAGCTATAAAGTTGGAGCCTGTGTGACCTGTGGTCACTAAACAGCCCCAAGCATTTGTGGGCTTAACTTGTGGCCCTAGCTCGGGTAATCACATTCTGCCCTCTAAATTCTCCATGCAGTTTTGGTAGGATACAGCATTCCAATTCACTTCAGCCCTAAACTCTTGTGCAGCGCTGCTTGTGCTCGTATTGAGACTATTGTCCCTGTCATTGAAGTGTCCTCATATCTGCTGTGTGGGCAGCAAGCCTTGGGAGGTGTTCATCTTTTTCTCTTTTGTAGAGGTCTTTGGGATCCCTTAGGATGAAAGGCAAGTTGTTATGAGAAAGTATCTTCCTCTGTATTAGCAGGAATGTTGTAAGCAACACAAAGTAATTCTTCCACTCTACTCTGCACTGATAAGGCCTCAGCTGGAGTATTGTGTCCTGTTCTGAGCACCACATTTCAGGAAAGATGTGGACAAATTGGAGAAAGTCCAGAGAAGAGCAATAAAAAATGATCAAAGGTCTAGAAAATATGACCTATGAGGGAAGATTGAAAAAAAATTGGGTTTGTTTAGTCTGGAGAAGTGATGACTGAGGGAAGACGTGATAACAATCTTGAAGTATGTAATAAAGGGCGTTTAAAAGAGGAGGGTGATAAATTGTCCTATTCTCAGTAGTTAAGGAGAACAAGAGGCAATGGGCTTAAATTGCAGTAAGAGAGGTCTAGGTTAGACATTAGGAAAAACTTCCTAGCTGTAAGAGTGAATAGCACTAGAACAAATTACCTAGGGAGGTTGTGGAATCTCTGTAATTGGAGGCTTTTAAGAACAGGTTAGACAAACATCTGTCAGGAATGGTCTAGATCAGTGGGTCCCAAACTTTAACAACCTGTGAATCCCTTTCACTGAAATGTCAAGTCTCACGAATCCCCTCCTAAAAATGAACATTTCCAGGGATTTTCTCCTTTACCTGAGTATAAATTATAAAAGCAGTGATCTTGGAAATATAAAATTTCTTTTTGACATGCTTATTATATGCTTTTATTATTTATAATTACAGTATTTTTATTACATTATGAAAACAGCAACACTCTTCCAAGATCTCTTTCGTAGCTTGTATCACTTTGAATAAGCCCGTTATAAGACAAGGCTCCTACGTTTCATCAAGGAGTATCAGATGTGAAACAGCATGAAGTGATTTAAGAAGCCAACTCAGAGTTCCTCCTACACAAGCATTCAGGTCTTGAGCAGTCCAGGCAAACAGCGCACGTTACAACAAAGCTTAAACTTGTTCTTCATAATAATTTTAAAAACAACACTAGCTGCCTATTTAATTTTAAAAACAGCAAAAAATATCCACCTCCCTTTCTATTTCTTATAAAGAGTCTTGAAGTTTAAATCTCCTCAGTGTGATAGATATGCTTGCTTTGATCTGCTTAGCTCTTGGAAGTCCAGGGGCTCTGGGGTGCTGGCCCCATGCTGCCTGGGGTCCCTAGGGAAAGCTCTGTCCGCCATTAGGGAATTTTTCCCCGAGAACCCCCTGTAACATTTTGCAAAACCCCAGGGGTTCACAAACCCCAGTTTAGGAACCATTGATCTAGATCAGTGTTTCTCAACAACCAGTCCGTGGACTGGCCCCAGGGGTCCTTGCAATCTCCCTGACACAGTTTAGGAAGGCAGCAAACTAATCCATGGTATCAAAAAGGTTGAGAAACACTGGTCTAGATAATGCTTAAGGACTGAACTAGATGGCTTGTTGAGGTCCCTTCCAGACCTACATTTCTATGATTTTCCATAGTTCAGCATGTTACTAACTTTTTTGTAATAAGCCTGTTTTTTGTCTCCTCTTCCAACCCCCAAAATATTAACCCAAACAAATTCATTATGCCTGAAATCATATGCCTGAAATCGGGGGGGGGGATAGCTCAGTGGTTTGAGCATTGGCCTGCTAAACCCAGGGTTGTGAGTTCAATCCTTGAGGGGGCCATTTGGGATCTGGGGCAAAAATTGGGGGGATTGGTCCTGCTTTGAGCAGGGGGTTGGACTAGATGACCTCCTGAGGTCCCTTCCAACCCTGGTATTCTATGATTCTATGAAATCTCACCTGTGGTCTTATGCTCAGAGAAAACTTTTTTTTTGTTTGGGGGTGGGGAGAAATCTCTGCTACTTAACCCCACAGTTGCTCCTCTGGGATCATTGGCCTCTGTGCATAACTCTGGCGCCTGCTTTGGATCTCTGCTCCTGAAGGGTGAGGGGGATGTGGGCACGGGAGAAGAGAGGCGGAAGCACTGGAGTAGCTGCTTGAGCACTGGAGTAATGCATGAGTTGCTTGAGCATTGCAATGGCAGCATGTTGAAACTTACAAGTTGCTATTTGAGAGAGGCAAGGTAAGTGAGGGAATACCTTTTTATTGGACCAACTTCTGTTGGTGGAAGGTACAAGCTTTCGAGCTACACGGAGCTCTTCTTCCTGTCTGGGGAAAGAAGCAGAAGTTGTTGTTTGGAATTTCACTCTGCTTGGGTAGTTAACTTGAAAATGTATTTGGGACTAAGGAGGGCTTGAAGTTCTTGACCCCTCTCTTCAGGGCCGGTGCAACCACTAGACGAACTAGGCGGTTGCCTAGGGTGCCAAGTGGTTGGGGGCGGCAGTGGAGCGGAGGTAAGCTGGGACCAGGGGGCGCGGGGAGGGCCGCCTGCAGCAAGTAACGGGGGCGGTGCACAGGGGAACCGCTCCCTGCCCCAGCTCATCTCTGCTCTGCCTCCTCCCCTGAGCACCGCCCTGCTCTGCTTCTCTCCCTCCCAGGCTTGTGCGACCAAACAGCTGATTGGCACCGCAAGCCTGGGAGGCGGGAGAAGCGGTGGCATGCTTGGGGAGGAGGCAGAGCAGAGGTGAGCTGGGGCAGGGAGCTGCTGCAGGGGGGGCTCCCTGGGCTGAGGGGAAGGGGCGGCGCAAGGTGGAAGTTCCTTTCGCCTAGGGTGCAAAACCTCCTTGCACCAGCCCTGCTTCTCTTGCATCAGCAAATCTGTTTTGCTCCCAAACCTTACCTTGCTGCAGAGTAATTTTCCAAAGGGAAATTGTGTGGTAGTTCCTCCCTGCTTGTCCAGTCCTGAACCTAAGATTTACATTAGCAAATCTTCTCTCTCTCCAGACCCTGTCCCTGTCACTCCTCCTCCTCCCTCTGAGCTCCCGTGTTTTGCACCCTGCTGTGTCGAACCAGCACTGAAATAGCCATTGGCAATCAGTAGGATGGCTTGACTTAAATCAAAGTGAATTAAATCACTGATTTTATTAATGATTTAAGTCAACAAGCAGGAAACTTTAAATAATTGATTTTAATCTTGTTTTGCATTTGTACTTTTAGTTATTTTTCTAAAGAGCGGTTCATTCACATTGGTTGATATGTAGAATTGCAACTCAATATAAACTTCTTGCTAAATTTGATACTACTTTCTGCCCACCAGGAGGATACACTATATCTATACACATTTATTTAAGCAATTATGTAGATCAACATACATTCATTTGGATTCTTAATTTTTACATTTTTTATTGTTAGAACAGTTTTCAAACTTATTTGATCACCGCCCCCTTCTTTGTGTCTGTAGTAGTTTACACTCCCCCCCACCACACAAGTCATATACCGATTAAAAAAAATATCAACATGCAATTCTCACTAAATATTAAAAACAGTAAGGCATTGATTCAAACAGAAAGAATTAAAACAGGCTTTTTTGTTTTTCACTTGTTTTTTTCCCTGTTGCATGAATGAGCCAACAATCCATAGTAATAAGAGCAAAAGGAAAACTGTGATTGTGGTAGATGCTCACAATTAAATGTGCACACTGTGTTGTAGCAAACAGATTAACATACAGATTAGCAACTACTTTGTATAATGTTATGCAAATTTATCAGAAATCCATCAAAATGCACAGCACCTTCTGAAGACCTGATATGTCTGGGGCAGTGGTTCTCAAACTTCATTTCACTGTGACCCCCTTCTGACAACAAAAATTGCTACATGACCCACAAGGGGGGACCGAAGGTTGAGCCTGCCTGAGCCCTGCTACCCAGGCTGGGGGAGAGATGAAGTCCAAGGGCTTCTGCCCTGGGTGGGGGGCATATAACCTCAGCCCTGGGCAGTGGGGCATGGGTTTGGGCTTCCACCCTGGGTGGTGGGCTTGGGCTTCAGACTTGCTGTGGCCCAGGGCCAACACCAGCCTTGGCAGGGCTCAGGCCCACTTTGCGGTCCCAACCCACAGTTTGAGAACCCCTGATCTGGAGGAATCAACTTTACTAGTTATTCATTGGTGTGGGCAAAATATGTGCAGTATTTTTTTCCTAATGCTTCTCATGCTCCCCCCTGAATACATTGTGTCCCCCAATTTCAGAGTGTTAGAAAATGGTGAGTGACACAATTCTTATTTACTAGATGATGACTTTCTACTTGTGATCTGTGTCAAGCTACATTAGGATGGAAATTGGAATTCAATTAAAAATTCTCAAAACGGCATTTTAAAATTGTTTTTATTTGCTAAATAAAACTATCTTAAATGTGCTGGAGACATAAAAAAGTAAGTTTATCAAAACATGTTACATCAGTATGTTTTAAATATATTAAACAAAGGAATTAACTGTGCTTAGTGAGCTGATTGTTTCTAATCACCACAGACCAGATTCTCAAAAGTATTTATAGAAAAGTGCATAGTGGGATTA
The DNA here is from genome assembly GCF_965140235.1 of Caretta caretta. Lineage (NCBI taxonomy): Eukaryota > Metazoa > Chordata > Testudines > Cheloniidae > Caretta > Caretta caretta. The sequence goes on along the minus strand of NC_134213.1, from coordinate 350,676 downwards.
GGTGCCTAACTCCATTGAAATCCATAGGAATTAGTTGCCCAACCTGCTTAGGCACCCAAAAGTACCTACATCTACATCAAGTAGTCTACATCTTTAGGTGCCTAAATACCTCTGACAATCTGGCCCCATATCCTTCAACTTCTTAAAATTAGTAGATCTCCTTTCCCACCTGTTTTTTATTCACAGACTAGAAGAGGAAAACAAGCTTTCCTGCTTTTTCAACTTCCATTTGGTTTCTCAACTTTGAACTAGTCCAACTGAAGAAAACAGTCTCTCCATCTGCTACCTAAACTGAAACCAAAAGTAATTAAGGCAAAAGCTTTTCTGCACAAGAGAAACTAAAAGTACTTCCATTTGGAAAAAATGTGACTACCAGCATTCCTTCTATTGTAAAGACTGACAATAATATAGATACTTACTTAATGCAGCTCATGATGTTGTGGCATATTTATAAAACTTGAGTTGACCTCAAAAGTTAATGTTTCCTACTGATTCGGTGTATAATTAAAGAAGTAACACCCTCTGACTCATTAAAATTTGAGGAGGGCTCCCTGTTGCAGCATATTTTTCATTTAAGTGATTTTAATTGAATGTGGGGAGTTTAGGCCTTAAAGTTGCCATAATTTCAAATTTAATTTTAAACAGGTTTGATTTTTAAAAAGAAAATGTATTTAATATACTTTTTTTTTTTTAAGTGTGGGGGGGAGAGAAATTTTTATCCTGCCTGAGGATCAGTAAAAGGGGGAAGAAGATAACAGGAGAAGATGCTAGCTCAGTTGCTCACTAGGCTCAGACATGGATCATGAGGAGGGAGGATGGGACAGCAGGGTTTCACGACAAAGAACAGCACACTTCTTACACATACTTCCCACCATCAGTTTTACATGTGGCCAACTATTAGTCCATAACTTGCGCCCCACTGATGTGATGGTGGTAAGTGCCTCAGATTTGCTACTGCATCCAGCATCACAAGATGGTTCTGCTAAAGTGATTAGCAGTGAAATAGTTAATGGCATTGATACATAATCTGCTGTTGTGCTTAGGATTTAACCCATCACTAAATTCACATCTGCCAACTGTTGGCTGCAGCCTTGGCCCCAATCCAATTGTCAGCCCATAATTCAGTCATGTTTGGAAGGCTTTCTTCACAGCCATAAGGTCTAGAAACTTTAAAACAAAACCAAGTATGTTCTCCCAACACCTCCTGAGGCTCTCTGCTTTGAGTGTATTTCCTCAGCCCACACACGCACCTTTCCCCAAGGGCCCCTCACTTGAGTGCATCCCTCCTAACACCCCCAGACCTGCCCCTTAGATGCTCTAGGTTGAGTGTCTGTCACTTCTCCACACACACACCTGCCCCCAAGGACCCCTGCTGATATTTTTTTTGTTTTTCAGTTATTCTCCTATATTTTAAAGTGTTTTTCCCTCTCTGCTGTAGCAGCTCTATTTGTAGAGGAATGTGAGACATGAACAAGAGGAGAAAACAATGTGACTGATGCCTAACAGAAGTTAACTGAAAAAAGAGACAGGTTTCAGAGTGGTAGCCATGTTAGTCTGCATCAGCAAAAACAACCAGGTGTCCTTGTGGCACCTTAGAGACTAACACATTTATTTGGACATAAGCTTTCATGGGCAAAAACCCACTTCCATCAGATGCATGAAGTGGAAAATACAGTAGGCAGGTGTATATATATTACAGTACATGAAAAGATGGGAGTTGCCTTACCAAGGGCGGGGGGGAGGGGTGGCAGTGCTAACGGGGCCAATTCAGTTAAGGTGGAAGTGGCCTATTCCCAGCAGTTGACAAGAAGGGGTGAATCTCAACAGAGAGAAAATTACTTTTTGTAGTGCTTACAAGGCCAATTCAGTTTCCCCTCTGTTGAGATTCACCCCTTCTTGTCAACAGGAATAAGCCACTTCCACCTTGACTGAATTGGCCCTGTGGGATTTGGAGAAGGGGCGTGGGGAGGAAATAACTCAGTGGTTTGAGCATTGGCCTGCCAAACCCAGGGTTGTGAGTTCAATACTTGAGGGGGCCATTTAAGGATATGGGGCAAAAATCTGTTGGATGATTTAATTGGGGATTGGTCCTGCTTTGAGCAGGGGGTTGGACTAGATGATCTCCTGAGGTCCCTTCCAACCCTGATATTCTATTATTCTAGTCCAGTTGGGGAGTGTTCAGAGATGATGCACTAGGTCAGTGAGGACTCCACAAAGGCTTGGAGATGCACAGGAGGAGGACACAAAAAGTGTCTAATTGTGTGGTTTGCACAGACTAAGGTAGGGGGGAGTGAAAAGAGACCAGAACAGAGGAGCTAGGGGAAGGTATGTGTTTGATACTATTTTAGTGTGTGCACTATATTTTCCTCTCTGATTACAATGTTATCATTCAGGTGGCAGCAAGGAAACGGATCTACTCATTGGGCAGGGGCTGGGCACTTGCTAACTCAATAGGGTCTCTTGTATGATTGGGCCTGGCTGGGGACTCACTCACTCTCCAGCCAGAACACCATGTGAGTCAGGAACTCCACTGGGCACTGCAAAAATCCACTGTAATCCTGTCTATGGTTCCACAGGGTGCTGTGATAAGTTTTGCAGAGGTGTCCCTTATCTGTTCAGTGCATCTAGATCTGGAGGTGAAGCTTGTTATTGCTGCTGCTGCCTATAGGGATGTTGGGAGGGTTTCACCCTTCCTGTGATGCGGTGATTCTGTGTGTTTCCCTTCATAGCCTTTGCCTGGTCACACAGACGTGGCTTCTACAAGATGAACCAGGTAGGGTGTAAGGAGTGGGGTAAGAAGGGAGAGACAGGGTTTTTTGGAGAGGGGGTTGTTTGTTGGGTTTTTTTTGTCAATTTTTTTTAAGGCAGGAAGGAACTATTACTATCATTCAGTCAGATCTCGTGAACAATACAGACCAAAGAACTTCACCCAATAAATGCATTAAGCCCAGAATTTCTGTTTGAGCTATAGCATCTTAGAAAGATATCCAGTCCTGATGTAAAGAGTGCAATGATGGAGAATCTGCTAGGCCTGCAGAAAAAACATGCCCAAATTCCCCAAAGTAAAAAGCTAGGACTTGACACTTCAAATGTTCGAAAAAAAAGTCAGAAGAAAAACACTGTTTTAGGCTGTTGAATATACAATGAAAGGTAAACAAGTGTCATGATCTGGTCAGGAGGGTTTGTATCCTTGTTAATGTTCAGCCTATACAGGTAACTGCAGATGAAATTGTGTCCTATGTAAATGGCTGGTCCTCTTCTCTGTACAGAAGTTGATCCCAACAGGTGAGGATGAAGAGAGGTGCTGGCGGCTCTGTGTAAATCTGTATCTGTGCTATCACTGCAGACTGGGAAGAGGGAAGATTGTCAGGGCCATGTCATTGCACACCTTGCAGACTGCTCCTGTTCCATAACAGTCCAGGAAGCAGAGCAATTAGGGGCTGGAGCTGGTACTGCAGGCAGGGAGCCTTTCCCGGTGCTATGCTAGGGAAATCTCACAACACTGGTACATTCATCCTCCCTGCTAGCACTGTTGGAAGGAGGGCTCTGTTCTAGCTTCCTAATCTTTCTTGTTTGGTTGACAGAAGCAGTTCTCAGGAGGCCTCTGTTTCTTAGACAGGTCTGAGGAAGGCAGGGCTCCATCGTGGTTCTTGGCTTGCAACCCGCAAGCCCCTTCAGCAGCTACGGCCAAGTGCTGAGTGAGGAAGAGGAAGATGAGGCAAGAAACCGAAGCTGGCACCTGGCCAGCCAGAGGACGTTTTTCCAGCAGGACTTCAGGGACCCGGGCCGGACTGAAGAAGCGAGGGGTCGCATGTACACTCCGGAACTGCGGAGCCCCCCCCCGGCGGGAGCGTCGCGCCCACGGAGGAGGCCGCTGCTCAGGGCGTCAGCGCCGCGGGGGCCGGGCGGGCAGCGGCCCTGGCCCAGATGAGTTTTTTTTAAAGGAAAAAGTTAAAAGTTGCTTCAGTGAAACGTGTGTCGCGGGGCGGCGGCGCCGAGTCCTGCCGCTGGGCGGGGGCCGCTGCCCCGTCCCGGCGGGGCGGGGGCGCCGAGGCCCGCGCGGTCCCAGCGGCCGCGGAGCGGGGCCGGCTCCTGCAGCCGCTCCACGCCGGCCGCGCGCCGGGGCCCAGCGCGGTGACAGCGCGGCAAGGGCTGAAGCTGGAGCCGGCCCCAGGTGCGCAGCTCCGAACCGGCGGCCGCGCGCTGCCCGCGGCTCTGTCCGCTTCCTTTGCTCGCCGCCGGCGGGGCGGGGGAGGGGCGCTCGCTGGCGGGACCGGCCTGAGCGGGAACCGGATGTTGTTTCGGCAGAGCGGAAACGGAAGCGAGCGGCGCTCTGCAACGCGTCTCTATGGCCGCGGGTCCGTTCCGCGCCGGGCCGGACGGGGCGCTGCCCAGGGACGGGAGCCTGGGGCCCCGCTCGCCGCGGACTCGGCCCGGCCCTTCCGCTTCCTGCTGGGAGTCGGGAGCTGGGCCCGGCGGTGAGTGTGGGCTGTGGGGAGGAGCGAGTCTCCGCCGGCTGTGACGCCGCGGGCCTCGCTGCCCCCGCCCGGCCAGGGAAACAGGCGGGGGAGGGGCGGCCTGGCGGAGCGCGCGGGGGCCTGGCGCCGCCGCACGTCCGTGGAGCGAAGCCCCTCCGCTTCCCTGAGCACAGACCCCTCTGGCGCGCGGAGTCCGGCCGCAGGAGGGGCTGGAGCGGGGGGAAGTGAGGAGTCGCGTCCCGTCGTGGGGATTCCCCCGCCCGTTGCTGGCGCCCGGGCACTGCGCGATTTGCTCGGGTGGGGGAGGGGCCCACGGTTTTTCCGGCTCCGCACCCAGCTGCCTTGAAGGGACTCCCGGGGGCGAGGGCGTTGGGCTCCAAGGGTTCCGCCACTGGTGTGTGTGGCGTGGGCCCGGAGTTCAGGAATAACCCTAATATCGTCGCCCATCTCTTTTCAGCATTGCTCAGGGAATCCGAGCCAAGTATCCTGTGCAGAGGCTCCCCTCAGGGCTGCTCAGGTCAGTCTTGGCTTGTCTCATGGACAGACATAAAGTGAAGCGTCAGAGGCTGGACCGGATTTGTGAAGGTAACCCTCTAGCCCTTAAAAAGAAAAGGCGTGCTTGTGGCACCTAAGAGACTAACACATTTATTTGAGCATAAGCTTTTGTGAGCTACAGCTCACTTCATCGGACACTGCCCTGTTTCTGGAAAAGGGTGTTTGGGTGAGATGAGTAAAACTGAAACTCAGTTCCTACAGGCAGGGACAACTGGAATGACTCCAGTGGAACTAGGTGCTCTGCTCTCACTTCTCTTCTGTGCAGGCCACAGCCTAGAGATCCAGAGGATTAGGATTAAGATACATTTGGGGCATCCTCTTTAAACCACATCACTTTTCATCTCCCAGAAAATGCCCTGTTTTTCTGTTCTCGTTGCAGTGAATGAAGATTTTTGAAAGTCTTTAGAAGATGTAGTAGAAATTTTCACAGTGAGATTCAGAGCTGAGAATGTGGAGGCTGTGACTATTATGAAAGAATATCTAAATCCTCTGTTGTATTAGGAGTGCAAGCTAGGGATGAGGCATAGCTTTCCTTGGAGAGACATCTTGGGCTAGTATTCTAGGGTGATAGATAGGGCTAGTATTCTAGGGTGATTATTGCCCGGCCTCCTTGCTGCAGGAAACTCTCCTTCAGCTTTGGCACAGCAATCCTCCCTAGAAGTCATTCAAACACTAGGATTGAACTCTGGGAGAGTTGGCTAACGTTGGATAATGAACTGAAATATCTTTAAAACAGTTGAAATAAAGTTGCCAGCTGCTTATCCATTTTCTTTTCCTGCAGGGAACAGTTCCTTAGAGCCCCCTGGTTGCACTCTTCTGGCTCTCAGTTGGTGCTTCCTGTCTTTGCTAATATGAGGCAGGAAGTTCCTATTAGGAGCCCTCTAAAAAGGGGTATCTTTCAAACCAGGGTCTAGGAGGGAAAGCAGAATGTGAGCAGCTAGGGACATAAGGAATTGTGAAGAACAGGTCCTGCTGTTAACCCGATGTTGGTTGACCTCACCTTTTATTTCCTTAATCCAGAATATGGTGGCCACCATATCGGTAGGAGGCCCTTTCTGTTTTTTTTAATAACATGAATTGAGGAAAATTTCTGGGAAAAGAATTCTGTAACAATATTGAGACCCTTGTTACACTTCTGTGTGTGCGTGTCTTTTCTTATTCAGCACTATTAATACAATGCTCTGAACCTCGTTTCTGGTGAGGCTGCTAATTCTGGGCCCTCGCTCAAAACTTTCTGCTGTGTCCTCTTCACATCAGAGGTCTGGATATTTCTATTCTGGCTTCATTTTCCTACATTTCTTCTGAGCTTGTTGACCCTTTCACATCCCCATTGACCATTTTCTTCCTTAATCTTTTCTATACTGTGGGAGGGTAGCTTCTTGTGCCCTGCTGGATCAGTGCTGATTCATGTATACCCCCTTGCTCATGTTATTTATGGGCTCCAGAATTCACTTGTTCCTCTCTCCTGCACAGCTGATCACTGTTGTCTTTGTCTGTAGGTATACGGCCTCCTATTGTGAATGGCCCAATGCCTGCCCGACCACTGGTTGCACTCCTAGATGGGAGGGATTGCACTGTGGAAATGCCAATCCTGAAGGATGTTGCTACAGTGGCTTTCTGTGATGCTCAGTCAACTCAGGAAATCCATGAGAAGGTAGGGAGAGTAAATGAGCCTTTGTGGGGGTGAAGCTGACTAGCTCTGTGCCACCATGGAGATGCAGGAGTAGGGAATGGTTCTCAAGCTGGTGTGCTTTCTGTTTGTGTTTGTAGGTGCTGAATGAAGCTGTGGGAGCTTTGATGTACCACACCATCACCTTGTCCCGCCAGGACCTGGAGAAGTTCAAAGCCCTTCGGGTCATTGTGCGTATTGGCAGTGGCTATGACAATGTGGACATCAAGTCAGCTGCAGAATTAGGTATGATGACCACAGTGTGGATGTATAGGAGGATATAACATATATTTCTTTTCTCGCTTTGTTCTTGAGAGACAATACCCATGCTGACCAACACCCACATAAAAGAATTTCAGAGAGAGTTGTTTAGGGTGGGGCTTCTTTAGATAGCAGATAGAATGTTTGAACTCAAAGGTTAAAGGGCAGCTGGCCTGAGAAGAGAGTTAAGGTGGGGTCATTCAGATTTAGGGATCATGAAGATCCCTGAGACCTGGACATAAGGAAGGCTAAACTTAAGCTTTGGATACTACACTTACAGGTGAAGAGGTCTTGCACCTGTTTAGATTTAATCAGGTCTTTACCACAAATACAAAGACCACACGGAAAGAACTGACTTCTTTATTGGACAAGTTCAGTTCAAATGTTTAATAATCACTCCATGCCTTTTCATGCAACTAGACTTTATATGCAACTAAATTCTGGCTGAGCACTGCATAAGGAATGGATGGAGTAAAAGTGTCAGATATTTGGGATTGAGTGAGTGTAACCATTGCTGTTCCAACTGCTTGTGGAGGGATCCAAATGAATTTTTTGGATCTCTATTCTATATTACAGGCTCAATCAACAGGTGTGTACAATGCTGAATCATCTGTGCTTTCACTTCCATCCTGGGTTTCTTTCCTGGTCCTTAGTTAGCTGTTGGGCTACTGTTGTGTCTTTTTAGGTCCTTTTACGTTTGTCAAGGCAAAATACTATGGGCTAAGGCTCCAGAAAAGCTTCCTTTCCCAACTAAGTTCCTAGATTCTAGGGTTAAGTTTTGCGGAAGAAATAATTTCATCCCATTGGGCATGATTTTCTTTTCCTGGCTACTTAAAGGATTTTGTTTGCTGAAAAATTCTCTGGAGATGCTGGCCCTTCCTTGGGATCCTAAGAGTCCTCTCAAGCCAGGGAGACCTAACAGAAGCCAGTATGTAGCAGTTTAGCCAACTATCATTCCAAAAAGGCCACTGCATCCAATCCCTCCTTGTGGTGGATTACTCAGAATATATCTCGGGTTCTCTACAGTGCTTTCACATTTCCCTGCTTTCTGGGAGCAATGAATCTTTCAGGACCTTAATTCCCTTAGCATTGAAACTGCTGAGCTTGAATTAATATGCAAATTAGATAACATTAACTTGAGTTTGAATAGAGACTGGGAGTGGCTGGGTCATTACACATATTGAATCTATTTCCCCATGTTAAGTATCTTCACACCTTCTTGTCAACTGTCTAAATGAGCCATCTTGATTATCACTACAAAAACTTTTTTCTCCTGCTGATAATAGCTTATCTTAATTAATTAGCCTCTTACTGTACCTTTTCATGTTCTCTGTATGTGTGTGTATGTATATATCTTCTTACTATATGTTCTACTCTATGCATCCGATGATGTGGGCTGTAGCCCATGAAAGCTTATGCTCAAATAAATTTGTTAGTCTCTAAGCCCTGGTCTACACTGGGGGGTGTGTGTGTGTGTATCCATCTAAGATACGCAACTTCAGCTATGAGAATAGCGTAGCTGAAGTCGACGTATCTTAGATCGACTTAGAATCACTTACTTTGCGTCCTCGCGGCACGGGATTGATGGCTGCCGCTCCCCCGTCGACCCCGCTTCCGCCTCTTGCCCTGGTGGAGTTCCGGAGTCGAGGGCAGAACGATTGGGGATCGATTTATCGCGTCTACACTAGACGAGATAAATTGATCCCTGATAGATCGATCACTACCCGCCAATCCGGTGGGTAGGGAATCATAGAATATCAGAGTTGGAAGGGACCTCAGGAGATCATCTAGTCCAACCCCCTGCTCAAAGCAGGCACAATCCCCAATTTTTTTTTTTTTTTTTTTTTGCCCCAGATCCCTAAACGGCCCCCTCAAGGATTGAACTCACAACCGTGGGTTTAGCAGGCCAATGCTCAAACCACTGAGCTATCCCCTCTCAGTGTAGACGTGGCCTAAGGTGCCACAAGGACTCCTCTTCGTTTTGCGGATACAGACTAACATGGCTGCTACTCTGAAACCAGAACTTAATTGATCTTTTTTGCCTATGGTATTTTGAGCGGGTCTGTGTTGCTTTATAGAACAGTTGATAGTGGTAACTTAAGTAACAGTTGTTTCAAATGGAATCTCAAATGGATTTTGAGAAGGATTCCTGTGGGTTCCCACTGTGTGTTTAATGACTTAGTTACCTTGTGTTTGCAGCTGCTGGGGAAGCCTATGCTTTCAGCCTGGCCTTGAGCATCTGGTGCATGAGGTCTGGAAGAGTTCAGCCATCTCTGCTTCTACAGTCTGCTAGTTAATTCCTCAGGAACACCTCTGGGTTGCATCCTTGGCCATGGACAGTCTAGACGCTGCTTCCTGTGCTATTTGTACAGCTCAGCTCTCTGATTTTGCCATGTTTTTGTGGTGGTGGTACAGTCTAATGGTCTTTTAGAAGCAAGGCAACTTAGGAAGCTTTCCTGGAGGTTAAAAGACTGCAGGGAACTTCTCCATCTCAATACAAGGCTGGATCCTGAAACTTGGATGCTCGGGTTGGTGCCGTGTGCTACCTAAGTCCCATGCTCCAGGACTATTGCTGTCTTCTAGCCATTGTGTTGTATGAGGAGAGTTTGCAGCAGAGGTGCTATAGGCAGTGCTGGGAATCTCATTTGTACTTCCTCTTTCTAGGCATTGCAGTATGCAACATCCCCTCCTCCTCTGTGGAAGAGACTGCTGATTCTACCCTCTGTCACATCTTGAACCTGTATCGCCGGGTTACTTGGCTTCATCAGGCTATGCGGGAAGGAAACCGAGCCTCAAGCATGGAGCAAATTCGAGAGGTGGCTGGAGGTGCTGTGCGTATCCGTGGTGAGACCTTGGGCATCATTGGCCTTGGTAAGAAATGGTGACTGTTAGGCTGAAAAGGGAGCTCGGAAAGCTTCTGGGAATGTTGGTGTCGCACTTAGCCTCAGGAATAGATACTCCCTCAGTGGCTGCTAACCAGTGAAATACTCTAGCTAACTTCTATAAATATCAGACATCTAATATATACCACCACTGCCCTAGAGTGCAATGCTGCTGCCCCCAGAAGCTGGGCAATAGTCATGGTAGTAAGACCTCTTCTTTTCTCATGTTCCAATGAATAGAAAAACTGTAAGCTTCAGATGGTCCCTTCCAGTGGTAGTTCTGTCACTGTGTATGCTAGCCATAGTGTTGGGAGCTTTCTGAGTGTTTCTAATTCCAGATGGTTCCTGAAGCACTTGCAGTCAGGTCACCTGTTCCCCAGTCTGTCTGTTGGGCCTGTGGAACAAGATCCAGACCTGGCGTTGGGAGCTCTTTATGTTTCTCTAATGGGCTGAGTGCTGTTGGGTGCTGTACCATGGGTGAGGGCTAATTCTCATCATGGGAGCAACATAGAACCGTATAAATGACCACTATCTGCCCTGTCATTTCCTTGAAGGGCTACAGAGCCCTTGAGTCCTAGGAATGACTCTTATCCATATTCCAGTCCCCTAGCAGCTTTGTGTTATGCTTGTGTTGCGTTTTGCTTGACATGAGTATGTTTTCTCTTTTGAAGGCCGAGTTGGGCAGGCAGTGGCCCTGAGAGCCAAGCCCTTTGGCTTCAACGTGATTTTCTATGATCCGTATCTACCAGATGGCGTGGAGCGATCCCTGGGGTTACAGCGAATAGGAACTCTGCAGGACCTGCTAATGCACAGTGATTGCATCACATTGCACTGCAGTCTGAATGAACATAATCATCACCTCATCAATGACTTCACTATTAAACAGGTGCAGCCAGAAGCTTGGTTTCCCCACAAAGCACTTGGGAAATGAATGAACACAAACTGCTGCTTCCACAGAGGCTGATAGCATGTGAATCCTGCTACCTCTGCTCTGTGGCTCCTGCTGTCTTCGGAGGCTGGGAGTGGGTGCATTGGGGTGCCTGGGCTTTGTGCTGTGCAAAATTTGTTCTTAGGAGAAGAATATGATTGACTGTCTTTGAATAATTTCATTTATAAAGAATGTTTTAGGTTTAGTTTCAAATTACATTTAAAATGAGTAACTGATAATGTTTGGTAGAGCCAGCAGTGATTTGGTCCGAGGCTGTGTAAACGCCTTTACACAGCTCTGATAATGCCCCCCTGATCCCAACCCATAGCACCCCGAGCTAAGATGGTCTCAGGCTCTCCTCCTGCCACTCTGCTGATGCCTTTCAATGCTTTCCTGGGATTGAGCACCCCCTGAATAAATCAGTCCAGTTTTCTGCAATTGTGAATCTTGTTTGCACTGATCAGTTGCTCAACTACTTCACTAAAAGAAGTACGGGTTTTTAGGGTGGGAAACCTATCAGCTCCTTTTCCCGCTTCCTGTGTTAGAAGTTAGTTTTGTAGACCCAACTGGCAAGTGTTCTTCTCCCGAGTTGGCTCTGAGAGAGCCTGACTTTTCCTAAGCTTTGCAGGTTATGTAAGAACATAAGAATGGCCCTACTGGGTCAGACCAAAGGTGGCCAGTGCCAGATGCCCCAGAGGGAATGAACAGAACAGGTAATCATCCAGTGATCCATCCACTGTCGCTCACTCCCAGCTTCTGGCAAACAGAGGCTAGGGACACCAAGGTGGAGAGTTAGGTTCCTGCTCTTTTTGAGAGGTCTCCTCCAGTCTCCACAGGAAGGCAGGAATTCTCAAACACTTTTTTTTCCCCTCTCCAGATGCGCCATGGCTGCTTTCTGGTGAACACAGCCCGTGGGGGGCTAGTAGATGAGAAGGCCTTGGCACAAGCATTGAAGGAGGGGAGAATCAGAGGAACAGCACTTGATGTGCACGAGTCAGAACCCTTCAGGTAACACCAGAGCCACATACCCGCTGCCATCCTATGGCTCTTCTGCACTGGATAATTCTCTGGTTTCAGTTGGGTCATGGTTACACCTGGGAGGACAGACAGGGGATTTCACTTTCCAGCAGAAACCACATGTTTGTTTTTCCATCACAGCTTTGCTCAGGGGCCCCTAAAAGATGCTCCCAATGTGATCTGCACCCCTCACACAGCCTGGTACAGTGAGCAGGCTTCCATTGAGTCCAGGGAAGATGCAGCTAAAGAGATCCGCAGAGCTATCACAGGTAACTGGGGAGGCCAGGTCTGCCCTGGTGCTCTGCAGCTGCTGCGGGGATGGGAGTTATTCATTGGTTTCCTGAGTCAGGACTATGGAACAGTAACTGCTGACTGTTTTGTTAAAGCTAGGTCTGCTGGGATGGTGCTCACTGACTCATTTCTGGAGCTGGAATACAAGTCACTGGTTGTCTTTGACTTATGAGGGTCTCATAGCTAATGCTAGAGAGAGATTCTTTACTCTTTCTGCCCCAAGTTGTATGTGATCAGTACTGATGTCATATTCCCCTTCCCTCTGGGGGTCTGGCATCTCATTCCTCCCCCACAGAATGGTTTCACTGATGGCTGCATTGTGCACCCATTTTCTCTTGGGAGTGTTTGTGTCCAGTGTCTCCTGTGAAAGGTGGGGACTGGCAACTGCAACACAAGGAGCTGCCCCTTCCCTGAGATCCCAGGGATGGGGAGGGGACCATCAATTCATTGAATATTCCTCTGAGTGTGTGTGTAGGATCTTGATTTAGATCTCTCCCCACCTCTGTCCTATGGTACTGAGGTGGGAGGGGCTGTTGGGTCCCTTCCTCGCTGCTTTCATGTGAAAATATTTGGGCATCTTCACTTCCTATTTGTCTCCTGCTATCCTCTGCCCTTCTTGGTGTCACCACAGGTCACATACCTGATACTTTGAGGAACTGTGTTAATAAGGAGTATTTGCTGTTAGCTGCTCAGTGGCCAAGTATTGATCCTGCAGCTGTCCACCCAGAACTCAATGGAGCTGCGGCTTACAGGTGAGAGAAGCAGGCCCTCTGAGCTCCTGCTTAATGTGCAGGTCACTTATGCACGTGCTTATCTTTTACATAAAGACCCCAGCATCCTGGGTAGAGCCCTTTCTTTGGGCCCCTGAGAATTGCTCTTGCCTGGCAGCATATTTCTTCTTACAAGCTGAATGGGTGGTAGGTTTTCTTCAGAAATCTGTCAGCCTTGCTTCTTTAGCTGGCCCATAAGCACTAAGCTTCCCTGTCTGAAATTAGAGTGATAGTCTGTACCAGCTCTGGGAATTCAGGATTCTGCGGATCATTTAATGCACCTTCTGGGCACCAGTTCTCTTGCAAGGATTTTGAAAGGCTAAGTGCTAGAGAAATCCCTTGGTATGTGGTACCCTGGTGGGTCCATGAAAAGGGATCTGCCTCCTGGGAATGATGAAGTTCTGCACCCCAGCATGGAATTATTGTCTGCATACTGCACTCTTTCCTTCACCCCACGATTGGACTGTAAATGAGAGGCATCATGGTCCAGTGGATTGGGCAAGAGACTATGAACAGGTGTCTGGGTTTCTATTTTTCAGGTTGCTTCCCTTCTGTATTTGTTTCCCCATCAGTAACATGGACACTATGAGGATTGTTAATGTGTACTCAGTTCCAAGGGGGGAATCACTACCTCTTCTCTCCCCCACCACCCCCCTGAGAAATAGTCAGGGATAATGGGAAGGAAAAGTTTGCTTAGAAGTTGCTAATCTCTTCCTATCACAGACCAGGGAGGTGTATCCAGCAGCATGTTCCCCTTGAGAACTGCAACCTCTTGTATATATTGAGACTTTCTAGCCATTCAGGGTGTGTGAATGGGGTGTCAGGCATTCTGTTCTCTCTAGTAGAGACAAGATCTGTCTCAAAATTTTCTGTGTGTTTAGTGTGACCCTGTGGCCATTTCTGCCCTTAATCCCCGAGCTGGTCGCTGTCTGGGAGTAGGTGCCATTTGGATCAACACATAACTGGGCCCATTTAGTCCTGACAGCATTTACTGTAGTCTTAGCTCAGAGCAGTTTTGTTTGGAGACTTTTGCTCAGTGCAGCATCGTGACTTGCATATCCTCTGAGCTGCGATAGCCAATTCAGAACATGTGGGTGAGGGCACAGCTTTGTTGTCCTTTCCCTTTGCAGTGCACTTCCTTAGACAGGCATGTAATCTCCACATGTTTTCTGTTGGTTTCAGGTTTCCTCCAGGAGTAGTGGGAGTAGCAGCCCCTGGGCTGCCGGAGCCAGCGGTTGTGGAGGGGATTATAGCTCACGGGATGCCCTCTGTGTCTCACTCTGCACCACGTACCCCTTCCCCAGGAGAGACGAGCAAACAGGACCCAGACAGAGAAATCCCCACTGACCAATAGCATCTTCTCTCTCCCTTCTCCTCTGGCAGCAGAAAAAGTAGGGGGAGAGCTCCCTGCTAGGACCTTTTCTAACACCCCACTGAGACTGTTTCCTGTTCACACAGGACAGGAGAATGCATTTCATTACTGGCAAACATTAGCTCTTGCCTTTCAACAGATATTTTATAACCAATTTAGTTTTAATCTCTTGGTGAATCTTTTTCCTTGTCTGCGGCAGGAGCAGTGACCTTGCCTCCCCTTTGAAAATTAGTTTAACATGTAGTGTCCCATGACCCTGCCTCTGTTATGTTTCACAGGAAGGCACTCTCATGGGCTTGAATGCAGCAGAACAGGAGCTGGCTGAACAGGGAGGGCTCCCAGTGCCTCCAATACCAAACTTGATGCAGATTTTCAAGAGTGACTTGCAGTCTCTGGAAGCACAGGTGATGGGGGAGTGTTCAAGCAGGACTAGTAAAATGAAGAGAAGTTAGGCATATAATCAGGTGTACTGCATTGCAGGAAAAAGAAAGCCAATGCCCAGTGCTATGCACTGCCTTGCTTATCCTGACCCAGGTGCCTCTGAGCACAGGCATAGCCAGGGTTGCTGCAAATTGACAGTGTGAAGTTTTGCTCTAGTAATGTTAGTGCTGGGCCTGAGCACAAAAGCAAGAATGAATCTGAGACTACGAACAAACTGACTCATGAAATATTTTGGGAGGATTAAAGTAAATCACTCAGATGTAATGTCTCCTGAGATGGTCATGAAGATTTAGGAGACTCTCTGGAATCTGTGCCCAGCTGAGAAATGGAAGGAGGGAATGCAGAAGTGTAGGAAATTTGCACTGGGAGGCAGCAGAAATTAAAGCATTGTGAAGCTGTTACTGCTGATCCTGTACATGCCTGTACCTCACATGCTGCTAATGCAGTCTATCCACAAGAGAAATGTTATACTAGAATTCTAGAAAGAGAAGAGATGTAGGTCCCAGTTAGCCCATCCCCCAAGGCCAGAGAGGATTGTTCTCTTCAGGGCTTAGTCCAATGTTAAATGCCCCTTGGTGCATCTGCCGTTGTCTGGGGGGAGATGATTCTTCAGCTTACTAGACTCCATGACAGGAAGATTTTCCTGATATTCATCCTACTTTTTTTTCATTTAATCACATTACTCCTATTTATATCCTCCTGGGCCCACATAAAGTAATTCTGCTCCCTTCTTGGGTTTTACACGCTTCAGTATTTCTAGATGGTCTAACAGCTGACAACTCTTTTGGACTGCAACAATTCGTGTTTTATTCCTGTTGCTCAGGTACTTCAAAGTAGGTGCCCTCCAGGAGTCTTGCTGGGTATGTGGAAGCTGAACAGCCTGTGCATATAACTGATAAAGGAAGGGGCAGATCTTTTTGTTGTCTGCTGAGAAACAGACTGTCCCTTGTTTCTGAAGAAGGGAGTCTGGAAATTGGGTGGGGAGCAGAGGGAACCACCAAATTAGATAATTGTTTAGAGTTTAGGGAACTGAATGAAGCTGTAAAACTTCTCAAGTAAGTTCTCAGGCTTTCGTATTCTTTTCTAGTTTTAAATCAGTCTCCAATCCTGTTGGCAAATACTGGTTTATTTTGTAGACTAGTGCTGACATCTTGGAGTGACTTTTTTATTTGGGGTAAAGGGGCCAGGGAGGAAGGAGTATTTGCAATAAGTGGAACTCTTCAACTTTCCCTTTCGGACTTTCACTTGACTGGATGACTATCTAGTACTAGTGGATGTGATTCAGTTCTTCGGAGTTATATGGTTTTTAATTTTGAAGATGAATTTGGCTGTTTGCTAAGGTTGATGCAGGCACTCGGGTTCTGTGTTCTGGATGAGGCTGATTCAGTTTTAAAATTCACATACCTTCGTGGCTTCTCAGGATTTTAGAAGGTCGAACTGGGGCACGGTAGGTGGGATTAGTGGCAGGCATGTGTCATGAGGATGAGAAGCCTTTGAGCAAACCTGCAGCTCAGGTTTTTTAATTGGAGGTGAAAGTAGCATTTTCTCTTTCCCTTCAACAATTTGCTAATCTACTCTTAAATCTAAAAACTCAACAAGGCTATAATTTAGAAAGCTGCTTTCCTAATAGACATGCAGGACAAGTGGGAAGAAAGGTTCCTTTAAGGATTCAGAGAGCTGATCATAAATGTAATTACTATATTAGACTGGTTTTTCTATCCATAACTATTATTTTCTCAACTTGCTGCTGAAACTACTGCCTTGTGTGTAAAGATCCAGGAAGGCAGATAATTTTTGGTTAAGGTGGTCTCAGGTGTGGGATTTCCAAACACAGGATCCGTTCATCTTGTCTCTTCTAGAGTGAAGTGCAAGACACTTAAGAGCCAGCATTTTTTTTTTATTCACAAGTATCTCTGAAGACCTATCCAGTAAAACCTCCCTGAGGGAGGAGTGGAGAAGATGATTTCACTTGAAATAATACTAAGCATCTTAATTCTTGTATTTGGTGCCTAGATACCATGGTGATTGGTGTACTAGGAATACATATCTAGAAATGTGAGGCCTGCTAGCTGCAGTTCTGGATGCTGATAAACTTGACTTAAGCATTAGCCCTGAGGGTACTGGTTCCATTATAGCCAGTGCCACATAGACCTGCATTTGGAAATGAAAACGAGTGCCAGTTTGGTCAGACCTGCCATAATGAAGATACAAATGTAAGTTTTTTTTTTGGTTTTGTTTTTTTTTAGCTAAAATCAAGCTGAATCCTCCCCTAATGCCAAGGAAGAGCTCTCCAGTTGCTGGTGAACTATTCCAGTTATACCCCAGATTATGTGCTTAGTATTGTTTAGCCTGGGACTGGTCATTATCAAGAAAGGGGCTCAGTCATGTTCCCCTCACCAGGATGTCAAGTTCTCCATGTTATACTGATCCACGGCCCCCTGTCCCAGGTTTTATGCAGCCTGGCGGGATGGAAGGAAAATGTTTGTTTTCTTAAATTGCCTTCCTTCAAAATGAGTATGGAGCTTAATCCCAAAGAACAAAAACCTTCTATTCCAGGGTGAGGCAGGAGTGCCCTGGTCACACTGATCTGCTTATAGGAGGTGCTCGCTCTGTCCTAAGGTACATTTTGCTTGTTGGGTTCACTGCTGCTGACCAGCTTTTTTATAGAGGATTCAAAGTTTCAGAAATATATTTTTGTAGAGAATGACTAAACTGTGAAACATTTTAAAATAAAGCATGTAAACAAACCTTTATATCAATGTTCCCTGTACAGATGTCTTTCTCACTTCAGTTCTCTCCTGGCTCTTGTTAGAAATGTTGTTTATTTCTTGGATATATTTTAATAAAGTTCTCTAACTTGCGTGGCTGCTGTTTGGTGGCGGGGTTGGCACCAGACCCAGCGTATACTAAGGCTGGGAAATCAATATGAATCAATGGCTGCATCAGTCCCACTTTTTAAGCACCTTATTTCCCAAGCAAATTTCCCAAACTCTGTCATTCCCTAGATTGTTACTGTGGCAAGTGGTTTGTTTCCTTGATATTTTGTGGAAGACAGAATTTAAAGTAAGGAGGATGAGGGCGTGAAATCGGAAGGAGGGACCTGCTAATGGCCTCTTTTTCTATACTGGTACCAGACTCTCCATGATTAAAGGATGTGAGGGGTCTGTGAAGATGTGGCAATGGGAGGAAGGGTTTTTTAACTCCAGAGGTGGGTTAAAGGTGGACCATGTGAATTGGGCACTCTTATTTACCGTTCCTTATAATACAAGAACAAGATTATACTTGAAGAAAGTGAAGTTACTTCCACAAGGCAAAATCAACCCGTGGAACTCACGGTCCCAAGATATAATTGAAGTCCAGAGTTTTGCAGGATTCAAAAAATGATTAGACATTTATGTGGTTAAGAGAATCCACTGTTACATTAGATTTTTTTTCAGTAAGGTCTATAAACCCTTGTGTTTCAGGGCATAAAAACACCACTAATGGAGGTGGGTGGTGGCTTATACCATAATTGTTTGTTGTAGGGTGTCTTGCAGCTTTGAAGGGTCTGGGTACTGGCATCTGTCAGAGATGGCCTACTGGATTAGCTGGACCACTGATCTGATTCAGCATGGCAATTTTTGTTTTTCTGTTTGAAAAGGAAACAAATATTAGCACCCTCTGAAAGACGGTGGGTTGCTGAGTTTTTACTTCATTATTGGCATTACTAGTAATCTCAGTAGAGAAACCAAGAAATGGGCCTAAAGATTTACTTTCCCTCTCTGAGATATGGTACCTCAAAACTTACCTTGGGGACACTAGAAAAGCTTGCATTGCCAATATTCTCTGAATTCAAGGGATTAAACATAAGACTTTGCTCCAGGGCTGTCAAGATGGCATCTTTCATTAATGCTAAGGCATTTAAGTGCACTATCTGTCTGAATCCCATTAAGAATGGGACCCTTAGTAAAATGGTAGCAGAGTACAGAAAATCAAACCTGTGTAAAAGTGTAGCTGCTGCATTTTGAAGAGGATGTGGAGCAGCATGAGGGCAAAAGGTGCATACCAGTAATGATTTTTTATGTCTGTGCAAGTATAAGAATTCTCTTGCTGTAATGGAAATTGATACTTCAGTCTAGCTATGATAAAATGTTGAGCTAAAGAAGTGCCATGCCTGTTAAGGCAAAAAAATGGGATCCAGCATGACATCATGCATCTTAGTCAAAGCCACAGATAAAACCTGAGCCTAGAGAAGCACTGGGTTCAGCTTTTATCTGTGGCTTTGACCAAAGCTCTTGCACAAGGGATCTTGTACCCCTTAAAAACGCCAACATCTCTGTTGGTGTCAGGCTATTTGCATAAATTATGAAATATGCTGGAATAAACCATTTATATAGTTGAGAGGAGAGCTAGTTACATGCCATGTCAAGATCTCATTAGCAGTGAAAGCCCTCTGCAAGAAAGTGAAAGCTGCAGGATATTCCTGAAGAAAATGGCTCCAATAGAAATTAGTAGTGTTAAGGGCAAAGATTCATCTATCTGGGGCCTTTGGCATAATCAAGTAAGCAGACAACACTAGACTGACCTACGTTCTCTGTTTTGTTGTCTTGCAGAGTTTAATGCTTCAGAGAAACTTAGAGATGACCTACAAAAGATCTGTGGAAATTAAAACTGAATAAAATCCCCCATGATGGAAAAATATTTAATTGCTGAACTATTTGTAAAATGGTATAGAGAATACATCTACCTTATTTTTTTTAAAAAAAATGCTTTATTATGGTCAGCTCAGATGGGTTAGTTTAACTTCAAACTTCCCATGGACCAGGTCTTCAAAGAAGATAAGCATTTGAACAGACATGAAATACAGATCTCTGATAAATTGCCTGAACAAAATATTAATGTAGGCATCTATGGCCACACTTTGTCACGGATTCTGGAAGGGCTCTTTTAAAAGAGTTCCTAACTTTTCTTCCACTAAATATCTGATAAACTATGGGGCCTGATTTTGTATCCATGGAAACTCCAAATGGCCACACCATCTTTGAGAGTCCCTAGCCAGTTGTAATGGCTGAAGTATCCAAATGAAAATAATACCCAGTTTCTTAATTTTGTTAAGACCCACAGTGCTATTCCCAAGGACTGTGTATATGAACTGTTTGATCCTGTTGTTTGGAGGCTTTTCTTTCTTATTTAATGTTGTAGTAGGAAAAAAAACTATAATTCTTTCCACCTGAAGTCTTCTAGCTTCAAGTTTCAATGACTGGATTTAATTATGCCTTTTTTCATTAAAGGGCCCTGTAGTATTGAATATCTTCTCCTTGGTTAGATACTTAAACTGTGACCAAGTTGCCTCTTATCCTTCTATTTGAGATAGATTGAACTCCTTAAGTCTCTCATTGTAAAGCATGTTTTCCAGACCTCAAATAATCTTTGTCACGTTTTTTGTGTGCTTCCCAGTTTTACATAAAGGACCCTAGTTTTCTATGCCTGCCTTTTCCATCAGCTCCTTTTTTGTTTGTTTGTTTTCCAGTTTTACTTTCTCTCTGATAAATTATGCCCACTTGCTTTTCAACCTGCCTTACTGAGGATAGAAGATCTGAAGACACTCAAGGGTCAGCTAGTTGTGAACCCATTTGGTGAGCTTGCTCCCAAAAGCTTCACCTTGGGTTCCACCAGCTTTGCTTTGCACACAGCTGTCTTGGTGTTGAGAACAGAGGGGTGTTTACCAATATAGCTAATCCTTGGACCATTTAGGCCCTTAAAGATGATCTGCAAAGCAGAAATATATAAAGGGTTTTGTGATTTCTTGCTGCTTTATGATATATAAATATGTCCTGAAAAGTGTTTTCAAATGGGAAAAAAAAATTCTTCCCCCTTTCCCTTGTTTTGTTGGAGAATTCCTTGAATGACTCAATCATTCATTAGGAGCTTTCTCAGCCGTAGCGGTTGGCATGGTCAGTGTTGAATTTTTTACAAACAGTTCTTTCCCCCAAATTTTTAAGTTAAATATGTTACAACAAAAGTGTTTGAAACAGGTGGAATAATTGTTCTTGCAATTAATGATATATAATGTCCTTGGTAGCTCTAATATAATAAACCTATCAGTTCTGTAGTTGTCTGGAGTTTTCCAGGGTAAACAAAACATCTAGAAGAAAAACTATTTTTTTCTGTTTAAAAAAAATGCGCAAGAATCCTTTCGACCTCTTTGTACATCACAAAGAAGCAATAAAATGGCACATGCCTAGTATTTTCCCTTTGCCCAGAGACCTTGAAATGCTTATGGAATCAAATAGGCAGCCAGTGGAGTGAGCAGAGAATGGTATGATGCGCTCTCTTGTAGATGGGTTTTCCCCTAAATAATGGCTGAAGCATGTTGTACAAGGTGGAGTTTCTGTATAGTCTTCACAATCCCACTGAGGTATGCTAAATTGCAACAAACTAACTTGGAGAAGACAAAAGTGTAGATCACAATGATTCAGCTAAGAGGGAGGAGTGCAATTGTCTAGGCTTAAAACAAACAAAAGGATGTATTTCTTCACATAATATAGTCAAACTGTGGAATTTCTTGTCGGGGTGCTGTGAAGGCCAAAAGTAAAACTGAGGTCAAAAAAGACTTAGATAAATTCATGAAGGATAAGTCTATCAATGGCTATTAGCCAAGATGGTCAGGGATATAATCACATGTTCTGGGTGTCCCTAAATACCAGATGGTGGGACTGGAAGACATGATGGCTCTCTTGAAATTGCCCTGGACTGTTCCTTCCCTCCAAAGTATCTGGCACTGACCACTGTCAGAGACAGGCTACTGGACTAGATGGACCATTGATCTGACCCACTATGGTTGTTCTCGCGGTTGACCTTACCCCAGCATAGATGTGACTAGTTTGAAAGAGCCATAGCTATGCTGCTGTAGTGTAGACATACCCTAAGTGTGTAAGTGGGAGCAATATGACCCTGAGACAGTGTACTGCCCTCAACAGAAGATGAGATTACTGTCCTGTCCAGCTCCACTTAAGTGTTTTCCTCTTGCTATCATCAGCTCCTTGTTCTGATGTGGGGTGAAGTGGCTGATATTCATCACTTTGTTTATCTCTTCTAGGCACTACATTATCCAATGTGATGACGCTAACGACATCTGCAGGAAAAAGAGATGCGTGCCATCTGCCTATTGGCATAGGAGTCCAAGGCATCTCGCATTCTCCTGTAGAAGTCTCCCATGTATGTTGAAAACTAGAGGAGATGGGATTGTGCCTTGCAGTATTCTACAAGAGGGCTGTAGGGAAACAAAAGCTTATCATGAGATGACATCAATGCCTTAATACCAAAGTAAATGCCTTTATGAATACATAGATAAATTACTGTATGTGAGATCCCAGTTTAGTGCTACACTGTCAACACCTTGTAGTCAATAGTGTCTTCCAACTCCAAGTGTTCAGAAATCATGATTCAGACTCCAATAAATCATGTGATTGTTTTAATATTGTTTTTAATTTGCCTTCTGATTTCTGAGATTTTTAGGGAAAAGCTGCCCACTCCCAATTTCTGTGTGATCGTTTCAGGTTTAAAATCCAACATTAATGTATACTCAAAAATGTGACCTCCAGATGACTTCTGGGGAAAGGGGATTCACCCTCTTCTAATCCCAAACTATCTCTATACATATACACCCTTATTGCACTATGCGGACTCTCTCCTTGCTTTACAAGGTCTCCTGCCCCACTCATATTTTCTCTCCAATGTTTCATCACATTCTCCTCTCCCACTACCTGCTCTAACATTCCCCTGTGCCCCTCCATCTCACATACTATCAGCTCTTTAACATCCCCTATCCCCACATTCCCCTATGCTCCCTTGATATCCTTCCTGCCTTGTACGTTCCCTTGCATACACCCCACATTCCCATTTTCACAATTTCTTGACCATGGAACTCTCAGGGAAGTTGGCAGCCAGTCTCCAGTTTCACTGGAAGCAATAGGTAGTGATGGCTTCACTTTCCCATATAACATTAAAAGATTAGAGAAAAATGGTGGCCATCTTTACTGAGGTCAGCCTGTAATTTCAATCCTGTTGAAGTGATGGGAAAAATGGGCATTTTGATTAAGGCCAAAAATTGTGAGTATGAGTGGTAGAAATTGGAGATCATAACAAACCCATCTAAAACTGCAAGACTTGTGATTAAAATTGCAACAGTTGGCAACTCCTGGTGTTTCTTTATGCTAGTTTTGTCAGCAGCAAACATTTGCCATCTGTTCATGTCCCCAGAGACATCACCCATCAATGCCACCACAGTTTTCTCGGTGCCATAGCCTAGGCCTTGTGTACACTAGAAAGTGTTTGGCAGTAAAACTATACCATACAGCAAATGCTCCTAGTGGCGATTCACCTTAGACTAGCAAGACTTATTTTGCTTACCGTAGTTCCTAGAACAAAGTATGCGATGCCACCAGAGCAACTCTTTTGATGGTATAACTATGTCTACACTTGGACTTTTGCCAGCACACTTAAGGTGTGTAAGGATGTGTGACTTTTTTCACCCCCCGACACAGCCGTGCCAGCCAAGCGCAGACCAGGCCCCAGGTTGCCAGTCAGAATTCTGGCATGACGGCTGCACTTCCCGGCCCTCACTGCTTCGCCTGACAGAAAACTCCAAACAGCAGCAGCCACCCGAAGCCGTGTCCCTAGCCTCAGCAGGAGCTTCCATAAGAGCGGCCAGACGGGGTCAGACCAAAGCTCCATCCAGCCCTGTGTCCCGTCTGCCGACAGTGGCCAGTGCCAGGTGCCCCAGAGGGAACGAACAGAACAGGGAACCACCCAGGGATCCAGCCCCTATCGCCCATTCCCAGCTTCTGGCAAACAGAGGCTAGAGACCCCATCCCTGCCCGGCCTGGCTACTAGCCGTGAATGGACCCACCCTCCCTGAACTTATCTAGTTCTGTTCCCGTCCCCTGCGCTGCCCAGGCCCGTCCTGTGGGTCGCGGGGCAAGCTGGGCTCACCGGCAGGCTGCGCGGACCGAGCGGCCAACGGCTCAGTGTGCCAGTCAGGAGGAGACGGTGCCGCCATGCACGCCGGGATTGGGAGGGAAGTGAGGCTGGTGAGGTGCATGCCGGGAGCGGATCTGGCTGATGCGGTGCATGCTGGGATCAGAGGAGGAAGGGGGTTTAGTGCCAGCGCGGTGTATGCCGGGATCGGGGCGGGCGGTGTTCGGACTCAGAGGCCCAGCGCGGGGCGGCCGCTCGCTTGGTGTCTTGGGACGGCGGCGGCGACCGTTGGGGCGGCTCCGGAGGCTCCTATCCGGCGGGGATGGCGGATGCGGCGGCTTCCCCGGTGGGGAAGCGGCTCCTGCTGCTCCTGGCGTCCAGTCCGGGTGAGGGTGAAGCGGTGGGGCTGGAGCCGGGGCCTGCTCTGCCCTCTCGGGCTTGGCGGAGCGGCACCGTGCGGGCCATGAGCGGAGCGGTGCCCCAGGACCTGGCGGTGAGACCCGGCGGGGGAAGCTTTGGGGAAGCCCGGGGCCTACACGGGGGGCTTAAGCGAGCGGGGCGGCGACGGCAGGGGGGGCCCGGCGAGGCCTGGCCTCGTCTCCTCCCCCCGGGCCCATGCGGTGCGCGGGGGGGGGGGCGGATCAGTCGTGGCGTTTTGTCCCCTTCCCCTTGTGGGCTGGGGCCGTTCTTCCCGCGGCGCTGGGTGATGCCTCAGGTTGTTCAAACTACCCCGCCTCCCCCATGTTGCTTCGTACTCCTGCCTCGATAACGGCCCGGGGTGTTTAGCGGAGCGCCTTGTTAGGGGCATTTTGCGCCTACCCCGTCCAGTGTTGCTGGGAGCGTTGGGCGTGTTTCGTGTATCATCCTCTCTTAGTTTGTTTGCAGCCTATGTTTCACTTTCACTGTAGTTAGGCGCTAGCTCAGTTCTGCAGGATTTGGGTCTGCCAGAAATAGCTGGGAAGGTTTAACCCAAACTCTTTCTGTGTGGATTAGATCAGCAAGTTTTTTTTTTTAGGTCAGCCTTTCTTTGTGGTTTTATACAATGAGGCTCTGCAGAGCTGAGAGGAATTTCATTGCTGCTACTGTTTTCCAAAGATCATATGTAGCGTTAAATGTTACTTAGCATCTTGACTTTGAAATACAATCTGGCCACTTGAAAATAGTGTATTGTGCACCCACACTGCATTGACTTAAGATACCTGCACTGAAGTTCCCCACTCACTCCGTACAGATACATCTGTAGGCTTGAGGAGCCTGACCACAGTGGGATGGGGGTGGCTGAATATAGGAGTGATTCCAATGGTTGTGCCATCTCATTTGGGTAAACGCATCTGTTGGGGGGAGGAGTTTGGCTAATAAGGTACCTGTAAAATCTACAACTGCAATATTTGTGAGAAGTAAATTCTAAAATAGAAATGAGAGGTTTCTGATTAGCTGCTAGGGTGGGGGTCTATGGATTTAGGCATTGCAATACTGAACATCGAGGTACCTAGAAAATCACAGGAACAACACCATGATCCACAAAATTGAGTTACAGGTTTCAGAGTGGTAGCCGTGTTAGTCTGTATCAGCAAAAATAATGAGGAGTACTTGTGGCACCTTAAAGACTAACAAATTTATTTGGGCATAAGTTGTTTTAGCCCACGAAAGCTTATGCCCAAATAAATTTGTTAGTCTCTAAGGTGCCACAAGTACTCCTCATTTGAATTAAGCTCTTAAGCATTCTGTACAATTTATGGGTAGAGCTAGATGTCCAAGAACCCAATCCATGAAAACTAGCAGGCCAGGCAGGGAGCCACCTAAGCTAGCCAATTGAAGGTGCCAAGGAGCAGGATATGTGCTAAGCCTTTCTCACCCCTCAGAGATAGGTACCTAAGTCCAGGTTGCAGGAAGGCACCTAGCTATTCTTTCTGATCCATGAATGGGCAGGAACCTGCCACATGGAGTCAAGTGTGTTAGGCGCTTAATGCTTTTCTTGCAGGAATGAGTTAAGCACCTGCCTTTCTCCACACACAGGGAGGGAGCTGGTGGTGCCCACTATATAACTTTTACCCCAGTGGTTAGAGAACATGTCTGGGATGTGGGAGACCCAAGTTCAATTCTTCCCCCCTCTGCCAGAGGGGAAGAAGTGATTTGAACAGGGGTTTCTCTTCTTCCCCTCTGGCATAGAAGGAGGGAATTAAACCTGGGTGCCCTAGGCAAGTGCTCTAATGACTGAGCTGAAAGTATTAAGGTGAGCAACTTCTACTACCATTATCACTTCCTCTGGGTGGCTTTTGAATGGGACCCAATTTGTTAGGCGTGCTTCGAGTTTGCCTATCAGATCGGGCCCTGTGTGCAAGTTAGGCAGCCAAACACCTGTCTTCCTTTGATTCATGATTTGCTCTGGGACTTAGGTGGGAGGTAGGTGTCCTGATGCCTAGAGTGAGGCAGCATCGTGCATGCTCGGAGGCAGAAACTTAGCCATTGAGAGAACTTTTACCCTGAAATCTTAGTCATTGAGTCAGTTTAAGTGCTTACGAGATTTGAGTTTTGTGGATTGCAGTGGAGCCAAAACTGGGACTTAAGTGCCTAAATACCTTTGTGGGTTGCACCCCTAGTGTCTGGGTGCATAAAACCTTGTTAAACACATGATGGCTGTTTTTGCTAGAAAGGTATTCAGGTTTGTTTATTAGCATAGACAGCATGTAGTAGATTCCTGTCATTTGGAAGCTTTAGACCTAATCTGGGGAAACAGAATTGTTTCTAATTCTGCAATACCGGAGACTTATTCTGCTTTCAGCTTGAGGAATTCATAAACCATGCAATACCTTTATGTACTTTCTTTTTTGTTATTTTCTTCTGAAGTTCAGTCTAACAGAGTTGAGTGAATTTGTAGACACACTTCTCCCAAAAGGCATCTCTAATGTTTGCATTAGATTAGATTAGATTTGACCAATTTTTGTCCACAGGTACTGAGAGCACATTGGTACATTGAGCCTTTGGTAACTCAGCCCATAAGGTGAAAAATCAAACCAAAATATGGGGACAAGTATCTTTGCCTTCAGTGCTCTATATCATAGCACTTATGTACATCCAACTTGTTTTCCCTTTATTTTTCTTCTTGCTCCCTCCCCATTGCCAGTGATGTCAGGCTTGATAACCCTTTACTCTCCTCTCATAAGTATTTATCTTCTTCCAAGCTGTCTGTGGAACATCCTTCTTGAACCTGTTAAAGCTACCTCCCTTGCCATAGTCTTTGGTGGCAGGGAATTTCTTCTGTCATATCACCTATAAAAAGCGTGAGGGATGATAATATACATCTAGGAACAAAGAATGTAGCCCATACTTGCATTCCGGGGGCTCTGTTCTAGGAAGCTGAGATTCTGGAAAAGATTTGAGGGTCATCGTGGATAATCAATCCATTTGCCCACACCATTATACTGGGACTTCATTTTCATCTGATGTTGGCCCTAGGGTGCATAAATAGTGGAATCTCAAATAGGAGTACAGAGGTTATTTTAACTCTGCATTTGCTACTGGTGTAACCACTATTGTAATACTGTGTGCAGATCTGGTGCCCACAATTCAAGAAGGATGTTGATAAATTGGTGAGGGTTCAGTGGAGAGCCACAAGAATGATTAGAGAATTAGAAAAGATATCTTACAGTGATAAACTCAAGGAACTCAATCTATTTAGATTAACAAAGGTTGAGGGGTGACTTGATTATAGTCTATAAGTACTTAACTAGAGAACACCTATTTAATAATGACAGGTTTCAGAGTAGCAGCCGTGTTAGTCTGTATTCGCAAAAAGAAAAGGAGTATTTGTGGCTCCTTAGAGACTAACCAATTCTCTGCTCCTTGAAGTCTTTAAACCACGATTTGAGGACTTCAGTAGCTCAGACATAGGTGAGAGGTTTTTCGCAGGAGTGGTGGGTGAAATTCTGTGGCCTGCGTTGTGCAGGGGGTCGGACTAGATGATCATAATGGTCCCTTCTGACCTAAATATCTATGAATCTATAACGCAAATGCTGAAGACTTGATTTTAAGTGAGGTTCTGGGCTGCGTGAGCACTGTGTCCAATATGTTAATATACAAGTTCTTTGACTGTTTCAAGTTGCTTTAATTGTAAACTCGCTCTTAAGGAAAGATTGCTATAGCGCATTATCTGCTCTACAGGCACATCTCCCAAAAGCAGAAACCCAGCCTTTGCTGGGAATACTTTTTAAGAGGGGAAGAGTTTCAGGGCTGTTTCCTCTGACCAATTTCTGGAAGTATAGTTTTGTTACTGTATCTGTCGTTCTTCAGAGTTTTTGGAGGACTGAGATTCTAACAGCTTTTTTTTTTTCTTCTGGTGGGGAGGATGTGACCTCTTTAAGTGATGCTGCTCTCAGCTCATCCCATCTGTAATTTTATACAGGTTTTATACAATATTGCACCCCTATTTTAACATCATCTTGGTGCAAGGTTTTCCCATTGAGCTTTGTGAATCTCAGAATCACTACATGGGGGAAGATTTTCACCAAGTAGCCTGGTTAGTTACTGCTATCATAGTGCAGCACCTGGTGGTGTCAGTGTGTAGCACTTGTTTGATTTTTGTTTTGTTGGGCAACCTGCTTCCCTGCCTGCTAGCAGTCTGGGGAGTAGGAACTTTTGTGAAATTGTTGCCCATGGTATCCGCCTGCTCAAGAGCGCTGTAAGTGTTGCAGCTCTCATCCTGTTTCCCTCCATCGCTGAATCTTATATCATTGCTTTCTCACTACCGCTTACATATTCCAGAGCCGAGGATAGCAGCACAATAGGAACTGCCACTACTAGGGACACTGTAATGGTTGGGTTGTCTACTGTGATCCTTGGTTGCACATTGTTCTTGAGAAAAGGTTCCATCAAGCTCTGTTTTGGAGTTTGGGTTCTCTTGCCTGGGGCTTTGGTGACACAAGAATGAAGCCTGGTCGCACAACCACATAATATTTTGTAGACACACTAATTTATTATACACACTTACAGTTTAAACTCCCTTTCCGTTATAAAGCTAGCTTTTCCCCCTGTACTCTGACCTTGCTAAAGTTTAACCATTTTTCCTGAAAACTTGTTTGCAGGGTCTCTCTCAAGGATAGAATTTTTCTGTGACGTTTGAGGGAAATTGGACTAGGTGTTTCAGAGATTAAATAGTCCAGGGCATCGAAAGGGCTAGTGCTAAGGGTGCTTAATGATATCTGGCTGTAAGCAACAGCAATACATAATAAAAGTTTCTCCAAGTCAATCTATGCCTCTGCTGAGATTGTTTAACTCAAATTTAACAGTCCATCAACACTGAAAATGTCCACACCAGCTCTCCCACATTAAAATTCATAATGACCATCAGCATTACAGGTATTCTTAAAAATAAAAAATCCAAGGCATGCTTTTTCAGCGTGTGGGCCACATCTTAATAACAAGATTGTCTTATGGACATCTTTCTTCTCAGTGGCTGGAACAACATGGGACGCCAATGCCCAAACGTTACGCTCTTCTACTTCAGCACTCTGTTATTCTGTGGTGGAATATTGCCCTCCAGAATGGTCTCACTCGTCTTGCACAAAAATGATCGACATACAGCTTAATTCCACCATGCGTATTATTTCAGGCACACTTAAATATACTCCTCTACCATGGTTACTGGTTCTCTGCAATATTGCTCTGCCCAGTGCTTGCAGAGAGGAAAGCGTAGCTAAGCTCGTAACAAAATTGTGTGATGTGCCCTATCTACCGTTAAAGACTTGTTTAATCCACCACGTTGTCATCTGTCCTCACGTTGCCTATTGTGGATAAGTTTACTGGGTGAGGGATTTACAATAGAGGGCACGTGGCGAGCTTCAGAATCTGCAGAGAAAGTGACGAATAACTACCTTGTCTCAGACCCCACTTGGTGTCAACCTGGGTTTGATTTACTGCAAATATAATGAAAAGGAGTACTTGTGGCACCTTAGAGATTAACCAATTTATTTGAGCATGAGCTTTCGTGAGCTACAGCTCACTTCATCGGATGCAATGAATCGGTTGCAATCGGATCCGATGAAGTGAGCTGTAGCTCACAAAAGCTCATGCTCAAATAAATTGGTTAGTCTCTAAGGTGCCACAAGTACTCCTTTTCTTTTTGCGAATACAGACTAACACGGCTGTTACTCTGAAACCTGCAAATATAATGGAGCCTTTTTAACCGATTTCGTACCGAACATGGAATTTGTGCTGAAGCAGAATTTCAGTGGCATTTTAAAGTTAGTCCACTATGTCAATGTGGGCAGCCACAAACTGTGACACATTGTTGCAGAGTGCAAAATGACTCAGCCTCCTGGAGGTCTTTGTTGCTTAACTGGATTGCATACACCAAATATTTATAGTGATCATGAAATCATCATGGTGGCAACTACAGAAATTAACATGAAAAATTAACATCAGAAAAGTATTTAATGTATTGCTGTGGAGTGAGCATAATCCTCACCCTTCATTTAAGATAATGGTAAGAAGCCATTAAGTTCCTTTATGGAACCAAAAAGCTGAAATAATAGCAAGCCTCTTCCCAAAACAAAAACACATGCAAGGCAAGAGTGGATTTGATTTAAATCACTAGTCAGGAAGATTCAATTTAGTCAGGGATTTCTGCATAAAAGTGCGTTCTTGGTTGTTATAACCTTAATACATATTCTTCACAACTCAGAGATAGATGTAGGTGTCATTTTTAGAAGGCACACACTATACATTTTTAAGTGATTTATTTTGGAAACTTTTCAGATTAGTTTTACATCTGTATCAGAAAATGTATGATTGTTTGGTTATTTCATTTACCAAAGGTAATTGAAGCAGATAGTTCACATCCCAATGACTTCATAAATATCTCCAATTCAATGGGTTAATCAATGAATATTTGGAGGATTTTCTTGCCATGCTGTATTAGGAGGAAAACATCACCAGACAGACATTTAAATTGTTTTATTTAACTAAAACAACAACGTTCCGTATTAAGGAATTCTTCTTCAACATCAAACGTATAATATTTTAACAAAACAAGCATGAATTTTTGAATTTAGTTACATTCAAGTTTTCTAAAAATTTTTTGTTTTTTGTTAAAATTGTTTTAACTAAAATAGTTAAATGAAATATTAAAAAAAAAAATTAAATCCACTTTGTCAGCTAGGTCAACATGAGAAACTTAATATTGGCTTCTGCAGTTAACTCAGTTGTCTTCACCTTCATTTTCCTGTTTGTTCATAATCTGGAAAAGAAAAACAAGCTTTCTTGCTTTTCAGGTCCCAAATGATTTCTCAATTTGGAATGAATTAGTCCAAAGGAAGAAAATATTCTTTCTACACCGGCAGAAGAAGCTATTGCTGTTTAAAAGTGAGATGATTACTTCAACAGTCTCTGAATCCAAGTGTTTAAGTGACTTCCACCAGTTCACTGGTGTGACTTTCTTTAAAACCTCTTCAGCAAACATATATATTTTTTTGAATGGTTCATCCTTAGCTCTGAAGCTTATTATAGTTGGCATTATGGAGGGATGATTGCTGGATGTCCATGTCGTAGCCAACTCCTCCTCTTCAGCAGTTAAGGTTTGACCCTGATACTGAGTATTGAGAATATTTGCAAGAAAATGAGCTGGAGATAGTGCTTGTCCCATTAGGTGTTTTATTGCTGATGCTCCTGAAATTTGGAAGGAACGGAGCAAGATCTTAAAAAGAGAAATATGCAATGACAGTTAAATTACAAGCATTAAAGAAATGATTTCCCTGTATTTTGTTCAAGGCTACAGAAATAGGCTTCAGGGTACTCAGCGTGTGTTCAACATTTCTCTTAAGCCCATTGTTGAGAACTTTGTCTGTGACTGTGTCATCTATTTTTTCACGATTTTGTTCACAAACTGCCATCAAATTGATCAGTTCTTGATATAGTGCTCAAAACAGTCTACTGCTGAGTTCCATCGCACATCTTGTGGGGGAGTTATCTTGGTTCCTCCCACTTTTTTCAGAGCAGCTGCTGCAAAGTGGTTGATACGGAAGTATTTTGCAATTTCAACATTAGCCTTTATTTCTGGAACACTGAAGTCTTTGGCTAGGAGGTACAGCAAATGAGCACTGCAACTGTATGTTATTAGCTTGGGACTCTTCTAAATTTCTTCTCATCTTGGATATATTTACAGCATTGTCTGTGACCAAGCTGCGTACTAGACATTTTGAATTTTTTTCAGTTTGTTATAGCTTTTACTGCTGCTTCTTGTAGGTATTCTGCTGTGTGTACATTTTCTAACATTTCAGTTGTTTCTGTAAGGAAGACATTTCCTTCTGTTGTCACACAAGCGCACACAACAGGATCATTGTGGACATTGTTCCACCCATCAAGACTCAGGTTAACAATTTCACCGTCTTGACCTTTTGCACACTGCTCAATTTCTTTCATACGCTTTATCCAGCAATTTGCCTGTGACATCTGCTCTGTTGGGTGGACTGTATCCTGGTCTTAATGACTGAACCATTTTAAGGAAGTGTGGGTTCGCAATCTTATGGAAAGGAGAATTTGTTGCATGAACAAACTGGGCAATTTTTTCATCAATTACCTCTTTGTAATCTGCTGGTTCTTATCACAAACTTACCTTTGGTTGTTTCTGGATGATGGAGGTTTTTTTCCCCCCCTTTTTGCTACAGGTGATATACCGTGGCTATGTGACATACATGATGTGAATGAAAACTATCATTGGCAGATAACTCTGGAACTATAGAAAATGATAGTGATCTTGAAGGTGGATAGTCTTTAGAATCCTGTATGTTGAGGATGGATTCTCTTAAGCAAAATAAGTGAATGCAGTTATTTAATTATTACCAGCATACTGCTCACTTAGTATTACTCATTGCATTCACTGACACTCAGTACTACTTTAAAGGTGAAATTGTAAAAGGCAGATCTGCCTATTTCAGCTATTTATTTTTTATCACAACTACATCTAAAATGATGGTACCATAGAGTAACAACTATATTTTTGCTCAAACATGAGAATTCAAGAATAGTTCAGAAGGAAGACCTTAAGTCCTTAAGAAAAAAGTATGAAATAAAAGTTTACCAACGTGAAGATCCTGCATGTTCAGACATGTTCCTTTCATCATCTTCAACGCAGCTTCCTCTTGAGTGGTAACTGCTAATTTACAGACAATCATAGGAGCTATAATTGGGATTACTTTGCATTTATCAGCCTTGAATTTCATCTGCCATTTTATTGCCCAGTCACCCTAGTTTTGTGAGATCCCTTTGTAACTAACAATCTGCTTTACTTAACTTAGACACTCCACCTGAATTGGCAGAGGACCTATGGAGGTTTGTGCACCAAAAGAGGTCACCACCTGTAGTGAAGAAGGACGCTGATCACCGTGAGCTCCCAAGTATAGCTCTGTCAAATGTATGATGGGAAAAGGGATTTTAATCTAGTTTGTAACATTTTTGAACAATAAACAAAAGCGATAAATCTGGTTTGTAAAACAAGAAAAATTTGCAATAATGCAAAAATTAAGGGAGGCTGGTAATGTTAGAAACATAAGGCTAGCCAGGAGAGAGTATCACAACTTCCTAGTGAAACCTCCCAGTTTGGGACAGGAGGAACACTAAGTTGAAGGAGCAAAGCTTGGAAATACAGGGATCCACCCCACAATTTTTGGTTAGGTCTGACTGGTTAAACTATAACGGGGTTTTGGCTATTGAGTGTGTAATAGGATCTGTGAGAGTAGAGGATAATGGTTCAAACATAAGTTATTAGACCATACATGCTAACAAGGCTAGCAAATTGGGGATCCAAAACTGAATCCCTAATTGGTCTCAAATGGAAACAGTGACTGAGGAATGTGCACCTGTGGGGAAAATGGACCACTGGAATTCAGGCAAGTCTTGATAGCAGATCTAATAGTGGATGAGTGTGTTTGGATTTCATCATGGCTAATTATAATAAATACCTGGAAAGGTGTATTACAATTTCAGTCTGTGGAATTTCCTTAAAAGTTGTAGTCTAGATGAAAAAAACTGGTTTGCAAAAAAATTGCTTTGCAAGGAACAAGTGATCCTGCCTTCAGGAGCAGAAACCAGAACGGCAGCTACATGCTGTAGTAGCTTTCCAGCAAAGGAAAGATAGGGAGTGGTCGAAATCTGTTTTTGAGATCCAGGATGCTATATGCTTAAATGAGCAGCAACAGAACAGCCTAAGAGACTTTCTGGTTTGGAATTGGGAGTTCTTCTTCTGATCCAACAAAGATGTAGGTTGTACTGCACTATCCAACAGAAGATTGATTTCCTCCAGTATCGGTTTATTTAACAGCCACCTCATAGTTTATCAGTAGCAAAGAAGGAAGAGGCCTTATAGGCCATTGATGAAATGTTCAGTTATATGCCTTCCTGATACCTTGAACCAGTCCTTGGATTTCATCCACAGTTGTGATTAAGAAAAATGTAGCACCAGATTTTGTGTGAACTACTGAAAACTAAATGAAGTGACTTTAAAGGACTCGTATCCATTACCATGAATGGATGATGCCCTGGATGCTGTAGCAGGTTTCTGGTTTTCCATACTGGGTTTTAGAAAAGGATATTGGCAAGTAACTCAACTTGCTAGGGAAAAGGCTGCTTTCACAGAAGGACAAGGCATCTAGCAATTTAAAGTGGTGGCTTCTGGCTTGTACAATGCCACTGTCACATTTGAGAGAATAGTAGAAAGGGTATTACATGGCATGCCTCTTCATGCCCTGTTTATTTTATGTAGATGAGATCCTGGTGCATGCTAAAACTTTTGAATGAGAAGTGATACCTTTACAATGCTATGAATTACACCTGATAGGACACGCACGCAAATGCTACAAATTACACCTGGTAGGACACACACAGTTCGAATCTAGGCTGAGGCACATAAACAAAGTCCACAACTGCAGAGTTCCCAAAAACCACCAAGTTTATTATGCTCGAGTGTGGTGCCCCCCCTGCTAGCCAGGAGGGGACCCCGAATACAGATTATACAAAGGTTATATACCTCTTAGCAAAGCATGTTGCCCTTGTGCATCGGAAACCTTAGCCAATAAACAAACCCTTTTTCTTATCTACCACCTATCCCTGCTTGGTGCATTCTTCGTGCTAAACTAGTATGTTAATTACACAGCATGGTCCTAAAGCGATGCATCAGTAACTTTTATTATCAGGATGGGAGGCCTCACATCAAATGCCAGGAGACAGGGAGTTTAGGGACTGACAAAGAACAGATACCGGGAGTCAAGGCAGGCTGGAGAATTTTCACAGGAATGCAGTATCTAAGTATCTCCTCCTGGTGCATGCTGTGCTTGCTTTTAGACAATGGTGGGCCCCAAACCAAAATGGAGTCACATGTGCTAACTTTTCCTTAACAACAAATAGTCTTTCTGAAACTGAACCTAAAGAAAGGAGTTGTTTCAAAGATTGATTCTGTGCCCAAAGTAACTTCAGTGAGCAGGGGAATTTCCAATGACAACCAAAAAAAATTGGGGCTGCATAGAACTGGCCAACTCTCCAGACACTCTCAGATACATAAAATTTTGTAGGGCTTCGTTCCTGTGGAAGAACGTGGATTTGCCAATATTGCACGATTGTTGAATAGGTTGTGTGAAAAAGGGGAAACCATTTCAGTGGTCAGCAGTGTGTAATTTAGCATTTTCAGAATTCAAAAAGGCTCCTGTGATTGCTCTTGTTTTAGCCTACCCTTGTTTCAAAATGTCTCTTCATATTGGATATAGATGCTAGTGCTTATGGATTGGTGACAGTATTGACACAAGAACTCAAAGGACTTGGGGTGGCTGGAAGGAAATCAGGAAGCAGAAAATTCCAAAGAGATTTGGACGGGAGGAAAACCTTTTTGGATTGGTGATGGGGAAAATATCCTGACATTTACTCTGTAAACATGTGAATAGTTAAGATTGCATCATTTGTAATTTGTTAAATTAATTTTTCTGTCTGGGATGGATTGTTTAGAGTTGTCACCATTTTAGGCTCTGTTGTGATGATGGGCAAAGTTGAGAACCAGGGTGTTATGGATTGGACATAACCACTACCCTTAAATTAAGGGAAGTGGATGTCTGAGCTGCAGCTGCTACAGTGGCATAGCTACAGTGCTATAGCTGTGCTTTTGTAATGCCATAGTGTAGATGCTTCCTATGTCGACAGGTTTTTCTATTGATATAGGTAATCCATCTCTCTTGAGAAGGCAGTAGCTAAGTTGACAGAACACTCCTTCCATCAACCTAGCTAAATCTACACAAGGGTGGGGGGGTTAGGTTGATGGTGCTCAGGGTGCAAAATTTCTCACAGCCCTGAGTGATGTAGGTAGGTCAGTGGTTTTCAACCGTTTTTTTTATTTGTAGACCCCTAAAAAATTTCAAATGGAGGTGCAGATCCCTTTGGAAATCTTAGACAGTTTGCGGATCCTCAGGGTTCCATGGATCACAGATTGAAAACAACTGTTCTATGGTAATGACAACATATCGCGGACCCCTTAGACATAGACTGTGGACCCCCAGGGGTTTGCGGACCACAGGTTGTAAACCACTGAGCTAGGCTGACTTAAGCTTTAGGTGTAGATCAGGCCCAAGATAGAGAAGCTTAATAGCCTCTTACATGGAATTAGAAAGCTGAAACAATACAAGCCTCCACCCAAAACACAGGCAAATGTCACTGTCCAAAACACAGGCATATGTGAGTAGAGGGGTTTCACTGGCTATTGTTTGAGTAGAGGTGCGTATGAAAGACAGAAAATATGACAAACAGGCATAGAGCTGGGAGCAGTAAAAGCCAAGGATGCACTCAGAACAAACACTGGGAATATGATGCTGAGACACGTTTTGGTTTAAATGGTGACTGAAAAAAGGTCTTGGAACTGTGAGCAAAGACACTCTTGTTTGATTTTTGCTGTGTTCAAGGAAACAGGACCTGATAAATAATCAGAATTGCATCAGAGAAACACCTGACTCTATCCCCCAGTTTCTGCCCTTGACTGGAATAAACTGCAAGACCCTGAATTTTTGGCTAACAGCTCGGGTACAGTGGGATTACAAGTGTTTTTTTTAATGTACTTGAGCAGGCAGAAAAAAGGAGAGTCGGTACTTGTGTCCAATTATTTTGCTGTATACCACTACCAAGCATTGCTTAGTGGCCAATCAGTGAGTGGCACATGGACCAGTATTTGGGAACTGTTAAGTTAAGGGAATTCTCAAGGAAAAAATTTCATTAATGTAGGGTGTCCTGGAAGGTGGGTATGGAGAGCTACTTTCCTCTTTTTCAAATTATTAACTTTTTGCTTTTGAATAGTACTTTGTGTATAGACAGTTTCACTGTTGTATAGTCATTCTGGTTGTGCAGGTCTTTCGACAGCAGCGGGTGAATATTTTTCTTAATGCAAAAATATATAAATTACAAAAAAAAAAAAATTGTATAACCATAGACATTTCAGAAGGAGAACTCTGTGGAGGAAGGAAACTTAACATGAATTTAAACTGACTAAATTTAAAGTTGGCAGTGACCCCTTAATGTTGTAAATATAAATTTACCTATTCCTATTTTTTTTTTTTAAGAGGGAAAAGAGAGATTTTAGAAAAGTCGTCCCCCTCACCCCCCAACTTCAGCTTGGAAATGGCTGTTAAAGCAACCATAGTAATAGAAAATAATGGAAATACCTAATTATGGTTACCCCCAGACCATAACAATTTGCCTTTGCATTTCTACCTTCAGAACAACTGAAAACCTGGAGGAAAAACTGCATTTTTAAAGGTATACACTGTCACCAGAAAGAGGTTTTTGTCTTCTCCCAAAAATGACCATGTTTGTAACAATGCCACAAAAGGCATACAGGGTTTCAAAGCTCAGTGTTTTCATATTGTGAAATTTATCATAGATGTGCATCTACTAAATCTGCTACTGCAAACAGTTTAAGGGTTGGATCCAAAATTAGGTAGCTGACACGCAAGGATTCAAACAGAGTAGTTTCGTTATGGAGAACTGGCAGACATTGCCTGTATGCGTATGGTGTGTGTGTGTGTGTGCGCATATATATATATAAATGGGTTTTTTGCCTGCATGGTCAAACATGTAAACAGAGAAAGACATCAGTTCTATCCTTTACTGTTTTATGTGTGGGACTCAAATAAAAAGGAAGGTGGCCATACACAGCAGAGTGGGGAAATACTTAAACAAATTTATAAACTTTATTAACACTAAGAGATAAAAGGTGGTTCTCTTTTGTCACAGGAAAACATTTAAATAACAGTAAATAGGGACACCACTGTATAAACCACTAACAAAACTGCAGAAGTAAAATTATTAGAAAAATATTGATGTAATATATTGTGCTAAACATAGCTATTTTGTAAAAATAACTTGTGCATAATGAACACTACCCACGGGTTATTTCCTTTGGCCTTGTCCCCTTCCTCCCCTCCTCAGATGGAGATGGATACTGGTTGTAAATGTCTCTTGAGGAAATGCAGGTACATGTCCTCTGAGGGGTTTCAGGGTCTGATAAAGACTGCTGTTTGTGGATTCCAGAAGCTCCAGTATTGTCCAGCTGGAGGGGTTTCTAGGGGAGGATGCACACACTCCACAGCAGCAGCTGGAGGCAGAGGAGTATGAGGAGGCAGGCGGGCACTGCATTCTGTCAGCCACCATCCTTTCTAATGGATTCATTAAGGAATGCTCCTGTTCTCTATTATGTCTTTCCTCCTCCAAAAAATGGTCAAACAGTCTCTGCTCCTGGCCGAGGGCACTTTCCCTAAGAAAATCCCGATGTTCCTGGCTCTTCCTCCTCTATCCCAGCAGGTCAGGTCCTTTATAGAACATAAGAACGGCTATACTAGGTCAGACCAAAGGTCCATCTAGACCAGTATCCTGTCTTCCGACAGTGGCCAATGCCAGGTACCCCAAAGAGAATGAACAGGTAATCATCGTGATCCATTCCTTGTTGCCCATTCCCAGCTTCTGACAAACAGAGGCTAGGGACACTATCCCTGCTCATCCTGGCATTGATGGATCTATCCTCCATGAATTTATCTAGTTATTTTTTTGAACCCTGTTATAGTTTTGGCCTTCACAACATCCCCTGGCAAAGCGTTACACAGGTTGACTGTGTGTTGTGTGAAGAAATACTTCCTTTTGTTTTTTTTTAAACCTGCTACCTATTAATTTAATTTGGTGCCCCCTAGTTCTTGTGTTATGAGAAGAAGTAAATAACACTTCCTTATTTACTTTCTCCACACCAGTCATGATTTTATAGACCTCTATCATATCCCCTCTTAGTTGTCTCTTTTCCAAGCTGAAAAGGTCCAGTGTTGTTAATCTCTCCTCCTACGGAAGCCGTTCCATACCCCTAATCATTATAGCCCTTCTTATGTTCCTGGCTGTTCCCTCTCTGGGTTTCTGGTCCTGTCCTCATGCTAGTATGGT
The DNA here is from genome assembly GCF_965140235.1 of Caretta caretta. Lineage (NCBI taxonomy): Eukaryota > Metazoa > Chordata > Testudines > Cheloniidae > Caretta > Caretta caretta. Next base: position 311,610 of record NC_134213.1, on the reverse strand, counting down.
TTTGCTGTCAGGAGCCAAAGGTCCTGCCAATTCAGAGAATTATGTTTTCAGCCTTGGGAAATAGCTGAAAAATCTCCTAAATAGCATGAGTTTGCTGTAGAAGGCCACAATTTTGATAGTTTTGAGGATTCTATGAATGTAACTTGTCTCTACCTGGTTCTCAATCAACTTTTGCAGCCCATAAGCAAGCAGCAGAGACAAATAATGGTGAGCAACTTTTTACTGTTTTTAATCACTACGAATCATCTTATAGTATTAAAGGGTTTTACAAATTTTTAATAACTTCTGAAGGGCTTCTGGTGAAGTAGAGAAATTTCTTCTAGGGGCCATGTTAATACTTTCTATTTTGTTCCTTTAAAGGTTGGCCAGCATCTTGAACACTAGTTTTCAAAGTATCTGTAAGGCCCCATGGCTCTAGAACCCAGGCCTGTAGCGCTACCAGGCAGCTGACATCCAGGTTGCTACCTGGCGGCAGCTGTTTCTCCCCCCCCCCCCCCCCCCCCCCCCCCCCCCCCCCGCTCCAGGTGGTGTTTTCTGTTTGAGTCTCTGTGGGGACAGTGCATGAAGAAGGGGCTAAATATTGAGCTTTTTTTAAACTTTCCACTTAGAAGAATGTGCTCTTACTACAGTACCTTTAGTGAAGGTTATTTGAGTGCTGGTCCTTGTGTATTCCACCATGGGTAAGCACCTGAGACGGGAGATTACTAGGAAGTAGTGTCAGTTGGTCCATACCTGTGTAGTTGATTCCCTTGTGTTCCATATCAAGGGTGTAAAGGGCAGTGCACACTGATGCCTCTCTAGTACTTTCTTACCACTGCATGACTTGAGTCAGAATCCTCTGGTGTCTAGAACTGATCCTCTTCAACATTCTTTCCTGTAAATATTTAAAAACTTTATACCAGTAGTTCTAAAAACTTTTGTACTGGTGACTCCTTTCACATAGCAAGCCTCTGAGTGCGACACCCCCCCGCCCCAATTTAAAAACACTTTTTTATATATTTAACACCATTATAAATGCTGGATGCAAAGTGGGGTTTGGGGTGGAGGCTGACTGCTTACGACCCCCCATGTAATAACCTCGTGACCCCCTGCTTTATATTCTTAGTTAGAATCCTCACCTTGGAGAATCCTCCAGCCTCTTGGAGCGGGACTTGGATTTATGCCTCGGCTCCTGGGCTTTAAGAATTGTCTCCTGTCCCCCGCTCCTTTTCGGTCAGTGATGACCATTTTTCCTCAGAGAAGCTCATCTCCACTAAGTGAAATATGTTCTGCTTCTTTCCCATCTGAACGCATCAGATTGAAGAACTCTGGCTTTGAAGGCACCTAATGGAGTGTGCCATGAGGCCTCAGTCAGTTTCAGGCTGGGGAGACTCCCTTCTCTCCCCCTGGTAAATTGGCCTGAGACATTGAGGAGGGTGCCTCCTAACTCTGCCTGAATCAGGGATAGGTATCGCTAGGCATTCATAAACATCAGAGTAAGTCTCCTCCTAGATCTTCTAAGAGAAGGGATCCCTCCCCAATCCTGCCTACATTAGGTGAGTCTTTGTGCCCAGGACACAAGGACTTGGGTCCTCCTAAGTCTTCTGACTGTGATCAAAAGGCCCAAAAGAGCAAGGCTCCTTCAGCACTTCTCCTGGGTCATCACCACCAATCTCTGTACTGACTAAAACAAAGCACTGATAGCCAGAAGACTGTGAACTGTCTGTACTGACAATACACACGTGGTCAGAGGTTCTACTCCCACAGCCCAGAGGGACCCACCAACTACCTTTACACTGACTCTGGTAGTTGGGGGCAATGAAAATAAGCCATCTAAGGCTCGCATCCTACATCACACCAGAGCAGCGAGTTGGACTAGATGACCTCCTGAGGTCTCTTCCAACCCTAATCTTCTATGATTCATCCTTCCAGACCCACAATCTACCCTGTTGTTGGGACTGACCCTCACCAGGGAGATTGACACCTTAGAGGAAACTCATCGCCCATTCCATTTGCTAGCTACAGCTTCCCAATACCAGTACTGACTGCACTGCTGATAGAACTGGACCCATTCTTTTTATCTTTCGGACAGTCAGATATTTCAGTGGAATCTTCTTCCCCTTCCACTGAGAGAATTTATTCTGGGTAGAACATTGTGAACCACTTGCTTCCAGCCTTGTCCATCAAAGTGGTGACCTCCCCTGGTCGTGGGAAAGATTGTACCCAGTGCCTGAGGAACCACCACAACCTACTTTTAACCCCTCACGATGGCCTTACTGGGGGCCTTGGGACCTGTATACACCACACGCAGTCTGTGATCCCATATGGAAAAGGAATCTCATCAAACCTCCTCCTAGGGATCAACTGGAGTTTCTAAGCCTATGAAGGAGAGGAAGATGAAATGAAACCACTGGTATCAACAGATATTTCTTCTTTCTTTTCCGGTGAGGTGATTGCACCAGTCTCACTGTCTGCTCCAGATGACCATAAACGGTTCCAAGAGCTCCTTGGAAGAGTAGCAAAAAAGCTTCCAAGTCACCTTAGAAGAGGTCCAGGACTCGCAACACAAGCTTTCGGACATCCTACAGGCTACAGGGTTTAGCGGCGCGGAATAGCAATCCCGATCATGAGGTCATATTGGAACTGGCAAGAACTGCAGAGTACACTCCAGCCACTTGTGCCTCTATCCATAAGAGGTTGGAAAAGTGGTACTTTGTCCTGGTTAAAGGAGCAGAGTTGTTGTCCCACCTTACCCTGAACTCCCTAGTCATCCAAGCAGCCACAAAAATATCCAAATAGCAACATCCAAGGGCCACCCCCCGTTGTCTAGGAGGCCAAGCATTTAGATCTCATGAGGGTGAAAGGTATTTACTTCCAGCCTTCAACTGAGAATCTCCAATTCCCAGGCCCTCCTGGCAAAATGATTTTTTTAAAAACTATTCTAAGTTCGTGGACTTTAAAGAACATAAGAATGGCCATACTGGGTCAGACCAAAGGTCCATCCAGCCCACTATCCTGTCTACCAACAGTGGCCAATACCAGGTGCTTCAGAGGGAGTGAACCAAATAGGTAATGATCTAGTGATCTCTCTCTCCTGCCATCCATCTCCACCCTCTGAGAAACAGAGGCAAGGGACACCATTCCTTACCCATCCTGGCTAATAGGCATTAATGGACTTAACCTCCATGAATTTATACAGTTCTCTTTTAAACCATGTTATAGTCCTAGCCTTCACAACCTCCTCAGGCAAGGAGTTCCACAGGTTGACTGTGTGCTGAGTGAAGAACTTGCTTTTATTTGTTTTAAACCTGTTACCCACTAATTTCATTTCGTCCCCTAGTGCTTATATTATGGGAACAAGTAAATAACTTTTCCTTATTCACTTTCTCCACACCATTCATGATTTTATATACTTCTATCATATCCTCCCTTAGTCTCCTCTTTTTCCAAGCTGAAAAGTCCTAGCATCTTTAATCTCTCCTCATATGGGACCCGTTCCAAACCCCTAATCATTTTAGTGGCCCTTTTCTGAATCTTTTCTAATGCCAGTGTATCTTTTTTGAGATGAGGGGACCACATCTGTACGCAGTATTCAAGATGTGGGCATACCATAGATTTATATAAGGGCAATAAGATATTTTCCGTCTTATTCTCTATCCCTTTTTTAATGATTCCCAACATCCCGTTTGCTTTTTTGACTGCTGCTGCACACTGTGTGGACGTCTTCAGAGAACTATCCATGATGACTCCAAGATCTTTCTCCTGATTAGTTGTAGCTAAATTAGCCTCCATCATATTGTATGTATAATTGGGGTTATTTTTTCCAATGTGCATTACTTTACATTTATCCACATTAAATTTCATTTGCCATTTTGTTGCCCAATCACTTAGTTTTGTGAGATCTTTTTGAAGTTCTTCACAGTCTGCTTTGGTCTTGATACTAAACTGCTCAAGATAGTTATCTTCAAACTTTGCCATCTCACTGTTTACCCCTTTCTCCAGATCATTTATGAAGAAGTTGAACAGGATTGGTCCTAGGACTGGCCCTTGGGGAACACTAGTTACCCCTCTCCATTCTGAAAATTTACCATTTATTCCTTCCCTTTGTTCCCTGTCTTTTAACCAGTTCTCAATCCATGAAAGGATCTCCCCTCTTATCCCATGACAACTTAATTTACATAAGAGCCTTTGGTGAGGGACCTTGTCAAAGGCTTTCTGGAAATCTAAGTACACTATGTCCACTGGATTCCCCCTTGTCCACATGTTTGTTTGACCCCTTCAAAGAACTCTAATAGATTGGTAAGACAGATTTCCCTTTACAGAAACCATGTTGACTTTTGTGCAACAATTTGTTCTTCTATGTGTGTGACAATTTTATTCTTTACTGTTGTTTCAACTAATTTGCCCGGTACTGACGTTAGACTTACCGGTCTTTAATTGTCAGGATCACTTCTAGAGCCCTTCTTAAATATTGGCGTTACATTAACTATCTTCCAGTCATTGAGTGCAGTACCTGATTTAAAGGACAGGTTGCAAACCATAGTTAATGGTTCCGCAATTTCACATTTGAGTTCTTTCAGAACTCTTGGGTGAATGCCATCTGGTCCCAGTGACTTGTTACTGTTAAGTTTCTCAATTAATTCCAAAACCACCTCTAGTGTCACTTCTTCAATCTGTGACAATTCCTCAGATTTGTCACCTACAAAAGACGGCTCAGGTTTGGGAATCTCCTTAACGTCCTCAGCCATGAAGACTGAAGCAAAGAATTCATTTAGTTTCTCCGCGATGACTTTATTGTCTTTAAGTGCTCCTTTTGTATGTCGATCGTCCAGGGGCCCCAATGGTTGTTTTGCAGGCTTCCTGCTTCTGATGTACTTAAAAAACATTTTGTTATTACCTCTTGAGTTTTTGGCTAGCTGTTCTTCAAACTCCTTTTTGGCTTTTCTTATTACATTTCTACATTTAATTTGGCAGTGTTTATGCTACTTTCTATTTACCTCACTAGGATTTGACTTCCACTTTTTAAAAGATGCCTTTTTATCTGTCACTGCTTCTTTTACATTGTTGTTAAGCCACGGTGGCGTTTTTACTGTGTTTTTTAATCTGGGGTATACATTTAAGTTGAGCCTCTATTATGGTGTATTTGAAAAGTGTCCATGCAGCTTGCAGGGATTTCACTCTAGTCACTGTACCTTTTAATTTCTGTTTAACTAACCTCCTCATTTTTTGCAGAGTTCCCCTTTCTGAAATTAAATGCCACAGTGTTGGGCTGTTGAGGTGTTCTTTCCACCACAGGAATGTTAAATGTTGTCATTATGGTCACTATTTCCAAGCGGTCCTGTTATAGTTATGTCTTGGATCAGATCCTGTGCTCCACTCAGGACTAGATCGAGAGTTGCCTCTCCCCTTGTGGGTTCCTGTACCAGCTGCTCCAAGAAGCAGTCATTTCAATTATCCCCATATTGACTGGGTACATGTCACCTCAAGACGAAATGCAGAGACAAAATTTCTTGATACTTTAAATCCCCCACTATTATTGAGTTTTTTACTTTGATAGCCTCTCTAATCTCCCTTACGATTTAATCGTCACTATCACTGTCCTGGTCAGGTGGTCGATAATAGATCCCTACTGTTATATTCTTATTCGAGTATGGAATTACTATCCATAGAGATTCTATGGAACATGTTGATTTATTTAAGATTTTTATTTCATTTGATTCTACATTTTTTTCACATATAGTGCCACTTCCGCCCCTGCCGCACGACCTGTTCTGTCCTTCTGATATATTTTGTACCTCAGAATGATTGTTTCCCACTGATTGTCCTCACTCCACCAGGTTTCTGTGATGCCTATTATATCAATATCCTCCTTTAACACGAGGCACTCTAGTTCACCCATCTTATTATTTAGACTTCTAGTATTTGTGTACAAGCACTTCAAAATCTTGTCACTGTTTGTCTGCCCTTTTCTGATGTGTCAGATTCTTTATGTGAATGTTTCTCGTCTGACCTGGCCCATACTTTATCCTCTTTCATCCCCTCCTCCTGACTAAACCCTAGAGAATCTCTATCAATAGACTCTCCTCTAAGAGAAGTCTCTGTCCGATCCAAGTGTGGCTCTGCAGCAATCGGCTTTCCCCCATCTCTTAGTTTAAAAACTGCTTTGCAACCTTTGCAATGTGAAGTGCCAGCAGTCTTGATCCATTTTGGTTCAGGTGGATCCAATCCTTCCTGTATAGGCTCCCCCATCCCAAAAGTTTCTCCAGTTCCTAATAAATCTAAACCCCTCCTCTCTACACCATCTCATCCATACATTGAGACTCTGAAGCTCTGCCTGCCTACCTGGCCCTGCACATGAAACTGGTAGCATTTCTGAGAGTGCCACCTTAAGGGTCCTGGATTTCGGTCTCTTTCCTAGCAGCCTAAATTTGGCCTCCAGGACATCTCTCCTACCCTTCCCTACGTCATTAGTACCTACATGTACCTAGACCACCAGCTCCTCCCCAGCACTACACATAAGTCTGTCTAGATGCCTCGAGAGATCCGCAACCTTTGCACCAGGCAGGCAAGTCACCGTACGGTTCTTCCCGTCATCACAAACCCAGCTATCTATGTTTAGAAGCTCACAGCTTCCAACTGCCGGCCACAGCACACGGTCCTACAGACACAAGCTCAGCACACAGCAAGTAACCCCCAAAGACACACTACAGACAGCGACTTTCCCCAAGGGTCCTATATTTGTTCCTCCTTCACCTAGAGAGCTCCCTCTCGAAACTCCCTGTTAACGGCCCTTGTTCGCAAAGAGAAGAGGATAGGGCCCAATTTTGAGCCTTCATCAGTGAAGGCAGATTGGTGGCAAGAACCTCGCTACAAGCTGTGGTTGACTGTTGAAGCTGCCTTCAAATCCGGTGCCAGGTATAGTGATACACTGGGGATCTTGCCTATTCTCTTTGACACTCCCCAGGGAGGTACCAAACGCTGTTCAGAAGTTGCCTTCTTTTCCATCAGAAGACGGGTGAGTCTTTACGTTTGCTAAAGGACTCCATGGTAACCCTCCATTCCCTGGACCTGTATACACCAGCCCCGAAGAGGAAATACCATAAACAAAACTATAAGCCAAGGCCTTTACAGCAGCCCTTCTTCTACCTACCAGCACTCTTACGAGCCACCCTGCAAATGGCGGAGGTTACAAAAGTCCTGTTACACTGCCCCATCCACCTCTACTGCAGTCACCGAACTTTACCTCCTGACCAAAAGATGCTTTTGATTGGCACTTGAAAGCTGTGAAGCAGTTTGTTGCCATCATCACCCAGCTTCCCAGATCCTCTTTGGTGGACTCCTAGCACAATTTCCCACAAGTGGAGGGTAATAATGGACAAATGGGTGTTGGATATCATCCATTCCGGATATACTATCAGATTTCCATTTCCTATCCCTCTTCAGGGACCTCTCTTACAAAGAATTCCTCCTACAAAAGGGAGCAATAGAGTGAGTACCCCTTCAAAAACAAGGAAGAAGGTTTTACTCCAAATTTTTTCTAGTTCTCAGAGACAGGAGGGTTGAGACCATCCTCATTTTGTGACAATACTATCTTTATTCACAAAATAAAAAGTTCTGCATAGTCACATTGGCATCTATTTTGCCATCCCTAGAAAGATGCATGGTTTATAGCATCTTTTGTATTGAGAGCTTACTTTCACATTGATACTCACCCTTGCTAGAGAAAATACTTCAGATTTGTAGTGGGCCACAACAACTGTCAATACAGGGTACTCCTATTTGGCCTTGCACCCAGTTTTTGTGAAAGTGTTCATTTCTGTAGCAACTGCACACCTCTGGGATGGTTTCATTGTCTTCCTGTATCAGGATGATTGGTTCTCATAGGCAAGACATGTCCAGAAGTCCTAGCATCAGTCTCAGTGCTGCTTCATCTCCTAGCATCCCTGAGTCTCTCTGAATATAGAGAAGTCCACTCTAATTGAGCCAGATTATAAACTTCACAGGAGTGACTGACATAATAAGGGCAAAGATTTATCTACCTATGGACAAGATTCCAAGCCTTAGGCAGATTGATAAATCAGATTTTGTATAACCCTCAACATCGGTCTGGATGTCCCTTGTACTCGTGGGTCACATGGTGTCATGTTTACCTAATGGTGTTTGCCAGACTTCACCTCTTCAGCCTGAAGGCTTGGCTTTGAACAGTATACATACTGTTCAAACAGCATGAACACTAAAGCGACGTCCCTGTCAAGATAAGGACCCACTCTTACCTTGTGGAAGGATCCAGCACGTGTGCCTGCTTGTTCCTTTTCTATCCTCCACACCAACAGAACAATAATCACAGATCCCTCACCGTAACAAAAAGGTGGCTCACATGGACAGTTACAGGTAGGACCCCACAAAATTCACAGTCCATTTTGATAAATTTCACAGCCAGAGGGTTTTAAAATTGGTCAATTTCACGTTCTCAGGTGTTGTAACTGTGGGGTTCCCAACACAATAGGTACCTGAAAATGGGTCTGATTTCCCCCGCCCAGAGCTGCCATGCAAGGGAAGGACCTGTCCTGTCCCTCCCTAGCCCGGCAGAGACTTGCACCTAGGAGCCCCCTGGCTGGGGTGCTCCCAGGAACAAGGGGAGATCAGATTTCACGGGAAAGGGCTTATTTCACGGTCCATGACACTTTTTTCACGGCTGTGAAATTGGTAGGGGCCCCCATGGCACTTGGAAGCCCCAGAAAACCATTGGCCTCACAAACTTCTGGGAACTCAAAGCAGTCTGAGAAGCATGCAGGGCATTCTTTCCACTAATCCAATCTCACCATGTTCTCATAAAGCAGACAATGTGACACACATTCTACATGAATAAAGAGGGAGGTGTGAGGTGCAAGTGGTCTTCTCGTCTATCCTCCCCGTGGAAGGAAAAGGCCTGGGTAGAGACCGTCAAATCGTGGAAGTCAACGAATGGCTACGCAGGTGGTGTTGGAGAGAAGGCTTTGGATTCTTTGACCATGGGATGGTGTTCCAAGAAGGAGTGCTAGCCAGAGACGGGCTCCACCTAACGAAGAGAGGGAAGAGCATCTTTGCATGCAGGCTGGTTAACCTAGTGAGGAGTGCTTTAAACTAGATTCACCGGGGGAAGGAGACCAAAGCCCTGAGGTAAGTGGGGAAGTGGGATACTGGGAGGAAGCACGAGCAGGAGAGCGCGAGAGGGGAGGGCTCCTGCCTCATACTGAGAAAGAGGGACGATCAGCGAGTTATTTCAAGTGCCTATACACAAAGGCAAGAAGCCTGGGAAACAAGCAGGGAGAACTGGAAGTCCTGGCACAGTCAAGGAATGGAAAAACAGAGACTTGGTGGGATAACTCACATGACTGGAGTACTGTCATGGATGGATATAAACTGTTCAGGAAGGACAGGCAGGGCAGAAAAGGTGGGGGGAGTTGCCCTGTATGTAAGGGAGCAGTATGACTGCTCAGAGCTCAAGTATGAAACTGCAGAAAAACCTGAGTGTCTCTGGATTAAGTTTAGAAGTGTGAGCAACAAGGGTGATGTTGTGGTGGGAGTCTGCTATAGACCACCGGCCCGGGGGGATGAAGTGGATGAGGCTTTCTTCCGGCAACTGACAGAAGTGACTAGATCACATGCCCTGGTTCTCATGGGAGATGTCAATCACCCTGATATCTGCTGGGAGAGCAATACAGCGGTGCACAGACAATCCAGGAAGTTTTTGCAAAGGGCAGGGGACAATTTTGTGGTGCAAGTGCTGGAGGAACCAACTAGGAGCAGAGCTCTTCTTGACCTGCTGCTCACAAACCGGGAAGAATTAGTAGGGGAAGCAAAAGTGGATGGGAATCTGGGAGGCAGTGACCATGAGATGGTCGAGTTCAGGATCCTGACACAAGGAAGAAAGGAGAGCTGCAGAATACGGACCCTGGACTTCAGAAAAGTAGACTTTGACTCCCTCCAGGAACTGATGGGCAGGATCCCCTGGGAGAATAACATGAGGGGGAAAGGAGTCCAGGAGAGCTGGCTGTATTTTAAAGAATCCTTATTGAGGTTACAGGGACAAACCATCCCGATGTGTAGAAAGAATAGTAAATATGGCAGGCAACCAGCTTGGCTTAACAGTGAAATCCTTGCTGATCTTAAACACAAAAAAGAAGCTTACAAGAAGTGGCAGATTGGACAAATGACCAGGGATGAGTATAAAAATATTGCTCGGGCATGCAGGAGTGAAATCAGGAAGGCCAAATCACACCTGGAGTTGCAGCTAGCAAGAGATGTTAAGAGTAATAAGAAGGGTTTCTTCAGGTATGTTAGCAACAAGAAGAAAGTCAAGGAAAGTGTGGGCCCCTTACTGAACGAGGGAGGCAACCTAGTGACAGAGGATGTAGAAAAAGCTAATGTACTCAATGCTTTCTTTGCCTCTGTCTTCACGACCAAGGTCAGCTCCCAGACTACTGCACTGGGCAGCACAGCATGGGGAGGAGGTGACCAGCCCTCTATGGAGAAAGAGGTGGTTAGAGACTATTTAGAAAAGCTAGATGAGCACAAGTCCATGGGGCCGGACAAGTTGCATCCAAGAGTGCTAAAGCAGTTGGCGGCTGTGATTGCAGAGCCATTGGCCGTTACCTTTGAAAACTCTTGGCGACCGGGGGAAGTCCCGGACGACTGGAAAAAGGCTAATGTAGTTCCCATCTTTAAAAAAGGGAAGAAGGAGGACCCTGGGAACTACAGGACAGTCAGCCTCACCTCAGTCCCTGGAAAAATCATGGAGCAGGTCCTCAAGGAATCAATTCTGAAGCCCTTAGAGGAGAGGAAAGTGATCAGGAACAGTCAGCATGGTTTCACCAAGGGCAAGTCATGCCTGACTAATCTAATTGCCTTCTATGACGAGATAACTGGCTCTATGGATGAGGGGAAAGCGGTGGACATGTTGTTCCTTGACTTTAGCAAAGCTTTTGACACGGTCTCCCACAGTATTCTTGCCAGCAAGTTAAAGAAGTATGGGCTGAATGAATGGACTATAAGGTGGGTAGAAAGTTGGCTAGATTGTCGGGCTCAATAGGTAGTGATCAATGGCTCCATGTCTAGTTGGCAGCCGGTATCAAGTGGAGTGCCCCAGGGGTCGGTCCTGGGGCCGGTTTTGTTCAATATCTTTATAAATGATCTGGAGAATGGTGTGGATTGCACCCTCAGCAAGTTTGCAGATGACACTAAACTGGGAGGAGAGGTAGATACGCAGGAGGATAGGATACAGAGGGCCCTAAACAAATTAGAGGATTGGGACAAAAGAAATCTGATGAGGGTGAACAAGGCCAAGTGCAGAGTCCTGCACTTAAGACGGAAGAATCCCATGCACAGCTACAGACTAGGGACCGAATGGCTCCGGCAGCAGTTCTGCAGAAAACGACCTAGGGGTTACAATGGACGAGAAGCTGGATATGAGTCAACAGTGTGCTTTTGTTGCCAAGAAGGCCAATGTCATTTTGGGATGTATAGGTAGGGGCATTGCCAGCAGATTGAGGGACGTGATCGTTCCCCTCTATTCGACATTGGTGAGGCCTCATCTGGAGTACTGTGGCCAGTTTTGGGCCCCACACTACAAGAAGGATGTTGAAAAATTGGAGAGCGCCCAGCGAAGGGCAACAAAAATGATTAGGGGTCTGGAACACATGATTTATGAGGAGAGACTGAGGGAACTGGGATTGTTTAGTCTGCAGAAGAGAAGAATGAGGGGGGATTTGATAGCTGCTTTCAACTACCTGAGAGGTGGTTCCAAAGAGGATGGATCTAGACTGTTCTCGGTGGTAGTGATGACAGAACGAGGAGTAATAGTCTGAAGTTGCAGTGGGGGAGGTTTAGGTTGGATATTAGGAAAAACTTTTTCACTAGGAGGGTGGTGAAGCATTGGAATGCGTTGCCTAGGGAGGTGGTGGAATCTCCTTCCTTAGAGATTTTTAAGGTCAGGCTTGACAAAGCCTGGGAGCCGCGATTACCTGTGGCGGCCAGTACGTCCCTTGGCCCGCGCCGCTTCCAGCATCTCCCATTGGCTTGGAGCAGCGAACCGCAGCCACTGGGAGCTGCGACTGGCCGAACCTGCGGATGGTAAACAAACCAGCCCGGCCCGCCAGGGGCTTTCCCCGCACAAGCGGCAGAACAAGTTTGGGAACCACTGGTCTAAGCAAACATCACACTCATACAACGTACAGTTATAAGCAAAGATCAGGTACTTACAACAGGAGTAGGCTCAGGATGCTGAAATCCATGTTGGCCGTCTCCAACATGGACAGACAGACACACTAGTAATGAACTCTTTAAAAGGTTACCTTTTTACACTTAACAAACAAGTCATGTAATTGCCAGTTGCTGACTTTAACTAAGAACCAGTTTTGGGTGGCTTGGAGTTGACCCTTTTTCTTAGGCCTGAAGTAGACAAAATTTATCACGGGGCCTCTTTCGTAAGATAACATTGGTATGTTAAAGGTTCATTACAGAACAACTTTTAACCAGTTTGTAACCATCTTCTATAATTTAAAGGCTTTTTTCAAGGACTTTTCCTCCTGTCTTATTATTTACCTTTCAGGTTCAGTTTTTCCAATTAAGCCATATTCTTTCAAGGCCTTCCCAACACTAACAACAAAACTTGCTCTTCATGTGACTTACACCTCTTTTTCTTTTAACTAACTTATCCTACAGAACAGCACGCTACTCTGGGAGCATACAGGGGACAGGTGCCTTTTTATAGATTGAGTAAGGGTCAGGAAGAAAAGATTTTAGTGCACTGTGGAATTGGAAGTGCAGAACTGCTGAAAATTGAGTCCTGGTACAGGCCTCATAACCTATTCCACACTGCAAATGCACAGTTACAGGGGTGTGCTATACCCTTAAGTGTCCACTTATCCACATGCCTCAGGTACTTAGGGCTACTCATCCTCTGCTTGTTTTCAGAAGTATGCTTCTAGGGTTTCCGTTTGGATAACGGGGTTTATGGCACAAATCCATGCATTGACATATTTATAGGCGCTAGTGTAGACATACCTTAATTGACTTGATCAGGGTTGTGCAGGAAGCCTGTGAAGGCAGGAAATGGAATTGGTGTCTCTGGCTAGCCTCTAACCATTGGGCCATCCTTCATTTCAACAGGTAACATTTCAGACAGTTACATAATTAAGGTGATACAAATGACATTTCTAAAATTGAGCGTTTTTCCCTTTTGCATTTTATATAAAGACTTGAAATGTAAAGTTTTTTCTGCTTGTTTTACCTTCGGTTGCATTTACATTAGACCTTTTGAAGAGCACCGACAGGCCACCAGTGATTTTTCTACCATATGATCATGGTTGTACCATGTCTAGATTTATTTATTTAGCATGTGCATAGTCTTCTAGCCAAGCGATGGCCTCTTCAGTGGCGTGATGCTAGGCCACTGCTGAACCTAGTCAGCAGGCTTTCGACAATGTGCGTCATTGTCTGTGTTGCACCACAGCTGCACAAAAGGCTGTCTCAAAGGCCCCAGCAATACTGGTTGGCTGTACAGAGACCTTGCCCGGTCCAGAACCTGTTCAACAGGGCTCATTGGCGCCAGGGCAGATCAAAACCAGGCAGGCAAATTGTGGAGTTGGCGACAAGGGACTAGTTGGGGATTATAACTGATATCCATTCATCTCGCCAGAGAGTTTCTGCCCTCTCATCCTGGTGTGGTGGATGAGACCATAATGGGCGACGTAATGCAAACGTGCAGCTGGTGGTTTAAAAAGGTCATTGTGCAGTGGCAGGCTTGAGTTGGCGAGTACTTTCTCCAGTAACTTGCCAGTGGCAACCTCTCTTCTGTTATGAGGAAGAGCAATATTGCTCAGAACTGGGAGCCATGGGAGTGGTGTCGGACGCAGGTGCTGGAGATGATACCCATGGTGGCATGTAACTGCGTATCCACCAGTTTGGTGTGTGATCGGCTCCATACTGATGTGCAGTACTCCGCCACCAAATACGAGGTGGCAAGCGCTGACGTCCGCAGAGTTGGAGCACGAACACCCCATGACGAACCTGCCAGTTTGCTAAGAAGATTGTTGCGCGTCTTATCTTTAGCTGCTGCCTTTGTCAGGTGGGCATGGTAACTCAGTGTGCAGTCTAAGGTCACTCCTAGATAGACCGGTTCTACTTCATGCTTCACCATCTGACCACTCAGATAAACATTCAGTTCTCGGGTTGCGCTGGCATGATGAAGATGAAACAAACTGGAGTCTGTTTTTATGATGCTTGGCTGGAGGCGCCAAGTCTTACAGTAGTCAGCTAACTTTGTCATGTCCCAGTGGCATCTAGCTTGTGGACCATCTGGGCCTGGGTACTGCAACAGATGATGTTTGCGTTAATGAACTTTCATGACTCCGCTGTTGGCAGGTCACTGATGTAAAGATTGAACAGAGTTGGCAAAAGAACAGAGCCCTGGGGTAACCCATTGCTCTGTCGTCTCCAAGTACTCGTCTAGATGATATGGTATAAAACCAGGTTTCAGAGTAACAGCCGTGTTAGTCTGTATTCGCAAAAAGAAAAGGAGTACTTGTGGCACCTTAGAGACTAACCAATTTATTTGAGCATGAGCTTTCGTGAGCTACAGCTCACTTCATCGGATGCATACCGTTTCCACGCTGTAGCTCACGAAAGCTCATGCTCAAATAAATTGGTTAGTCTCTAAGGTGCCACAAGTACTCCTTTTGGTATAAAACCAGTTTATCTGTTTGGCGTCTTGTTTACATGTGTGCTCCTATTGCTGCTGTATGTGGAGATGAATAACTGGTGGGAAACTGTGGTGTGTGTGTGGAGGGGTAAACCTACTGTAGACAAGGCCGTAGTCTTCCATGGTATATGAGAACAGAATGCTAATGTAAGTAACCAGCTGAAAAAGAACTCGTCTTTTACCCAGGCCTTCCAGGCTGCCTTCATATATCACTGTAAGGGACTGCGGAAGACTTTATGGCCTAGCTAGGGAACTTCCGCTTTCTCGAGGCCGCCCGGTCACTGTAGGACATGGAGAACCAACTCTAACCGGTTTCGGCCAGTTCTATCTGCCCTGTGCAGGCAGTGGAAAGCCCCTGTTGGAAAGTACCTTATTATATATTCATGAGCTGCTTTTGTGTACTGCTTATTAGGGCTCGCTGTTTACCCCTTCGTCGGACTCCGTCCCAGGCAAAGCTCCGGTGTGCTGGGTTTTCCGCCTCTGTGACAGCAACGCTTGGAGTCCCCGTTGCGGATGTGTCACTAACCTTCAATAAAGCCAATAACTCGCTGCTTAGCTGCGTGTGGGTCTTGTTTTTCAGAGTACCTCTGCCGGCCTGCGGTGCTTCAAACACGTTGGCCCAGAACAATCACAAAGATGCAAAAAAGGGGCACAAGCTCAATTTTAGTTCTTTAATGGCTCTTTAGTGTTCCCCGTTAGTTGCAATAAACTAAACAAAGGGTTATACAGGTTTGTCCATCAGGCTGTCTCTACACTGCAAAAATTGTGTACCCCATAATCCTTGGTAGAATAAGCTTTATTAGAAACTGTTTAGTGTGGATAGAGCCTAAGGGAGACTTATTCCATAGGGTGGGGAATTCAGGAACTTGAGCAAGTCTTTGCTTGACTCCCTCCAAGCAGCAGCAGTGGATTTCTGTAGTTTGCTAAGGATTTGTGTACACTAGGCACTTTCCACAAAATTTCCCAGTACCAGCAATCGGGTAGTATAAACAAGACACCACTGGCGGTGGTATACCTGCTCTGCTCAGAGTTACAGTGTAAAAATGCTACTGGCAGCAGGAGTCCTTGTCTAGACTAGTAACCCCATCAGTGGTAGAAATGGTGAGAAACTTTGGGAGAATAAAGGCTAATGTAGTCAAGGCCTTAGCATATTTAATATTTTTCTCCTTCCAACTCAGAACTGAAGACAGGAGATCTAAGTGTCTTAAAAACCTCTGAAAACATTTTTGAAATATATATTTGAATAAGTCAAGAGTCCAGATGTAATAAATATTCAAATTAAGGTGTGTGTGCGGGGTGGGGAACACCACCCAAAACTTCTCAATTATTATAGCACCCTCACAATGGCTTCTTGATATTCCAGCATGTGTGGTATGTTGCTGCCTTTCACCTCTCACATACAAAGAGCATATTATGTTTGTTCTCAGATCGTCTTGCCCTTGTCTTTCTTTCTCTCCTCTCTTTGCCTTGCAAAAGCCTCCTCTTCTCTTTGCACAATCTCCATGTCATTGGCATCTGCTTCCTTCTTTGCAGCTCTTGCTGTCTTGAACAGCCTCCATGTGAATCTGCGTTATACATCACTTTGCAAATAGTCTGAAAATATGATTATTGGTGTGTGTGTGTGTGTGTGTGTGTGTATCTTTGTTATATCCACACATAGCAATCAATCCACAAAAGTATTTCAGGCAGTCTTTACAAGTCATTCTCCATCTTATGCATACTCAATGCCCGCCATTTGGGACAAAATAAAGAATTTATTTTCTATGCTTTGAATGTGGACACTTGAGAGCACAACCTGTTGGCCTCAGGCTGGTTAGCTTCCTCTTCGTTGTGCTCCACTGTTTGGAATGGTAGCCTCTGCCATCTCTTCCTTGCATGATTGGCCTTGGAGAAGATTGCTAGCAGATCTTCATGAGAAAAATAATATGATACTGGTTCAGAACCAAAAGTTGTGTGGTTCTCTATAGTTACATACAAAAACTGTACGGGCTGTGCACATGTATAAATTAAATATCCAAAGATGAAGAAAAAAGGGAAGAGGGGAAAACACTGAGAAAGTGTCAGAAATAGCAACTATTCCCACCGCTCTTTCAGTAGCTCATAAATTCTTGAAACTTTTTTCACCTTCTGAGCTAGAATTTTCCAGCCTTGATCTCCACCAGAGAAATGATTTTTCTAAAAAATATTTACAAAATTCAGTTTTCTGAAAATGATGGTGGGTGGGGGAGAGAATGTACAATGGGAAAAATTATTTTGGCAACCTTTAACAGCCCTTCTTCTAAAGTAGAAATTTGGCAGGGTGAAAATTCTTGTAGAGTAGAAGTGCCATTCAGTATTCCAGTGAAAACTGGCTTTAATAAGTTGAATTGAGGAAGGTAGCTTGCACGCACACATCACTCTGACTAATATCTGTGTCCTAAATAAAAGGGCTGCCTATATATGCATAGTTAACTGTAGTGATGTAGAATTCTTAGGTTCTAAGAGGGTCTAGGAATTCTTCAGAAGAGCACCTACAAATATTTCTCCTGTGAAACTCAGGAGCTTTTTTGGTATGAGGCGTGGGAAGTGTGGGTGATCTCCAACTTCTGTCCTTTGTTGGTGGCCCTCAGTTATATTTTGTTAATTAGTAAAAGTCTTTGATTGTAATATACAACATACCATTGATGTTTTACACTCACAGAAGCATTCTTCCATCAACCTAGCTTGGAAGGGTTGTGGTGTTACTGTGCAGATGGAAAAATCCCCTCCATTGACATAAGCTGTGTCTGCACTAGGGGTATGGCGCCTTAGCTATGCTCGTATAGTCCCTGTAGTGTAGACATACCCAAAAGCTTGGAATGCAGCAGCATTAGTGTTTGATTTTGAGAAGGTGTGACGTTATTGACATGAACTGTGACTGTATAGATCATTGTTGCAACCAGGGTCCTTTGGTTGTACCAGGTCTTGTACAGAGGAGGTCAAGTGGGGTGTCTATGGGAAAGGTTATAGTTTGCTGGTTATGATTATGCTGTCTGTATGTGTGTATCATTTTTATATTTCAAGTTATGAATATTGGCTATGTACTTGTATCTCAGTGTTTGATTCTAAGTAGCCTCAGTGAAGCATTTGGTCAGCTTTTCGAGAAAGGACTATTCTGAACAAGTGCCCAATCAAGAAATACTTAACTGACAATGGACTTTGGGAGACGCCAATCCACATCTGAGCTTTCCTGGGAACATTCAAACTGACATGTAAACAATGATGTCTGCCTGAAAAGAACTGAGTCATGCATGGACATGTGACTCCAAACTCCATCTTGCTGCTGTGATTTTCCACAGTAAGAACAAAGGGGTGTCCTTCCACATTGGAGAGGATATAAAAAGCCCTGGAAATCCCTCCATTTTGTCTTTAATCCTGCTTCTTACCTTTGGAGGAACTTTGCTAGAAACAGAAGCTCTGAACAAAGGACTGAATGACCCATCCAGGCTGTGGATGTACTCCAGAGACTTGATTTGAACCTGCAGTTTATTCCATCACTGCTACAAGCCTGAACTAAGAACTTTGCCATTACTGTATGTAATTGATTCCATTTAACCAATTTTAGCTCTCATCTATGTTTTTCTTTTTATGAATAAACCTTTAGATTCTAAAGGATTGACAACAGCGTGATTTGTTGGTAAAATCTGAGTTGTATATTGACCTGGGTCTGGGGCTTGGTCCTTGGGATCGGGAGATCCTTTTTTCTTTTACTGGCGTATTGGTTTTCATAACCAGTCATCCCCATAAGGAGCGGTGCTGATGGTGATACAAGGGAACTGGCGTATCTGAGGGAATTGCTTGTATGACTTCTGGTTAGCCAGTCGGGTAAAACCAAAGTCCTCTCTGTTTGGCTGGTTTGGTGTGCCTTAGTAATAAAGGAAACCCAGCCTTGGGCCATTAACTGCCCTGCTCTAAGCAACTTGTCCTGAATTGATACTCTCAGTTGTGTCCCGCTAGAGGCCGCTTCGTTACAGAAGGCAGTATCCTTTTAGTGGTTAGATTAGGGACTGAGACTCCTGGATTCTGTTCCTGTCTTCACCACTCATTGTGTAACTTCAGACTAGTCACTTCAGTGTCTCTGTACTTCCAATTACCAGGCTGAAAAACAGGGATGCTACCTGAGAGGTTGAGGGTTAATATGTTAAAGTGCACTGCAATTGTATTGTAGAGGAGATTTAATATATTACAAAGTTTCTAGTGAGTAAATAAATCTGGGTAATCCCAAACACTGACAGAAGTGTGTGCCTATATTTTAGAGAATGGAATAGCAGTGCCCACCCAATGTAAGAGGAGAACTTCTTGTTTAGAGTGTGCTCTATGGATATGATGAATAGCAGTTGTAACAATTTATCATAACTGTCGGGCCAATCTGTTGGAAATTTAGAATGGGAGGGTAGGATTGAAAGCAGTTTAAAATCCTTATCTTTGATTAAAAGTCTAGAAAACATGACCTATGAGGGAAGATTGAAAACACTAGGTTTGTTATGTCCCCTCTCAGTCTTCTCTTCCCCAGACTAAACAGTTTTCGGGTACATAAAGGTTGTAACAAGGAGGAGAGAGAAAAATTGTTTTTCTTAACCTCTGAGGGTAGGACAAGAAGCAATGGGCTTAAATTGCAGGAAGGGCAGTTTAGGTTAGACATTAGGAAAAACTTCCTAACTGTCAGAGTGGTTAAGCACTGGAATAAATTGCCTAGGGAGGTTGTGGAATCTGTGTCATTGGGGATTTTTAAGAGCAGGTTAGACATACACCTGTCAGGGATGCTCTAGATAATACTTAGTCCTGCCGTGAGTTCAGGGGACTGAACTAGATGTCCTCTCAAGGTCCCTTCCAGTTTTATGATCTTTGAGAGGCCTGTTTGGAGTGTGTTACTTCCACCTGGATATTTGGAGTAAAGGGGCAACTGGAACATGTCTTCCATCTCTCATGGAAAGATACAATACCTGAAATTGGTGTATTTTGGTGTGGGGGAGAACAAGGAAATGAACTCTTTCCAGTTTTCTGTAGTTACTATGCACTTCTCTGATTTCTGTTCGGTAATGTGTGTGGTAGCTATGCAGACACAACAATCTAGTATTGATATGAAGCATGTGTCCTCAAGTTATACTAATTTTCCTGACTAAAGTTGAAGTCTTTACCCATGTGGGTTTGTGGGATTTCCACCCACCTATGGTGTCTGAAACATGTTAAATATGTTTTCGTAGATCTTTGTGGAGTTTGATGGCTGCAACTGGAATCAACATGCCTGGGTGAAAGTTCATGCTGAAGAGGTCATAGTGTTGCTGCTGGAAGGGTCACTGGTATGGGCTCCTCGAAGTGATCCAGTTCTGCTTCAGGGAACTCAGGTCTCACTTGCACAGTGGCCTGCACTGGTAAGTATTTGGCCAGAACAGTGACACTATGTAGGGAAGTCATTTCATAACTGAGATTGTGGCTAGCTTTGCTATAAACCTTTTGTTGCAAAGCTGCCTCTTAACATTGCCAAAACTAAGCTTCCTGAAATTTCTAGAAGCTATAATCCAGAAAAAAATGTGGGAGCTGGGAAAGGTGCAGAGGGGATTTGGACAAGATCTTTGTAAACTTTGAAGTTGAGAACATCTGGGTTTTTCACTCCCCCTCTCTCCCCTTGAAACGATCTAATTTTTTTAAACATCTTAGGGCTTGTCTACACTTAAAATGCTACAACTGCAGCTGCACCACTGTAGCACTTCAAAGTAGACACTATCTACACTGTCTGGAGGGGTTCTCCCGTTGGCATAAGTAATCTTTCTCCCCAAGTAGCTAGGTTGATGGAAGAATTCTTCTGTTGACCTAGCGCTCTCTACACAGGGACTTATGTTGGCTTAACTATGCCACTCAGGGATGTGGATTTTTCACACCTGAGTGACGTAGTTATGTCGACATAATGTTTTTGTGTAGACAAGGCCTTAGCTTAGCTCATTTATTATGAGGTGCCTGATAAGAATTTTTTTCAAACCTCTGAACCCTCTTGGCTTTATAGAATCTACAGAGTTCCTGGAAAACATCATAAAAGATTTTCTCGTGGGCCTGGTCAATACTTAAGTGAGGTCAATGTAGCTAGTGCTGTCAGTGAAAAATTCAGTCCTCAGTTCTAAAGCTATGCTGACCTAATGCCAGGTGTAGATGCAGCTAAATTGATGGGAAAATTCTTCAGTCTACCTAGCTGCTCCCACTCAGGGGTGGATTACTTACAACAGTTGAAAAACCCCTTCTGTTGATGTGGGAAATGTCTTCTCTACAGTGGCATAGCAGCAACGCTGTAGCTGTGGCTGTAGTCTGTGACTGAGATTCTTGCAGAGTCTGCAAATGCCCCCTGGGATACTTAGCCTGTGTGGCTTACATTCCTCATCATTACATTCCTTACATCTGATGAAGTGAGCTGTAGCTCACGAAAGCTCATGCTCAAATAAATTGGTTAGTCTCTAAGGTGCCACAAGTACTCCTTTTCTTTTTGCGAATACAGACTAACACGGCTGTTACTCTGAATTCCTCAAGAGAGCTTTTGAGACAAGAGACAGTAATGTCTGGCAGAACAACTAACAGCGTATTCATAACTTGTGGACTGTAGTGCTTTCTGAGGCAGTTAAATGTTTAAGCGCTACAGGATCTAATGCTGTGTCTAGACTCGGAGGGGGCGGGGGAGAGAAAAGGGGCGTGTTGTTTTAACCTTATTAATACTTGTTACCTAGCATAATTTGAGATATCACTTAGCACCTAGTATAGACAGTTTCACACTTTTAGAACAGTTAGCCAATCTCTCCCTAGGTTAATTTTTGTGTGTGAATTTTGCTTTTTTAATAATTAGATTTCATACATGAACAAGAAACAGAGCAGTGCAAAGCCTCTATAGCTCACTAACTGAATCTGACTCTTAATTTGCAATTAACTTATTGGTTTAGTTATCTTGGATACAGGGTAACTTTTTTTTAACATTTTAAAATTATTTTTTTAAATACTATATAGGCAAATTTACCAAATTAAACTTCTGAGAAATAAAACTGGCATTTGGCTATTGATGAAAAGATTATTAGTAATTCTTAAGGCTATGGGGGTCCCCCATATCTGGACACCAACCTGTAGAAGGTCCCCAGTAAGCCCAGGATCCTTAGATTCAAGATCTGCTGGCCTGCTCCCAGGCTTGCTTGGTCAGCGAGGACCACAATATGTGCCTCTGTTGCCTTGGTGAAGCTCATATACCCTCCAAGTGCAATATCTGCCAGACCTTTCCTAGATGAACCTGTCAAGCCCATGAATTCAGCTTAAAATATTCCTCAGGGACCATGCAATGAGCCTACAGTCCATTCCTGACCTGTCAGACCCCTCTGTGCATTGGCCAGAGACACCAAGAAGTACCTCTGAGCATGGTAGCCTCTGGCTCGGTGGATAATCAGAGCACGGTTAAAGACTGTCTCCCACAGGTGTGAGGGTGGTAAGAGCAAGCACTCCCACAGGAAATATGAGAAATTCCCTTCCCAAGTTCTTACGCAAAAAGAGAGGACGTCCCCCCTGATACCTCAGAGTCTGGTGAGTCTCTGTGCTAGTATGGGAGTGTCAGGAGTTCACGAGGAGTATGGTACTGGTGTCCTGCCACCCAGGGGCAAACCTGCCTCCCAAACTGTCTCTAGTTGAAGGGGCAGGACCATCCTCAGTACTGGCAAAGAGTACCAGTGCTGAGAGGGAAGGAATTGGTACTGAGGACAGTGGCATATCTGAAGACAAGAACACTGGTGCCACCAAGAGACAGAAGCCCAATCCACTCTCCAGTATCTAGTTAGTAATGTCCTCCACAGTAGTGTATCTATCTATACGAGCCCAGAATCGCCTATACTGGGCTTGTCTTCAATACCGGGAGATTGACGCTAAATCAACAGCAGAGTGCTTTCCTGTCGACTCGGTACTCCAGCTCCCCAGGAAGAGTAAGGTAAGTCGACTGTGGGGCATCTCCCGTCGACGCAGCACAGTGAAGACACCCCTGGTAAGTCGACCTATGTTGCGTCGATTCCAGCTACATTATTCGTGTAGCTGGAGTAGCGTAACTTAGGTTGACTTACCTCGGTAGTGTAGACAAAGCCCCTGTCAGATCCAGTCCTAACCAGGGATGTCCCTAAACTCACTGGTACAGTTGAGGCACAGTAAGATGTCCCATACCAATGGCACTGCCAACTGATACAGAAGCTTCCTTTTCCTCTGAGTTCAGAGTCAGTGGGAGAGCTTCCCCAACTCCCCCAAGATAGGGGTCAGCCCTCACAGAGGCTCCATGATCTCATGAGCACCTTCCTTCTCTCATAGGGGGGACTGCCCAATTCAAGACCAGCAGTACTCTTCTCCACAGGGATCACCTCTTCTCCGTTACATCCCTTCATACTGGCCTTATATGGGTCCCAGGGTCCCTATGTGACAGCTTGAATCTATAAGGTCACATCAGGAGTCAAGACAGTTTTTTCCCCATACAGGGGAGAACCTCAGACCCCTAAGAAACAATCTAAAATAGAGGAGCAAGCTGACTAGTTGGCACCATTTCCCACTGTGAGGTTATCATACTTGTCCCCAAATGAAGCAATCACACCTGCCTCATTGTCACTGCCTAACTACAGACAGTTTCAGGACTCCCTGAGTAGAAATACGGATACACTCCACAGCTCCCTGGAGGAAGTACAGGGCACCCTATATAAGCGACTGGATATTTTCCAGAGTGTCAGTCCCAGTAAGGTGGCACTGCCACTTAATGAGGCCATCTTTGAATGAGCCATGATGGCCTGGCATACTGCAGCCACTTATGCTCCCACTCTGAAAAGACAGAGAAGAAATATTTTGTGCCACCTGAGGAACTAGTAATCTGCCACCTTAACACCCCATTCTGAACTCTCTTTAGTTTTGTAAGCTGTCTCCAAAGGAAACAAACACCCAAATCGGCACCCACTGATAAGGAGACGAAACATTTAGACTGCTTTAGGAAAGAGAACTTCACTGTGGGGAACTTACAGTTCCATGTAGCAAGCTATTAAGCTTGAATGCTGAAGTATGATTTTATTAATTACAGTAAGTTCTTGGAATTCACAAACAAAACTCCCTCAAGAGAGACCTCATTTCCAACCAATTATCAATGAAGGTAAATTGCTAGCTAGATCAACCTCCAGGCCTCAATGGACACATCAAATTCAGCTCCCGCTTGCTGGCAACTTCCATAGTCATGAGATGGGCCTTGTGGCTCCAGTCCTCTGGATTTTCCAAATAAGTCCATCCACAGTGGAGGATCTGCCTTCTGAAGGAAATAACCTATTCAGTTAGAAAACAGGTGAATCTTTCTAGTCTCTCAAAGACTTACGAGCAACCATTCACTTGCAGATATCTCTACATACTCCAGCACTGCAGAGGAAATACCCCAAGACTCTGTATTACAGACAACAACCAGCTCCTCAACCATTCTACCATCAAAGGGCCATTAAGCTGCTTAGGAAACACCAGAGAACTCAGCCTCTTAAACACAATGTCCTCCCTTTATTCTCTTTCCAGCCTCCCACTAAGGAATCTTTTTGATGGGACTTTCAGGAGCTGCAAGTTGGTCCACCTGTTGTGTTTACCCATTCATTCATTTCTCTATCCCTCTTCAGGGACCCATCTTATGAGAGGATGCTCAGTCTTGTAGAGTCCCTGTCACGCTTGGGAGCCATAAAACCAGTACATCTTCAGCACAGGGAAAAATAATTTTACTTAAGATATTTCCTTATTCCCAAGAAGCAATGAGGCTGGAAGCCCATCCAAGATCTCAAACAGCTGAATGTCTTCATCTGCCACTGATGTTCAGAATGATCATGCTGGTCTTTATAATTCCCTCACTAAACAAGGGTGACTGGTTCACAGTTCTCAGTTTAAAGGATGCTTATTTCCACAAAGACATCCACGCTGCACACAGCTTCCCGAAATTTGCCATAGGCCCTAGACCACTACCAATACAGAGTGCTTCTCTTTGGCCTCTCAGTGGCACTGAGGGAATTCACAAAGATGACGTTAGTAGTGGCAGCTCATGTACATCACTAGGGTTTGTCAGTGTTCCACACCTCGATGACTGGCTGCTGATGGGGAAGTTCTATAAAGAAGTACAGATAACATCCCTATCCCTACTTAGACCTCTTAACTCCTTAGGCCTCCAAGTAAATGTAGAAAACTACATTTGAGCTTTCACAAGGACTATAGATTTTATTAGAACTGCCCTATATTTAACCAGAGTCATAGCATACCTATCACAGGATTCCAAGCAATGAAAGACCTCTTCACTCAGCTTTGGCAGAACATGCAGACAATGGTTCAAGCTTGTTTTACCTTCCTAGGTACATGAGTCTTCCGAAGGATGTCAATCTTCCATGTCTACAGGCATGATTACAGACAGTCTACATGCCAAACAAGCACAGCCTGGACAAACTGATCTTGTGCCCCCACAGAGTTCTGACCCTGCTATCCTGGTGTGCATGGGGGCTCCCTTTGCCCCTCCCTCACCCACAAAGGAGATTAATTACAGACCCCTCTCAGCAAGGATGGGAAACCTGCCTCAAGTAACATGTAAGACACAGGGTATCTGGACCCACCAAGAATCTCCATTGCACATATACATTCTGGAGTTGTGTGCCGTTCACAAAGCCTGCAGACAATACCGATGGTTTATTTGAATCCTGCATGTTCAAGTCATATTGGATAACTTGACAGTGATTTGTATCAACAAACAAGGAGGACCACACCTCTTGTCATAGAAACTGTCAATTTGTGGAACTGGTTCATTAGCTGCCAGATCACCATCTCAGCAGTGCACCTCCCAGTGGTGCACAAAACATTGGTAGACATCCTCAAAAGGCTTTTCTTCAAAGACCAAGAGTGGGAACTACATAACTGGGTGATATGAAACATCTTGCATGACAGGAACCCCACTGCTGAGATCTCTTGGTGTCTCAGGAGAACAAGAAATTCCCCATCTACTACTCCAGAGGGAACGTATTTATCATTCAGTGGTCAGAACTGCTGATGTACAAATTTCCTACCATCCCTCTTTTACTTTGAATCCTGAAGAAGATCAAACAAGATGGAGCATTGGTGATTCTGATTGCTTCAGTGGCCTAGCTCTGGTTTCTGAGCATTCTTTGGATGTTCTTGTCTGTGCAGCCATATTCAGCTCTTCCCAGACCTACTGGCTAAAGACAAGGACACACATCCAACATCCCAACCCAGCATCCTTTCATAAGAACAGCCATACTTCAGAACAAAGGTCCATCTAGCCCAGTATCTTGTCTTCCCACACTGGCCAATGCTGCATGCTTCAGAGGGAATGAGCAGAACAGATAATCATCAAGTGATCCATCCCGTCGCCCATTCCCAGCTTCTGGCAAACAGAAGCTAGGGACACCATCCCTGCCCATCCTGGCTAATAGCCATTGATGGACCTATCCTCCATGAACTTATCTAGCAGTGTGATATTTGGATAGGTGTTGGGCATAGAAAAGTCACTTTTTTTTTTTGACTTACTGCACATGTGGATCCCACTTATGATGTCCATGTGCCCCAGCACAGGACTTTGGAACAATTTCATTAGCAGCATCCAGTGGAGGTTACGCATGCGCCCTACATGCCCTTGCCCCCACTTTCCCCCAGCTGAGGGCATAAAAGGCTCAGTAATCCCAGCTGCTATTCATTTTCTTCTAACTGCCTTAGGCTGTGACTCAGAACAACATAATGTACTTCTGTAGTAAATCTTGTTACTTCATAATTAATCTGGTAGTTAAATTATTTATACCTAGGGTACTAGTTAGCCCAAGATTTTAAAAAAATGGCAGAGCCCATATCTCCAGCTTTCTAGCTGTGTCCTTCCAGAGGCTTCAGTTTTCACAACAGTGCCCTGTCACTAGAAATGTTGTACCTAATTCAGCAACAATTAAAAAGACTCAGAGCAGTCAAGGACCCCTGACATCTGAGTGACTGATTCAGAGTGAGTTTCTTGGCACCGAGCTCACTGAGGGAAGTGCAGAGGAACTCTTCAAAAGAGCGATTACTGCTGGTGCTGAGACTGAAAAGGAGTTCTTCAAGGAGCTGTTACCTCTGGAGAGGGGAAAAATTGGGACCAGGACCTGCAATGCTGCATTGTAGTACAGTGCTGGTATAAAAACCTGCCGCCGCCTCCTTCAGCTAAAAGATCTCATGTGCGGGGGGGAAGAGCACAGCATTCTGCCTTCCTTCTTTTCAGCACTGGCTTCAGCAGCACTGTCCTCCTTAGCATCAGAGTTCTCAAGACAGGCTTCTACAGTGCTTCCCTTGTTAGCACCAGCAGCTTTGATCAATGCCTGCTCTGAACCAGCAGTTTCAGTTGCAGAGGAAGCTTCAAAGCAGAGAGAGGTACCTACAGCATCCTTATTGCAGGGACCTTTTACAACTAGATTTTTATCACCAAAAGTTTCTTTTCTATCTTCACCAGACCTTGGTATTGCTTCAGAGTCTGAGTCACCACTCCTGGAAGTTTCCCTGATCTCAATACCGGACAGATCCCCTCCTCAAAAAGAAGCAAGGATGATGCTAGTGAAAATTTGTTTGAGCCAGCACATCAATACATTTAGGGATTTGAGTCCCACTAAAATCCTTCACTCTTCTGCCCTGGCTTCTACATTAGAGGTCAAGACTCTTGACTCCTCTGCAGACTCTGACAGGAGTCCTTCACCAAAAAGGAAACTGCATGGATGGAAAGAAAATAAGTCTAGGGAGGCATATGGAAAAGAGCCTCGTAGCAGACCTGAGGATGCTTATTCTCACTGTGCTCCTTGGTTCCTTCCAGACTGACCAAATGATCTTTCCCATATGGTCCACTGCCATAGCCGTATTGGCCCTCCTGGCCTCAATGACTGCAATTTCATGGACCAGTTCTCCCACAGTATACAGGATCTATTCATGAGTCACCTGCTGCAAACTTTTTTTTTTAATTCTGATCACTCTCCTCATCAACTTCAAGATGCAGAGGAAAACAAATTTCAAGTGATGAAACCATTTCGCAGGCTACACCATCTTCAGCTGATTTTAAAAACTTTTCAGGAATTATTGAAGCAAATGGCAAAAATACTAGAAGTTCCTTTGGAGAGCGTTTAGGAAAAAAGCAAATAAACTTTTTCTTGATATTCCATCGCCAGCATCCCAAAGCAGGGTTGCAATATTGCAATATTAATGAAGCAATATTGGATCCAGAAAAATATCGCTGGGCTATTCCTGCTTCCACTGCAGCTACTACAAAACACTCTGATCATGGCCATCAGGTGCTGTCTAACGGATTTGAGTATTTTTATACTCATGTAGCTCCACTTTCACTGGTTGTTGCTGCATCCAATGAGCTGTCAAGACAGTCTGGGAAATCAACCTCTAAGCAGAGAGAACCCAAGAGACTGGATCTTTCTGGAAAGTACTTTTACTCTTCAGGCCAGGATACCAAATTATCAAGCCATGTTATCTAAACATGATTGTCTGCCATGGAATAGATGGTCAAAGTTTAATGACAAGTTTTACCTCTCAGAATGGTAGAGATGAGTTTAAAGCTACTTGTGGAAAAACAGCTTTTTGTTATAACCTCTCTTCAAGCTGCAATAGATGCTGCCAATTTGAGTGTGTGTTCAATGGCTACAGATACCATGATGTGATCTTCATGGTTATCTGTGTCAGGTTTACCAAAAGAAGTGCAAGCGACTATTTGATTTTCCATTCAATGGTCAGAATCGATTCAGTGCCAGGACAGATGAATCTCTGCATTCATTAAAAGACTGGAGATCCACACTCAGGTCATTAGGTTTATACACTCCTTTCTTTCAAAAAGACGCACTTTAAAGATTGTCCTCAATCTTTATTCTTCAGTTATACGAACACTCAATATTTTTTCATATTCCCAACACCAGAGGCCTCCTGAACCATCTAGAATGAGATCTGTATAGCAGAAATAGTAGTCAGTTCCACTACCCTCAGACACACAGACATCAAATTTGTTGCAACAGTCAAGGATCTTGGACTAATCCACAAGTTATCTTTTTCTTCATGCTTTGGTTCCTGTTTCCTGGAGGCTTGGTTGGCAGTCACCACATATTGATGGGTCCTTCAAGTAATCAAGGATGGTTATACCATTCACTTTCAATACGTGTCTCCTTTCCACCCCTCTTCCTGGTCCCTTTTCAGGGACCATTTTTATGAGTGCCATTCATCAAGAAGTAGACTGATCAAGCTCAGAGCAATAGAGTTAGCATGTCAGGAGTATATAGGAAAAGGTTTCTGTTTTCCCTATTTCCTCATACTGAAAAAGAGAGGTGGCTTGTGTCTGATTCTAGACCTTGGGAACCTCAACACATTAATTTGACATGCCAAGTTCCACATGGTAACTCCTGCTTCAGTTGGATATCATGGACTGGTTCATTACCCTTTTATTTAGGGAATGCTTATTTTCATGTGTCAGTACCCCACCACCGCTCTCCCCTGGAAAGCATCCACATTTTATGGCTGTAGGGAGTCATTATCAATTCTCAGTCCTATATTCTGGAATTTCATCAGCACCAAGGGTGTTTGCAAAGTGCCTATCAGTAATTGCAGCCCATCTACATAGGCAAGGATTTCGTACGTACCCTTTGCTAGACTGCTGGCTTGTGCAGGGGAAGTCAAACACAGATCATAGTGTCTGCCAAGAAACTGATGCATTTACTTTTTTATCCCTGGGTTTGAGGATTAACTTTAACTTTAAAATGTTGAATCCGATTCTGTCATAATCCAGAGTTTTTTTCCACTGCATGCATCCGATGAAGTGAGCTGTAGCTCACAAAAGCTTATGTTCAAATAAATTGGTTAGTCTCTAAGGTGCCACAAGTACTCCTGTTCTTTTTGCGGATACAGACTAACACTGCTGCTACTCTGAAAAGAGTTCATCAGTGCTCCTGGACTTCCTAACAGGGAGTTTATCCTTCCTATTAGACAGATTTCAGATAATAATAAAATACCTGATTCTACACTTCAATATTTACCCTCAAGCAACAGTAAGGATAGTGCCTTAAACTGTTAGGACATATAGCTTCCTGTACGTTTGTAACCACATTCGCCCAGTCACATCTCGGACTGTTTCAAACTTGGATCTAGTCTGTTTACAGACCAACAATCCAGTATACATAAGTGAAAGTGCTGATTCCAGTTCAAATTCTATTCTCGATGAAATGGTGGAGGACAGAAGAAAGTATATATACGGGAATTCCCTTTGCTCCTCTGATTGTTCCAAAACTTTGATAACAGCTGATTCCAAGATGGGTTGGGGAGCATATATAGAGGGGACCCAGAGGCCATGTGTCTGACCATCATCTAAAAGCCACGATTCACATAAATGTACTTAAAATTAAGGGCAGTGAGATTCACTTGCAAAGCATTTTTCCCTGTCACACACAGTTCTTCAGTCCAAGTTCTCATGGACAATTGCATGGCCTCCTAGGACTTAGGGAGGTGCAAGATCAGGCGCCCCCCACCATGCCCCCCTCCTTTTTATTTTTTTTTGCCAAGGAACCATAAAATTTTGGGAATGGTACATTCAGTGTTACATCAGTCTGACAGCTCTTCTCTTTCTGGAGAGAGAAATGGTCTAACAGCCTCACTAAGCAGCAAAATGTACTCTTCCCGTGAAATGAGAATTTAAAAAGTCAACCCTAAACTGAATTTTCCAAGTGTGTTGGCTTCCCCAGATTTATTTGGGTCAGTTCTAAACAGAAAATGTCTGATATTTTGCCTTTGAGCAGAAGAGAGTTGGCAATGTCTAATAGATGCATTCATGAGTTTTTTGGTCACACCATTTTATGTATGTTTTCTTTCTATTTCCTCTGATTCCAAGAGTGCTACAGAAAATAAGGCATGAAAAAGCTCAAGTTATGTTGGTGGCTCCTGCTCAGCTTCACCAGTTTTGGTTCTCAGATAATCAGTTTATCACACTCCCAGTTTAGGGAGATGTTATCACAGAGTCACTCTGATTCTCACCAGTCTTCATGGCCTGGGTGATATTTGAATGCTCTCAATAGATAACTGTTCTTCAAAGGTGCAGAGCAATGCTCTTCAGAGTAGAAAATTTATTCACTAGGAGTACGTACACCACCCATAAAGAGAGAAGTTTCCATTTGGCAAAGACTAAAGGTTATGCTCCATGTCAGTGTTCTATTCCAACAATATTAGATTACTTCTTATCTTTAAAGCACTCTTCAACCAAAGTCCATTTGGCAATGATATCTGCATTCCATTCTCCTGTAGAGGGATGTACAATTTTCTCTCATCAGTCAGTGAATAGATTTGTTAAAGGGCTTAGCCACATTTTTCCTCCTGTGGGAAAGCTCACTTGAACATGGGACTTTAAATTTAGTGATTTCTTTGCTGATGCTTTCCCTCTTCCCACACCACTTTTGAACCTCTGGCAAATTGTCCAATTCATCTATCATCCGTGAAGGTAGCATTCCTGGTGGTAATTACATCAGCTTGTAGAAAAAGCGAATTACAAGCCCTAATGATACATCCTCCATACAGTTTTTCACATGGCTAGAGTAACTATGAGATTGCACCCACCTTTTATTCCTAAAGTACTATCAGATTTTCATATCAGTTTATTCATTTACTAGTTTTTTCCCCCCCAACAACATGTTCTTCACCTGCTGAATTTAAATCACATATCTCAGATGTGAGACGGTGGCTGTTACGAACTAGATCAGGGGGTCTCAAACTGTGGGTCGGGACCCCAAAGTGGGTCAGGGATCCTGTTTGAATGGGGTTGCCAGGGCTGGTGTTAGACTTGCTGGGGCGCAGGGCCAAAGACCAAGGGCTTCAGCCCTGAGTGGTGAGGCTCAGGCTTCGGCTTCCGCCCTGAGTGGTGGGATTCAGTTTACAGGCCCCCACCACCTGGGGCTGAAGCCCTTGTGCTTTGGCCCCCCAACCTGGGGCAGCGGGGCTGGGGTGGGCTCAGGCTTCAGTCCCCCCCTTCTGGGGTCATGTAGTAATTTTTGTTGTCAGAAGGGGGTCGCGGTACAATTAAGTTTTGAGAACTGCTGAACTAATCTTTTTGTAAAACTTCAGTACTTTTCATTGCATATAGTAATAAATCAAAAGGAATGACTGTTTCATCACAGACTTTCAAAATGAGTATTGCATTAGAACTGCTTATGATATTTAAGAGTCCTCCGTCAAACATCTGACTTCACTCCACCAGAGCACAAGCTGTGTTGATAGCATGCTTAAATTGGGTTCAAATATCGGAAATATGTAGAGCAGCTACCTGGTCTTCAGCTCATAGATTTATGAAATATTAAAACTAGAAATGAGTAGTACAGAGAGCTTTTGATCTGGGAACTTGTTCTCTTGCGCTGCTGTCAGGTATCTTAATAGTACTCCTGACACGCACTTTAGTTTGTCAGAAAATGACAGTAACGGAAAATTCTTCCCTTCATTAGTCTATCCATAATAGTATTTACTGCTACATGATGTGAAAATATAAAAGTGTCCCTTTCAAATAGCGATGTCTGTAATCTCCTGTGATACTTTGGCTGGGTTGCTGAGGCTCCTAGAAATATTGGGACTCAGCACTGATGAGTCCTAGTGTAATTCCACTTTCTTGTGAGGAGAGTTGACTATCAGATGATTTGGAGAAAATGAAAAATGCCTTTCACTTTCATTAAATTGCTGGCAGTGGCTCCTCTTGTTTTAAAATTAGGCTCTAGGAATTGCAAGCTACCTGACCTGGGCTATTTTTGTTGTTTGTCTTCAGTATTTATGCTGCACTTGTTTAAAAATGTCTTATTTACAACGTTAACGTCTTGGTAATTAAGTATTTTATGAATGATTGGGGCATCCCCTGTGAGGATATGAAACCTGCAGAAGGGTATTACTTTTGTCAGAGTGTTCCCCTAATCTGTTTCCATACCCTTCATTCAAGTTTTCTTCTTCACAGACCTTCACTCCTTTAGTAGATAAGCTGGGTTTAGGCTCTGTGGTTCCTGTGGAGTTTCTTCTGGACCGAGACCTGAGATTCCTGTCCGATGCCAGTGGATTGTGTCTGTTTCAGGTACTTGAAGAGGCATTCTCAGACAGAGTACAGATTCCACTTCATACCATGCTTTCCAGGTTGATTCTTTTTCAAGATGTGGTGGGGATCCTCATGGATATTG
The DNA here is from genome assembly GCF_965140235.1 of Caretta caretta. Classification (NCBI taxonomy): domain Eukaryota; kingdom Metazoa; phylum Chordata; order Testudines; family Cheloniidae; genus Caretta; species Caretta caretta. Next base: position 278,676 of record NC_134213.1, on the reverse strand, counting down.
GGTAGATAGAGAGGGTATGAAAAAGTACAAGAATTGGCCCTGATCTCCAGCTCCATTCAGAAAGTCTTAAGGTCCCAGCTCTTCCCCCATCCTTCATTTTAGGAGCCTCTAGTTGCTGAGGCTCAGCCAAAGGGTCTGCATAGACCCTCCCTATCCAGAGGGAATCATTGCTATAGGAGTTCCAGAACTGCTTGTGCATAGTGGTCTTGATCAATTTCCTGACACATTGAGAAAGCTTGTTTACTTTTGTTTTGATGGAGGTCAGATATTCTTCTCCATCAGAGCCTCTAGAATAGAGAGAGGCCAGAGAGCTGTGGCCCCCAGCAGTATAACTACTGTATTGTCTATTCAAAAAGAAAAGGAGGACTTGTGGCAACTTAAAGACTAACAAATTTATTTGAGCATAAGCTTTCGTGAGCTACAGCTCACTTCATCGGATGCATTGAGCTGTAGCTCACGAAAGCTTATGCTCAAATTGGTTAGTTTCTAAGGTGCCACAAGTACTCCTTTTCTTTTTGTGGATACAGACGAACATGGCTGCTACTCTGAAACCTGTATTGTCTACTGGCTTTCTTGCATTCAAAACTTTTTTGTGTCATTGGCAGATGGGAACAGAGAGCCAGAACCAAGTTCTGCAGGAGCAATCTGCACTGAGAGACTCGGTCAATGCATTAATTAGTGACCAGAAACTTCAGGAAATATTTAGCAGAGGTAAGACCAACTGGCTTGTAGCTTGAGGGCTTGGATTGTGCATGAGTTTGTGCTCCGGAGAGGAGTCCCAAAATAAACAGTAATACCCATTGTTTGAAGTTCCATTCTGCAAGTTAATATGTCCAAAATTCTTTGTGAGGAGAGTTTAATTATTGCTTTCTTGCAGTTAATTGGAAAGGTAGATTGCTGTTTAACTGGAATCGTCTGTAACGATTGTTCAATCACAATCACTATAGTTAAGGTTGCAAAACAGCTTCCATTATAATCCAACCTCATGCATTCACAACTTCCCAAAATATCAACCCTTTGGGCTGAAATTTGAAATGCTTAGTCTGCTTGAAAGTGAGTTCTTCTGAAAAATAAAACGTAGTCCTTTAAGCCATCTTTGATATCTCTAAGGCCGAAAACCCCACACTTTGCCGTCTCAGATTCTAATGATGTCCTTTTAAGCATGACTGCAGTAAATGACTGAAATTTTAAACTTGGCATCACGCATCCTTACTCAGTATGGCATTCTGACTTGCTCCAATGGCTAGACCACGTAAAGGTTTGTGTGTGCTACAGCTATTGGCTAACATATCCTGGGTATCTTAGCTCAGGCAGTAGAGGCTCATAGTTTTCAATACAGAGGCAGCAGAGTTTGAACCCTGCTACCAATGATTTTCATGGAGCATCACATTACATTGGTATGGACATAGTTCTTGGTGGGTACTAGTGCCTTTGGTTTAACAAACATATGGATGTTAGGAAGAAACTTCTCATCCAGGCAGGTTACTTTATTAACTGTCTAGTATGGAATTCCTTGCCCTTTCTTCTGAGGCATTTGCTTATGGTCACTATCAGTGTCAGCATACTGGACTAGATGGACCTCAGTGGTTTGATTTCTTCTGGTAATTCCTGTGTTCCAAGATTTGGGGAAACTGCACACTGTGCTTTGGCAGTAGAAAATTTCCTTATCTCTAGAAGAATTGTGCATACATGTCCAGGTAATTAGGCATATTAGTTGGTTCCGTGAACTTAGCTTTTTGCTTGCAGTTTACACTTGGACAGGATACAAGTGAGGATTCTTCTTCCAGTAGTAGCCTTATGGGTGTTCCACTTCAGGTGTGATTGTGCCCCAGAAACCTTTACATAAGAACAGCCATACTGGGTCAGATCAAAGGTCCATCTAGCCCAGTATCCTGTCTTCTGACAGTGGCCAATGCCAGGTGCCCTTTGATCAAAGACTTTCGGTAGCTGTGCCTATTCAACCTGTGTATGTGCCCTACGCATCCTTGATCACCTCACCATGGCTATGTAGTCATAGAATCATAGAATATCAGGGTTGGAAGGGACCTCAGGAGGTCATCTAGTCCAACCCCCTGCTCAAAGCAGGACCAATCCCCAACTAAATCATCCCAACCAGGGCTTTGTCAAGCCTGAGCTTAAAAACTTCTAGGGAAGGAGATTCCACCACCTCCCTAGGTAACGCATTCCAGTGTTTCACCACCCTCCTAGTGAAAAAGTTTTTCCTAATATCCAACCTAAACCTCCCCCACTGCAACTTGAGACCATTACTCCTTGTCCTGTCCTCTTCTACCACTGAGAATAGTCTAGAACCATCCTCTTTGGAACCACCTCTCAGGTAGTTGAAAGCAGCTATCAAATCCCCCCTCATTCTTCTCTTCTGCAGACTAAACAATCCCAGTTCCCTCAGCCTCTCCTCATAAGTCATGTGTTCCAGACCCCTAATCATTTTTGTTGCCCTTCGCTGGACTCTCTCCAATTTTTCCACATCCTTCTTGTAGTGTGGGGCCCAAAACTGGACACAGTACTCCAGATGAGGCCTCACCAATGTCAAATAGAGGGGAACGATCACGTCCCTCGATCTGCTCGCTATGCCCCTACTTATACATCCCAAAATGCCATTGGCCTTCTTGGCAACAAGGGCACACTGTTGACTCATATCCAGCTTCTCGTCCACTGTCACCCCTAGGTCCTTTTCCGCAGAACTGCTGCCTAGCCATTCAGTCCCTAGTCTGTAGCGGTGCATTGGATTCTTCCGTCCTAAGTGCAGGACCCTGCACTTATCCTTGTTGAACCTCATCAAATTTCTCTTGGCCCAATTTGTCTAGGTCCCTCTGTATCCTGTCCCTACCTGCCACCGTATCTACCATTCCTCCTAGTTTAGTATCATCCGCAAATTTGCTGAGAGTGCAATCCACACCATCCTCCAGATCATTTATGAAGATATTGAACAAAACCGGCCCCAGGACCGACCCCTGGGGCACTCCACTTGACACCGGCTGCCAACTAGACATGGAGCCATTGATCACTACCCGTTGAGCCCGACAATCTAGCCAACTTTCTACCCACCTTATAGTGCATTCATCCAGCCCATACTACTTTAACTTGCTGACAAGAATACTGTGGGAGACCGTGTCAAAAGCTTTGCTAAAGTCAAGAAACAATACATCCACTGCTTTCCCTTCATCCACAGAACCAGTAATCTCATCATAGAAGGTGATTAGATTAGTCAGGCATGACCTTCCCTTGGTGAATCCATGCTGACTGTTCCTGATCACTTTCCTCTCACGTAAGTGCTTCAGGATTGATTCCTTGAGGACCTGCTCCGTGATTTTTCCGGGGACTGAGGTGAGCTGACTGGCCTGTAGTTCCCAGGATCTCTTTTTTAAAGATGGGAACTACATTAGCCTTTTTCCAGTCATCTGGGACTTCCCCTGTTCGCCACGAGTTTTCAAAGATAATGGCCAATGGCTCTGCAATCACAGCCGCCAACTCCTTTAGCACTCTCGGATGCAACGCATCCGGCCCCATGGACTTGTGCACATCCAGCTTTTCTAAATAGTCCCTAACCACTTCTTTCTCCACAGAGGGCTGGTCACCTCCTCCCCATGCTGTGCTGCCCAGTGCAGTAGTCTGGGAGCTGACCTTGTTCATGAAGACAGAGGCAAAAAAAGTATTGAGTACATAAGCTTTTTCCACATCCTCTGTCACTAGGTTGCCTCCCTCATTCAGTAAGGGGCCCACACTTTCCTTGGCTTTCTTCTTGTTGCCAACATACCTGAAGAAACCCTTCTTGTTACTCTTGACATCTCTTGCTAGCTGCAACTCCAGGTGCGATTTGGCTCTCCTGATTTCATTCCTACATGCCCGAGCAACATTTTTATACTCTTCCCTGGTCATTTGTCCAATCTTCCACTTCTTGTAAGCTTCTTTTTTATGTTTAAGATCCGCAAGGATGTCACTGTTAAGCCAAGCTGGTCGCCTGCTATATTTACTATTCTTTCTACACATCGGGATGGTTTGTCCCTGTAACCTCAATAGGGATTCTTTGAAATACAGCCAGCTCTCCTGGACTCCTTTCCCCCTCATGTTATTCCCCCAGGGGATCCTACCCATCAGTTCCCTGAGGGAGTCGAAGTCTGCTTTCCTGAAGTCCAGGGTCCGTATTCTGCTGCTTACCTTTCTTCCCTGTGTCAGGATCCTGAACTCGACCAACTCATGGTCACTGCCTCCCAGATTCCCATCCCCTTTTGCTTCCCCTACTAATTCTTCCGGTTTGTGAGCAGCAGGTCAAGAAAAGCTCCCCCCTAGTTGGCTCCTCTAGCAGTTGCACCAGGAAATTGTCCCCTACATTTTCCAAAAACTTCCTGGATTGTCTGTGAACCACTGTAATGCTCTCCCAGCAGATATCAGGGTGATTGACATCTCCCATGAGAACCAGGGCGTGCGATCTAGTAGCTTCTGCGAGTTGCCAGAAGAAAGCCTCATCCCCCTGGTGCGGTGGTCTATAGCAGACTCCCACCACTACATCACTCTTGTTGGTCACACTTCTAAACTTAATCCAGAAACACTCAGGTTTTTCTGCAGTTTCATACTTGAGCTCTGAGCAGTCATACTGCTCCCTTACATACAGTGCTACTCCCCCACCTTTTCTGCCCTGCCTGTCCTTCCTGAACAGTTTATATCCATCCATGACAGTACTCCAGTCATGTGAGTTATCCCACCAAGTCTCTGTTATTCCAATCACGTCATAATTCCTTGCCTTCACGAGGACCTCCAGTTCTCCTTGCTCGTTTCCAAGGCTTTGTGCATTTGTATATAGGCACTTGAGATAACCTGCTGATCGCCCCTCATTCTCAGTATGAGGTAGGAGCCCTCTCCTCACAGACGTTCCTGCCTGTGCTTCCTCCTGGTATCCTGCTTGCCCACGTACCTCAGGGCTTTGGTCTCCTTCCCCTGGTGAACCTAGTTTAAAGCCCTCCTCACTAGGTTAGCCAGCCTGCTCGCAAAGGTGCTCTTCCCTCTCTTTGTTAGGTGGAGCCCGTATCTTCCCAGCACTCCTCCTTCATGGAACACCATCCCACGGTCAAAGAATCCAAAGACTTCTCTCCGACACCACTTGCGTAGCCATTCGTTGACTTCCACGATTTGACGGTCTCTACCCAGGCCTTTTCCTTCCATGGGGAGGATGGACGAGAAGACCACTTGCACCTCAGACTCCTTTATCCTTCTTCCCAGAGCCACGTAGTCCGCAGTGATCCGCTCAAGGTCATTCTTGGCAGTATCATTGGTGCCCACGTGGAGAAGCACGGAGGGGTAGCGATCTGAGGGCTTGATGAGTCTCGGCAGTCTCTCCGTCACATCGCGAATCTTAGCCCCTGGCAAGCAGCAGACTTCTCTGTTTTCCCGGTCAGGGCGGCAGATAGATGACTCAGTCCCCTGAGGAGAGAGTCCCTGACCACCACCACCCGCCTCCTTCTCTTGGGAGTGGTGGTCTTGGAACCCCCAACCTCAGGACAGCGCATCTCATGCCTTCCAACCAGTGGAGTCTCCTTCTGCTTTCTCCCCCCAGACGTATCATCTGGTCCACTCTCCACAGTGGTACCTGTGGAGAGAACATGAAAACGGTTACTTACCTGTGTCTGTGTTGCTGGTACCCAGACATTCTCCCTTCTTCTTCTGGAGGTCACATGTTGCCAAGCTTCTTCACTGGCCTCTTGGCTCCGCTGTGCAACCTGCTCTAAATCTTTAGAGCTTTGTGCCCGAAGAAGCATATCCTGACTTTTGTCCAGGAAATCCTCAGATTCTCGTATGCAACGCAGGGTCGATATCTGTTGCTCCAGACCTTCTATCTTCAATCATGTGCAGGCAAACCGCCCTCTGTCACTTCTCAGTCACCTTGGCCTGAGATGGTGCTTCATCAAAAGTCTGCTTTGAGCTTACCTCATTTGTGTTTTTTCCTCACTCTTATTTTTATTAGTTGGTTAATCAGAGGATCATTTTCTCTCTTCTCTCCCCCACCCCAGTCCCCTCCAGGGTCAGTTTGTCCAGTTCTGTGGGATATAAAGTCTGCGTCCCTTGCTAGGTGGTCATGCTGTGAGCAATAGGCAGTCCTAGTGTGTCTGTTGCCTTTGGGAAACACACATCCCCACAGCAGTGCAACTTCTGCATAATATTTAAATCTAGGGCCAGGAAGAACCAGGAAATCAAATTGAGACTCCCATGATGAATTCCCTCTGCCTGCTTAAGACCCAGGCCAAGGGACCTTATGCCCTCCCCTGCACCATCCCCCAGTCTCAGGCAAGCCGCATGCTCCTCTTGCCTCAGCACAATACTCTTGTAGGTCGTCCAAGGACTCGTGAGTTTTTATTTCACATCCTTCTCTCAATTCCCTGGTCGTCAAGGCAGTAAACGAACGTGGAAATCAGTACCATGCTAAAGCAATGCCATACGACGGAACAGAAATGCCTCGACCTTCTAAGTCATAAATCCTACTTGTTTGCGACTCTGCGGTTCAGAATTGCCAACTATCAGGATCTTATGGTGAAGTAGAACCACATTGGTTACTGCAAGTTTACTTCCTTTTATTGAGCACCTTTCACCATAATAGAGGGAGCAATTTCAGGCAGTCATAGTGGAGGATCAGCTTCTGGCCAGAGCATCCTTGCAAGCCTCTCTGGATGCTGCTGATACTGCTGCACACTCCATCTCTACAGCAGGTGTCATGCAGAGGGCTTCTTGGCTCTAGCTTTCAGGATTTCCCAAGAAGGTACAAAATATCATCGCGATCTTAATTTTGTTCAGATGCCTTATGAAACCTTCCTTTAAACCAATGGCAGTTTGTTCTCTACTTAAGTTATCTATGGAGATTGCCTTCTTGGTAGCCATTACATCTGCTCCAAGAGTGGGAGAAATAGGAACCCAAATGGCGCACTCTCTCTTCACAGTATTTTTCAAAGATAAGGTTTTGCTATGCCTACACACCTAATTCTTACAGAAGGTTTAATCTGAATTCCATATTAACCAGGTCATTCATTTCTCAGTTTTCTTCCCTAAATCACATCTGACTAAGGAGGATGCTATACTACGCTTGATGTCAAAAAGGGCACTAGTCTTTTACCTGGACAGGACTAAATCCTTTTGAAAAATCTCCCAGACTCTGTCAATTGCTGACAACTCTAAGGAATCTACAATTTCAATCAAAGACTCTTTAGGTGGATATCTGGATGCATCATTCCTTGTTATCAATCTAATGATATATTCAACCGTCTGTTCGGATGTTCAACAAAGAGATCTCTCTACCTTAGTGACATTTTCCCAGAAAGCTTCCATCAATGAGTTCTGCAGGGCTGCCACGTAGATTTCTGTACACGTTTTTTCAAAGTCCAAAGTTCAACTTCAGATGCTGCTTTTGAGTCTGCAGTACGATCTACAGCATTGAACTACTCCAAAGCCCGCGACTCCCACTGAGGCTGCTGCTTGTTAGTCACCTGAAGTGGAGCACCCACAGGAACGCTACTTGAAGGAGAGATTACTCATCCTGTAAACAACTGGAGTTCTTTGAGGCGCGTGTGTGTGTGTGTGTGTGTCCGTGTCCATGTAGGTGCTCCACTATGTGCCCACCTTCCCCTCTACTTCAGCTCTGTGGAGAAGGAACTGAGAGCAGTTCACCTGCACAGCACTGTATAGGCTTGGTGCGAGGCACAAGGATGTGTAAGGCACGAGTACGGGCCGAATGAGCTCTGCTACCCAAAGTCTCCGATCCAAGGTACATAGGGTGCGCGGCACCTGAAATGGATCACCCACAGGGGGACAAACTTCGAAGAACTCCAGTTGCTGAACAGGGTGAGGAACCTCGCCTTACAAACTCAAGGTGGGATTTCATAAGGAGTTCACAGTAAAGTCACATGGTTACTCATGATATGTGTGTGTCTGGATTTTTTTCCAATTATTCACTTGTAGGTGACAGAGGAAAAAATGAGTATTTAGGAGGGAGTCAGACTTGCATTGTTTCAGGTTCTAGGTTGAGTCTGTAAGACTGGGTTTTTCAGATCTTCTCAAAACATAATTTTACTTGTAAATTGATCAAATTTGACCTAATATTGATACAAACATGAGCTTCACAATGCTCTTTTTTAATCACATTTTTTCAACAGAACTGTGCTTAGATGATGTATTTGCTGTGAGCAAAAACTGTAATAAAACTTGGTAATCTGTTTCCTTGCACCAGGAGATAAAGTGCTTTCAACCCTAACTTGGCACACATTACTGTCTGTATTACGCACCCTTAATGGTATAGTGCAAATAATTTGTCTGCAGGTATACTCAGTTGATCTGGCTCTCTTTTTCAGGTCCCTACAGTGTCCAAGGCCAAAGGGTTAAGGTGTACCAACCAGAGGATGAAAGTAGCTGGCTCTGTGGTGTTGTGACCTGTCAAGACCCCATCACTCGTCTTATGGAAGTGTCCGTGACTGAGGTGAAGGCCTGAAGCACCTCATTTGGGCTTCTAAAACATGAGTTCCCTGCATCGCTTGGTGAACATACCGTTCTCCACAAAATTTTGAATTTTGCTGTCTGTTGGCTAGTGTCTCCTAAAGATGTGTAATCACATGGTACTTCATGGACAGGTCACTTTTCTTACCCCACAGGGCTTATTACAAAATCTACAATGCACAATTCAGTTATGGGAGAATGTAGAGAGATGCTTGGCGAGGACAAAAATATTGCAGGAAAATTTGTATTGTAGGAAATGGTTGTAAAGGAGGAGAGGATATTGGTAGACAAGCAGAAGGTTATTTTTCCATGATTGTCATATTATGGCCACCAAATGCCATCTTTCTTGGCTTCTTCATCATACGGCACCTTGGTATACACATTACCTGAAACAGATGAAGAAGGATGGCTAGGTTCTAGGGGCCAAAATCTCAGTCTGAACCCATCTTTTTGATATGTAGTCTTGGCTGAATAGGAATCCAGGCAGCAGTTCTTTGCTTCCACAAACTTCCAGTCAGGAGACCCAAGTGGTGGGTAGCATGGTGAATCATAACTGTCTACAGCACTGACTGTTGTGTATTCTTTGTTGTGAGGAGTGGTGTTTTTTTGTTTGTTTTTTAAATCTCCATGATGAGATCATTTGTATTCAGATTGAACTTTTTGGATTGTTTGGAGGCAGAGCTAGTTCTGGACAGGAGCAGAATTTTCTTTGCTTGATTTTTAGCCAGTATGACTTGCAGGAGGCGTTTCAGGCCACTCCTTCTGAATCCAATTCATGTATCTCCTGACTGATGAACTCTACTGGAGAGACAGGGAGTCTGTTTTGAGAAAAGATTCTTAATTGTTTCCATGTGGGAGAGCAAGGTGACATTTTTAAATAAGGAAGTGATCATTTTGGCTCAAGAAACAATCACCTGACATTGATTTGGGGATTGGTCCTGCTTTGAGCAGGGGGTTGGACTAGATGACCTCCAGTGGTCCCTTCCAATCCTGATATTCTATGATATTGCTAATTATTGACTGGTCTCTAATCTTTCTTTTTGTGGGGAAAGCTAATAGAGAATGGGTGGCATCAACTGACACGTTTCCTTGCCAGTTTAGAAGGAAAGACAGAAAAGACAAAATTGAAAGGAATGAATTCAAAGTGGAAGAAGGGGACTTAGTGGCAGAACTGTCTCCAGACGTGTTCAACAGGACTGATAAATGAATGGAGACAGAAAAAGTAGAACAGAGTAGGAACCAAGTTTGAGGGTTAGAGAAGTTGAGAAAGGAAAGGTAGTGAAACAGTTCAGAGGGTATAGTGAAAGCAGAGATGTTGGCAAGTGAGGACAGGGAGAGAAGGAGGTGAGTGAGGGAAGAGAGGGGCTGCATGCTGTCTTATGTTCATTGTTATCTCTTACCTGGTAATTTAGACTGAATGTTTGTTCTTTCTTCCTTGTATTTTTGCTGCCCACCTCATAAAAATCAGACTGGTGAGATAAAGTCAGTGGATCCCCGACTGGTTCACGTAGTGATGGACAACTCTACTCCACCAAATGAGGTACTGTATTGTCATGTCTTTCCTTGTGTAATCAGGAGCTTTAGAAAGTATCTTGCGATCGCTTGGGAGGAAACAACTTGAAGAGGAGTTCTGCTTACTGAGAGCATTTGAGACATACACTGGAGCTGAGAGGAGGGTTTCCTATATGTTTGTTGTGGATAATAAAATAGTCAGATTATCGACTTGGCTTCCTTTAAAAGTCCATTTTCTTTCAACACAGGCTTGCTGTGAGTTTGAGTTTGGAATTACTCTTACTGGAGAGAAAAGTGGACTATTGGTATCTAAGGGTTGTCTTGCTTCATTCTAAGGGATTGCACTGTGAAGGAGGCTGTCCTGGTGATCACTGCCTCTGGTTTCAGGAAATGCCTCTTCTCTTTCCATGCTTAGAAAGGGGTCCTGGCTTGTCCTTGTATGGCAGACTGTCTATAGCTTTGTGCTACAGCAATCTATCTCCACTCCTAACTACAATCCTTTTCTGAAATTTGGGGCTATTATTTCTGTGGATTGAGGGACAGGCTGCCTTCTGAAGGATGCTGGCAGAGTTGCCAGCTGTGCTGGACTGGAAGTTTTGCCTTAAAAGAAAATGATAGTGATAAATTTCAATGATATAAAACGTTTCAAAATTCAGTTTTACTTCAAAATAATTACCCATAATCAGAATTTCCCATTGTGCCGATGTACCACCATATGGCAACGTAGCGCTGTTAATAAGTGAATGAGGCTGGTTTGCTATGGAGGACCCTGTTCTAATGCAAAAAAACAGAGGCAAGTGTGCGTACATGCAATTTTATATATTAAAAACTTGCATTGCAGTATCTGTCTAAAATAACTATTTCTGAGTTTAATGTAGTGTAACAAATCCATTATTCTAACAAATGAAATGTTTCCCTTTAAGAGATGGGAAGAGAGTGGACCTTCTGGTTCCAGCCTGACAGGCTGGATGACCCTTTGCCTATAGTGATTACATAATTTTATTTATTCTAGGGAGGGGGCCTAAAGGCAGCTAAATCTTCGAAAGGGAAAAAGAAGAGAGAGAGTATGGAAGGAAAAGATGGACGAAGGAGGAAAAATGCTTCAGACTCTGGGTGTGATCCTGCAACAAAAAAGCTAAAAGAGAGGGGTGAAGTGGATAGTAATGGGAGTGATGGAGGTGAGGCAAGCAGGCCTCCTTGGAAAGGAGGCACCGGGAGTGAAACAGGGCTGGATGCAAGGGCCAAGCAGCTGCCTCCTTTTGTTCCTCAGATTAATCGCAATATTCGCTTTGCCACTTACACCAAAGAGAATGGCCGAACTCTGGTGGTCCAGGATGAGCCAGTGGGTGGCGACACGCCTGTACCCTTCACTCCTTTTTCTTCAGCTGCTAGTCAAGCACTGCTGGTTGGAGCTGGATGTAAAGAGGCAGGAAAATCACTGGAACAGGCTGGCCAAGGCATGGGGGCTTCTCCAGCAGTTGTTACTACAGCTGTTACTACAGCTGCTTTGACACCAACAACTGTGAGGATCTCGGACACTGGCATGTCAGCAGTTATTGGACAAGAGAAACAGAAAACAGGCTGGTCACAAGCTCAGGGAGAGGTGAGTTGCCTACAGCCTAGAAGATTCAAAGTACAACTAGAAAACTTTAGAAATATATTTTCTAAAGTCACTTATTCTAATAAGTTCCCACCCATGGATCTGTGTTTACAGGTAACTCTAAAATCTTTACAGTTTTGGGGCATCTCACTCTCCTCTCCCTCCAGCTCCTCCCCCTCTGACATGTGGTACGTTCAGTCCCTGTGGAGGTAAAGTTTCAGTCCCTCTCATTTTCACTTTTTGCCACTTACTGGTAGAGATGCTCCCATGGACAGTTTTTCTGCCCCACCACAAAGTCAGCTTAAAGCTGATAGAGCAAACTTTTTGCATTTTCTGACAGTGAAGCATGTCGGGTAGAAACATGAACTTGGCTCATTTCGGTCTTCTTTCTTTGTCCTTTGTAAATACAGTCAATGACAATATAAAATGTGCAGTGTGTTTGAGTGAATTGTGCTGATTGAACCTTTAACTTTTGTAACCTTAACTGCTGCTATTGGAACCTTTTTTAAATTGTGCAACCTTCAAGTTACCTTAATACAAACTACTATATTTAATGTAATTAAGTTTGATATTCTCACATGGAAGATAATAAATAGCAAGATATGCTCTTAAATAGTAAAAGCGGCAAAGAGTCCTGTGGCACCTTATAGACAACAAACGTATGGAGCATAAGCTTTCGTTGGTGAAGACCCACTTCGTTGGATGACATGCATCCGACGGAGTGCGTATTCATCCAACGAAGTGGGTCTTCACCCACGAAAGCTTATGCTCCAATACGTCTGTTAGTCAAAAGATGCCACAGGACTCTGCTGCTTTTACAGATCCGGACTAACATGGCTACCCCTCTGATTCTTAAATAGTAAGTACTGTACTCTGACAAACTATTGTTAGGATCTGCCTGAAGGTCAAAAGTTAAGAAACTAAAAAAAGACCTAGAAATGCACTGAAGACTGCTTGAAGATGCTTTTAGTTACAGAAGGTCTGCATATTCAAGGAAGAAAAAAGTAAAAAACGGGAGGAAAACTGGTTAAATAACAAGGCAGAAGATTTTTATGTATCCTTTTAAAAATGAAAATCCAACCCAAGAGAAACTAATAAAGTAGACATTGGCAGGTAAAATAAGAACAGCCATACTGGGTCAGACCAAAGGTCCATCCAGCCCTGTATCCTGTCTTCTGACAGTGGCCAATGCCAGGTGCCCCAGAGGGAATGAACAGAACAGGTAATCATCAAGTGATCCATTCCTCGTCGCCCATTCCCAGCTTCTGGCAAACAGAGGCTAGGGACAACATCCCTGCCCATACTGGCTAATAACCATTGATGAACCTATCCTTCATGAATTTATCTAGTTCTTTTTTGAACCATGTTATAGTCTTGGCCTTCACAGCATCCTCTGGCAAGGAATTCCACAGGTTGATTGTGCGTTGTGAAAAAATACTTCCTTTTGTTTATTTTAATCCTGCTGCCTGTTAATTTCATGTAGTGGCCACTAGTTCTTGTGTTATGAGAAGGAATAAACCTTATTTACTTTCTCCACACCAGTCATGATTTTATAGACCTCTATCATATCTCCCCTTAGCTGTCTCTTTTCCAAGCTGAGAATGGTGACTGTGAATAAATTTAAAGACTACTATGTAAATACTTGGAGAAATGAAGACAGGCAAGTGCATTAGAAATAGGAAGCTCACTGAGTCACTAGGGCTATACAACCACCACAGTGTAAAAAGAGATCATGTAATGTGATTAGACTGCATAAAGGGTAAATGTTTAATTTGCAGCAGTCTCCATCACATAGGATAATGAAGGTAGGAGGGAGAGAAATATCTCCCTCAGTGGTTATCCTTCTGACTCTTTTGAAAAATAAAACTGCAATAAATCATCAGGGCTGTGGAATATTTATCAAAGAATTGAGAGGGAACTAAAGTCCAATGTAATGGAGCTACTAACAGATCATGTTTATTATGGGAGAGTGGCCACCATTGTACTGGTCTCTAAAGGCACAAAGGGAGGTTTTGATAATTATAGACCAGTGAGATGTCACTCTGTCTCTCATTGGTCTATAATTATCAATATCTGAGGTGCTAACTGATCCAAGCATCTATATAAGTGGGCTTGGAAGGTTTAGATTTTTATTGGTAAATGTCAGTAAATGTTAATTTACACACACACACACATTCCCATTGATAATTGAAAATTACAGATAGGCAAAGAGAGAAAAACATTACTCGAGAATTTATCAGAGTTTGAGTTAAGGATATTTACTTTGTGTATTTTAACATGATGTTGACAATTTGTGTTTTAATGGCTCTAAACCTTTTTAAATCTCAACATCTACTGTAATTAAATAATTGTCCCCCATATTGTCCAACATCCCCATAATTTTGCCCAACCGTAAAAATTTAAATATATTTTGAACTTTTTTATTTTTATCTAAGTTATTAGCCATTAAAATTATGAAATAAAAATTGAATTCTACCAAGCCTAAATATAAGCAGAAAATGCAAGGCACGAGCAAGCTCATATTCTGTAAGGGCAAGTCATTCCTCTGTAGCCTATTAACATTCTTTAGAAAAGACTAATAAAATAAGGGTGCAAAGGAATTGATAGGTTTTTTTTCTTTTAAATTCTCAGAACAGGCTAATAGAAGAGCCCATTAAAGAAATATGATTACCTTGTGTTGAGTTCATATTGTAATGAATAAAATAGCTGGAGATAGTAAACGAGGAGGAATGATAAATGGTCACAAAGACAGAGAAATTACACTCAGACATGAAGAGATTTGAAATATGACATAAGAGAGATTCAGTTTGGGGAAATGAAGCTAATACACCTAGGAAAAGATAATCTCAAGCATCCTACACTTGGAGTGTGACTTCTGGGAGGCAGTAATGTAGAAAGCATGTGAAGGTTGATCATGACCAGCAAATTAAACATAGGTTTGTAGTGTGATGTGGCTACAAAAAAAGCTTATGGGCTATTAGGCTGCATATGCAGAGGTTTTATGAAGCAGAGAGGCAACTGTTCCACTTTATTTGGCTCTGGGGTGCCTGCACCTAGAACACTGCATGCAGTTCTAGGTACAGTGTTTATGGCAAGATTGTCAAATGGGGAGTTTAGAGAAGAAAACAAATAATCATCAGGATGCAGGACTGACTCATAAGAAAATCTTGATTTAAAAATGTATAGCTTGATTGAGTGATGGAACAAAGGAACTTGGATACCACAATGATGCATGCAGTAGAAGAACCTGATAGTTATAGAAGCCTATAAATATATGAAGGGTATAAAAACAAATGGGGTATATAAAAATGGCCCTCCTGGGTCAATCTAATGGCCCATCTAGCCCAGTATCCTGTCTTCCAACAGTGGCCAGTGCCAAATGCTTCAGAAGCAATGAACAGAACAGGTAGTCTGAGTGATCCCTCCCCTGTCCTCCAGTCCCGGCTTCTGGCAGTCAGAGGCTTAAGGACACCCAGAACAAGGGGTTGCATCCCTGACCATCTTGGCCAGTGGTCATTTATGGACCTATCCTCCATGAATTTATGAATTTTTTTAACCCAGTTATACTTTTGGCCTTTACAACATCTCCTGGCAATGAGTTCCACAGGTTGACTGTGCATTGTGTGACATACTTCCTTATGACAGGTTTCAGAGTAGCAGCCATGTTAGTCTGTATCCGCAAAAAAAAAGAGTACTTGTGGCACCTTATAGACTGACTAATTTATTTGAGCATAAGCTTTCGTGAGCTACAGCTCACTTCATCAGATGCATTCAGTGGAAAATACAGTGGGGAGATTTATATACATAGAGAACATGAAACAGTGGGTGTTACCATATACACTGTAAGGAGAGTGATCAGGCAATGTGAGCTATTACCAGCATGAGAGCCGGGGGGGGGGGGGGGAACGTTTTGTAGTGAAAATCAAGGTGGGCCATTTCCAGCAGTTGACAAGAACATCTGAGGAACAATGGGGGGGGGGGGGATAAACA
Organism: Caretta caretta; assembly: GCF_965140235.1. Lineage (NCBI taxonomy): Eukaryota > Metazoa > Chordata > Testudines > Cheloniidae > Caretta > Caretta caretta. The sequence goes on along the minus strand of NC_134213.1, from coordinate 263,084 downwards.
TGGGGAAATAGTTTTGCTTGTGTAATGACCCATCCACTCCCAGTCTTTATTCAAGCCTAAGTTAATTGTATCTAGTTTGCAAATTAATTCCAATTCAGCAGTCTCTCGTTGGAGTCTGTTTTTGAAGTTTTTTTGTTGAAGAATTGCAACTTTTAGGTCTGTAATTGAGTGACCAAAGAGATTGAAGTGTTCTCCGACTGGTTTTTGAATGTTATAATTCTTGACGTCTGATTTGTGTCCATTTATTCTTTTATGTAGAGACTGTCTGGTGTGGCCAATGTACATGGCAGAGGGGCATTGCTGGCACATGATGGCGTATATCACATTGGTAGATGTGCAGGTGAACGAGCCTCTGATAGCGTGGCTGATGTGATTAGGTCCTGTGATGAGGTCCCCTGAATAGATATGTGGACACAATTGGCAACGGGCTTTGTTGCAAGGATAGGTTCCTGGGTTAGTGGTTCTGTTGTGTGGTGTGTGGTTGCTGGTGAGTATTTGCTTCAGGTTGGGGGGCTGTCTGTAAGCAAGGACTGTCTGTAAGATCTGTGATGGGTCGTCCTTCAGGATAGGTTGTAGATCCTTGATGATGCGTTAGAGAGGTTTTAGTTGGAGGCTGAAGGTGATGGCTAGTGGTGTTCTGTTAAACTTCCTTATGTTTATTTTAAACCTGCTGCCTGTTAATTTCATTGTGTGACACCTGACTCCTGTGGTATGTGAAAGGTAAAGAATGTGAAAGTGGGGATATAAGCAGGAGTAAGACAGTGAAAAAGAGAGAATCTAGGCTAATGGTCAGGAAAAGCTCCCTAACAATGGGAGGAATCTGGCTGTGGAATAGCCTCCCTAGGAAAGTGGTGGAAACCTCAGTCAGTGCTTGGGACTTAAATAAAATTTAAAAATAAATTGGTCAAGGTGGTGTTGTAAGGAATGATCCTCCATTGGGTTGGAGATGAACTGAATTATCCAATATGAGGCTGGGATAAGCATGCTGTTTTTTAGGTATGATTCTTGTTGGGAAGATGCTGTTTCTCTGTCAACTGAAGACAATTAAAAGGTTATGTAACTCTGAAAAAAGAATAAGACTTAAAAAGCATAGCAAAGGCCAATTGAGTACTTGCTTTCCCATAATACATAAAAATGTAGTGAAGATTACATTTAAGATAAATTTAAGCTGATGACAAATACCTATTCCATAATGCATAGTCTAAGACATTTACTATTGCAAGATACTGGGTAAAAAGTGATTCTTAAGACTTACACTCTGGTTACATTAGCTAGGATAGAATTACAGAGGCTATACATTCTTATATTGAAACGCATAAATGGATGACTATCTGAGGGCTCGGTGCAATATTGTACCATGAGGAGATATTTCTCAACTAGGTTCATTATGGTGATTTCAGGTTTTCCTCTGAAATATCTAGCATTGGCTGTTCTTGGAGATAAGATTCCAGATTAGGTAGACCATTCATATATCAGTTCTGTGTTCCATAGTGTGACAAGGCATTAATAAAACTTGATTGGTCTTCCCACCCTTAATTTGTAATTGCCATGAGCTGGCTAGTTACAGCTGCAGGGGTCGGGAGCGGTGGTGGAGGGAAATTCCTATTCTGTATTACTTTGGTAGACATTCCTAAATTTTAAGTTTAGAGAAAGCTGTGTTGGTGCAAGTAATGATTTCTGCTGTGACTCCCCATGGCAGGTATGTGAGAAGCATGTGAAGGATTTGATTGTGTAATTAGTAGCAATGGGCAAAGTTCTGCTGGTTTAGCTACTCAATCATCTTTTTAGAGAAAATCATTTTGTTAGTTAACTCTCTTCAATTTTGTTTCAGAATTCCCGAAATTCACTTCTGACCTCTTCTGGATTTGGAGCGTCTCTCCCAACTGCATCCCAGCCTTTGGGATTTGGGGATGGAAGAAGCCAATCAAATGGAGTATTGTCTCCAGCAAACAAGCCTGTTGGGTTTCCATTTGGCTGTAGCACTGGGCAAGAGACTCAGAAAGACTCTGATCTGTCAAAGAACTTGTTTTTTCAGTGCATGTCCCAGAATCTGCCTTCCAGTAACTATTTCACAGTCATCTCAGAGAGTTTGGCTGAAGAGCCCTCTAGTCGGGACTCGTTCAAGCAGAGTGTGGACAGTCTGGGCTCTGGGATCTGTAAAAGTAAATCTCCTCTTGCAGCAGACACTAAACCTGCAGCCCCATCTGGCAGTTCTGTGGACCGGAAGCTGCCATTGGAGTCTATGCCCACCCTCACTCCAGCCTTTTCACGAAGCCTCTTGAATACTCGACCTGCAGATAATCATGAAAACCTATTTTTACAGCCCCCAAAACTGTCCCGAGAGGAGCCCTCCAATCCTTTCCTGGCATTTGCTGAGAAAGCAGAACTCAGTCCTTTCAGCAGCTTTGCCTCTTCATCTCAGACCATATCTATACCCCCTTCAGCTATGGGTCTAAAGGCTGCTTCTAGCTGGCCAGAATCACACACCTCAACAGACTCTTCTCTAGCTAAGAAGAAAACCTTGTTTATAACAACAGATTCCTCCAAGATGGTTTCTAATGCTCCTAGTTCAGCTGTTGCTGGTGTTCAGAGCCCATCCACTGTGGGGAATGGCCGTTCCAGCTCACCCACTGGTAGCCTGACACAGCCTATTGAGATGCCCACACTCTCCTCCAGCCCAACAGAAGAAAAGCCATCTGTTGGGCCTGGGCAGCAAGACAATCCTCTCCTGAAAACTTTTTCTAATGTGTTTGGCAGGCACCCGCCTGGCTTTTTCTCTTCGCAGGCAGAGTTTGCACAGGAGAACAAAGCCCCCTTTGAAGCTGTGAAAAGGTTTTCTTTAGACGAGCGGAGCATGACATCCAGACAGGACTCAGATTCTAGTACCAACAGTGACCTGTCAGACTTGAGTGATTCTGAGGAGCAGCTGCAGGCCAAGGCTTGTCTAAAGGGAATTCCGGAGCATCTGATTGGCAAGCTTGGCCCCAGTGGAGAGCGGAATGCTGAACTGCTGCTGGGAAAAGGGAAAGGGAAGCAGGCCCCAAAGGGCCGGCCTCGCACAGCTCCCCTGAAAGGTGAAGCGTTCAGGGCAGGGCAGGAATACATGAGAACATGAAGGGATGGGACACTGTTTTTTTGCACTGCACATATTCTGTATGGCAAACCTTGTGATTTTTTCACCCTGGTATAAATTCTGCATCACTAGCATGGGCACAAAATATTAGTAGTGAAAAAAAGCTTGGAGATTTTAAAGGATGTGGTGATTGATGTAAGAATATCTGCGGGTACGTTCACTAGGGAAAAATGGACAAGCTTTGAAAGTTCAGGACACAGTTAACAGGGGTATGCTTCAGAATTAAAGATAATCATTAACAGACTTTCCCATTGGCATGTTATTCCACAACTGTCAATTAAGGCAGTTTTACACTTTTTTTTGAAGCATATGGTACTATCCAGTGCTCTGAGAAGAGTAAGAAGTGTTTGGAATTGCTTGTAGATGCATTTAGCTAATTTTTCAGCATTTTAAGTGGATACATTATTCAGCCAAATTGTTTTTCACATTCTGCATTATTTCTTTCTAAAATACCCATCACTGAAGTGGTGTGGCATGTTTGGGAAGCCTGTTGTAGGCAAAAGTTTCTATCAAAACTAGGGGGAGCAGTCTGCTGTTCAAGGGGTAACCCTGGGTTAATTACTCTGGAAGGAATGCACTTTTCAGAGAGGATCTTGGAAAATATGCTTCTTGGAGTTGACCATTTGCTGTTGTAGTTTGACTGATGGGTTCTCATTTTTCCTTTTCAATACAGTTGGCCAGTCTGTGCTGAAAGACATGAGTAAGGTGAGGAAACTGAAGCAGTCAGGAGAGCCGTTCCTCCAGGATGGATCTTGCATCAATGTAGCCCCTCATCTGCACAAGTGTCGAGAGTGTCGTCTGGAGCGGTACCGCAAGTTTAAGGAGCAGGAGCAGGATGACTCAACTGTGGCCTGTCGCTTTTTCCATTTTCGGAGGTGCTGAATCTCTCTCTGCTTCATATGTAACGTTTATGGAACACTTCAGGCTTGTGAAGTGCTAAATATTTTGTTCTTGGACATTTTAACTTGCCTGGGTAGTCTAATGAAGGTTTTGACTATTCCAAAACTGTCACCTGGCTGGAGTTCTATCATTGTCCTGCAAGGAGAACAGCTGCCATTGCTGTTATCCCGCTTCAGCTAACTTCAAAAGCTACAGCTATATGACACTAACTGGATGGCTTCATGCCAGGTCTGAGGAGACTGAATTTGTTTCCAAAGCTCAGTAAACTTTTACGGCTAGATAGTAAGATCCTGTACTGAAATAACTATTCTTTTCCAGCTTTCTTTAATGAGTTTGGGACAGAGTTAGGATTTTTAGACTAGCTAACAACTAATTGAATTTTGCCAGTTCAAAGCTAATGTTGGAGAAAATATGTAACTGGCCTTAAGAGTAGCTGTGTGTGTCTCCATGGTACACCAACCACTTGCCCTGTTCCTTAATGGGTGGTATCTCTTGATCTCCTTAACCAGGCCCTCCTGACTGTGTGCTTGCATGGTTTGGAGAAAGATAAGCAGCTAATTTTTAGAGAAATAAAAAGCAGTGACTCCAATGCACAGTATATTACTACAAAATCATCATCTCGCATACATTCCACGTACACCATTGTCCGAGCTTTTTCTTTCTGTGGTATCCTTCAGAGGCCGGCTCTAGCACCCTCTGGTGCCACATGCTCATGTGCCAGTATAAGAGGTGCCGCCATCATGCACCCTCTCAATTCCTTCTTACTGCCCGTGACGGTTGTTGGAATGACCCCTCTTGCTTTGGCAAGACTTATTTTCAGTGGTTTTTGAACTCTGATTCATAGTTTGTTAGTTCAAGTACAGTTTTAGTGCATATAGATATTGTAGTTAGCGTAAATCGATAATCCCTATCGTTGAGGGACTCTTTTCGCTCCAGGGGCCGGGCATGACCTGGTCCCAGGGCTTCAAACCATGTGCCTCCTGCATCAAACCTATGCCCATGAGCGACCCACACTCTAGCTGCTTGAAATGCTTGAGAGAAACTCATGTGAGGACCAAGTGCCAGTTTTGTCAGGACTTTTGGACTGCGCACAAAAAAAGAAATAGAGAAATAAGATTGACGGCTATCCTAATAGAAACCGCTCTCGGACCGGCCTCAGAGCCAAGCCGCTTTGATTCGACACCGAGCACTTCAGCCTCACTGTGAAGTGCTTCTCTGGCACTGTGCTCTTCCCAGCGCTGTTAATCTCCAGTGCCAAGGAAGAAGCACAAAAAGCAGCACACCGACAGTGCAGAAGGAGGACAAGCATGGCCAAGGCAGCAGTGTGTGACCTGCGTCAACCAACTCCTCCACCCCCGGTCCCATGGTGGCATTGTTAACTATGCCCACAACATAGAGTCCAGTGTGGGACCCTCTGCCGACACCTGGAAGCCACTGTGGTATCAGCAGTCTGATGGTTTCATCAATCCCTGAGGCCTTTGCAGCAGCCAGGGACTTACTTTTGCTCCTGATTCCCCCAACTCTGATGGGACAGCTGCCGGTCCCAATGTCTGTGAGCAGGAAGGAGCATAGATCTTAGAGTTCCTTCCTGGGACTGAGTGCCCTGGGACCTTCTAGGGGCAAGCTGACCCTGATACTGTCATCACGACCATCTCCAGTCCTCAGACCCCCGGGATTGAATGGAGGCAGAGGGGGTACTACTCCACTGTGGTCACGAGGGAGGACTTCTGAGTCCGAAGGGGAGCCCGACGTTCAGCCTATGTGCCGCCTGACCTTGGCGCGAGTCCCCCTGCCAGCACCTGGCCAACAGGTCAGCGGCCTATGCAGTGGCCATATGGTAACCCTTGGGTGTTTTCCCCCGGTACTGGGTCCTCCCTACCATTGATCATACTTGATGATTCCAAGAGAGAGGCTACCGCTCCTTTCCACTCAGCACCTGACGCCGACCCTGGTATCGATGTTCAGGATATAGTTCCCATGGATGTCATTGCGGCTGAGGAAGAAGTCCCTTCTCCGGTGCAAGTGGCTGCCATTTCCTCCCCGGATGAGGCTGACTTGGGGCCGAGTAGCTCACTCCTCAGGACAACCTCAGGGCCCATCGGGACCTTCTGAAGTGGAAAGCAGCTAACCTGGGGCTGGAGCTTGAGGAGCTTAAGGAATCATCCCACAGCCTTAGGCCAGGTCTACACTGCGGGGGGGGGGGGGGAAGAGGGATTGATCTAAGATACGCAACTTTAGCTACTAGAATAGTGTAGCTGAAGTCAACGTATCTTAGATCGACTTAGAATCACTTACTTCGCGTCCTCGCGGCGCGGGATTGACAGCCACCGCTCCCCCGTCAACTCAGCTTCCGCCTCTCGCCCTGGTGGAGTTCCAGAGTCGATGGCAGAGCGATTGGGGATCGATTTATCGCGTCTATGCTAGACACAACAAATCGATCCCTGATAGATCACTACCCACCAATCTGGCGGGTAGTGTAGACACGGCCTTATTGACGTTCTGGCTGCAGCTGCTCCCTCCAAAATGGCCTTGCTCATTAATGAGATTGTAATGGGTTCGGTCGAGGCCCTGTGGCAAACTCCTTCTCTGTTCCCCACCTCAAAGAGGGCAGAAAAGAAATATTATGTGCCAGCAAGTGGGTACAAGTACCTATACTCCCACGCCCCCACCAGGGTCCCTGGTTGTGTCAGCAGCCAATGACAGGGGCATCAGGGCCAGTGCTACCCCCGAACAAAAGGATGCAATAAAACTAGAGCTGGTCGGGAGAAAAATGTATTTAATGTGTAGCCTACAGCTGCGTATCTGGAGATATGACTATAATCTGTGGGATTCCTTAGCCAAGTTTAAAGACACTCTGCTGCAGGACTCAAGGCAGAAATTCTCTGCACTCTTGGAGGAAGGTAAGAATGTGGCTGGGACATCTCTCCAGGCAGCTCTGGATGCAGCTGACTCAGCAATGGACAGTGACCTCTGCTGTCACCATGAGGCAATGCTCTTGGCTCCAGTCCTCAAACTTCCTCATGAGGTCCAACAGTCCACCCAGGATCTCCCCTTTGAAGATTCCTCTTTATTCTCAGAGCAGACAGACACAAGACTTCCTGGCATGAAGGACTCAGGGGCCACTCTCAGGTCCCTGGGCCTCTACACTCCATCGGCTTCCAGGAAGCACTTCAGGCCCCAACAGCCACCACGTTTCTTGGCTCCATCTCCGAGACAGGAATCCTATAAAAGGAACGGGAGAGGTTAGAAGCAGCATCAACAGCTTCCCTCAACCTCCCCGAAGGGGTCACATAAGTACTTCCCAGTGGGCCCAAGCAGGCCTTTTGAAGGTGTGCCTGAGGGTGCTATACCAGTTCCTGTTTCAGATCCTGTCTGCCCTTCGTTTTCGGACTGTCTATCCAACTTCAGCCTAGCGTGGTCTTGCATAACATCGGACTGCTGGGTGCTAAGTACAGTGACCATCAGCTATACCTTTCAGTTTACATCCACCCCTCCCTCCTACCCTCCATTCCTGTCCCTCTTCAGGGACCCTTCTCACAAGCAACTCTTTGCCCAGGAGGTACAGTCCCTCCTGTAGATGGGGGCCATGGAGAAGGTTCCTCAAGACTCACGAGGAAGGGGTTTTACTCCTGATATTTCCTGATCGCAAAGGTCAAGGGGAGCTTTGGCCCATTTTGGACCTGTCACCTCAATAGGTATCTCAAGAAACTGAAGTTCCGCATGGTCTCCCGGGCCTCCATCATTCTTTCCCTGGATCCAGGGTACTGGTATGCCTCTCTTGATATAAAGGATGCCTACTTTCACATTTGTATCTTCTGTAGCCACAGAAGATTTCTCAGGTTTATTGTAAACCAATGCCACTACCAATTCACTGCTCTCCCATTCGTTCATCTTCTTAGCACTGGGCCTTTTGATAAATGACCAAAAGTCAACTCTTTGTTCCAGTTCAGAGAAGAGAGTTTACTGGGGCAGTGCTCGACTCAACCTAAGCCAGAGCCTTCCTTCCGCAGACCCAATTCCAGACTGTTGGATCTTATATCCAAAGTCATTGTCTCGGTGGCGACATCCCTCACCTCCTAAGCAGAGGCGTGGCTAGGCAGCTCTGGTTCCCAGCCGATGGGAGCTGCGGAACCGGTGTTTGGGGCAGAGGCAGCATGCAGATCTGCTTGGCCACGCCTCTTCCTAGGAGCTGAGGGAGGGGGATGTTGCCGCTTCCAGGGAGGTAGGGAGCCTGCCAGCCCCACCGCCCCAACAACTCCATACCCCCAGCACCAACGAAGGTCCAGAGCTGCTGGCACCCGTGGCGCACCCGGGCTAACACCCCCCTGCCCCCCCAAGCCCTCCTGGGCCACCCCCATCCCCAGAATTAGTCAGAGGTATGTAATACAAGTCATGGACAGGTTACAGGCCGTGAATTTTTGTTTACTGCCCCTGACCTGTCCATGACTTTTCTAAAAATACCCCTGACTAAGGCTATGTTTTAGTCATCCTGGATCACAAGCTAAATATGAGTCAACAGTGTAACACTGTTGCAAAAAAAAGGTAAACATAATTCTGGGATGTATTAGCAGGAGTTTTGTAAACAAGACATGAGAAGTAATTCTTCTTCTCGAATCATAGAATATCAGGGTTGGAAGGGACCTCAGGAGATCATCTAGTCCAACCCCCTGCTCAAAGCAGGACCAATCCCCAACTAAATCATCCCAGCCAGGGCTTTGTCAAGCCTGACCTTAAAAATATCTAAGGAAGGAGATTCCACCACCTCCCTAGGTAACGCATTCCAGTGTTTCACCACCCTCCTAGTGAAAAAGTTTTTCCTAATATCCAACCTAAACCTCCCCCACTGCAACTTGAGACCATTACTTCTTGTTCTGTCATCAGCTACTACTGGGAACAGTCTAGAGCCATCCTCTTTGGAATCCCCTTTCAGATAGTTGAAAGCAGCTATCAAATCCCCCCTCATTTTTCTCTTCCGCAGGCTAAACAATCCCAGTTCCCTCAGCCTCTCCTCATAAGTCATGTGTTCCAGTCCCCTAATCATTTTTGTTGCCCTCCGCTGGACTCTTTCCAATTTTTCCACATCCTTCTTGTAGCGTGGGGCCCAAAACTGGACACACTACTCCAGATGAGGCCTCACCAGTGTCGAGTAGAGGGGTCCCTCGATCTGCTGGCAATGCCCCTATATATACATCCCAAAATGCCATTGGCCTTCTTGGCAACAAGGACACACTGGTGACTCATATCCTGCTTCTCGTCCACTGTAACCCCTAGGTCCCTTTCTGCAGAACTGCTGCCGAGCCATTCGGTCCCTAGTCTGTAGCAGTGCATTGGATTCTTCCGTACTAAGTGCAGGACTCTGCCCTTGTCCTTGTTGAACCTCATCAGATTTCTTTTGGCCCAATCCTCCAATTTGTCTATGGCCCTCTGTATCCTATCCCTGCCCTCCAGCGTATCTACCTCTCCTCCCAGTTTAGTGTCATCTGCAAACTTGCTGAGGGTGCAATCCACACCGTCCTCCAGATCATTTATGCAGATATTGAACAAAACCGGCCCCAGGACCGACCCTTGGGGCACTCCACTTGATACCGGCTGTCAACTAGACATGGAGCCATTGATCACTACCCGTTGAGCCTGACAATCTAGCCAACTTTCAATCCACCTTATAGTCCATTCATCCAGCCCATACTTCTTTAACTTGCTGGCAAGAATACTGTGGGAAACAGTGTCAAAAGCTTTGCTAAAGTCAAGGAACAACACGTCCACCGCTTTCCCTTCATCCACAGAGCCAGTTATCTCGTCATAGAAGACAATTAGATTAGTCAGGCATGACTTGCCCTTGGTGAAACCATGCTGACTGTTCCTGATCACTTTCCTCTCCTCTAAGTGCTTCAGAATTGATTCCTTGAGGACCTGCTCCATGATTTTTCTAGGGACTGAGGTGAGGCTGACTGGCCTGTAATTCTCAGGATCCTCCTTCTTCCCTTTTTTAAAGATGGGCACTACAGGCATGACTTGCCCTTGGTGAAACCATGCTGACTGTTCCTGATCACTTTCCTCTCCTCTAAGTGCTTCAGAATTGATTCCTTGAGGACCTGCTCCATGATTTTTCTAGGGACTGAGGTGAGGCTGACTGGCCTGTAATTCTCAGGATCCTCCTTCTTCCCTTTTTTAAAGATGGGCACTACATTTAGCCTTTTTCCAGTCGTCTGGGACTTCCCCTGATCTCCATGAGTTTTCAAAAATAATGGCCAATGGCTCTGCAATCACATCCGCCAACTCCTTTTGCACTCTCTGATGCAGCGCATCCGGCCCCATGGAGTTGTGCTCGTCCAGCTTTTCTAAATAGTCCCGAACCACTTCTTTCTCCACAGAGGGCTGGTCACCTCCTCCCCATGCTGTGATGCCCAGTGCAGTAGTCTGGGAGCTGACCTTGTTCATGAAGACAGAGGCAAAAAAAGTATTGAGTACATTGAGCCCCTAGTTAGTTCCTCCAGCACTTGCACCAGGAAATTGTCCCCTACCGTTTCCAAAAACTTCCTGGATTGTCTGTGCACCGCTATATTGCTCTCCCAGCAGATATCAGGGTGATTGACATCTCCCATGAGAACCAGGGCATGCGATCTAGTCACTTCTGTGAGTTGCTGGAAAAAAGCCTCATCCACCTCATCCCCCTGGTCCGGTGGTCTATAGCAGACTCCCACCACGACATCACCCTTGTTGCTCACATTTCTAAACTTAATCCAGAGACACTCAGGTTTTTCTGCAGTTTCATACTTGAGCTCTGTGCAGTCATACTGCTCCCTTACATACAGGGCAACTCCCCCTACCTTTTCTGCCCTGCCTGTCCTTCCTGAACAGTTTATATCCATCCATGACAGTACTCCAGTCATGTGAGTTATCCCACCAAGTCTCTGTTATTCCAATCACATCATAATTCCTTGACTGTGCCAGGACCTCCAGTTCTCCCTGCTTGTTTCCCAGGCTTCTTGCCTTTGTGTATAGGCACTTGAGAGAACTCGCTGATCGTCCCTCATTCTCAGTATGAGGTAGGAGCCCTCTCCTCACAGACGTTCCTGCCTGTGGTTCCTCCCGGTATCCTGCTTGCCCACGTACCTCAGGGCTTTGGTCTCCTTCCCCTGGTGAACCTAGTTTAAAGCCCTCCTCACTAGGTTAGCCAGCCTGCTTGCAAAGATGCTCTTCCCTCTCTTCGTTAGGTGGAGCCTGTCTCTGGCTAGCACTCCTCCTTCTTGGAACACCATTCCATGGTCAAAGAATCCAAAGCCGTCTCTCCGACACCATCTGCGTAGCCATTCGTTGACTTCCACGATTTGACGGTCTCTACCCAGGCCTTTTCCTTCCATGGGGAGGATGGACGAGAAGACCACTTGCACCTCAGACTCCTTTATCCTTCTTCCCAGAGCCATGTAGTCCACAGTGATCCGCTCAAGGTCATTCCTGGCAGTATCATTGGTGCCCACGTGGAGAAGCAGGAAGGGGTAGCGATCCGATGGCTTGATGAGTCTCTGCAGTCTCTCCATCACATCGTGAATCCTAGCTCCTGTCAAGCAGCAGACTTCTCGGTTTTCCCAGTCGGGGCGGCAGATAGATTCATAGATATTTAGGCCAGAAGGGACCATTATGATCATCTAGTCTGACCTCCTGCACAATGCAGGCCACAGAATTTCACCCACCACTCCTAAAAAAGACCTCACATCTATATCTGTGCTATTGAAGTCCCCAAATTGTAGTTTGAAGACCTCAAGGAGCAGAGAATCCTCCAGCAAGTGACCCGTGCCCCATGCTACAGAGGAAGGCGAAAAACCTCCAGGGCCTTCCAATCTGCCCTGGAGGAAAATTCCTTCCCGACCCCAAATATGGCGATCAGCTAAACCCTGAGCATATGGGCAAGATTCATCAGCCAGATACTACAGAAAATTCCTTCCCGGGTAACTTGGATCTTACCCCATCTAAAAACCCATCACAGGCCATTGGGCTCAGTCCCCCTGAGGAGAGAGTCCCTGACCACCACCACCCACCTCCTTCTCTTGGGAGCGGTGATCGTGGAACCCCCAACCCCAGGACAGTGCATCTCATGCCTTCCAATCGGCGGAGTCTCCTTCTGTTCCCTTCCCTCAGACGTATCATCTAGTCCACTCTCTGCATTAGTACCTGTGGAGAGAACATGAAACGGTTACTTACCTCTATCTGCGTTGCTGGTACATGGACGCTCCCCTTTCTTCTTCTGGAGGTCACATGCTGCCAAATTTCTTCACTGTCCTCCTGTCCCCGCTGCGCAGCCTGCTCTGAATCTTCAGGACATTATGCCCATAGAAGCATATCCTGACGTCTGTCCAGGAAATCTTCAGTTTCTCTTATGCAATGCAGGGTCGATACCTGTTGCTCCAGACCTTGAACCTTCTCTTCCAATATGGAGACCAGCTTGCGCTTTGTACAGACAAAGTCGCTTCTGTCCTCTGGAAGAAAGACGAGCATGGCACATCCAGTGCAGGTCACAACAGCTGAACACCTCCCATCCATATTACCTTCCTTCTACAAGCTCACTCAGGAGTTGTAGTAACTACTCAGAGAAGCCGGCAAGATGTAAGCCTCAGCAGGCTCTCCCCAGGCGAACTCCCAGGCAAACTCCCTCTGTTAGCCGCTCTTCTGTTAGCTGCTCAGCTGGCTCGCAGCTGACTGGCTTTTATACAGTCAGGCCCACTCAAGGCTCACCTGGAACAAAGCACTCCCAATTCACACTTTTCAAACCACCAATCAAGCACACTCCATACTGATAAGGCCTCAACAGGAGTATTGTGTCCAGTTCTGGGTGCAACATTTCAGGAAAGATGTGGACAAATTAGAGAGAGTCCAGAGAAGAGCAACAAAAATGATTAAAGGTTGAGAAAACATGACCTATGAAGGAAGATTGAAAAAAATGGGTTTGTTTAGTCTGAAGAAGAGAAGACTGAGAGGGGGACATAATAGTTTTCAAGTACATAAAAGGTTGTTACAAGGAGGAGAGAGGAAAAATTCTTCTCTTTAACGTCTGAGGATAGGACAAGAAGCAATGGGCTTATATTGCAGTAAGGGTGGTTTAGGTTGGACATTAGGAAAAACTTCCTATCAGGGTGGTTAAGCTCTGGAATAAAAGTGTCCAGAGAGGTTGTGGAATCTCCATCATTGGAGATTTTTAAGAGCAGGTTAGACAAACATCTGTCAGGGATGGTCTAGATAATACTTATTCCTGCCATGAGTGCAGGGGACTGGACTATACCTCTCAAGGTTCCTTCCAGTCCTATGATTCTATCTTGAACAACAGTTAAGGAAGGTTAGAACATAAGAATGGCCATACTGGGTCAGACCAAAGGTCCATTCAGCCCAGTATCCTGTCTACCGACCAGGGGCCAATTCCAGGTGCCCCAGAGGGAGTGAACTTAACAGGTGGTGATCAAGTGATCTCTCTCCTGCCATTCGTCTCCACCCTCTGACGAACAGAGGCTAGGGACACCATTCCTTACCCACTCTGGCTAATAGCCATTAATGGACTTAACCTCCATGAATTTATCCAGTTCTCTTTAGTTAGTAACCAGTTTGGTTTGGTTTGGTTTTGTTGGGGGGATGGTTGGGGGAGAGGTGGTGCTTTATGTCTCTCCCTTCATTGGTTTTAAAACTAAATTGGTACAAGGGTGAGAAGTTAGATTGACACTCTGGAGAAATAAGCTCTCCTCTTAGAGAGTTCAGCAGAAGTTCAAGCTTCCTTGATATAACATGGTCCCCCTGCCAGATGTACGTCAACTTTGATCTGGGGGGCTTCCTCTGTGACTGAAAAGTAGTTCTTCCTCTGACAACTGGCACTGGTTTTTGCTGAGACTGGTGGCATGTATGGTGGATATTTTGCATGTCCAGTATAAGCCAGGCTGAGATCAGTTCTAACATGTCAGCCATTGAAACAGTTGTCAAGTTACATCAACTTTGTCCCTGGGGACCACATTTTTAAAGGTATTTGGTATAGCTGCACTCAGCTTTGCAACGCTGAAGTCTCGTTTTTCTAAAAAGGGATTTAGGCATTTAGGAGCTGAAATCCTATTGATAATGCCTAAATCCCGTTAGAAAATGAGACTTAGGCTTCTAAGTCAGTTAGGCATTGTAACGCTGAGTGCAGCAACACCTAAATACCTTTAAAAATCTGGGCCTAACAGTGTAGGCTAACTTTGAGTTAGTAGGGAAAGGCTCTGTATCCTATTCCCAATTCCTGATTTTTTTTTTTCCCCTGTTCCCCTACAGTATTTTTTCAGAATCTAGGAAATAACTTGTGTTAAGAGTCACAATGGAGAACAGTGCACAGGACTTTAGATACTGTCACCTACCAGACCAGATAAATCCAGATGACTTTTATCACTGTGATCCCTTGACACTTTTCAGTACTGTTATTTCCCAAACCTGAATCATTTTCCTTACGTAGAGCTCCCCATCACCACTTGCTTGTAAGGGATGGATCCATTTCCTAATAGCTGTCTACTGCCATTGCCTTCACATAACCTGCTGTGCCTTTCTGGGTATAGATATGAATTGCACTGGTTGAAGAGTATAGGTGTAGAAGAAAACTTTCTTCTCCTTTCTGGGTGCATGTTGTGACTTGGATGGCTGCAGAAGGTAGATAGCAACCATTGTGCTTCTTGTTGACTAGCTTATACTGTTTTGTTTCAGACTGATATTTACTCGGAAAGGTATCCTACGAGTGGAGGGATTCTTAAATCCCCAGCAGAGTGACCCTGATGCCATGAGCCTGTGGATTCCGTCATCTTCCCCTGCAGAGGGTATTGACCTGGAGACCTCTAAATATATCCTGGCCAATGTTGGGGACCAGTTCTGCCAACTTGTTATGTCTGAGAAGGAGGCAATGATGATGGTGGAGCCACACCGTAAGCTGTTGGTTTTACTCCTTTTAGTAATGTCTGTACAGTGGAATGGGACTGAAGCAGGGCTGTCAAGCGATTAAACATAATAGAATACCATTTATTTAAATATTTTGGGATGTTTTCTACATTTTCAAATCTATTGATTTCAATTACAACACACAATACAAAGTGTACAGTGCTCACTTCATATTTATTTTTGATATGTATTTGGACTGTAAAAAAACAAAAAAATAGTATTTTTCAATTAATCTAATATAAGTCCTGTAGGGCAATCTCTTTATCATGAAAGTTGAACTTACAAATGTAGAATTATGTACAAAAAGCTGCATTCAAAAATAAAATAATGCAAAACTTTAGAGCCTGTAAGTCCCCTCAGTCCTACTTCTTGTTTGGCCAATCGCTCAGACAAACAGGTTTGTTTACATTTGAAGGAGATAATGCTGCCTGCTTCTTGTTTACATTGTCACCTGAAAGTGAGAACAGGCATTCTCATGGCACTGTTGTAACCGGCGTTGCAAAATATTTATGTGCCAGAAGTGCTAAAGATTCCTGTGTCCCTTCATGTGTCAACCACCATTCCAGGGGACGTGTTCTGCTGTGACAGGTTCTGCTCGATAACAGTCCAAAGCAGTGCAGACTGACGCATGTTCATTTTCATTATCTGAGTCAGATGCCACCAGCAGAAAGTTCATTTTCTTTTTTGGTGGTTCGGGTTCTGTAACTTCTGCATTGGAGTGTTGCTCTTTCAAGACTTCTGAAAGTATGTGCCACACCTTGTCCTTCCCAGATTTTGGAAGGCACTTCAGATTCTTAAACCTTGGGTCAAGTGCTGAGCTATCTTTAGAAATCTCACATTGGTATCTTCTTTACATTTTGTGAAATCTGCTGTGAAAGTGTTCTTAAAACAAATGTGCTGGGTCATCATCCAAGACTGCTGTAACATGAAATATATGGCAGACTTCAGGTAAAGCAGCAGGAGGCATACAATTTCCCCCCCAAGGAGTTCAATCACAAATTTAATTAATGCATTATTTTTTTAACAAGCGTCATCAGCATGGAAGCATGTCCTCTGGAATGGTGACCAAAGCATGAAGGACCGTAAGAATGTTTAGCATATCTGGCACATAAATACTTTGCAATGCCGGCTACAAAACTGCATGCAAATGCCTGTTCTCACTTTCTGGTGACACTGTAAATAAGAAAAAGGCAGCATTATCTCCTGGAAATGTAAACAAACTTGTTTGTCTTAGCGATTGGCTGAAAACGAAGTAGGACTGAGTGGTCTTTTAGGCTCTGAAGTTTTACATTGTTTTGTTTTTGAGTGCAGTTATGTAAAAAAACCAACCAAACAAAAAAACCCCCTACAGTGGTAAGTTGCACTTTCACGACAGAGATTGCACTACAGTAATTGTATAGGGTGAATTGAAAAATTCTATTTCTTTTGTTTATCATTTCTCCAGTGCAAATTTGTAATAAATAATATATATTGTATTCTATGTTGTAATTGAAATCAAAGTGTATGTGAAAATGTAGAAAATCATCAAAAATATTTATTAAATTCCAATTGGTATTCTATTTAACAGTGCAATGAAAACTGTGGTTAATCACAATTTTTTTAATGGTGATTAATTTTTTTTAGTTAATCACATGAGTTAACTGCAATTAATCGACAGCCCTAGACTGAAGGAATACATTTTGATCCTTGTAACACTTCTGCTTTCCTTTTTCCAAAGAGGAGGTTGTGTTTCTTCCTCTAGAGTGTGTGAGAAACTGAGACCATCTTCAGAGAGTTTCCTCTTCCGTCAGAACAGTTTGTCCTGTGAAAGAACAAATAAGTTGCCAGAAACTGTTAATTCCATATTAAATAAGGAAATGCAAAAATTATTTCCCTTCAGCAACTGACTGACCCAAGACCCTGAGAAAATGAAATGAATGTAATCTACTGTTCACATAGGCAGCTCTACTTTGGGATGGAGTAAGACTTTTTGGGCCACTGATCATGGATGCATATGCTATTTATTGCAATTTCTTAATGGCAGAACTTATTGAATCCACTGCTGACTGCCTGTACGACCAAAATTCACTCCTTTGCACCACACTAACCATAGTACAGCCCTCATCTCACCATCTTGCCTCTGAAATGCTCCAAGAAAAAGCTGAGCTTTAGTGTGTTGGGAGGCTAATGGTTCTGGGATGTCTGTGTGTTTGTTTGCCAAATTGCACATCTCTAGTTGTAAACTTTCAACTGCATGTGCTCAGAATACATTTGTCAAACCTTCATCAAAACCAATTAATTTCAAGCATAGCAAAATCGCAAAGTTCCTAATAAGCTCTGTTCAGGGGTTCAGCATCCAAATGTTAAGATGCTTTGATTCAACCCTGCCAGAATGTACTTAAACACTTTTTCCTCTGCATTAAGAAAGAAAGTGTAACTTTCCTTAACTCAGATGGTTCAAAATTTTCTTCACACTTACAAAATCAACTTTACATTTTGGCAGAAACCATGAACAGAAAGCCTTCCTGTTGAAAAAAATTTCTTTAAGAAATTGCATATGTGAAAAACGGGAAACAATATTTTTGTAATTAAATATATTTTCTGTTTAAGAGTTAGTAAGAACCAGTGGGTTTTCTCTGACTTTGCAACTCTTTTACATAATTTTTCAGCATGGATGTTGTGAATGTTATCTAGATTTAAATTGTTCCAATTTTGAAAAAGGCAAACTAAATTCTTTGACAAACCTACCAACATTTACAAACTGTAATCCTACAGATTTTAGTTTATATTTACATGAATTCAGATAAATGCTCATGAATTTTGATACATATTAGCAGTTTCACACCCATGCCCGCCTTATATGCCTATTGTATGTGCTCCCCAGATACAGTTAATTCTTTAGTCACCCATCCACTGGTTCCGTATGCACGCACACCCCCAGACCTGCTAATTTTATGGCTTTTCCACATAGACACCTCTAGTTTGTGGGGAAATCTCTGCCAATTGGCTGCCTTTCCCCTACCACAGGGTCCTAGTGCCCCCCATCTCCACTGCCAGGGCAGACTGACTGAGCCTGCCCTTCCCCCTCAGACCCTTCCCTTTTCCGGCAGGACCCTCCACCAGCACAGGGGGCCCCCTGCCCTCAGTCACCACTCCTGCCCCATGCTGGGCAAGGAGGCAGCCCCATCCCTCACCCCCAGTGAGGCTACAGTCAGGGGTAACAGCAGGGGAGGAGGTGCACGCAGCACCCACAACGGGGGAGGCGAGGAAGATTCCTGGACCTGAGAGGGTTCCTAGGAGTACATTCAGTGACAGTGGTGGGGGTGAGTGTGCTGCTGGGGGAGCAGGAAAAGGGGGCTCCTCCCTCAGAGCTCGCTGCTGCTGGCAGGGAAAGGGCTGGGGGGGAGTCCTCTCCGGCCCCTGTCCCGGAGCAGTCTGCCTGTACCCCAAACTCATCCCCAGCCCTGCCTCACCCCAGAGCCCACACTCCCAGCCAGATCTTTCACCACCCCACCACACCCTCAATCCTCTGCCCGAGCCCCCTCCAACACCACAAACCCCTCATCTCCAGTCCCAGCCAGGGCCCTCATCCCCTTGCACCGCAACCCTCTGCCCCAGCCCTGAGTGTCTCTAACCCCTCAGCCCCACCACAGTGCCCTCACCCCCCACATTCCTCCTCTCACCCTGAGCCCCTCCGACACCCCCAGCCCCAGACAAAGCCCTCACTCCCTACACCCCTACTCTTGCCCTGAGCCCCTTCCATACCCCAAACCCCTCATCTGCAGCCTCACCCCACAGCCCTCACCCCTGCACCCCCTCCCATCCCCAGACTCCCTCCCAGAGCCTTGGGCAGGTGGGGGGCAGAGTTGGGGCGGGTTCTGGGCACCACCAGAATTTCTACAAACCTGTCACCCCTCCTGGTGAAGTACTCGTTCTGTTAATACCTAATAGACTCTCAGATCAACTCCCCACCTTTCTCTGGATCTTCCTGCCTCTGCTTTCACTAGCAACAATGAAGAGAGTGAAAATACTGCTGCCTCTTGTCTCATTAGAGAAATTGTTGCCTAACCAGTGAGGTCCCAGTCAGTGGGTAAGGTTCCTGGAGTGCTCCTCTACCCCCCCCCCCTTGAAAATCCAACAACAACAATCCAAGCCTGAAACAAATGTGTTGCTGTCTGGTGGCTCCCCTCCTCTCCTCCACCCCCCAAGTCTCTGCCCTCATGCATTGCCTTTGATATGCTGCCCAGTCCCCTCACATACCTCTGCTCTAGTGTGAAGGCCTGTATCCTCCCATCCTGCTATCTTTAGGGGGTGCCCCGTTGTGCAGCCCCCATCCAAGAAGAACTCCAGGATCTTCAGGGGAAGGGACATGCCTCTTCCCACACCCAACAGGGCCTGGCTTGGCTGACAGACTGAGCTATGCTAGATCCAGCTCTGCCAGTGCAAGGAGAAGATCCGTTCCTTGGTGATATAGGTGTTTAACCCATTACATGCGTATATGCAGAGGATGGCCATAGCGGAAAGGGGAAAAGTAGCCAATTGGAGGGAATATTCCCTACAGATCTGTCAGTCTGAAAACCCAGGAAGCTGGTAGGTCTATGATAAATTACTAAAATCATATGCTTGTCATCTATAGAGGTCTTTAAAACTTTATTTACAGATAGTAATTAATATAAGGTTTTCTAGTTTCACAGAAGTTTCTGTAAGTTCTCTTATACCTTTTGCTGAAACTCTGTGTGGATCACACAAAATACCCCTGTGCTTCTTACAGCTCTTGGAGGCTTGTTTTTTTCCCCTTTTCCAATGGTAGAAATAAGTGTCACAAGATCAGTACTGCAGATGTCAAACTGTTCTCTCCCAAACTCCCCTCAGGAAGTCTCGTCTCAATGAATGGTTCTATCTGCGGTGCTTCTAAGATATTTCCAAATTCACTTGGGAGAAATGGAATTAAAGCACTGTATTTGAAGCTTTTCCTGCCCGCAGGTCTCTTTCAGTACTCCCAAATAGCTTTTGCATATAGACATACTCCGGTGAAGACTGTCCTGTGCTTGAAGATAGCAAGTGGGGTTACGCACTGGGCTGTACAATCCGTTATCCAAGCGTTCATTCCTGAAATGTTCCTCCTTTTCTTTGTAGAGAAAGTAGCCTGGAAGCGAGCTGTCCGTGGTGTGAGGGAGATGTGCGATGTATGTGAGACAACCCTCTTCAATATTCATTGGGTTTGTCGCAAATGTGGTTTTGGAGTCTGTCTGGACTGTTATCGACTGAGGAAGAACCGTCCACGTAGCGGTGAGTACCAGATTTGTCCACACCCCTTTAACTGGCTAGTTTCCAGGTAAAAAACTCCTGAGAGCTAGCTGGAGTTTTTAAGGGTGAGTTAGGGAGTACTGACGTGAGAGGTTGGAGGGGTTTGACAGAGTGGGGGAGGTTTTTTCTGTTCTGTTCTGCCCTGTACTCCCCTGTTGTCACCCTGTCTTCACTGTTCAAGTGCTTGCTCATGTTGATTCCAAGTAGGTGTGCATGCACTGCGTTCACAGTCGTTGGAAGGTTTTTCCCCTAGTGGTACCTGTTGGGTCGGGTGTGGAGACTCCTGGAATCGAGCCTTCATGGCGGTGTATATAGGTCCTTGCCAACCTACCGCCTCTTCAGTTCCTTACTGCCAGTGACAGTCGGAGCTGCGTGTCTCTCTTGCCTTGGCAAGCATTTTCCCTAGTGATCTGACTTTTGATTATCCTGTAGTTAAGTAGTAGTTAGTTAAGTAGAAGTGGGGGGCTTCCCCCCCTTGGGCTCCAGGAGCATGCTTCAATCCCAAGGGTTTAAGCCATGCGACACCTGCCACAAGCCAATGCCAACAGGGGACCCCACGACTCCTGCCCTAAGTGTCTTGGGGAGGCACATCAGATCAGATCACTGCAAGATGTGCAAAGGGTTCCACGCAAGAACAAGAAGGAAAGGTACTTCAGGCTCTAAGAACTCCTTACGGAGGCAGCTCTCTGTCCCCAGTCGGCTCTGGGCCAGCAGGAGGCTGCACTGAGCACCTCCATGTGGAGCGCTCCGGCCTCCGTTAAGGAAACAGCACCGAGGAAGGACTCTAGGCATAGAGCCCCTCAGCACTGTCACTGCCCGATGCTGAAGCCCGCGGAGGCAACACAGCACCACTTGGGCTCACTGGTGCCACATAAGCGGCACAAGAAGACCGATAGAGGGCGCTCGCCCACGGTGACAGCAGCTGGGTCTGACAGCACCACCGTGCAGGGGCATCTGGTGCCGGTCTCTCAGGAGCCAGCACTGTTGACTTTGGGCCTGCAAAGGGGTCCGGCGAGTCCGATGCTTCAGGTTTCTCCTGCTAGAGTGCACCATGTGGAGGAGCTGGAGCTCCCTTTCACGCCGAACACATTTGAGGCGGCAGGAGGCTTGATTGCCATGATGGCTCCACAGTCCTCCAGCACTGCAAGGCGCAGCGATGATGAGGCACCGCTTGCCTTCTCTGCTTGGCACCACCATGGTCTCCGCACTCAGGTTCCTCATCGTTGGACTGGGAGGTGGATTCCTACGATGCTAGGCGCAGTCAGCACCGATCGGCGCGGCGGCACCACAGGCAGCGGGTGGGGATGGTGGTGTGCAGGTGCAATGGCACCATGGCTGCGCACTGGCTTTTCTGGACCCCGTGGTCATACCACCAGACCCAGGGCACTTTACTCCAGGGACTCTCAGTCTGTAATTTCAGAAGGACGCGCCCCTATACCACCTCTGCACTGTCCCTCACCTCAAGGCAACGAGTCCTCTCTTTTCATGGGGCAGAGCCCCGTCCAGGTCCTGGCTCCACCATGGGCACCAAGGCCACTGTCGGTGCTGAACGGCATGGCACTGAGCAGGATGCATCCAGAGGGACAAGAGGGCCTGGTACCATCTAGGACTTAGTCATCATCCTCGCCAGATGAGATGGTGGCGGGTCTTCGTCCTCTGGGCTGTCCCCCAGTGATAATAGAGCGCAGCAGGAACTGTTGCACAGGGTCACCCATAACATGGGGCTACAGGCCGAGGAGGTGGTCGAGTCTGAGGTCCCCATGGTGGACACGCTAACCCCTGAGGAGCCATCAAGAGTGGCACTGCCACGCGTTAAAACGATCCAAGCCACTACGAATACTTTGTGGCAGACTCTTGCCCCATTCCTCTCACAGCTGAGGGGGTGGAGAGGAAGTGATGCTGATGCCCCGTTCGCACCATTCTTGACCGCCGCATTGGAGCAACAGCTGATGGCACCGACAACACCGGCCTTGGTGCGCGAAGTGTACTTGGAGGTCGGGGTAGAGGAGCGAGTGTGCACCCCAAAACCCCCTTCCCTCGGGGCCTACCCCGGTGGTCCAGTCCTCAGCCTCATCCCCGGACAAGGTGGTGGCGGGGCCCTTGAGTGCCAGCCTGCCAGAGGACTTCAGAGAGCACCAGGCCCTGCTTCGATGGATGGCTGAGAAGTGATGGGCCTGGAGGTACAGGAGATGGCCGAACAGGCAGACACCCTGTTCAGCGTGCTCTTGGCATCTACTCCTGCCCATGTTGCAGGTGCATGATGGGAGTCTTAAAAATAGCCAAGGCCCTCTGGCAAACCCCATCATCCATGCCTCCCAGCCAAGGGATTCGAATATTTGTAAACCCACCTGCCTCCAGGCTCACTGTTCCTCTCTGCGGCCAAAGAGAAGGACAAACGGGCACACTAGTTCAACCCCCAAAAATAGAGGCCAACAGACTGGACCTTTTTGGGAGGAAAATTTATTCCACAGCCAGCCTTGAGTTCCGGGTGGCAAACTACAAGGCTTTTTTGGGCAGATACAACTTGGGACTCCCTCCATAAGTTCAAGGAGTCCTTGGCCCAGGAGTTTGGTACCCTGGTGGAGGAGGGTACTGCAGCAGTGAGGTGCTGACTTGCTGGCTAGGGTGGTTGCATCGGTGGCGGTCATGAGGTGCCGCTCCTGGCTTCCAACTGCTGACCTGTTGCGGGAAATGCCGGTCTCAAGTCAAGATCTTCCATTTGATGAGAATGGTCTCTTTGCACAGCAGACTGATGCAAGGCTGCATGGCCTAAAGGAACTCTGGCCACCCTTTGCTCTGTGGGTCTGCATATGCCACAATCAGCGAGGAAGCTGTTCCGGCTGCTGCCAAGGCTTTTTGGTTGCCTGGACAGGGGTCTGCAAGGAGAAGGGATAGAGACACGAGCTTTAGTCATCATCACCCTTCCTCCTCCCACTCACCCATGCACCCCAGCCTGGCAAAGCATCCTGGGGGCCAGAAGCACTCATTTTGAAGGTGTTCTTGAGGTGCGTCCCATTCAACTCCACAGATCCACCTTGTTCTTTCATCAGTGTCTTTGTCCCTACCATTCGGTCTGGTTGTAGGTCACCTCAGATCACTGGGTGCTAGAGACAGTATCCCAGGGTTACACCTTGCAATTATCGGCTGCCATTCCCTCCCATCCCACCCCCTTCCTTGTCCCTCTTCAGTGACCCTTCTCACAAGCAGCTTCTCATTCAAGAGGTCGGGAGCTTCCTGCATCTGGGGGCGATGGAGGGAGTCCCTCGGGACATGAAAGGAAAAGGGTTCTACTCCTACTTCTTAATCCCAAAAGCAAAAGATGTCCTCAGACACTTTCTGGACCTGCGACGCCTCAACAAGTCTCTCAAGAAGCTGAAGTTTTGCATGGTCTCCCTGGCCTCCATCATCCCCTCCCTGGATCCAGGAGACTGGTATGCCGCCCTTGACTTGAAGGATATATTTCAAAGTCAGACTTTTCCTTTGTTTCATAGTGAGTGGACACCATTTCCAATTCATGGCGCTGCCCTTTACCCTTTCATCACCCCCAACGGTGTTCATAAAATATATAGCACCAGTGGCTGCTTACCTGAGGTGTTGAGGGGTCCAGGTCTTCCTGTATCTCGATGATTGGATCATCAAGGGCAGGTCTCAGGAACAAGTGCAGAGGAGCCTCAAACTTTGCCACCGCACTGTTTACCCCTTTCTCCAGATCATTTATGAATAAGTTGAATAGGATTGGTCCTAGGACTGACCCTTGGGGAACGCCACTAGTTACCCCTCTCCATTCTGAAAATTTACCATTTATTCCTTCCCTTTGTTCCCTGTCTTTTAACCGGTTCTCAATCCATGAAAGGATCTTCCTTCTTATCCCATGACAACTTAATTTACATAAGAGCCTTTGGTGAGGGACCTTGTCAAAGTACCCCGTGTCCACTGGATCCCCACATGTATGTTTGACCCCCTCAAAGAACTCTAATAGATTAGTAAGACATGATCTCCCTTTGCAGAAACCATGTTGACTTTTGTGCAACAATTTATGCTTCTCTGCGTGTCTGATAATTTTGTTCTTTACTATTGTTTCAACTAATTTGCCCAGTACTGACGTTAGACTTACCAGTCTGTAATTGCCAGGTTCACCTCTAGAGCCCTTCTTAAATATTGGCGTTACATTAGCTATTTTCCAGTCACTGGGTACAGTAGCTGATTTAAAGGACAGGTTACAAACCATAGTTAATAATTCTGCAATTTTCACATTTGAGTTCTTTCAGAACTCTTGGGTGAATGCCATCTGGTCCCGGTGACTTGTTACTGTTAAGTTTCTCAATTAATTCCAAAACCTCCTCTAGTTGCACTTCAATCTGTGACAATTCCTCAGATTTGTCACCTACAAATGACGGCTCAGGTTTGGGAATCTCCCGAACATCCTCAGCCATGAAGACTGAAGCAAAGAATTCATTTAGTTTCTCTGCAATGACTTTATCGTCTTTAAGTGCTCCTTTTGTAACTCGATCGTCCAGGGGCCCCACTTGTTGTTTAGCAGGCTTCCTGCTTCTGATGTAATTAAAAAATATTTTGTTGTTTTTGGTTTTTATTACCTTTTGAGTTTTTGGCTAGCTGTCCTTCAAACTCCTTTTTGGCTTTTTTTATTACATTTTTACATTTAATTTAATTAAATACATTTAATATTCAGGTCTTGTGTTACAGCAGCACAGCTACGGAGCTGTGGCAATGCTCTTGTAGTGCTGTAGTGCAGATGCTTTCTATAGTTACGGAAGCGGGTTTTCTATCACTGTGGTAGCTAGGTTGATGGAAACATTCTTTTGTCAACCTAGGTGCGCCTACACCACGGGTTAGGTTAGCATAGCTATGACAAATGCACCCCCTGAGCAGTGTCGTTATGTCTATCTAAATTTTAAGTGTAAATCAGGCCTAACTTGAGCTAACTGTTGCAGTGAAGAAATACGTACAGAAACAACCTGCTGCACTGTAAAGCCTGAGTGACTTTTGCAAGGTAGTAAATGATCTGGTTCTGTCCATTTCAGAGACAGAGGAGATTGGTGATGAGGAGGTTTTCTCATGGTTGAAGTGTGCAAAGGGGCAGTCCCATGAACCGGAGAATCTTATGCCAACACAGATCATCCCTGGAACAGGTAATACTTGAACTCCTTCCTTCTGGTTTCTAGATATCTTCTTCCCTATTTTGGGAAGCAGGAGAGGAGGCAGTGTGATAGTTTTGTTTTCTAGTTGTCTCCTTATTTGGGAAGGATCAGGGAGGAGGTAATATGGGGGAGGGGGAAGACATTCTCTTGGAGGAAGGTGTGGAGAAAAAGACGAAAATAGTGCAGATGAGAATGAGTTGCTAGTACAAAGTGATAAAACATATCCAGTGTGCTACTCCTAAGATTTGCAGATACAAAGCACATGACTCTTGTTTTAATTTTCAGAAGTCTTTTCAAAAGATATGAACCAAATGTAGTTTAATTTATGGGGAAGGTACTAGTGCTCTTGTCCTCTGAAGGAAAATATAAGTATTCAGTGTTATAATGGCATTTCTGACTGGATTTTGAAAGCCAGTCCTATGTGAGCATAGTTATGCAGCACTCTCTGGTTAACATATGTATCTTGATCATGAAGCCTTAAAATTAAGGATTCTTGTGACTAGGCGGAAAAATTGGTCCTGAAGTTCAGTCAAGGCCTCACTTCATAGTTTTTATGAGCATATGTACGAAAACTTGTAACTTTCTTTCTAGCTCTTTACAATATAGGAGACATGGTACATGCAGCCAGAGGCAAATGGGGAATTAAAGCCAACTGTCCATGTATTAACCGGCAGAACAAATCTGTGTTGAGACCTGCTGTCACAAATGGGATGTCACAGGTACGTGAGCTGGGAATCCATGGATAGAATTCCTGTGCTTGACCTTTGTGGACACTGGATATTGCATTCATAGATTTTAAGGCCAAAAGGGAGGGGCCATTAGAACATTTAGTCTGACCTCTGTATAACATGGCACTTAGAATCTCAGCATTTTCTGCTGGATGCCTTGACTCAGTCAGGATTATCACTGAGCATTGCTACTTCTGGCACCCAGAAACCTGTTGAGGTGGGGAGCATGTTATACACAATCTTCGCTAGCTGGATGTCTGTGCTAGGCTTGTTTTTTATTTTGTAGAAATTTTTGTAAAAGACTTATGGTATCTCTGCCAAAACCTTGAAGGAAAGGTACATTGGGGAATATGCCAGCAATGCATTTACTTTATTTCTTATGGCTTTCTGAAATATTATGCTGATTTGACATATGTATAGATTTTGTTCTTTGATAAAATTAGCAGGATGATTATGATGTTGGGGGGCGTCAAACATCCACATATAAGCAATAAAATAGCACAGCTGGGTAAAGTTTTGAGAAACAGTCCTTGACACTTGAAATGGTTGACTGCTTCTTGGAATAGATCTAGAACACACAAGAAGACGCTATTCTCTACTTAATTATAAGTAACACAAATGAGTTAATTCAAGAAGGAGTAGTAGCTTGAGCCACTAATTGATAGTGACCACATTATAATTAGGTAGGTTCAGCATCCTACAAGAAGAAAGGGTATCAAAAAGTGACACTACATTTTAAGAAGGGAGATTTCAATAAAATGAGAAAGTTAATCAAAAAGACTGTTTTACTTCCTTTACTTTTAACTTTAGAGGTGGCATAGATGCTACTTACAAAAATATGTCTCAAAAGGCATGTGTACTGATGAACAAAAAGGAAATGAAGAAGCCAAGGGATAAACCATTATGGCTCAATGGTACATTAGAGAGGATATTTGAGCCAAAAAAAATGCTTCAAAATTTGAAAATCTGATCCAAGTGAAATCACTAAATATGAGCATAAATTACATCAGGAAAATGTGAGAGGAGTATTAGAAGTGCCAGACAGTATGAGGATATTGCTGAGAAGCTAAATGATTTCTTTAGTTCTTGATGTGTGGGGTGGCCCGGGAGTGCCGCAGGTGCTTTGGGGGGGGGGCAGCAGCACGCGGCCCAGGACCTCCGCTGGTGCTGGGTGGGGTGGGGATGGTTGGCAGGGCTGGCAGGCTCCCTACTTGGCTTCGCATCTCCCTGGAAGCGGCGACATTCCCCTCCCTCAGCTCCTAGGCGGAGGCATGACCAGGCACCTCTGTGTGCTGCCTTCACCCCAAGCACCGGCTCCGCAGCTCCCAATGGCCAGGAACCACAGCCATTGAGAGCTGTGGGGGCGGCACCTGCAGGTGGAAGCAACACACAGAGCTGCCTGGTTATGCCTCCGTCTAGGAGCTGAGGGATGTTGTGGCTTCCAGGGAGCCCCCCAAGGTAAGTGCCCTCACCGCATCCTGTGCTTCTGCCCTCTCCCACACCCAAACTCAAGCTGCAGCTGTGGGAGGGGAGTGTGGTGGCTCAAGACTGCCCCAGCAGCGGCCGATGTGACTGGCCCAGGGGCTGCCTGAGCTACTCGGGTGGCCCTCAGGCCAGGCGCACCAGGCACCGCAGAAGTCACGGAGATCACAGAAAGTCACGGAATCCGTGACCTCTGTGACAAACTCGCAGCCTTAGTCATGATATAGTAGTCTAACTAGCACAGTTTCTGTAAAGAAAAACTCTCTCTCTAATCTGTTAGAGTTCTCTGACTGTTTCAATACAGTTGTGGATAAAGGAGAAGCGGTTGATGTAACTAGACTTTCAAAAGACCTTTGATAAAGTCTCACTCAAGACAGGCAAGGAAAATAATCATTAATGAGAAATAAGCTACAGTACTGTCATAAGTCAGAGTGGAATTAAATAGTCAATTTTCGTCATGGCAAAAGATTAACATCAGGATGTCACAAGGTTCTGTAATAAGTCCAGTGTTTAATACATTCTTATTAATGATCTGGAAAGGGGAGTGAGTAGTCAGAGAGAGAAATTTTCTTGTAACAGTTATTTAGATAAGTGAGAGAAGATTGTTAGGAAGTTGAGAGAGACCTAACCACGCTAGGTGAATGGGCAGCATGGTGACAAATGAAGCTCAATGACTGCAAGTTGCAGGGAAAAAAATCAACTGTAATGGACCATACAAGGTTTTAAAATAAAATAACTCTGGAGAGGAACCTGGGTATCATTGTAGAGCTTAGTGAGGAGGCAGTGTGGTCTAATGGATAAAGCGCTGGACTGGGACTTGGGAGTCCTGGGTTCTATTCCTGACTTGGCCACTCAGGGGATAAAGATGCTTCCCTTTGAAAAGTGACTTGAGATCTACTGGTGAAAAATAGTATAAGAGATAGGCATTTATTAATATTTACTATTTGCTTAATGAAAACCCCCACTCAGTGTGCAGCTGCAGGAACGGAATGGGATTGAGAATAGTATAGAAAGTCATATGATGCCTTTGTTTAAATCAGTGGATGCTGGATTAGGTGAAGTGTGGTCTGATAAGTCTGGCATTTCATATGTGCCTATGTTTTATTGCCAGTATGAAATATTTATTCAGATTTCTAAAATGTGACTATGGGCACCTATCCTGAGGTGCCTATCCCATAAAATAAAAACACAATGTAATTCCAAAAGACTGCTCATAAATATATTCTCATGTGTTAGTGTAGAATTTAAAGACCCCAGTTAGGTATCAGAACCCCATTGTGGGGAGGTGAGAAGGGCAAAGTAACATTGAAACAATCTCAATATTTATTGGGATTGGGGCTCCACTGTGCTAGGTGATAGAGATGGATAGATACAGTCCTGCCCCAGATTAACAGTATAAAATAGCATACTGAGAGCTGGAGCAGTGGACACAATAAAAATTTGTACATTACATTACATTACATTCATTTCCAAAAATTCACTATTTTAAAATGCATTCATAAAAGTACAGATCTGATTGGTCACTGAACATTCAAATCATGAAGGTCTTTAAGCCATTTCCAGGATCTTCGTGGCTTTGGAGTTAGAAAATCAATCTCAACGTTCTTTTAAGACAAAACATATTAATCCTTCTACCAGCCTCACAGCCCACCCTAGTGATAGACTATCACTATGTCATATTGTTGTTGTCTGGTTAACTTCCCCCCCCAGTCCATCAAAAATGTAGTTTCCTCCCCAGAGTCAGCATTTGACTGCAGCACATGTAATCTTTTGTTTTTAGCTTCCCAGTATAAATCCTGGTGCATCAGCCTCTGGAAGTGAGGGCACCTTCTCTAGTGGGGCAGGAGCAGCAGGATTGGGGCAACTAGAAATGGACACTGATCCTAAACCTGAGGCCACAGATGGAAGAACTGAGGATTCTGCGAAAATAGAGACCTCGCCAACCAGCAACCCCACTGAAACAAAATCTAGCAGGCCACTATGTCCAGAAACATCCCCCTCATCAGCCTTGCACTGGCTTGCAGATTTAGCAACACAAAAAGCAAAAGAAGAAACAAAAGGTGAGGCAAAGATCTTCCCCCTTAATGTTTGGAAGCAAAGGAGTGCTGCTTGGTTACCATCCTTGGAAGGTAGTCCTTAGTGCTTAGGGAAGACCAGCATCATTCGTCTGCACTTGCCTCTTTGGATCTTTTTTCTTTAAGTAGGGGTTAACCATGTAGAAACCTCCTGAAAGAGATGGAGAAATAACATACATGCAGGAGCTGGAGGGATATGGGAGCGGGGGAGGGAGGCTGGAGGGGTGGGCATATTTATCAGGTACCCATTTTGTTATGTATGCTGTCTTTTCTGTGAGACTATGTAGAAATGATCTCCTGATGTAAAGTCTGACTAACATTCCCTTCAGATAAGAATTAGTTACTTTGTGGAAACTGGTGCTAAAATTAATTTTGGTGTTTGGCTTGCATCCGATGAAGTGAGCTGTAGCTCCGGAAAGCTTATTTATGCTCAAATAAATGTGTTAGTCTCTAAGGTGCCACAAGTCCTCCTTTTCTTAATATAAAAAGTGCATTTCCTAAGCACCTAGAGGCTGAAGGTATGCTTAAGGAACTGTCAAGACTGTGACTTATTCACAAAGGCAGCATTACATTCAAGACAGGTCGGGCTAGCTCTTGTATATTGTACCTAGCTAGAAGTATGGGAATTATAGCACACAATTTTGTATTTTGTTCATGGTTATCAGTGATAGGCATTCTGTTTTCACTTTTCAATTTTATGTTCACAAATGTTTCCCTAGTTTTCTAGGTCAAATCAACAGTAGTGTTCTCTCTACTGCATTTAAAATCCTGCAGAAGGATTCTGTATTCATTCTGAAGAATCCAAAACTAATTTGGAAGGCAAAAGGGTCAGTTCATGAGCGTCTGATTCAAACACGAGTGCAGTTCCTTGTAAATTAAATACTTCAGGTCCAAATCATCTACTGGACCCTCCAAATTCTTAACCCACCATGATGTATTAAAGCTGTTGGTGAGGCATAGCTGAAACAGGATGCTTACTTTTGCCTCATCCAGTATTGTACAATATCATTCTTGAGCCTTAACATCCAGGTAAACTGTACTGTGGTTTGTCACGGGATTATAGCCATGTTATATTGAAGGATAATACTTGGACAGTTATCTTCACAGAACTTTCCCTTTTGTGGATCTTCAATGATGTTTGTCTCACCCAGTTGTGATTTTTCTTCCTTACAGAAGCTGGATCCCTGAGATCGGTGCTTAATAAAGAATCTCATTCGCCCTTTGGATTGGATTCTTTCAACTCCAGTACAAAAGTTTCTCCATTAACCCCAAAACTGTTTAATAGTCTCTTGTTGGGCCCAGTTGCATCTAGTAACAAAGCTGAAGGCTCCAGTCTCAGAGATCTGCTACACTCTGGGCCAGGAAAGCTGCCCCAGGTCCCACTAGATACGGGAATCCCTTTTCCTCCAGTCTTTTCTGCAGCTTCCACGGTGAGTAATGTTGTCTTTCCTGCCTTTCTTCCTACAAAGGGAACTGTTCTAAGGGGAATTCCTTAGGGTCTGTCAGTTTTATCTACATTTCAACAGAATTCTTTTGGGACACATTGGTAGAAACAAAAGCATTATTTTTCAAAAGAGCGGTAAGATTTAACACAGTTGTTAGTTTTATGGGGCTTCATCTGGTGCAGTCATGGAGAAATGCTCTGAGGGAGGAGTTAGTCAGTTAGGTACTGCTTCCCCATAAAAGCCTGATTTAGAAGCAGTCTTTTCTCAGAGGTCCTGCTTTATTTAAGTCCATTTTATCTCTGGTGTTGGTTGAGGGGATCAAGCTATGGGACAAACTTCTAGAGGTGATTAGGTAAATCTAGAGTCTGGGTATCATGAGAAACAGTGCAAAACTTTCCTCCTTTAAAAATGCCTTTCTGTCCTAAGAATGACACACTACATTGACACAAAAAGAAAAGGAGTACTTGTGGCACCTTAGAGACTAACCAATTTATTTGAGCATGAGCTTTCGTGAGCTACAGCTCACTTCATTGGATGCATACCGTGGAAACCGCAGCAGACATTATAGACACACAGAGATCATGAAACAATACCTCCTCCCACCGCACTGTCCTGCTGGTAATAGCTTATCTAAAGTGATCATCAAGTTGGGCCATTTCCAGCACAAATCCAGGTTTTCTCACCCTCCACCCCCCCTCCACCCCCCCCCACACAAACTCACTCTCCTGCTGGTAATAGCCCATCCAAAGTGACAACTCTCTCACTTTGGATGGGACTCTCACTGCCCTAGACGTTAGACGAGCATTAGCGTTCTATTTGGAGAGAACGAAACCATTTAGAGCTTCACCAAAACAACTCTCTCACTTTGGATGGGCTATTACCAGCAGGAGAGTGAGTTTGTGTGTGTGTGGGGGGGGGTGAGAACCTGGATTTGTGCTGGAAATGGCCCAACTTGATGATCACTTTAGATGAGCTATTACCAGCAGGACAGTGGGGTGGGAGGAGGTATTGTTTCATGATCTCTGTGTGTCTGTCTGCTGCGGTTTCCACGGTATGCATCCGATGAAGTGAGCTGTAGCTCACGAAAGCTCATGCTCAAATAAATTGGTTAGTCTCTAAGGTGCCACAAGTACTCCTTTTCTTTTTGTGAATACAGACTAACACGGCTGTTACTCTGAAACCTGTCATTATACATTGACACACACCCTTCTACCAAAAAAAAAACAACCCCAACCAACCTCTACCCCAAAAAATTAATGAAGAAAACTTAAACAATCAAAACCAAAAATGCTACCCCAACTGGACTTTTTACCCCAAAAAGAAAAGCCAGAGGTTCCATGAAATCTAGGGACTGTTGATTTTTATGTGGAATGTACTCAAATTATGCTGATGGCTGGTGGCAGACAGATAATGCAACTGAGGAACAAGGAGATACTGCCTGTCTAATATTTATAGCAGGATACTTGAACTTTTGCAGTTAGGGAAGATGGGGTCTTGACAACTTAAGTTGTTTGCCTTTGGTGGAGAGAAGAATGGAATGTGTTAAAAGGGAGAGGCGTTCATTGTCACAGAAAACCAAGGCCAATAGTTGTGAATAGATTTTTAAAAGGCTCTGAAAATATTATGACACTAAGAATATATGTAGTTCTGCCGACTAAGACGATGCAGGTGATCATCACATGCGTCAAAGCAAAGGGATTGCTTCAAGGGTCAGGAAGGAATGTCCTATATTCACCCCGTTTTCCTTAACCACATACTGTCCCTAACAACACTGTGACGAGGTGCATTATGGTTTCTTCATATTCCTCAGAGAATTGGCAGTTTTCACTGCTGTTCTTCAAATGCACACATAGGGTACAGTTAAGGTTGTTTAAGTGCCTGGTGGTGATGCCATGCAGTATCCATATGATTAAGACAGTGGTTCTCAACCTTTTCCATACAGGTATTGAGCCAAGCCCCACTGACACTTAGCAATAAGGGGCACAAAATTCTGCTCCTGAAGAGAAGCATTCAGAGCAAGCCAGTGCTGGTCAGTGAAATATTCACAAGAGCAGAGCTAAATGCATCAAGAAAAATCTATTGTTGCTTCTCTGAGCTCAAACACTCAATTAAAAACTTTGAGATGAAAGCCAATGAAGTTCAGCATGGAGTAGGAATGGCCAATGTCAAGTAATCATTTCTTTATGTAAGATATCAAAGAGGCCTGTACTAGGCTTTCCTTTATTAAAATTCACAACTTTTACAGTTTCACTTGCCATCTGCCTTGCCTCAAAAACTTCCCAGTGAATTCAACAGCGAGTCCAAATGGCTTGGAGTGCAGTCAGCAAGATTCTAGTAACAAGGTTACAGGTTTTTGTTGTAGTTTGAGCACCATTAATCCAAATACACACATCCTTGCCAGTCCAACCCTTCTGGAAGGACTGATTGTTGCAAAGCTTCAAAGACCTTTTTTCTCCCAAAGCATGTGCTCTCAGTCCACTGTAAAGCAGGCAGTTCTCATCTATGGCTTGTTCCTGCTAAGACTGTATATATGATAACTAGGGGAAAACACTCATGTAGTTTCATACAGTTGTATTGAGAAATATTGGCCCTGAAAAGTATAAACAGCTGTTCCTGAACATCTGCAGCCATGCCATGATTTTGCCAATTGACTGCATAATTGGAGGGGGAAATACCTTTGGATTGACTGGCAATAGCAGATCCCAATATAATTCTGATATTCAAGACATAGGGTGTAATCATTGTTTTCCCAGTTATGGGGGTTGGCTGCTTTCAGTACTCAGTGACACAACGTATGATGTTTGAAGGGCTTCCTGTCCTGCAACGTGCTTGCATCTCTCCCAGCTTGATGTAATCTGCAGATTTTATAAGCATACTCTCCATTAATGAAAATACTGAATGCTACTAGACCCAGGACTGACCCCAATATGGGACTCCACATGATGTGCCCTCCCAATTTGACAATGAACAATTGATAAATCCTCTTTGAGTGACAGGTTTCAGAGTGCTGTCTTTCAACCAGTTGTGCACCCACCTTGTAGTAATTTAATCTAGACCACACACATCCCTAGTTTGCTCACAAGAATGTCATGATGGAGTATGTCAGAAGCAATACTAAAATCAAGACTTATCACATCTACCCCTCCCCCCGCTCCCATCCACTAGGCCAGTAACCCTGTCAAAGAAGACAGTTATGTCAAACATGGTTTTCGGGGGGGGGTTCCTCTTGACAAATTCATGCTGGCTATTGCTTACTACCATATCTTCTAGGTGTTTAAGAAGTGTTTAATTTATTCCAGTTTCTTTCCAGGTATAGAAATTGAGCTGACTGGCCTAGAATTCCCTGGGTTTTCTTTGTTCCCCTTTTCAAAGATACATACTCTGTTTGCCCTTCTCCAGCCCTCTGGGGCCATACCAATCCTCCATGAGTTTTCAAAGATAATTGCTAGTGGTTCTGAGATTCTTTCAGCTAGTTCCTTAAGTACCCTAGATGAAATTTATCACGCCCTGCTGATTTTTATTTATCTAAATATTCTTTAACTATCTAACTTATCTAAATAGTCTTTAACCCATTCTTTCCCTATTTTGGCTTATCTTCCTTCTTGTTAATATTGTGTTGAGTATCTGTTCGCAATTAACTGTTTTAGTGAGGACTGAAGCAAACCAGCTTTAAACACTTCTTGAAGTCATCAACTATTAGCTCGCCGCCTTCATCTTTCTCTTGTTCCTAACGTATTTACAGAACCTCTTTTTGTTGTTTTCTGTCCCTGGCTAGGTGTAACTCATTTTGTGTCTTAGCCTCTCTGATTTTGTGGCTACATGCTTCTGCAATGGGAAGTTTTTTAAAAGCTATTTTGGGAGTAATGGTCTTTCTTTTATTTTAATAATTGAAATTTTCAGTTACTCCTGTTCAAAATGTCTGCCCCCTCTCACTGTTGTCAATGGGACTGAAGCCAGTGGGTACCATCAGGGAAGATGATCAGCCCCCTATGCTGTGAAAAGCTGGAGACACTCCATCCCATTGAGAACAATGAGAGAGACAAAATGTACCCTTCTCAAAATGTCCACCAACTGTGAGGGCACTTGTGGCTTTAGTCCCATTAACAATAGGAGATGTTCACCATTTTGAAAGAAGGGAGGAGTTCTTGGAATTCTCTGAAGTAGAACATTGCATTCTTCTGCTTCTGCTTAAGGAGAAAGTTTCCATTATGAAGAACAACAGAGAGAATCACCATTAATTCTGTGGGGGGGGGGGGGGGGGAAATGAACTCAGGCTGCACTATAGTGAAATGAGTAACTTTTTGGGAAGTTTGAAGAGTTTGTGGTGATCTTATTGAGATTAGGAGCTGAAAAATCTGTCACTATGCAAAATTTATTAAAAGGCCTACTTTTAATTTTAATTCCTAATCTAATTAACAAATTTACTTATACATTCTCAGAAAATTCATTGTTACTCAAGGTAATTTTGGGGACTCTATGCTATATGTCTCATACATAAGATTAGATCATAGTCATAGAAATGTAGGACTGAAAGGGACCTCGATAAGTCATCTAGTCCAGCCTCCTGAATTGAGGCAGAACTAAGTATTATCTATTCTTAAAAACTCCAGTGACAGAGACTCCATGACCTCCTTAGGTAATTTGTTCCAGTGCTTAACTACCCTTACAGTTTGGAAGTGTTTCCTAATGTCTAAACTAAATCTCCCTTGCTGCAATTTAAACCCATTACTACTTGTCCAGTTCTCAGTGGATAAGGAGAACAGTTTACCACCCTTCTCTTTCTAACAACCTTTTACATACTTGAAGATTGTTATAATGTCTCCCCTTAGTCTTTGCTTCCCCAGACTAAACAAACCCAATTTTTTCAGTCTTTCCTCATAAGTCATGTTTTCTAGACCTTTGATCATTTTTGTTGCTCTCCTCTGAACTTTCTCCAGTTTGTCCACATCTTCCTGAAGTGTGGTCGCCCAGAATTGGACACAGTACTCTAGATGAGGTCTTATTAGTGCTGAGTAGAGTGGAAGAATTATTTCTTGTCTTGCTTACAACACTCCTGCTACTACATCCCAGAATGATGTTCGCTTTTTTTGCAACAGTAACTAAGAGCATAAGAATGGCCATAATGGGTCAGACCAATGGGCCATCTAGCTCAGTATACTGTCTTCTGACAGCAGTCAGTTTCCAGAAGCTTCAAAGGGAATGAACAGAACACAGGAATTGTCAAGTGATCCATCCCCTGTCATCCACTCCCAGCTTCTGGCAGTCACAGGCTAGGGACACCTGGAGCATGGGTTTGTGTCCCTGACCATCTTGCCTCATAGCCATTGATGGATCTATCCTACATGAATTTATCTAATTCTTTCTTTAACCCAATTATACTTTTGGCCTTCACAACATCCTCTGGCAATGAGTTCCACAGATTGACTGTGAATTGGGATTTTCCAATGTGCATTACTTTGGACTTACCAACACTGAATGTCATCTGCCATTTTGTTGCCCTGTCACCCAGTTTAATGAGATCCCTTTGTAACTGTTTGCAATTAACTTTGGACTTTACTATGTGGGGTAGTTTAGTATCATCTGCTAACTTTGCCACCTCCATTGTTCATCACCTTTTCCACATCGTTTATGAATATGTTGAACAGCATAGGTCCGAGTACAGATCTTTGTGAGACCCTGCTATTTACCTCTTTCCATTGTGAAAACTCACCATTTATTCCTACCCTTTGTTTCCTATCTTTTAAACAGTTACTGATCCATGAGAGGACCATCCCTCTCATCCTATGACTGCTCACTTTGCTTAAGAGCCTTTGGTGAGGAACCTTGTCAAAGTCTTTCTGAAAGTCCACATACACTATATGACTGGATCACCTTTGTCCACATGCTTGTTGACTCCTGCAAAGAATTTTAATAGATTGGTGAGACATGATTTCTCTTTACAAGAGCTGGGTGAACTCTTCCCCAACATACTGTAGCATTTGTGTATCTGATCATTCTGTTGTTTACTATATTTTTAACCAGTTTGCCTGGTACTGAAGTTATGTTTGTTGTAGAAGAGAGAGAGAGCCCGCACCATGAGGCCTGGT
Organism: Caretta caretta; assembly: GCF_965140235.1. NCBI lineage: Eukaryota > Metazoa > Chordata > Testudines > Cheloniidae > Caretta > Caretta caretta. Next base: position 225,855 of record NC_134213.1, on the reverse strand, counting down.
ATGAGGCCTGAACTAAAGTAGTAGTTGGGCCCTGATGATATAAAGTAAAGTTAGCTGAAGTCAGGCCCAGTTACATAACATGCCAGCTTGCAAGTTTACAGAACCTGGCAAGAACAGGGGTGGTATTGCAAAACCATAAACATTCCTAAGAAGTGCTAGGCACAGGACACTCATGTAAACACATTCCAGAAGAGTGGTACCAGGACATTTTAATACCAAGTATGGTGTGAACACACTCCCCAAAGACCACAGGGACATACTGACCCCTCCTAAAGATAAGGTCAGGATGACAGAGTAATGGATAGAGATGTTCTGATAGAACCAACATGTATAAGATAAAAGGTGGAACTAGCCACGTCAGAGGGATGATACATAACTTGTTTGTATCAGTGTATAAAGAAGGGTTTCAGACGGGGTGTCTTTGTCCAGCCGAGCGGGGAATGGAAAGTCCTGCCGTTCGCTGAGCTGTGTCTATGGCATACATGTGCTGGTGCTAGTGTAACTGTAGACATTGATCTGGGGAGCTTGGACCGTGCTCGTCAACAATAAACCTGGCCAAGTGCCTTTGCTACAGAACCAAGTCTGTGGTCTTTTTGGACAGTTCAGTTGGAGTCTGCTGTACAGGCTATCTGATCAGAGCCAATGCAGCATGCAGAGAGCACACACGCAGCCAACAACTGACTACACTTACCAGCCTTTAATTGCCAGGATCACCTCTGGAGCCTTTTTTAAAAATCAGCATTAAGTTAGCTTCTTCCAGTCATCTGAAGCTGATTTAAGCTATAGGTTACATACCATAGTTAGTAGTTGTGCGATTTCGTATCTGAGTTCCTTCAGAACTATTGGGTGAATACCATCTGGTCCTCGTGACTTATTACTGTTTAATTTATCAGTTTGTTTCAAATCCACCTCTACTGATGCCTCAATCTTGGACAGTCACTCAGATTTGTCACATTAAAACAATGGCTCAGGTGTGGGGAATCTGTCACATCTTCTGTAGTGAAGACAGATGCAAATAATTCATTTAGCTTCTCTGTAGCAGCTTTGTCTTCCCAGAGTATTCCTTTATAACTTTGATTGTCCAGTGGCCCCATTAATTTTTGGTAGGCTTCCTGCTTCTGGTGTACTTTAAATTTTTTTTTGGTTAGTTTGTGTCTCTTTTGTGAGTTGCTCTTCAAATTCTTTTTTGGCCTGCTTAATTATATTTATATTTGACTTGCCAGAGTTTATATTCCTTCTGTTTTCTTCAGTAGGGTATGATTTGCAATTTTTAAAGGATGCCTTTTTGCCTCTAACCATCCCTTGTACTCTTCTGTGTAGTGATGGCAGCATTTTTTTGGTCCTCTTACTTTTTTATTATTACTTTATTATTATTTATTATTTACTATTCTTATTAGGGGTATACATTTGGTTGGAGCCTTTTGTAGTGTTCTTTAATAGTTTCTATGCAGCCTGCAGGTATCTCACTTTTGTGACTGTTCCTTTTAATTTCCATTTAACTAGTTTCCTCGTTGTTTTAAAGAAAAATGCCAGTGGGTTTCTTTGGCATTTTTCCCTCTGCAAGAATGTTAAATTTAATTACAGTAGGGTCACTATAACTGAGAGGTTCAGCTATATTTACCTCTTGGACCAGATTCTGTGCTCCACTTAAGACTAAATCAAGAATTGCCTCTCCTCTTGTGGGTTCCAGGACTAGCTCTCCAAGAAGCAGTCATTCATCGTGTCTAGAAATTTTATCTCTGCATCCCATTCTCTGGTGACATGCACCTAGTCAATATGAGGATAGTTGAACTCCCCCATTATTAGGTTTTCTGTTTTTTGTAGCCTATTTAACCTCACTGAGCATTTCACAATCACCACCACCATACTGGTTAGGTGGTCAGTAGTATATTCCTACTACTACAGACTTATTATTCAATCATGGAATATTTATCCATAGAGATTCCATGGAGCAGTTTGATTTATGCAAGATTTTTACTTTGACTCTATGCTTTTTCACAGATAGTGCCATTCCCCCACCGGCACGACCTGTCCTGTCATTGCAATATATTTTATACACTGGTATTACCGTGTCCCTCTGATTATCCTGATTCCATCAAGTTTTTGTGATACCTATCATACCAATATACTCATTTTGATACCAGGCACTTGAGTTCATCCATCTTAGTATCTTATAGTATGTATACAAACAGTTATGAAATTTGTCAATATTTCGTTGTCTGCCTTACGTGATGTAATTGAATGAGACTCCTTTTTGTTTGACTGTTTCTCTTCAGTTCCCGTCTACACTTTATCAACTTCTATCCTATCATCTTTTAAAGGGACACTATATCCTATTATAAATCCACCCCTGAGGGATGTCTCTGTCTGAACTGTGTGCTCCTCCACACCTGTTGGCTTTCGCCAGCCCCTCAGTTTTGAAACTCCTGTATTACCTTTTAAATTTTACATGACAGCAGTCTGGGTCTGTTTTGGTTTAGATGAAGCCCATTCTTCCTGTATAGACTTGTCCTTTCCCAAAATGTTCCCTAGTTCCAAATAAGCCTAAATCTCTCCTCCCAACACCATAGTCTCATCCACACATTGAGAGCCTGAAGTTCTGCCTGTCTAACTGGCCCTCCTCATGGAACTGGAAGCATTTCAGAGAATGCCGCCATGAAGGTCCTGGACTTGAATCTCTTACCTAGCAGCCTAAATTTGGTCTCCAGGACCTCTCTCCTACCTTTCCCTATGTCATTGGTACCTACCTGCAGCACAACTACCAGTTTTTCCCCAGCACTGCACGTGTGTCTATTCAGATGTCTCAAGAGGTACACAACTTTTGCACCCGTCAAGCAATTAACCATGCAGTTCTCCCAGTCATCTCAAACTCAACTATCTATATTTTTAATAGTCAAATCCCCCATTACTATTTCCTGTCTTTCCTAGTGACTGTGGTCCTCTCCCCAGGAGGGGTATCCTCAGTGCGAGAGGGATACCATGACATCTGCTAGAAGGAGGGTTCTCAACGATGGGATCATTTCCCATTACACTGTTGACTCATTCACTTTGTGATCTACTATAACCCTCCATCCTTTTCTGTAGTAGTCCTTCCAAGGCAGTCATTTTCCATTTTGTATTTGTGCAATTGATTGTTCCTTCCTAAGTGTAGTACTTTGCTTTTGTCCTAACTGAAGGACATTTGTCATCCTATTTATTTCAGACCACTTCTCCATTCAAGATCATTTTGAATTCTAATGTTGAATCTCTGCTTTAAGTGCAAAACTTAATCAAGTTAAAATATAGTATGTTCAGCCATTGATACATGTTATTGTAATGCATACAGAGACAATTTGGGGGACAAATTAAGGTTGAATAGCCCCTCTTCTGGAAAGATTCATTTTAAAGCCAGAAAGGGAAGAATGATCTAGTCGGACCTGCATAACACAAGCCATTAAAATCTTACTCGGTTGTTTCTTCATCAACTCTAAACTTCTTTTTGAGCAATAACATATCTTTTAGTGTGATCTCCAGGCTTGATTTAAAGACTTCAGCTGATGGAGAATCCACAGTGTCCATCACCTTAAATTGTTCCAGTGGCTACTTTTTCAGTTTTTAAGGTCAGGCTTGACAAAGCCCTGGCTGGGATGATTTAGTTGGGGATTGGTCCTACTTTGAGCAGGGGTTTGGACTAGATGACCTCCTGAGGTCCCTTCCAACACAGATATTCTATGATTCTTTAAAATGTGTGCCTTTATTTCTAAAGTCTAAATTTGTCTAGCTTCAGCTTCCAATTTATGTGTTGTCTGCTAGATTAAAGAACCATTTGCTATCAGAAATGTCTTCTCTATGAAGGTGCTTGTATAACATGATCAACTGACCTCTTAACCTTCCCTTTGATAGACTAAATAGATTGAGCCTAAGTCTCCCACTATAAGACATGTTTTCCAGACCTCAGATCATTCTTTTAGCTCTATTTTGAACCTTCATCCAAATTTTCAAAGTCCTTTTTGAAGTGTGAACATCAGAACTGGACACAATGGTCTCACTGATGCTGTATTTGGAAATAATACTCCTGTGGGAATTCTGGGCCAAAAAATTAAATTCTTTAAATACTTACTTTTTAATTTAAGTATTTTAAAACTCTGCATATTTAATTTGTCAGAATAACACAATATAATCACACCACTTTCAATTATTTTTGGTCATTTATTTCAAAATACCTGTCAGCAAGTAAGTCTGTAATAACATAGACGACAAAAAAAGATTCAGGAAATATTTTTTGATAAATAGATTCCTTACTAGGCATATTAATAGAGAACTCTGAGTAATAATTGATTTTAAACTACAATAAACTACAGAACCATATTTCCCGAACCCCTCAGAAGCCGTACAAAAGTGTCGGGATAATGGAGGAGCTAAGGGAGAGGGAAGTAAATTGCTGGGAAGGAGCCTGGGTATGAACTTGGAGGGTTGTTGGGTATGGGTGGGAAAAGTATGGAACAGGTTTTGGGGGGGAGCGAGGGAGGGGGCTGGGGATGGATTGTTAGGGAGCTTCCCCCATGCAGACCCTGGCAGACCTCTAGTCTCTCCAATTCAGTCAGGCACATCTGCCCCTGTCGCCATGTGTTCCTGCATCCCCATGTGTCCTTGCACCCACAGTCCACATGTCCTTCCATCCCACATCAGACACCCATTTCCCCCATCCCCATGTGGTCCTGCTTCCCCTCCCCATCCCTATGTGGCTGTATAACCCCTCCCCCTGTCCCCATGTGTGTCTGTGCCCCCACCCAGCCATTCCCCTGTCCCTGTGCAGCTCTGCACCCTGTCCCCCATCACCATGTGGCCCTGTGCCTTCACTCCTATTCGGCCCCTGCTCCAGTCTGTTCTCCCTCACTAGCCCTTATGATCCCCTGGCTCCTGACCTGACCCGCTGCAAAGAAGGCAGGCCTCTTTCTCTTCCCTCGCTGGCTGGGAGCTACTGCTTTGTTCTGTTGCCACAGCACCCCCTCATGGGCAAAAGGGGGAATTGCAGCAACATTTAGGCAGAAGCATTTTTCTGCACAAAAAAATAAAAGTATGCAGGGCTTATTAATTATACATGCGCGCAGTAGCACAGAATTCCCCCAGGTGTATAATACTGCCTCCCTACTCCTACTTGTTATTTCCCTGCTTATACATCAGAGGATCACATTTGGCCTCTTAGCTGGGAAGTGAGGGGAAGCATGAACAACAAAAGCAAGAAATCTAAGTTACACTTTGTGTGTTTAATTTTTTTTAAATGTTACAATGAAATACAGGAGAATACTAACCTTTGAGTGATTGCACAAGTCTATTCCGATTTAGATGTGTGAGTGCCCCGAGCACAGCTGTTTGAGATTCTTCCCCTAGTGGTATCTGTAGGCTTGGCACTGGCACCCCCTGGTGTCGCGCGCTCATAGCGCCGGTTTAAGGGGCTCCCGCCGAGCCCACGCTCCTCAGTTCCTTCTTATCACCTATGCAGCTGTCGGAACTTCCCCCCCCTCTTGCCTTTAAAATAAAGTGCTTTTAGTGGTTTCCACTGTTCCTTCATAGTAAATAGTTAGTTCCATAGTGTAGTAGTTTAGTTTAGGACTGTGATTCCTCTCCATACTCGGAGAGGTGGTCTGTCCCTCCCAGGGTGCCGGGGTTTAAACCGTGCTCTTTGTGCGGCAAGCCTATGCCTACTAGTGACCCTCACTTGAGTTGTCTCAAGTGTTTGGGAGAGGGTCATAGAAAAGAGCGCTGCAACATCTGCTGGGAATTTAAGTCCCATATGCAGAAGGACCCAGCAACAAGGCTGAAAGTCCTACTTACGGAGATGGCAGAGACCTGCCTCAGCACTGAGTACTTGGGCATGAGTGCAAAGTGCACTGCCAGCAGGTAGGGGCTCTCAGCACTGGTCCTCCTCAACAGTGCCAAAGAAGAAGCAGCGCCAGGGCAACCAGGAGAAGACTCGCTCGCCAGCACTGAAGGCAGACAAGCGTGCACAGTGGGATAGAGCAAGACCCATGCAGGGCTGTTCTCCCTCCTTGGTACTGCGACAACCGCTGGCAGAGACACCAACGCAGGCACCACAGACCCCAGTAGCGCTTGACTAACCGATGGGTCAGCACCTGGCGAACCAGTTTGTAATGCCATTGACCCCAGAAGCCTACTCCACTGCGAAGGAGCTAATGACTCTCAGTGCCGAGTCCTGCCGGGACACAGGAAGCGGCACCAGCGGTGCCACTCAGTGGCATCGAGGTATTGACTGCCTTTAAGCCGATTTCAAGACCAGCCTCTAGGAGAAACCCACCCCCCTTCATTGCCTCACCAGAAATGTCTCCATGGCACCGATCGCTGGCACCAGGAGGATCGGCCCCACTGTGGTCACCTAGGTGGTTGTCTGCGGCGGCGTCTTCATCGAGCTCTGACTCGGGATTAGATTATTCGAGACATTGGCACAGAAGGGAAGCTCCACGCCAGTCCCCACACAGGCAACGCTGCCGTTGGGAGCGCCAGGAGCATGAATGACCCAAGGGACCTGGCCTATGGGCCTGTGGGGTCCAGTGCCCCTGCAATGGCCTTTTTAGAACCCCTGGGGTTTTCCCCTAGGCCAAGGGATTGGCTTACACTGCTCCTACTCAGCGTGCTCAGACTGTAGCGGCAGCCGTGGTGCACAGAGGCCCTCCAGAGCCAACCCCCCGGACCAGTGCAGGAGCAGATCCCAGCACCATTGCCGGCACCAATACCACTACCCAAGTCTGTGAACCCAGGGAAGACACAGCAGGGCACGCTATGGCCGCGCACACCTCTTCCTCAGCCTCTCCAGAGGACAAGCTCCTGCGCAGAATCTTTCCTACCGCAGGATGATTTAAGGGCCCACCAAGACTTGTTAAGGAGGGTGGCCTCTAATCTTGGATTGTAGGCAGAGGTCGTCAAGGAAACTTCAGACAGGTTTCTGGATCTTCTGTCAGCTGCAGCCCCTGCTAAGGTGGCCCTGCCCCTACACAATGCCCTTTTGGGTCCAATTAAGGCCATTTGGCAGACTCCTGCCTCTATTCCACCCCCAGCAAAGAGGACAGAAAGGAAGTACTTTGTGCCTGCCAAGGGCTGTGAGTTTCTGTTCTCTCATCCTCCTCCCTGGTCCCTCGTGATGGCAGCTGCCAAGGTCAGATGGGGTCTACTCCCGAGCCAAAGGAACCTAAGAAAAAGGATCGTCTGGGGAAAAATTCGTATTCCATGAGGGGGCTCCAGTTTAGGATAACTAACCAGCAAGTGCTGCTGGATTGCCATGATAATAATATATGGGAGGCAATGAACAAATACAGAGACAGACTTCCCCAGGCTAGTGAGCAGGAGTACGCTACACTTGTGGATGAGGGCAAAACAGTAGCCAGAGCCTCCTTGCAGAGACCTTGACGCTGCAGACTCGATGGCTAGATCTATGGCCACAGCTGGGATTGTGTGTAGGAGCTCGTGGTTACAGGTGGCAGGGTTCCCCCAAGAAGTTCAGCAGGCAATGCAAGATCTGCCATTTGAGGGACCTTTTGCTTTTTTCGGAGCGGACAGACGTCCGGTTCCACAGGGTTAAAGACACCAAGGCAACATTGAAGTCCCTGGGCTTGAAGTCCCAGTCGCAGCCTAGGAGGCAATATAGGCCGCAGCAATATGGCCGTTTTTACCCGCACCAGAATCGTTACGATCATAGGAGGCGTAGGAACAAGGGTTCTGGGTGTAGGCCACGCCTGCCTTCTCCTCCTCTGCAGGGCCTTCTCAATCAGCCCATCATCACTTGGGCGCCTCGAAACACCCATTTTGAGGAGAGCATACCAATTCATCATGATCCAGTTTATCCCTTTTTTTTCCACAGTCTTTCCCACTTCCTCCAGGCCTGGAAATGGATCACCAGCAACCGCTGGGTTCTAAACACTGTTAAGTTTGGTTATACCCTCCAGTTTATTTCACTCCCACCTTCCGCATCCCTCCTTCAGGGGCCCTTCTCACAAGCTTCTGCTAGAGCAAGAAATTCAGTCTCCTTGAAATGGGAGAGGTGGAGGAGGTCCCAGGTCATCTAAAGGGAAAGAGGTTTTACTCCTGTTATTTTTTTGATTCCCATGGCCAAGGGAGGTCTCAGACCTATCTTAGACCTGCATCATCTCAACCGATATCTCAAGAGGTTGAAGTTCCGTATAGTCTCCTTGGGATCGATCATCCCATCACTGGATCTAGGGGATTGGTATGCTGTCCTCGACTTAAGATGCATACTTCCACATATCGATTTTCTAAGGCCACAGAAAATTCCTGAGGTTCTTGGCAAACCAGCGATCTGCAGCCCTGCCATTGGGCCTCTCAGCGGCCCCAAGAGTCTTTACCAATGCATGGCAGTGGTGGCGGCTTTTCCCAGAAGAAGAGCTCATGTATTCTCGTACCTCGACGACTGGCTCATCAAGGGCAGGTCTCAAGCGCAAGTGTAGGCTGACATTTCCCTTATCCAGTCAACCTTCCAGGCACTGGGACTTCTCATCAATGTCCAGAAGTCAACCCTGGTACCCTTGCAGAGGATAGAATTCATAGGAGCAGTCCTAGACTCTCAATGGGCGAAGGCCTTTCTGCCAGAAGATCACTTCCAGGCGATCGTGGACCTGATATGTCACATGCAGTCCCAACCAATCACCACGGTCAGGCTCTGCTTGAGTCTACTCGGCCACGTGGCTTCGTGCACGTATGTCGTTCAGCATGCGAGGCTCAGACTCAGACCTCTCCAAGCCTGGTTGTCTACGGTGTACTCCTCTGCAAGACACCACCTGGACAGGGCGGTCACTGTGCCCCCTCAATCCTTGGTTCTCTATTGTGGTGGTTGGATCACCGAGTAGTCTGCGAAGGGATTCCCTTCACAAAGCCTCAGCCATCGGTATTCCCAATCTCCAGTGCCTCGGATCTGGGCTGAGGAGTCACCTAGGGTTGCTCAAAACGCAAAGTCAGTGGTCAGCAGAGGACCTACTGCTCCATATCAACGTCAGGGAGCTCAGGATAGTCCGTCTGGCATGCCAGGCATTCTTACCCCACATCACAAACAGAACAGTCTCGATCCTCGAGGACAATGCATCAGCCATGTATTACATAAACAGGCAAGGAGGGGCTCGCTCTTCTCTCCTGTGTCAAGAAGCAATCTGTCTATGGGAATTCTGCATTATTCACTCGATTGAGATCGAGGCCTCTTACCTGCAAGGGGTGCAGAACCAGCTTGTGGACAGGCCCAGCACATCCTTTTCAACACATCACAAGTGGAGTCTGCACCCAAATATCGCAATGAGCGTTTTCCTCCAGTGGGGCTTTCCCCACATAGACCTGTTCGCCACACAGTCCAACAGGAAGTGCCATCAGTTCTGCTCCCTGAGGGGTCACAGCCCAGGCTCCGTGACAGATGCTTTCCTACAGGTTGTCACATCACCTGTTCTATGCCTTTCCCCCTATTCTGTTAATCCACAAGGTGGTGACAAAAATCAAACACGACCGGGCTCGGGTCATCCTGATAGCTACAGCATGGTCCCGGAAACACTGGTACGCCACCCTTGTTTGTCTCTCCCTTGGGGCTCCGATCGAGCTTCCTCTGTGCCTGGACCTGATCTCACAAGACCGCTGTTGGCTTCTGCATCAGAATCCTCAGCACCCTGCATTTAACGGCCTGGAATCTGCATGGCTGAACCTTGATGAGCAGACTTGTTCAGAGCAGGTCCGTAGAATTCTCTTACACAGCAGGAAGCCCTCCACGAGGTCGGCATACTGTGCAAAGTGGAAGCGATTCTCCCTCTGGTCTGTAGCTAAGGGAGTTGTGCCCATGCAAGCTTTGATCCATCTTATCTTGGACTACCTCTTGTCATTAAAGGAGCAAGGCCTAGCCCTTGCCTCGCTGAAGGTCCACCTGGCAGCCACTTCAGCATTCCACCTAAAGATTGACAGTCATTTTTTTTCTCACTAAATGGTAATTCGCTTACTCAAAGGTCTGGAGAGGATATTTCCACAGATAAGGGAACCTCCCCCTGTGTGGGGACTTGAATCTGCTCCTCTCAAAGTTGACGGGACCACCATTTGATCCGCTGGCAGCGTGTTCTCTGCTGCACCTTTCATGCAAGACGGCCTTCTTGATGGTGATTACTTTGGCAAGGAGGGTTTAGGAGATCTGAGCCCTCACAGCAGAACCACCATATACAATTTTCTTTAAAGATAAGGTACAGCTGGGGCCGCAACTGAAATTCCTACCAAAGGTCGTGTCCCAATTCCACTACAACCAGCCTATATTTCTACCGGTCTTCTACCCTAAGCCTCATGCGAATAGGGAAAGGCAACGACTGTGCTCCCTGGTGTGCTCTGGCGTTTTATATTGAAAGAATCAAATGATTTCACAGGTCATCCCAGCTCTTTGTGGCTATGGGTGATAGAATGAAAGGGCTTCTGGTCTCCCAGAGGATCTCATCTTGGATCACATCCTGTATAGGAACATGCTATGACCTCGCAGGCACTCCCCGTCCGTTGAACTTAACGGCCCACTCCACAAGGTCCCAAGCCTCTTCGGCAGCCTTCTTAGCGCAGGTTCCAATCCTGGACATATGCAGACCGGCAACATAGTCCTCCGTGCATACCTTTATAATACACTATGCTATCATACAGCAGGCGAGAGACAATGCCCTCTTTGGATGGTGGTCCTACAGTCAGCTTGTACTTGATCTCCAAGCCCACCTCCAGATCTACTGCTCGCTGGTCGCCTAAATTGGAATGGACATGTGCAATCACTCGAAGAAAAAAGTTACCTACTTTCATAACTGTTCTTTGAGATGTGTTGCATGTGTCCGTTCCAAGACCCGCCCGCCAGCCTCTCTCTCAGAGAGGTCGTCGGTAAGAAGGAACTGAGGAGCGCAGGCTCGGCGGGAGCCCCTTATACCGGTGCTATAAGCATGTGACACCAGGGGATGCCAGTGCCAAGCCTACAGATACCACTAGGGGAGAAATCTCCAGCGTCTGTGCTCGGGGCGCTCGTAGGCCTATATCAGAATGGACACGTGTAATACATCTCAAAGAAGAACAGTTACGAAAGGTAGGTAACCGTGTTTTTCATAACTTTAAAGAATAAAATGGGGTGTTAGGTTTGGTTTGAATCGTAGGTGGTGGTCACCTTAGTTTAGTAGTTTTACTACTTAGGGTAGCAGTTGGTTCCGCAAATTTTCCAAGCCTTAACTGTATAGGACAGTCCATAGCACTCCTAACCTTGTACTGACTTGTTCACCGGTTCTTCTGTTATCGGAATTTCCTTGACGGAAAGGAACTTGCATAATTTACACCCAAGAGCTGTTATCCTTATGTAACAGCCTCTTCTCTTTCTGTTTACATTGAAGAGATGTTATCCTTATGTAACAGAAAGACAAGAGGCTGTTACACCCAAGAGGAGTTATCCTTATGCCAGTTATGGAAGACTAAACTTGTCCTGTGGGTTTGTATCTTCTAGGGGGCCAAGAGCAAAGCCAGTCTGCCCAATTTCCTGGATCATATAATTGCTTCTGTGGTGGAGAATAAGAAGACATCTGATGCTGCAAAACGAGCAAGTAACTTGGCTGATACACAGAGAGAGGTGAAGGAAATGGTAATGGGATTAAACGTGCTGGATCCCCACACCTCCCATTCCTGGCTGTGTGATGGAAGGCTCTTGTGTCTTCATGACCCCAGCAATAAAAACAACTGGAAGATCTTCAGGGAGTGTTGGAAACAGGGCCAGGTAAGAGAAAATAAATAGGCAGGTTTTCTCATTGGAGACCCTGGTGCCGGTATTTTGAAAGCAGTATTGCACTGATAGCCTGCGGGCTGCTTTAAGCTCTTCTAATCCTACTCTTGAAGGTCAGTGACTGTGCAATTTTGTGTGAAGTATGAGGAAGGGTATAAAATAAAATTGAATTTTGTGGCATTCCATATGACTATTTGAGAGGAATGTTTCTTAACATATAGCAACAGATGCTATTAGGTTAGAAGTGTAGATTTATTTATTTACATAGACGTTGCTTCCCTGGATCCCTTTGGGATGGGGAGGATGTAGAATCAGACTAACCACCAAGGACAGCTGCACATTGAAACTGAAATTTTATTTGGTGACTTGCCTCTTAATCGCTCTTTTGCTTGATGTGCAAGGATTGGATTTATATGTAAAAGGAAACTGATTTCTGGTGACTTTCTTCTGTGTGGTGTTGGCCAAGAATTTCCCAGTTCTTGAGAATGAGAGAGTTGGCTGGATATGCAATACATTTGGCAAATCATGGAATGAGCACCTGCCTTTCTTTCCTTAGCCTGTGCTGGTCTCGGGAGTCCATAAGAAGCTGAAGTCAGAGCTCTGGAAACCAGAGGCCTTCAGCCTAGAATTTGGAGACCAGGATGTTGATCTGGTGAACTGCAGGAACTGCGCCATAATTTCAGATGTGAAAGTGCGTGACTTCTGGGATGGCTTTGAAATCATTTCCAGTAAGTGCAGGCTGATGGCAGAATAGCACATTTCATTATTTTACTTCTCTCTCCCCCTTCTTCCCCCCACGGTAGATTGTTTTTGTGTTCTAACTGATGCCCCTCTTGCTGTAAAGTCCATGCTGCTCCTTAAATAACTGGGGCTTACTACAGAGTGGATGATGGAACAGTGGAGAATAAGGTTAGGCTAAGTGCAGCTTGGCCTATCAAACGATTTCAAATAGCAGATAACTCAGGTTTACAGTAGTGTGTATTGATGCACCTGTCAAAGAGGATCAGTATCCTAGGAGGACAGTACTCTAATGTTTCTGTTTAGAGACCATGTGGGATGTCTTTCAATTTCTTTCCTACTGCTTTTTGTCTTTACCTCTTTCTTCTGTGCTGTTATAATTGCTTCTGTGGAAAAGCTAAGTTGAAGTTAGTTTTACATTTCACAAATGATAACAAATCTTACTGCCTCCATTTTTGCCTTCCCCGGTAATAAGTTTCCAAAATTTTGGCTCTGCCGCTGTCTCCCACACTTCATCCTTGAGGTTGGCTACTTCAGAGCTCTGGAAGAATGTATGTAGTAGTCAAGGCATATTGGTGGAGGACAAGTGTTTGAAGTGGCTCTCTGCTAGTTTCTTGAATACCTCCTTCAGATGTGGGAGGTTTGGCAACAGGAAGGAATTTTCAGTGTAATCTAGATCCAGAGATGATTTCTTGGGCAAACTATGGTATGTTGACAGCAAACTGTAGAGAGGGAATAGTATTGTCAGAAGGGGTGCAAGGTGCTCCCAGACATCTTTCACCTGACAAAATGGGCATGCATTCATATCACAGCAATTGTAAAATGTCTTACTCTATGAATATGCTGTATTCTGTGAAACGGGGAGGTATGCATTCCAGCTGGTGTTCAACATATTGGTTGCTACCTTTGAGTAAGAGCGTCACCCAGATGTATGATTGTCTAAGAAGCACATTACTCGTTCCTTGCATTGGGCAGAAAGGATTTTGGGGTGGGTTGGAAGCAGTCCAAGTTGGCAAAAGTGATATAGGGTGGGGATTTTCAAAATCACTCAACATTGACCTAAATCTGCTGCTGTTGAAGTCAATGGTAAAACTTTGACCTCAGTGGAAGTAGAATAAGGGTGAATGATTAAGAAAACTCCACCTTTCAGGCCCAGAAAAGTTCTGCAGGGTGAGATTTAGCAGGTTTGAGGGATCCCTCAGCCTCTGTTTTGGGGGTGTGGTGTCTCTCCCCCTCCTCTTTTTGATGAGTCAAAACTTGTTTTTTGTTTTTGTTTGTTTGTATATTCTAGTAGTGCCTAAGAGCCCAAACTGAGGTCAGGGTCCATTGTATGCTGGGCAGTATACGAAGTCTCTGCCTGAAGGAGTTTACAATCTAAATAAATAATACAAAGGGCGGTGGGAAAGGATGTAACATGCTGAGTAAAATTTGTCTGTCTCTTGCAGAGCGTCTGAGGTCAGATGATGGGCAGCCAATGGTACTGAAACTAAAAGACTGGCCTCCAGGGGAGGATTTTAGAGACATGATGCCTACGAGGTAAGTGAGCTGAACAGCAGAACTTACAGGATTCTGTGTTACACTTGTGCTTATTCAGCAATATAGTTCTGTTGGTGCTGTCGTCCTACTCCTGTACTCTCTGCTGTACCTCTTTAGGTTTGAGGATTTGATGGAGAACCTCCCTCTCCCAGAGTATACCAAGAGGGATGGCAGACTGAATCTGGCCTCTAGACTGCCGAGTTACTTTGTACGGCCTGATCTGGGTCCCAAAATGTACAACGCATATGGTATGTGTAAAAAGGTCTGGAGAAGGCCTTTTTTTACTATTCTTTACCACATTGTCTCTATCCTTTGAGCTGTGTCCAGTGAATAATTGGAACATACAGAAGCTAGTGCAATGAACTGTCCTACAGTGCATTAGCTTATATCATAGTGTTGGTCTAATAAGACACTTGTGCCTTTAAATTTGCTTATTTTTTTCTTCATAAGATGCCATGTATATTTTTGGCTCCTACTGTGCATGGTGATAGCTCTTTAGAAATGTGTGTAAACTAGTATTAATATACACAAGAATGATGATATGTAGCTTTAAGAATCAGAGGGGAAGCTGTGTTAGTCTGTATCCACAAAAACAATGAGGAATCCAGTGGCACCTTAAAGACTAACAGATTTATTTGAGCATAAGCTTTCGTGGGTAAAAAACCCACTTTTTCAGATGCAAGAAGTGGGTTTTTTACTCACAAAAGCTTATGCTCAAATAAATCTGTTAGTCTTTAAGGTGCCACCAGACTCCACGTTGATATGTAGCTTTATAGTCCATGACTGTTAACGCACTAGGAGGATCTGATGACCTGAGTATTGAGAATTTAAGATGCTTGTCTTGCAACCCCCTAAGGATACCTTTACTCACAGGGAATAGCCCCATTGATTTAAATGGAACGACTTATGTGCTTAAAAGTTAGCATGTATATAAGTGTTTCCAGTATCACGGGCTAGAACTGTGTATTTATCAAACTTTTTTCTTAATGACATAAAATCATTGTCTCCCCAAAATCTCTTCAGTGTTAACAATGAAAAGTTATTTAGGCCTTAAATACATTAAAGAAGTTATTGTAAACTTTTTTGTACAGTGTCCAAAAATTTCAAAAATAGCATAAAGTTAGGGTCCTGATCCCATATTTAGACAGAGAAGGGAGGGATTTTCAAAGCCACCTGTGTGATTTATGAGCGTAAGTCCCACTTCAATCTACAAACACTGATGGAGAAATATAGCCTAGTTGAAGAACTTCATTTCTTTACTTGTGGAAGTTCAGTATATCAGAAGTGGGGTTTGGTTGCAAATATATCAATGGCTGTTCTCTTGTCAAACACAAAACTGACTCTTATCTCAGTAAGCATGTTAATGAGGCTCTGGGCTTGTTTTTTTAGCATAGAAGCACATTTTAAATACGAAATTTCTGACTAGAAAAAAAATCTAATATCTGAAATCTCCACTTTAGAAATTTAGAACTATAAAGTGGAAAGAGTAAAGAACTAGCAACATGTAAATACAATCTGATTTTGACTTTTAAAAAAACATTTTTCTAAAAAAAAAAAAAATCAAAAACCTGCATGATTTTATCCACGCCCAAAACTAAAGATGATTCTTCAAGCATAGCACATACCTCTGCCCCCACAAAGTAGGCACATGGAAGGAAAATACTGGCTTAACTTTAAAAGTAAATTGCAAAGGTTTTGCTAAAAGTTTAACTTTGCAAGATAAATGAGGTGTAGAGTTTTTTATAGTCAGGGTAACTAACCATTGGAAGGAACAACAGGCCTAAGGATACAGTGGATTCTCCATCACTTGAAGCCTTTAAATCAGGATTAGTTGTTTTCTAAAACATATGGTTTAGCACAATCACAAGGTACGGGCTTAAAAAGTACCACATATAAAGGAATTAAAACAGAGGTTTACAATAATGCGGTTCTTTCCAATCTTTGTTTATGGTGCTTGGTGCTACTCAAGCCATGGAATCAACATGATCTGAAGGTCACATTTTCCAGTATTTTGAGAGAATTGTCTTAGATGTTTGCTTATACAGCTCCCAAAGTGTTCCAGAAACTGTACAGAACTTAGTCTAATCCGGCAACATAGAGATGGAGGATAGGCTGCAACAAAAAGCAAACTGATTAGCAGTGAAGGCTAACTTATTTTGTCTGATTTTCATTATTTTTATTATCTTTTATTAACTTCTTGGGTGGATGGGGAATGAAAGGAGATGGACAGATTTATTTAAAATACTGTTTTAAATTTTAAAACAGTTATCAATATCTTTTTCCTCTCTTAGAATATGAGTTTGTAGGACTCTTTAAACTGCACTTCAACTTTTGCAATAAAAGCTCATACATACTTCAGTGTTCTATGCTATTTGGATACAAAGGTGTTCGTTTTTTAAAAATGAAAAAGCGAAAACATAACCAAGAGTAGTTTCCCAATAAATGAGTACTCGCTGTTTTACTCAGCCTAGTTATGGGCCCCAGGAAAATAAAAAAGGAATAAATATTCACCCTCAATATACTATGAAGGTAGCATGAATACAGAAAATACTTATTAAAATTATTTCTCTGTGTTCATACACAGACCTGAAGAAGAGCTCTGTATACGCTCCAAAGCTCGTGTCTCTCGCCAACAGAAGTTGGATTCCGTAAAAGATACTATCTCACCCACCTTGACTCTCTAATATCCAGGGACCAAAATGGTTACAACACCACTGCATACATATGCTTTCTTCACAGCTTAAAAAAAAAAAAGGGAAAAAAGCTTTTGAGATGTATTTCAATTCTATAAATAAATGGCTATGACCTTTGCACGTTAGTCCATAAACTAAAAGTATACCTACTTCTGGAAAGAAAATCCTTTTTCCTTATCCTGCGTTGGCAAGGCTTTCATATCTAAAAATTTTAGACACCCAGGTTTGAAAATTCTGACACCAGTTCAGCGCTAAAATAGACATCTGAATAAAAATGGCCTGAATTTAAAAGGTGCTGAGCAACTGCAGTTCCTGTTCACTTCAGTGGGATTTATGCATGCACAGCACCCTTGAAAATCAGGTCACTTTTATTTAGCTTCCTAAATCAATGTTTAGTGCCTAATTTCAGGCATCCAGGTTTGAAAATTTTGGCCTTGGTCTTTATAAGTGGAAAATAATTAATTTAGATCTTCCAGATTCTTTCTGCTCCAATATAAAAGTTCAGCCTTCAAAATGAAAAAGACTCCTCCTCCTCCTCCTAAACTGAATCGTTAAATCCATGTTCCCTATTACAGATTTATCTTAAAACCTGTTTTTTCATTAGTCACATGTGATGTAAAATATGGTTCTTGTCTTCTGACGCTCTTATAATCACAATATTAGATGACTGTAGCAATCCATCCAGGCAAATGTTCTAATGCCTGGAGCACAACAGGTGAGGCTGGAAGCCTGTAAACTTTCTTCTTTGCAGGAGACCTAAAATTTGGTTTTAGCAGGTTCTGAATACCATGAATTACAGTTCCATTGTACCGTCTATTCCAGGAGTGGGCAAACTTTTTGGCCAAAGAGCCACATCATAGAATATCAGGGTTGGAAGGGACCTCAGGAGGTTATCTAGTCCAACCCCCTGCTCAAAGCAGGACCAATCCCCAACTAAATCATCCCAGCCAGGGCTTTGTCAAGCCTGACCTTAAAAATCTCTAAGGAAGGAGATTCCACCACCTCCCTAGGTAATGCATTCCAGTGTTTCACCACCCTCCTAGTGAAAGATTTTCCTAATATCCAGCCTAAACCTCCCCCACTGCAACTTGAGACCATTACTCCTTGTTCTGTCATCTGGTACCACTGAGAACAGTCTAGATCCATCCTCTTTGGAATCCCCTTTCAGATAGTTGAAAGCAGCTATCAAATCCCCCCTCATTCTTCTCTTCTGCAGACTAAATAATCCCAGTCCCCGCAGCCTCTTCTCATAAATCATGTGCTCCAGCCCCCTAATCATCTAGGTGGGGAAATTGCATGCAGGGCCATGAATGTAGGGCTGGGGCAGGGAATTGAAGTACACAGTGTGGGAGGGGGTACGGTGTGCAGGAAGGAGCTTAGGGCAAGGGGTTGGGGTGCAGGAGGGGGTGTGGAGTGCGCGAGGGGGCTCGGGGCAGGGGGTTGGGGTGCAGGCTCCAGCCTAGCGCCACTTACCTGGAGTGGCAGCGGGGCGCACCAGGGCCAGGGCAGGCTCCCTGTCTGCCTGCGCTGGCCCCGTGCCGCTCCCGAAAGTGGCCAGCACCATGTCCCTATGGAGGGTGGGCAGAGGGCTCCATGCGCTGCCCTTGCCTGCGGGTACCTCCCCTGAAGCTCCCATTGGCCACGGTTTCCTGTTCCCGGCCAATGGGAGCTGTGGGGGGCGGTGCCTGCAGGCGAGGGCAGTGCACAGAGCCCTCTGCCCCAGAGGCTGCAGGGACATGGTGTCGGCTGCTTCTGGGAGCGGCGCGAGGCCCGGGGTGTCATGGGGGTGGCAATTCTGCGGGCCGGATCCAAAGCCCTGATGGGCTGGATGCAGCCCGTGGGCGGTAGTTTGCCCACCCCTGTTCTATTTTCGTACTATGTAAAATCTTTCTTGTAATATTTTGCAAAAAATCTTGTTTCATAGGCAGCATTATATTTACCTTAAATTGCTGCAGCTCACTGAGCCTTTGTAGGTAGATGTTCTTGTCTAATTATAATTTAGAAGTGTTTCTTGGAGAAGCTCATGTGCCCCTTCCAGTTTTGAAACCCACTGAGAAAAGATGTCTGTTAGCCTCCTGTCTAGAATCCTGAGCTAGCATTAATGCCCCACTTTACTAGGTGCTCTACAGAGTAACGCCTGGTCTACGCGACAGACACATATCGGTATAACTACGTCGCTCGGGGGTGTGAAAAATCCACGCCCCTGAGCAACGTAGTTATACCAAACACCCCCACCCACCTGCGTGTAGACAGCGCTGTGTCAGTGAGAGAGCTTCTGCTGACCTAGCTGCTGCCTCTCAGGAAGGGGGATTAATTACGCTGACGGGAGTAGCTCTCCTCCTGGTGTAGCAGCATCTGCAGCGGCACAGCTGCGCTGTACATGAAGACAAGCCCTAAGAAAATCCTTTCTCAGAGTTTACAGCTTAAATAGTCAGGACACAGAGTAGTGCGGAGAAGATAAACAAGCAGAGTAACAGCATGATGGTCTGCAAACTTCAAATCCATTAATTTATATCCTTTTTTTTAATTTTTGGATAGGGTTTTTTGGGAGGAGATTTCCTAAACCAAGATAAAGGAAAGAGGGGACACTACAGAGAGGAGGACGAGGGGAGAAGGGAGGAAAAGGGGAATGAAAATGCAAGTACCAGTAAAGCAGGGGAGAGAATTTTTGCTAAGAGCACTGCCAAAGCACGTCTCCTCGCTACAGCTGGGAACAAATGACCTGTAGATACACAAAGCTGCAGAGCACAAATTCAGTCTTTTGTCTTCAAAGAGTTAATTATCCCCCTTATAAACAGGGACAGACTTCTAACATGCTGTTTTTGTACTAAACTTTTAACTAGCTTCCAATAAATTTGCAATTTTTTCATGTCTAGGAAAAATAAGTATGAAAAATCAACCTTTTCAGTTCTGTTACAAGCTAAGCATTGTTGCTGGGATGATAGCAGAAAGCAAAAGTAGCACACATAGTGGGAAGCATTCCCACCCTCCAAAAAGAGGATGTTTTTGTAGGAATTAGATCTTGCTTGTTTTACAATATTAATCTTTTTACTCCCCTCTTTTTTCATAGGGTTAATAACTGCAGAAGACAGGCGAGTTGGTACAACCAATCTCCATTTGGATGTGTCTGATGCTGTTAATGTCATGGTGTATGTTGGCATCCCCATTGGGGAAGGAGCCCATGATGATGGTAATATTTTAGATAACGCTCTTTGGACATTTTGGGGTGTAGAAGGAGGTCTTCCATGGGTTGTTCAAAAGGCCTTGAAATCTTTGCCAGCTATAAACTGCCTTGGCTATTTGGGCTATGTCTCAGTAGACGTTCAGAGGCATAGACAGTGGTCACTAGTCATTAATGCTTTTTCTAGGACATTACTATGAAAGTAATGGTGGTGTTGTAACTGGATAGTTCTAACCCTTCCTTGGGGGGAAAAACAAAGGTTACTCTAGTCTCAAACTAGAGATTTCTTATGACTAAGTTATCATGCTTCCTTCCAGTTAGCTATTGACTAGCACAATGGCGAAGTTTGTTATGCCGACTTTTGCATGTTAAATACAGGAGCTGTAAATTCATGTGACCTTGTTCAGCTTTTGTGTGGATCCTCCTTTCAGAAGTACTGAAAACAATTGATGAGGGAGATGCTGATGATGTGACAAAGCAGCGAATCCATGAAGGGAAAGAGAAGCCTGGAGCGCTGTGGCACATCTATGCTGCCAAGGATGCTGAGAAGATCCGGGAACTTCTCCGAAAGGTATGATGGTGACTGAAGGAGCTTATGGCCTGACTGGGTCCTAGAAAGGTTTATCAATGGGGGTGTTAAGATTCAAGTTGAGTCTGCTCCAGCTGACGCTCATGAGCACATATACAGATGCACCTACAAAAATCCCAAATGTTTTCCTCTTCTGTGAATGTGGTTTAAGAAAATGACATGTACAGCTGGTCATATATTCAGTGACAAACCACTATTCTGCTGCCTGGATATGGTTTATACTTGTAAATCTGTATGGGCACAATGTCACAGTTTGAGAAAACTGGGAATGAGTTTACGCCCAAGCATGGAGGAAGTGTAAACTTTCACTGTGGGCTAAGACCACAGGGGTGAATGTGGAAGGGATACTTACTGGTATAGATGCCTTGACCTTAAAAGTATTTATGATCTGAGCTGGTAGTATCTCATATTGAAGTAGCTTAAGATCGTGTTTGTCCCCAGTACGTTGGTGCAAAGTACTTTATGAAAAGTAGTACCACTGAACTGCAATATCTTTGTATAAATGTTTTTGTATCTTTTGTATTAGGTTGGAGAAGAACAAGGCCAAGAAAATCCCCCGGATCATGATCCAATTCATGACCAAAGTTGGTACCTGGACCAGACCCTACGTAAGCGTCTTTATGAGGAGTATGGAGTACAAGGCTGGGCAATAGTGCAGTTCCTAGGAGATGCTGTGTTTATTCCTGCAGGTGCCCCCCACCAGGTAAATGTCATGCTGTGGAGGCCATAAAGATGATGGCAAGTGAATTTGGGACACTATAAAACTGTAGTAGTTTGGATTTATAATTTGGCTCCTGAAAGAACTCTGAAGTAAGGCTGCTGTCTTGGGCTCTGCAGTTCTAACAGTACAGTTCTACAGGAGTTATTTAATAGTGCTCAAGCATCACATTGAGCACAATATATATAGCTAAATAAAATTATGTGGCATATTGTGGGTGGGTGTATAAAGTAATGGGATGAAATTAAGAAAGGGAACAATTAGGATGCATGTGAGGGAAAAAAAGGAGATCTTCTTAGTTTCTACAAGCCATTACCCTATGATCCCACTGAGAGTTACCAAAAGCAACTACAGCATTTGCTCAAGAAACTTCCTGAAAAAGCACAAGATCAAATCCGCACAGACACACCCCTGGAACCCCGACCTGGGATATTCTATCTACTACCCAAGATCCATAAACCTGGAAATCCTGGGCGCCCCATCATCTCAGGCATTGGCACCCTGACAGCAGGATTGTCTGGCTATGTAGACTCCCTCCTCAGGCCCTACGCTACCAGCACTCCCAGCTACCTTCGAGACACCACTGACTTCCTGAGGAAACTTCAATCCATCGGTGATCTTCCTGAAAACACCATCCTGGCTACTATGGATGTAGAAGCCCTCTACACCAACATTCCACACAAAGATGGACTACAAGCCGTCAAGAACACTATCCCCGATAATGTCACGGCTAACCTGGTGGCTGAACTTTGTGACTTTGTCCTTACCCATAACTATTTCACATTTGGGGACAATGTATACCTTCAGATCAGCGGCACTGCTATGGGTACCCGCATGGCCCCACAGTATGCCAACATTTTTATGGCTGATTTAGAACAACGCTTCCTCAGCTCTCGTCCCCTAAAGCCCCTACTCTACTTGCGCTATATTGATGACATCTTCATCATCTGGACCCATGGAAAAGAAGCTCTTGAGGAATTCCACCACGATTTCAACAATTTCCATCCCACCACCAACCTCAGCCTGGTCCAGTCCACACAAGAGATCCACTTCCTGGACACTACAGTGCTAATAAACAATGGCCACATAAACACCACCCTATACCGGAAACCTACTGACCGCTATTCCTACCTGCATGCCTCCAACTTTCACCCTGACCACACCACACGATCCATCGTCTACAGCCAAGCTCTGCGATACAACCGCATTTGCTCCAACCCCTCAGACAGAGACAAACACCTACAAGATCTCTGTCAAGCTTTCTTACAACTACAATACCCACCTGCAGAAGTAAAGAAACAGATTGATAGAGCCAGAAGAGTTCCCAGAAGTTACCTACTACAGGACAGGCCTAACAAAGAAAATAACAGAACGCCACTAGCGGTCACCTTCAGCCCCCAACTAAAACCCCTCCAACGCATTATTAAGGATCTACAACCTATCCTAAAGGATGACCCAACACTCTCACAAGTCTTGGGAGACAGGCCAGTCCTTGCCTACAGACAGCCCCGCAATCTGAAGCAAATACTCACCAACAACCACATACCACACAACAGAACCACTAACCCAGGAACTTATCCTTGCAACAAAGCCCGTTGCCAATTGTGCCCACATATCTATTCAGGGGACACCATCACAGGGCCTAATAACATCAGCCACACTATCAGAGGCTCGTTCACCTGCACATCCACCAATGTGATATATGCCATCATGTGCCAGCAATGCCCCTCTGCCATGTACATCGGTCAAACTGGACAGTCTCTACGTAAAAGAATAAATGGACACAAATCAGATGTCAAGAATTATAACATTCATAAACCAGTCGGAGAACACTTCAATCTCTCTGGTCACGCAATCACAGACATGAAGGTCGCTATCTTAAAACAAAAAAACTTCAAATCCAGACTCCAGCGAGAAACTGCTGAATTGGAATTCATTTGCAAATTGGATACTATTAATTTAGGCTTAAATAGAGACTGGGAGTGGCTAAGTCATTATGCAAGGTAGCCTGTTTCTTCTTGTTTTTCCTACCCCCCCCCCCCCAGATGTTCTGGTTTAACTTGGATTTAAACTTGGAGAGTGGTCAGTTTAGATGAGCTATTACCAGCAGGAGAGTGAGTTTGTGTGTGTATGGGGGTGGGGGGGATGTGAGAAAACCTTGATCTATGCAGGAAATAGCCCGACTTGATTATGCAAAGAGTTGTCACTTTGGATGGGCTAGCACCAGCAGGAGAGTGAATTTGTGTGGGGGGTGGAGGGTGAGAAAACCTGGATTTGTGCTGGAAATGGCCCACCTGTTGATCACTTTAGATAAGCTATTACCAGCAGGACAGTGGGGTGGGAGGAGGTATTGTTTCATATTCTCTGTGTGTATATAAAGTCTGCTGCAGTTTCCACGGTAAACATCTGATGAAGTGAGCTGTAGCTCACGAAAGCTCATGCTCAAATAAATTTGTTAGTCTCTAAGGTGCCACAAGTACTCCTTTTCTTTTTCCAAGGAAGTAGTGGAAGCCCCATCACTTTGGACATCTAAATCTATGGTAGCTAAAATACTAGAGCAGGGTTTTCCAAACTGTGGTATATGAGGTTGATGGTCTGTCAGTTCACTTCACAGCACTTTTTTTTAAGAAGATAGCCTGTGAACCGACAAAGTTCACTAAAGAATGTACTGTGGAGAGATGGGCCAGCTGGGATCCAATAGGGTTTTTGCTTCTCTAACTTAAGATACAATTCTGTGAATTGTCTTGCAGGAAACTGGAGTGTTTCAATCTTTTTGGTAGATGTGTGTGCAGGAACCTATTGTCCATGGAATTCATTGACATTAATTCTGTTTTGGGTCATTCAGTCTTGTGGTGTATCTAACATCTAATACTATTATTTTTTTCAGGTTCATAATTTGTACAGTTGCATTAAAGTGGCAGAAGATTTTGTATCTCCAGAACACGTAAAGCACTGCTTCCGCCTGACCCAGGAATTCAGGCACCTCTCTAACACTCACACAAACCATGAGGATAAACTGCAGGTAACTATCAGTCCATCCTGCGGGAACAATCTCTGGGTAGATCCTGTATGTTGGAAGTTTTGAAGTCACTTATGAACATGCATATGGCTAGTGAATCAGGAAAAATAAATACTTTACAACTTTGGAGCTTTTAATTTGATAGAAGCATTCCATATTTTTGGCAAAAATCTACATCCTGGGATTTGGCTACCTAAGCAAAAGACTAGCACTAACCTCAATTGAGCTGTCCCTGGAAAGTAACACTTTCATCCTTACATGATGGATCATATTGCTTGGCTCATAAATTATTAAGCTCTGGTGAGGGGAAATGACAGAAGACAACGCCACCTATTAAATCTCTTGAGTATTGTTGCACGAAGGATTTTACCTTTGTTTCATCACAAGCAAAAACTGTTCTATTTATAATTATAAAACAAATCACGACCCTCCAGGTTGAGAAATACTGATATAGTATATAGAGCTGTATTCACAAGTCATTGCCTATGTGAAATTTTAGTTTGTACTGACTTCGCTAGTGCTTTTCATATAGCCTGTTGTAAAACTAGACAACTATCTGGATGAGTTGACGAACCTCCTGGAAGAACTCTGCATGCTCTGAGGGGTACATGTATGCCTAGTTGAGAACCACTGCACTAGACTACATTATTCTTCTGATACAATGATGCAGATGCACAAGTGCATCCTTAGATGAGTAAGTTGACACAGAGTTAGTGGAAATAGAAAAGCTAGTAGTTGCATTCTTTAAAACAGGTGTCTTTACTGGTCTGAATGGGCCTGATGTCTATCTCTTAAAAGCCAAAAAGGAATTGGAGAGTGAACAGCTGTTGGTTTATGATTTTTCTTTGTGGCAGTAATGGCTGATCTTCATGAATTTATATATAGGGCTTGAAAAATTAATTAAGCATATAATCAAAACTAAACCTGTCAGTCAGAGCTGATACCAAAGATATTGAGCACATGTGCACATGCTTCGTAATGCAGTTATGGAAACTTAATAGGTGATTAGCCAGGGCAAGGGCACTAGGAAATTAACTATCCTGAGGCTTTAGAATTGATAGTGTATCTATTCCTTGTTGCTCTTCTATTCTTATAGTGGTACTTACTTACTTTGCATTTTTAAAATGTTTGTTAAAAACTGGTTTAAACTGAGATGCATAACCTACCTGTTTCAGTGGTGAAGTTAACTCCACAGTTAGGAATAAAAATCAATGTGTTACAAATGGAAAAAAGAGGAAATAGATAGCAGTCAATATACATTAGAAGTTAGGAAAGGTAGAAAATTGTTAAAGGAAGACCTCAGGGAAAAATCCATTGCTGGCAGGGCTAAGAACAATAAGGAGTTTAAATATATTAGGAACACAAGAAACCGTAGAAATGATATAGACTGAGTACTAGATGAAGTAAAATTTTAAAACTAGGTAAAATTGTTAATGACACAGACAAGGCAGACGTGTTCAGTAAAAATTTGTTCCATTTTTTGAAAGAAGTAGGATGATGTACTCTTGTCATATAAGGATGATATACTTTCCAGACCGTTAATAAATCAGGATAACGTTAAACATCTAGTAGGGGATAAATACTTTTTTTAAAATTGGCAGGCCTGAGTAACTTGCACACACAAAGCAGCAGAGAGTCCTGTGGCACCTTATAGACTAACAGACTTATTGGAGCATAAGCTTTCGTGGGTGAATACCCACTTCGTCGGGTGCATGCATTCACCCATGGAAGCTTATGCTCCAATACATCTGTTAGTCTATAAGGACTCTTTGCCGCTTTTACAGATCCAGACTAACGGCTACCCCTCTGATACTTCCACACACAAGTCATCCAAGTGTTGGCTGAGACCGATCTGTGGCTCACCAGTGTTAATTTTAATAAATCTTGGCATACTAGGGAAATTTCAGAAGATTTGAAGAGTGATAATGAGTGACATTAAATCCCTGACAAATGATGGAGAAGCTGATTTGGGAGTCAATCAGTAAATAATTAAAGGATGAGAATATCATGCTAGTCAACATGATTTTATGGAAAATAGGTTTTGTCAATAAACCCAGTTTCATTTTTTGATTATTAAGGTTTGGTGGATAAAGCAAGTAACTGTAGATGTAAAATACTTATCTTTGTAATACGTTTGACTTAATACTGCATGATGTCCTCATTTAAAAAATTAGCATACACAATATCAATAAAGCACATGTTAAATGTATAAAGAACTTGGAACTGTCTGACAGATCTCAAAAAGTAGTTGTCAGTGGAAAGTTATCATTAAACGGGGATGTTCTATTGGGGTGCCATGAGATCAGTACTAGGCCCCAAGCTATTCAACACTTTCTCATCAATGATCTGAAAATTAAATACAAAATCCCTGCTGATGAAAAACTTTTGTGGAGGACTCAAAGATTAGACAGATAGCAAATAATGATGACCATGGTAGTCATGCAGAAAGATCTGGGTCACTTGGTAAAGAGGGCCCATTCAATTAGAATGCATTTTAATACACACCCAAATACCAAGTTATACATCTAAGAACAAGTGCAGACAGTACCTACTGAATTGGTGGGGGGCAGACTGTATCCTAGAAAGCAGTGACTCTGAAAAGGAGGAGTCATAGTGGACAAGCGACTTACCTAGGACATCTATGCACTACAGAAATACGAATAAATTATCATATGAGCTCCTAGAGTGATGCTGTGGCAAAGAGGGCAAATGAAATCCTTGGACCTAGGGCTTTGGAGCGGAGCCTGGAGCTGGAGCGCGGAGCAGCTGTGGAGCTGCAGGTTTTTGCCTGGTGCTGGAGCGGAGCCAGAGCACAGCTCCAAACCCCTGCTTGGGATCTATAAGGTGTAGTTGAGTAGGACTAGGGAGGTGACTTTTTTTCCTCTGGATATAGCATTGCTCAGACCCACACTGGAATACTGCATCCTATTCTTATGTCCACATTTTAAAAAGGATGTTGAAATTCGAGAGGGTGCAGAATAGAACCACAAAAATGATTTGAGGACTAGAGAAAATGCCTTACTGTGAGAGACTTAATGAGCTCCATTTGTTTATCAAAAAGAAGATTGAGAGATGACTTGATGACAGAATATACAGGAGAGAAATATTGAGTACTAAAAGACTCTTTAATCTAGTGGAGAAATGCATAACAAGGAACAATGGCTGGAAGCTGAACCCAGACAAAAATTTGTGCCTAATTTTGTAATTTTGAATTTAAAAGTGAGGGTGATTTAACCATTGGAACACACTACCAAGGGTAGCATTGGATTCTCCATCTGTTGTTGTCTTTGAATCAAGACGTGTTAGTCAAAACCTTGCACTCAGCATAGGGATAACTGGGTGAAATTTATGGGTCTGTGATTTACAAGTCAGACTAGATGATTTATTAGTCCATTCTTAGTGTATGAATAATTTCCTCCTAATAACATACAACCAATTTGGGCAAGAGTTTAATATGAAAGACTTAATATTTTGCCTGATCTAGTGTCCTTGCAAGGAGAAGCTTAAAATCTAAAAAGATAATAGCCAATAAATTAATCCTGGTTTACCATAAAGTGGATAAATAACATAGAAGTGCAGTTGTTTAATATTAAACTTTTCCTGGAGTCTAATTTTGACATTTATATAACAGTGCTGTTTGCAACTTTGGGAAGCAGCAATAGTATTTAATAAGTTCAGCATTTTTGGTGTGAATCTCTCTTTCTCGGTCTCTGACTCCTCCATGTGAGCATTTTACATCTATTATATATTCAACCCCCAAAGTCTAGTAAATACCTGTTTATGAAGCGGTTGGGGTCACTTGCGTTTGTGTGTGGATGCTAGATTGAGTTGGTGGCCTGTAATATACAGGAGTTCAGACTGAATGATCTAGTGGACCCTTCTGGCCTTAAACTCTGACTTCCTGTTAGGGTAGACATGCTGCTCAGGTTTAAAAGTTTGTATTAATTTTTTTTTCTGTTACTTACAGGTGAAGAACATTATCTACCATGCAGTAAAAGATGCTGTTGGCACACTGAAGGCTCATGAATCCAAATTGGCTAGATCTTAGGAGTTGCTAATTCTAACTCTCTCTCTCTCTGCGCCCCCCAACCCCCCCCCCCCCCCCTCCGGTGAAGTAAGCCTTTTCTCACAGTACATACAGGGACTGCACATGACTGCCTCTGCAGGAGCAGAGGCCTTTCACTAAGAGCTGGTGTGGTCAGTATTACATACACCCTTCAGCCACTGTTTCTACATTGCCTCAATATTGAAGGTCTGATGGAAGATCGCACTGTTACATGCAGAATTCCTTATTCTAATGAAAGGTGCCGTGTCCCTTTCCTGTGGCCTTTTGCAAATTGGAATTGCCTGGAAACCATGTGGTATTCCTCCATATTATGATTAGAAATGGTATAAGAGTGTGGACATTTTTCCTCATGCCTAGTTAGTCTCCAAGAAGTTATAAGGAATGTGCTAGAGGTGGGGTATCCTACTGCAGACCTAGGTAGATAGCTTCTGAATGAGTGTGATCAACAAGAGTCCAACCGCAGACATACACACAATCCTCCCTAGTGCGATACAGGACAAGGAAAAGGGATAAAGCTGTTCTTCACACACCCCTTCTTGTAGCCATTTCTCTATACACTGTAGAATTACAGATCTACAGGGAGAACCCACTGCTTTTCCCAGGAGGTTCCAGGAGTAGGAGAATTGTGTATTTAGTGAAAAACTAGGTTTGTAGTGAAACAGTTAATATTTCATGAAAGTAGATATTTTTAGTATTTTTGAAATATCTCAACTGTTACTGGATTTACAAGGAAAGGCACATTACGTTTAGTCTTCCTTTCAATAAAATCAAGAAATGATTTATAGAAATCAGTCTAAAATAGCACAAAATCAGCCAAAGGAGAGCAAATAGAAACTAACTCCTCACTCCCTACAGATTCCACAAAGTGAGAAGTAAAACAGGACATGTATTTTGTCCTAACATGGAGATGTTGTCCGTCTCCCCTTGCACTGGTAGCTCCAGGCAATATTTCCCCAAGTACCAGTGGTAGCTCGGGATGTCTGTCATTTCCCAAAACTGAAGGAAAATTAATTATCAATATTGGCTTTGTCCAGAAATATTTTCAGTAAATTCAGTTTGGTAGAACTGTATCCAGAATTAACTAAATGTCAGCATTGAAGCGATGATTTCATTGTCCGGGTCCATGGGGAAATGTATCTACCTTATGCCCAGCTGTACTGTGTGCCACCTGCAGGCCTGTTAATATGTTCACTTTTTAAAATAAAAGTCATTTACTGTACCACTGGACCCTATCCCTTCTTGCCAGTCTCGGCTGCCTCAGCCTCCACAATGATCAAACCACACACAGCATGGTTCCAAGCACCATTTTATGCGGGGAGAAGGGGCGTACACAGGGGGGCAGTCCTCCATGGTGCCAGCTGGGCTTACTAGCACAGCACTCCTGCACTGCTTATGCCAGGCTCATGGGCTGGGTGCTCCAGCTGGCCCAGATCCCAGCTGAGAGGGAACAGGGGGGCCAGTCACAGCCCAGATAGAGCCTGGGCTCCAGCTCTCTACCCTACAGCTAGAGAGGTGTGGTAGGGCAGGACAAGCTGCCTCCCCATGGGCAGAGGGCGAGGTCCACCCCTGCAATGGGCCTGAGTGGGTGCAAAGCCACCACTGCACTTGGCAGAGGGGGGTACTGTCAGTTCACAGGGTGGAGCTGTTACTGGGTGAATGGCTCCAGAGAGGCACCATGACTAGGGCCAGAGGCAGTGCTTGTGACCACGAAGTTCATCCTCCTGCTTTTGGCTCGACCTTGTCACTGCCTCCACCATGTCCTGTCCTCCCCACTCAGGCCAGGTGGCTGCTTCCACCCTCCCCGCCCCCCATTCCTTCCCTCAGGCCAGGTAGCTGCTGCTCCCCCAACCCTCTCAGGCTGGGTGACTGCCCCATTTTCTTTTCTCCTGTTACCTACCCCTCCAGCCCACATGTTAAACCTGTGCAGCCCCCTGGCTCACCTTTGCAGAAGGATGTGAGTCA
The DNA here is from genome assembly GCF_965140235.1 of Caretta caretta. NCBI lineage: Eukaryota > Metazoa > Chordata > Testudines > Cheloniidae > Caretta > Caretta caretta. The sequence goes on along the minus strand of NC_134213.1, from coordinate 195,598 downwards.
TCCTGTGTGTTTCCATGAAGAGTCCCATGGAACAGCATCGCTTCTCTCTACACTGCTTGCTGTATTCCAGGTAGGTGGATGGTAGTGAGTACTTCATCTCCGAGCTGTGTCTGCCTCCTCTACATACCCTTCCCTTCACACCTGCTGTCTAACAGCTTCTTTGACTGAGGGCAATGATTAAAACATTTAGGACCATGGCCAGAAATAGTCACATCCCTTACCATGCCTTGCTTGGTGCATCACTTTGAAAGGGACTATGAAACTGGCTAGGCGTGATGGTCTGGTCTCTTGGTGATTTCAACATCTATTCCTATTCTCCAGTGTCTATGGTGCACCTGTTGTCGGAGACTGTGCACACAAACCATTCCAAATTCAAAAACACACTTAAAATATAACTCCCCGTGAAAAACAGCTGGTATCTGAGGAGGATGAAGTTAATTCCTTAGTTCCAATTTCTTATTTGTGGGTCCCAGCTTCAGTCAAAGACCACATTTTAAAATTAATAAATCTAAAATTAAATGAGTGAATTGTATAGCAATTAATGCATTATTTAATTTTTCAAATAAATTTGAATAATAAATACTTTGAAATAAATACTTTTGCTGTAAGTAACAAAATACTTATCAGGTCCCCCGTAAGTGACATGTTCTGTTAACTATTACTGTTCTTGAGTAAATGTCATTTTCCAAACTAAAGCATTATTCCTGAGCAATAAGAGGATAACCGCAACCCCATTTCCATTTTGTAAATAGCTCTTGAATAAGGAATTAGGTTTTGACTTAGCTACACGTGACAAAATACTTTGTGGTCTCCTCAAGGAACAGGTACCTGCAGCTGTTATGAAGTGATTAGAATATGCCACTACCAGAGCCAAAGTTTCATTTCTGGGCTAAACTTTTCCAAATATCGTACTCCTGAGTCTATTTTTGTATTTTAGTAAATGTACACTATGAATTTAATATTCATCATTCAACCAGTTTTTTATAAATCCAGCTGTAATGTTCTCAGAAATTTATGGATAATTACAAATTAAGAAGTATATAGTACCCCTGGTTTGTCTTTAGACAAATTAAGAACAGGAAAAGTGGGCAAATTTATCATTTTACTTCATACAAGTATATACATGTATGTAGTTAGTTTTATCAACTAAATACATAATCTCATCAAAAATTAAATGGAGTTTGTATGACAATCTCTTTTCCATAAGCATGTTGACTGACATGAATTATAATCCCATTCTTTTATTGATTGACTTTCATATTCGCTTTTCTGTTTTGCCCAGGATTAATGTCAGGCTCGATTAATAGATTGCAAGACCAGAAGGGACCACTGTGATCATCTAGTCTGGCCTCCTGCATAGTACAAGCCAAAGAACTTCCCTGAAATAATTTCTAGAGCAATTTAGAAAAACATCCAATCTTGATTTAAAAACTGCCAAGGATGTAGAATCCATCATGCCCCTGGTAAATTGTTCAATGGTTAATTACCATCAGTATTAAAAAATTATCTTATTTCCAGTCTGAGTTTGTATAGCTTAAGCTTTCAGTCATTTAATAGCATTAAACCTTTCTGTCCTAGAATGAAGCTCCCTTTGTCAAATGTTTGTTCCCGATGTAGGTACTTCTAATGTGTAATCAAGTCACCCTTTTACCTTCTTTGTTAAACTAAATAGATTGACTCTAAAGGCATGTTTTCCAATCCTTTAATCATTCTTGTGGCTCTTCTGTGAACACTCTCTAGTTTATCAATATCCTTCTTGAATTGTGGTCACCAGAACTGGGCACAATATTCCAGCAGCAGTCGCAGCAATGCCAAATACAGAGGGAAAATAACTTCTCTACTCCTACTAGAGTTTCCAATTTATGTATCCAAGGATCACATTAACCTATTTGGCCACAGTGTCACACTGGGAGCTCATGTTCAACTGATTACCCACTATGACCCCATGTCCCCAAATCTTTTTCAGAATCACTGCTTCCCAGGATAGTCTTCCATCCTGTAATAAGTACGGCCTTCACTCTTTGTTCCTAAATGTTATACATTTACATTTAGCTGTATAAAAAGGCAGGGGCTCAAGTAGGTCTGGGCTCAAGTGGATAGCCTGAGCCTCTGCTGTTACAGCAATGTTGATGCAGCATTTTTTTATCATGCTAGCTCAAACCCCAGTAGCGTGAGTGTTTGCCTCGGCTGGGAGGCTTGCTCCTGTTTCATCTCTCCTGATCAGGGGCCCATGGCATTGCCATTCACAGAGGATAACCAGACAGCCCAAGGACGTTATACTCACCAAGTCCCTCTGCCTCCAAGCACAGGATCCACATCTTTGCACTCTAAAAGTATCCTAGTTGTTGCTCCTATTTCCCTGCTCAAGGGTGTGCACTCGGTTGCGCTCTTTAAAATGAGGACGGATTGGTGAGGTGGGTCGCTGCTTTTCGTAAAGAAAAAAGCTTGTGGTCAGAGACAGCCTGTTCTGAAATAGCAGGGACATGGCAAACGGTCATTTGGATGTGCCACTTGTGGTGACCTGAGAAGTGGTTGGTCACTTATAGCCAGTCAAAGCTCAGGTCTTTATTTGAATGATTTTTATTTAATCAGTTACTAACATAAATTATTCTAAAATTCAATCATTTATTTTGGTGACAGTTCTAATAAAAACAAAAAAAAAAACCCTGCTCCTAAGCGACCAGAGGAGCTAGCAAACAGGAGCGGCTAATGGGAGTTTTGTGAGGGACTTTATGGGGACGTGGGAGAGTGGGGGGCTAGATACATGTAACCTTCCTTAAACTTCTTTAATCTTAAACCACAAAACACCCTCTGATAAAAACAAAACACCAACAACAAAGGAACGAGCTGCTGGAGTACAAAGCGAATGCTGGCAGAAGTCCAGCAACATAGTGGGGGCTATCCAGTTTATTGCACCCAATGCAGCATGTATGATTACTGGCCCTAGGGACGGGTGGCATATGGGTGAATTCAGTGCAAGGAGCTCCTGGCCCTCAGAGACCGTGTGGCTGAGCTGGAGAAGCTAAGGGAATCAGAAAGGTACATAGACAAGACTTTCCGGGATACAGTAGAACAGTCCGTCCCCTGCTCTCTTCAGCCTCTGTGCTGTTGAGAATGAAAGCCTCAGGGAAGGAGAACATCCCAACTGGGGCAGAGGTAAACGATCCCATAGTTGGGACCCTCCTTCCAGATGATGATGTAGTATCCTCTCACACTGAGGATACCTCTCCAGGAGAGGGAACTCCAGTTATTAGGAAGAGACAGGTATTAGTAATGTGCGATTCGATCATTAGAAACATAGATAGCTGGGTTTGCAATGATTGGGAGAACTGCATGGTGACTTGCCTGCCTGGTGCGAAGGTTGCAATCTCTTGAGACATCTAGATAGACTTATATGTAGTGCTGGGGGAGGAGTTGGTGGTCATCGTACATGTAGGTACCAATGACATAGGGAAGGCTAGGCGGTCCATGGAGGTCCTGGAAGCCAACTTTAGGCTGTTAGATAAGAGATTGAAGTCCAGGACCTCCATGGTAGCATTCTCTGAGATCCTTCCAGTTCCACGTGCAGGGCCGGTTAGACAGGCAGAACTACAGTATCTCAATGTGTGGATGAGACAATGGGGTAGGGAGGAGGGGCTTAGATTTATTAGGAACCGGGGAAACTTTTGGGAAAGGGGAAGCCTATACAGGAAGGATGGTCTCCACCTAAACCAAAATGGAACCAGCTTGCTCCACTTAAAAAGGTCATAGAGCAGTTTTTAAACTAAGGGCTGGGGGAAAGCCGACAGGTGCAGAGGAGCACATGGTTCGGACAGACACATCCCTTAGGGGAGGCGCTACTAATGGAGATTCTCTGTCCTAATAAGGAGGAGAGTATGGAAGATTTAAAATACAGGTAGGATCTGATGAGAAACTGTCAAATGAGAGAGTCTCATTCAATTACATCATGTAATGGTACAGCTAAAAAGTGACAAGTTTTTAGAGTGCTTATATACCAATGCTAGAAGTCTAAATAATAAGATGGGTGAACTAGAGTGCCTCATATTAAATGAAGATATTGATATAATAGGCATCAGAGTAACTTGGTGGAAAGAGTATAATCAATGGGACTCAGTAGTAACAAGGTACAAAATATATCGGAAGGACAGAACAGGTCGTGCTGGTGAGGGAGTGGTACTATATGTGAAATGAAGTAAAAATCTTAAATGAAGCAAACTGTACCATAGAATCTCTATTGATAATAATTCCATGCTCAAATAATAAGAATATAGCAATAGGGATCTACAACCTATCCTGAAGGACGACCCATCGCTCTCACAGATCTTGGGAGACAGGCCAGTCCTTGCTTACAGACAGCCCCCCAACCTGAAGCAAATACTCACCAGCAACCACACAACAGAACCACTAACCCAGGAACCTATCCTTGCAACAAAGCCCGTTGCCAACTGTGTCCACATATCTATTCAGGGGACACCATCATAGGGCCTAATCACATCAGCCACACTATCAGAGCTCGTTCACCTGCACATCCATCAATGTGATATATGCCATCCTGTGTTAGCAATGCCCCTCTGCCATGTACATTGGTCAAACTGGACAGTCTCTACGTAAAAGAATAAATGGACACAAATCAGATGTCAAGAATTATAACATTCAAAAACCAGTCAGAGAACACTTCAATCTCTCTGGTCATTCGATTAGAGACCTAAAAGTGACAATTCTTCAACAAAAAAACTTCAAAAACAGACTCCAACGAGAGACTGCTGAATTCCAATTAATTTGCAAACTGGATACAATTAACTTAGGCTTGAATAGAGACTGGGAGTGGATGGGTCATTACACAAAGTACAACTATTTCCCCATGTTTATTCCCCCTCCCTTCCCCCCCCCCCCCCCCCGTTCCTCAGACGTTCTTGTCAACCGCTGGAAATGGCCCACTTTGATGATCACTACAAAAGGTTTTCCCCCCTCCCACCCTCCTGCTGGTATTAGTTCATCTTAAGTGATCACTTGCCATACAGTGTAACACCCATTGTTTCATGTTTTCTGTGTATATAAATTTCCCTACTGTATTTTCCACTGAATGCATCCGATGAAGTGAGCTGTAGCTCACACAAGCTTATGCTCAAATAAATTGGTTAGTCTCTAAGGTGCCACAAGTAATCCTTTTCTTTTTGCGAATACAGACTAACACGGCTGCTACTCTGAAACCAGTAGGGATACATTACTGACCACCTGACCAGGAGGGTGATAGTGACTGTGAAATGCTCAGGGAGATTAGAGAGGCAATTAAAATAAACTCGATAATGGGAAATTTCACCTATCCCCATATTGACTGGGTACATATCACCTCAAGCCGGGATGCAGAGATAGTTTCTTGACACCTTAAATGACTGCTTCTTGGAGCAACTAGTCCTGGAACCCACAAGAGGAGAGGTAATTCTTGATTTAGTCCTAAGTGGAGCACAGGATCAGGTCCAAGATGTGTGAATATAGCTGGACCACTTGGTAATAGTGACCATAATATAATTAAATTTAACATCCCTGTGTCTGGGAAAACACCACAGCGGCCCAACACCGTAGCTTTTAATTTCAGAAAGGGGACCTACACAAAAATGAGGAGGTTAGTTAAACAGAAATTAAAAGGGACAGTGCCAAAAGTGAAATCCCTGCAAGCTGCATGGAAACTTATTAAAGATACCATAATAGAAGCTCAACTTAAATGTAAACCCCAAATTAAAAAAACATAGTAAGAGAACCAAAAAAGAGCCACCACGGCTAAACAATAAAGTAAAAGAAGCAGAGAGGGGCAAAAAGTCATCCTTTAAAAAGTGGAAGTTAAATCCTAGTGAGGAAAATTGAAATGAGCATAAACTCTGGCAAATAAGGTGTAAACATATAATTAGGCAGGCCAAAAAACAATTCAAAGAATAGCTAGCTAAACGCTCAAAGTAATAGCAAAAAATATTTTAAGTGCATGAGAAGCAGGAAGCCTGCTAAACACCCAATGGGGCCACTGGACAATCGAGATGCTAAAGGAGCACTCCAAGACAATAAGGCCATTGTGGAGAAACTAAATAAATGAATTCTCTGCATTGGTCTTCATGGCTGAGGATGCGAGGGAGATTCCCAAGCCTGAGCCATTCTTTTTAGGTGACAAATCTGAGGAACTGTTCCAGACTGAGATGTCATTAGAGGAGGTTTTGGAACAAATTGATAAACTAAACAGTAATAAGTCACCAGGACCAGATGGTATTCACCCAAGAGTTCTGAAGGAACTCAAATGTGAAATTGCAGAACTACTAAGGGCTTGTCTACATGGGCAAGTTTCATCGCCAAAAACTGCCTTTTGGTGACAAATAGCGATAGCGTACACACTGCAATGGGACTTTCGTTGGGGAAAAAACACCCAGTTTTGGTGACAAAAAACTTCCACCCCTGCAAGAGACTTTTGTCTTTTCTTCTCCCTTTATTGTCAACAAACAGCCAGTGTAGACACCATGCCTTTTTTCCCCCGATTTTATTGGCCTCCAGAAAGCATCCCAGAATTTCCATGCTACTGCTCTGGTCAGCGGTTTGAACTCCGCTGCCCTGCACCCAACCCATCCCTCCCCCTTGCAAGCCCCAGGAATTTTAAATCTCATTTCCTGCTTGCTGGCTTCCCATGTGAGCTTCCAGGTGGCTTCCCAGGTAAACATGGCTGGCTATTGCATCAAACGTGCTCCTGCGAGGGCCACCGCTGAGGTGTTGGAGCTGATCAGTATATGGGGCGAGGAGTCAGTTCAGTCGCAGCTGCAATTGAATCAGGACACATGGGCAAATTTCTCAAGACTTGTGTGAAAAGGGCTATGATCGGGACATGCAGCAGTGCAGAGCGAAGATAAAGGAGCTGAGGCAAGCATACCATAAGGCCAAACCATCACTCCGGTGGTGCACCTAAGACCTGCCACTTCTATAAGGAGCTGAATGCTATCCTCGGTGGTGACCCCACCTCCATTGCCAATAGCCCCGTGGATACTTCGGAGGCAGCAGAAAGAGGGTAATGCGGAGGCTGATATTCTGGATGAAGAAGTGAAGCTAGAAGAGGATGTAGAGCTCCCAGCGGGGTCGCCCATTGGGGCAAGCAGCCAGGAACTTTTCTCCACTCCAAAAGTGCTCTACAGGGAGGAGGAAGCAAATGAGACGCTGGGTAAGTTGCTGTGGTTTGTGTAGGGAATCAAAAAGTGGGAGACAGGTAATTTGATGTGTTTTATGTGAGCTGGACATTGCCCTGTGTAGCTAATCTACATGGCCAAGCAGGGTGTCGATGGACATTGAGACCTGGAGGGAAGCCTCCAGAGAGAGGCTCTGGAAAGTTTCCAAGAGGTACTTGTTAATCCTCTGCTGCAGATTCCAAGGGATTGCCACCTTGTTAGTTTCCCCCATTGTAGGAAACTGTACCATGATATTTACCAATCATTGGAGCTGGGACCAAAGCAGCACACAGCTGAGCTGCATATAGACTGGGGTGAAAGCTGTCAAGCATGCAGTAGTTGAGCCCTGGTTTCCCTGCTCACCCGCAGCAGTGAGATGTCAGCAAGCAGGTTGGCCGCCTGTGAAACAGTGTGTTATAATTTTAGAATGAGTTCCTTGCAAAGCTGCCCTGCAAGCTGTGACCAATTTGCCTATATACACAACCGCCTTCCCCCCACTCCCGACACTCACCATGATTGGGGTGCTTATGGAGCTGTGTGCCTGCCAAGAGTCAATGAGAAAGTGATTGCTACTAGTTGCAAAAGGCCTTTGTTACTGAAGTTTCGATCATTTGCTGGAATGTAACAATCCCTCTTCTGTGCATTGCCCACAGCAGCCAAGACCTTGAGGAACACACCACACACCCCTGCTGACCGGCTTCGGAAGAAGCAGAGATGCACCAAAGAAGACATGTTCAGGGAGATGTTGCAGCGCAATGAGAGACAGACCAGAGAACACAAAGAGTGCTGGGAAGCCAATGCAGCATTTGCTAGGCGAGCGGATGATAAGTTATGGAGGATCAGGCCGGGATGCTCAAGTTCTTGATACAGCTGCAGACTGAACAGATCCGTGGTCAACTTCCACTGCAGCACATGTACAATTCTTTGCCAGCCCCATCCCCCTCTATGCCCACACATTCCTTTTCACTTCACAGGCCTCCTGAGTTTCCCCATCACTCCACCCCTCTCACAGCTTGAACAATGATAGCTGGAGCTGTCTCACAGTTGTGAGGTTTTACCCTTTTTAACAATAAATAAAGGCTGAGGTGTTTAATGGTACAGCATTTTTATTCTGTGTTCTACAAAAGCATATAGCAATCAATTCACTCTTGGGAACAGGATTCTAAAGCATTTTGTTGCAAGGATCTTGAGCCCCAAAATTGTACATAGATGCACCAGGAAAGCAACTCCAAAGTGGACATGTGTTACTGCCCCGCATTGTCAAAGTGATTCCTCAAAGCAACTCTGATGTTAATAGCAGCCTTCTGGGCTCCTCTGACAGCCCTAGCATTTCGTTGTTCAAACTGTGCAGCCAAGTGCTCTGCCTCAGTGCTCCACACCTGAGCAAACATTTCACCCTTAGATTCACACAGATTATGCAAAGTGTAGCACACGACTATGACCACGGGAATATTATCCTTGGTAAGGTCTAGCCTGCCATTGAGACACCTCCAGCGAGCTTTCAAACGGCCAAAGGCACATTCGACTACCATGCAGCACCTGCTTAGCCTGTTGTTAAAACACTCCTTGCTGCTGTCCAGGTGCCCTGTGTAAGGTTTGATGAGCCAGGGCTGTGAGAATGTGAGCGAGGCCAAACAGCAACAATTAAGATGTTTGTACACTAATGTGAGGAGCGTAGGTAACAAAATAGAGGAACCAGAGCTACTGGTGCAGGAAGTGAAAGCAGATATTCTAGGGATAACAGAAACATGGTGGAATAGTCGTCATGACTGGACTACAGGTATTGAAGTGTATGTGCTGTTTAGGAAAGACAGAAATAAAGGCAAAGGTGGTGGAGTAGCATTGTATATCAATGATGAGGTAGACTGTAAAGAAATAAGAAGTGATGGAATGGATAAGACAGCGTCTGTCTGGGCAAAAATCACATTGGGGAAGAAAGCTACTAGAGCCTCCCCTGGGATAGTGCTTCAGGTGTGCTATAGACCGCCGGGAACCGATGTGGATATGGATAGAGGCCTCTTTAATGTTTCTAATGAAGTAAATACTAACAGAAATTGTGTGATCATGGGACACTTTAACTTCCCAGATATAGACTGGAGGACAAGTGCTAGTAATAATAATAGGGCTCAGATTTTCCTGGCTGCGATAGCTGATGGATTCCTTCACCAAGTAGTTGCTGAACCAACAAGAGGGGATGCCACTTCAGAGTTGGTTTTGGTGAGTAGTGAGAACCTCACAGAAGAAGTGGTTGTAGGGGACAACCTTGGTTCAAGTGATCATGAGCTAATTCAGTTCAAACTAAATGGAAGGATAAACAAAAATAGATCTGGGACTAGGATTTTTGATTTCAAAAGGGCTAACTTTTAAAAAATTAAGGAAATTAGTTAGGGAAGTGGATTGGACTGAAGAACTTGTGGATCTAAAGGCGAAGGAGGCCTGGAATTACTTCAAGTCAAAGTTGTACATAGATGCACCAGGAAAGCAACTCAGAAACTATCAGAAGCCTGCATCCCAAGAAAGGGGAAAAAATTCATAGGCAGAAGTTGTAGACCAAATTGGATGAGCAAGCATCTCAGAGAGGTGATTAAGAAAAAGCAGAAAGCCTACACGGAGTGGACTATGGGAGGGATTAGCAAGGAAAGCTACCTTACTGAGGTCAGAACATGTAGGGATAAAGTGAGATGGCCTAAAAGTCATGTAGAGTTGGACCTTGCAAAGGGAATTAAAACCAATAGTAAAAGGTTCTATAGCCATATAAATAAGAAGAAAACAAAGAAAGAAAAACTGGGACCGCTAAACACTGAGGATGGAGTGGAGGTTAAGGATAATCTAGGCATGGCCCAATATCTAAACAAATACTTTGCCTCAGTCTTTAATAAGGCTAATGAGGGGCTTAGGGACAGTGGTAGGATGACAAATGGGAATGAGGATATGGAGGTAGATATTATCACATCCAAGGTAGAAGCCAAACTTGAACAGCTTAATGGGACTAAATCGGGGGTCCCAGATAATCTTCATCCAAGAATATTAGAGGAACTGGCACATGAAATTGCAAGCCCATTAGCAAAAATTTTTAATGAATCTGTAAACTCAGGGGTTGTACCATATGACTGGAGAATTGCTAACATAGTTCCTATTTTTAAGAAAGGGAAAAAAAGTGATCCGAGTAACTACAGGCCTGTTAGTTTGACATCTGTAGCATGCAAGGTCTTGGAAAAAATTTTGAAGGAGAAAGTAGTTAAGGACATTGAGGTCAATGGTAATTGGAACAAAATACAACATGGTTTTACAAAAGGTAGATCATGTCAAACCAATCTGATCTCCTTCTTTGAGAAGGTAACAGATTTTTTTAGACAAAGGAAACACAGTGGATCTAATTTACCTCAATTTCAGTACGGCATTTGATACGGTGCCACATGGGGAATTAGCTAAATTGGAAAAGATGGGGATCAATATGAAAATTGAAAGGTAGATAAGGAACTGGTTAAAGGGGAGACTACAGTGAGTCACACTGAAAGGTGAACTGTCAGGCTGGAAGGAGGTTACTAGTGGAGTTCCTCAGGGATCTGTTTTGGGACCAATCTTATTTAATCTTTTTATTACTGACCTTGGCACAAAAACCAGGAATGTGCTATAAAGTTTGCGGATGATACAAAGCTGGGAGGTATTGCCAATACAGAGAAGGACCGGGATATCCTACAGGAAGATCTGGATGACCTTGTAAACTGGAGTAATAGTAATAGGATGAAATTTAATAGTGAAAAGTGCAAGGTCATGCATTTAGGGATTAATAACAAGAATTTTTGTTATAAACTGGGGATGTATCACTTGGAAGTAACAGAGGACGAGAAGGACCTCCGAGTATTGGTTGATCACAGGATGACTATGAGCTGCCAATGTGATATGGCTGTGAAAAAAGCTAATGTAGTCTTGGGATGCATCAGGCAAGGTGTTTCCGGCAGAGATAAGGTGGTGTTAGTATTGTTATACAAGGCACTGGTGAGAACTCATCTGGAATATTGTGTGCAGTTCTGGTGTCCCATGTTTAAGAAAGATGAATTCAAATTGGAACAGGTACAGAGAAGGGCTACTAGGATGATCCAAGGAATGGAAAACCTGTCTTATGAAAGGAGACTCAAGGAGCATGGCTTGTTTAGCCTAACCAAAAGAAGGCTGAGAGGAGATATGATTGCTCTCTATAAATATATCAGAGGGATAAATACCATGGAGGGAGAAGAATTATTATTTAAGCTCAGTACCAATGTGGACACAAGAACAAATGCATATAAACTGGTCATCAATAAGTTGAAATTAGATGAAGGTTTCTAACCATCAGAGGAGTGAAGTTCTGGAACAACCTTCCAAGGGAAGCAGTGGGGGAAAAAGACATATCTGGCTTCAAGACTAAGTTTGATAAGTTTATGGAAGGGATGATATGATGGGATAGCCTAATTTTGGCAATTAATTGATCTTCAATTATTAGCAGTAGATATGCCCAATGGCAGTGATGGAATGTTGGATGGGGTGGGATCTGAGTTACTTCAGAGAATTCTTTCCTGGGTGTCTGGTTGGTGAGTCTTGCCCACATGCTCAGGGTTTAGCTGATCGCCATATTTGGGGTCGGGAAGGAATTTTCCTCCAGGGCAGATTGGCAGAGGCCCTGGGGGTTTTCGCCTTCTTCTGCAGCATGGGGCATGGGTCACTTGCTGGAGGATTCTCTGCACCTTGAAGTCTTTAAATCATGATTTGAGGACTTCAATAGCTCAGACATAGGTTAGGTGTTTGTTACAGGAGTGGGTGGGTGAGATTCTGTGGCCTGCGTTGTGCAGGAGGTCAGACTATATGATCATAATGGTCCCTTCTGACCTTAAAGTCTATGATTCTATGAAGGGGTAAGCCAGGTCTCCCAAGATTACTATGGGAATTTCCACATCCCCCACTGTGATCTTGTGGTCTGGAAAGAAAGTCCCTGCCTGCAGCTTTCTGTACAGGCCACTGTTCCTGAAGATGCGTGCCTGCATTGATGTCCGTGATATGTCCCTGGTGATCCACAAGCGTCTCCAACATCATAGAGAAGTATTGCTTCCTATTGATGTATTCTGAGGCAAGGTGGTCTGGTGCTAAAATTGGAATGTGTGTGCCATCAATTGCTCCGCCACAGTTCGGGAAACCCATCTCTGCAAAGCCATCCACGATTTCATGCACATTTCCCAGAGTCATGGTCCTCTGCAGCAGGATGGGATTTATTGCCCTGCACACTTGGAGTAATACAGCCCCAACAGTGGACTTCCCCACTCCAAATTGATTTGCAACTGACTGGTAGCAGTCTGGATTCACCAGCTTCCACACAGCAATTGCAACACGCTTCTCTACCAAAAGGGCAGCTCATTTTGTGTCCTTGCACCGCAGGTCAGGGGCCAGCTCAGCACATAGCTCCATGAAGGTTGCTTTACGCATCCTAAAGTTCTGTAGCCACTGGTCGTCATCCCACACCTGCACGACAATGCGATCCCACCAATCAGCGCTTGTTTCCCTAGCCCAAAAGCAAAGGTCTACTGTATGCAGCTGCTCTGTGAACACCAAAAGCACTACGTTGCTGCCGTCCATATCACACTTGGGTGCCTGCAATTCATCCTCTGTCAGTAACTTTGCGAGTAACTCTGCTGCCATGCACTATGTCCTCATGACAGTTAACAGTGCATAGGAGAGAAGTGTGGGATCCAGCCTCTCTCACTGCAGAAGCTGGCGCGCAGTACAAAGACTGACAGTTGGAAAAATGGCACAAAAGGAAAGCCAGAACAGCACAAAAGGAAACCAGAAACCATTGGAGGGCTGGGACAAAAAGCAGTGCATGATGGGACATTTTGCATGTCCCAGGATGCGCCGTGCTCCGTTTCCGCCTTCCCACAACACCTAGTGACAGATGGTGTCACCAGGCACTGTGTGATACATACCCACAGTGCATTGCTCACACGGTCGACAATGGTGCCCCAAATGTGAACACGATCTGTTGACAGAGGGAGCAAATATAGACTCACTTTGGTGACTTTGCTTTTGTCGATTTTTTTCGTGTTGACATTAGTTTCACTGACAAAACTTACCAGTGTAGACAAACCCTAACTGTAGTTTGTAACCTATTATGTAAATCAGCCTCTGTACCAAATGACTGGAGAATAGCTAATGTGACCCCAATTTTTAAAAAGGGCTCCAGAGGTGATTCCGGCAGTTAGGGGCCGGTAAGCCTGACTTCTGTACCAGACAAACTGGTTGAAACTATAGTAAAGAACAGAATTGTCAGACACAAAGATGAACATAATCTGTTGGGGAAAAGTCAATGTGGTTTTTGTAAAGGGAAATCATGCCCCTGCAATCTACTAGAATTCTTTCAGGGGGTCAACAAGCATGTGGACAAGGGTGATCCAGTGGATATAGTGTACTTAGATTTTCAGAAAGCCTTTTACAAGGTCCCTCACCAAAGGCTCTTAAGCAGAGTAAGCTGTCATGGGATAAGAGGGAAGGTTCTCTCATGGATTGGTAACTGGTTAAAAGATAGGAAAGAAAATGTAGGAATAAATGGTCAGTTTTCAGAATGGAGAGAGGTAAATAATGATGTGCCCCAGGGGTCTGTACTGGGACCAGTCCTATTCAACATACTCATAAATGATCTGGAAAAGGGGGTAAACAGTGAGATGGTAAAATTTGCAGATGATACAAAACTACTCAAGATAGTTAAGTCAAGAAGCAATCATTTAAGGTATCAAGAAACTTTCTCTGCATCCCATCTTGAGGTGACATGTACCTAGTCAATATGAGGATAGTTGAAATCCCTCATTATTGAGTTTTTTTATTTTAATAGGCTCTCTAATCTCCCTAAGCATTTCACAGTCACTATCACCATCCTGGTCAGGTGGTCAGTAATATATCCCTACTGCTATATTCTTATTATTAGAGCATGGAATTACTATCCATAAAGTACTATCCTTTGTGTGCTTTCTCACAGATCTGGCTACCTTGAGAGTACTAGTAATCAAATTAGAAGCTGAAGTATTTTCTGATACTACGGTGATGTGTTCTTCAGGTTTGTTTTGATACATCAATCCAAGCCTTGTGGACAATTCAGTATTTCCTGGATGCTGTCTACTTTCTCAGTATCTGTTCTCCATTGTATATCGGCTTCCAATAACATGGCTTCATCGTCAGTAATAAGTTTCATATTCACAAACACTGCCTTAAGCACTAGTTTTTACTGGATCTTCTTACATTGTCTCCTTTTCATCTGATCCAGTTGGTTTTTCAAGAGGATAATACGGCTGAAGAGATTATACCTTATTGTCATCTGAACTGTCTGTTGCAAATCCTGAGGTGGTTCTTAATGCCACCTTTAACCTGCCTGCCCTCGACTGAGTTGGCTTAACTTTTTTTTTCCCATTCTCCACCATAAATTCAACAAGTCCCTAGGTGTGGCAAAATTATCAAATTAAAGGAAGTTTATAGATAGGTTGGGATTAGTTTGATACTTTTTGGTTTATATAGTTGTAATAGAAAATCAGTTTAGGGGAGCAGAAACACTTGTTGAACATAGGGTAGTATGCAGTAAGGGAAGAAAGGACAGAATAAGGATGATAAATTTTGTAGAAAGCATGATTTTAATTCTGTTATTGTAAACATGGACCATATAATACAAGAAATAATATTATGAATGGGATATGATACAGGAGATCAAAGTCTGGAAAGTGGTGAGAATGTAGTTATTGCCCTTGAACTATTCTATTTTATGTATATAATATTACACTATTATTAAAGCAGAACTATATGGAGCTGGATCTTTTACTGCAAAAAGCAATCAAAATAACCAACTTCTTGCAAGAAATCCCAAGTCATGGTTCTCATGTAAATTAAAGGGGAATGTACAGATGCAAATATATCTCATAGACAACACACCCATGATCACATCATTTACACATTAGCTTTTGCCACAGAAAACTTTGTACATCTCGCTTCCATGGACTCTCTGCCTGGCATGGATAGTGGAAGAAACATGTTAGAGAACACATTCCATTTAAATGGCCAAATTAAACAAAAGCCAAGACTAGCTTAGCCCCACTCTGTGCACCCAATGCATTCTAGCTCAGAGTGTATAGTTCCATGGCCAGAAGGGAACATTAAATCATCTAGTCTACCCTCTTGTATATTACAGGCCACAGAATTCCACCCAGTTACTTAAGGCTGAGCCACAATAACTTGTTTGTCCAAAGCATATCTTCCTGAAAGGCATCCAGTTTTGATCTGAAGACTCCAACAAATGGAGAATCCACTGCTTCCTTAGTAGTTTGTTCCAGTGGTTAATTATACTCACTGCTAAAAATAAAAAACAAAACAAAATCATGCCTTATTTCTAATACAAATTTGTCTGGTTTCAGCTTCCAGGCATTGCTGCTTGTTTTGCCTTTCTCTAGTAGATTAAAGAGCTTTTTAGTACCCAGTATAGTCTCCCTCTGAAAGTATTTGTAGACCATAATCAATTCACATCTCTAAACAGATTGAGCTTTTTAAGTCCCTCATTGTAAGACATTTTCTCCAGCTCTCAAATCATTTTTGCCATTCTTATCTTCACCTAATTTTTCAATATCCTTTTTAAAATGTGAACTGGACACAATATTCCAGCATCAGTGTCACCAATGCCAGATACAGAGATAAAATCACTTCCCTACTCCTATTCAGAACTCCCATTTATACAGTCCAAAGATCCTATGAGCACTTTTTGCTACAGCATCATACTGGGAGTTCATGTTGTGTTGCTCGTCTACTGTGACCACTAGATCTTCTTCAGAATCCCATCTCTCCAGGATACAGTCCCCTATTCTTTAGGTATGGTCTACATTATTCTTTGAGTGATTGCATGTCTATTCCACTTCAGGTGTATGCCTACCCTGTGCACTGTTGTCAGAGTTTTTTCCTCAGCAGTACCCATCATGGCTGGACACGTGCCCTCTGCTGCCTTGCACTGCTGCATGATGGTATAAAGGGAAGAGCCACCTCTCAACCTCCCTCAATTCCTTCGTACTGCCTGTGACAGCTGAAGTATTCAATCTTGCTATCAAAGGGTTCCCTCACTTTGTTTGTATATAGTTGGTACTCAATAGTTTAGTAGTAGGTTTCCTTTAATTGGGGTACTTTGGTTTTTTCACTCTTTGGCTCTTGTTTGTTGGGTACTGGTACCCAGTGCTGGGCATGCCTTGGTCCCCAGGCTTCAAGCCCTGCGATGCCTGCAAGAAGCCAGTGCTGGTTAATGACATGCACTCCAGGGGCCTGAAGTGCCTAGTCGAAGCTCACACCAGAAATAGGTGCCAAATCTGCAAGGACTGCAAGCCCACAACTAAAATGGATAGGAACATCAGACTAAGACACCTGATGGAAGTAGTCCTGCGGCCACCCTCAGAGACTCCCTGTTCAGAGCATGTACAGAGTACATCTGCTTTGGTTAGGAGCACTCCTCCTATTTTGGTAGACTATTGATGCCAGTCTCCTTCTCTGGAACTGAAGAAGTGGCAGTGAAAGATGGTATCGAAGCAATCAGTACCTAAGAGTCAAGTTTTAAGAAGACCCCCCGCCACCTATTTCTTCAGCAGCAGCTAGTTCATCCAGAAAGCCTGGGAACTCCAAGCTGCCATTTTGATGTGATTGTCGAGAACAGTCTCCAGTTTGCCAGCTTCTCCTTCCCCAATTGGAAAGCTTCTCACGCTTCTGAAGTGCTTGGACCCACATCACTACAGATCAGTGGGTCCTAAGCAGAGTGGAATTGGGATATACCCTTCAGTTTATTTTGAACTTCTCTTTTCCCCTTCCCAGACTTTATATACACCAGCAGGACAGTGGGGTGGGAGGAGGTATTGTTTCATATTCTCTGTGTGTATATAAAGTCTGCTGCAGTTTCCACGGTATGCATCCGATGAAGTGAGCTGTAGCTCACGAAAGCTCACATTCTGGATTAGTGACCTGTCCTCTTAATTATTTACCACTCCCTTAATCTTTGAGTCATCTGCAAACTTTCTGTAGTAATTTTATGTTTTCTTCCGGACATGGATAAGGATGTTAAATAGTATAGGCCCAAGACCTGATTCTCTGCAAAATCCCAGTGGAAACACACCTGCTTGATAACTATTCCCATTTACAACCACCTTTTGAGATGTATCAGCCAATTTTTAATCCATTTAATGCATTCCATGTTAATTTTATATCTTTCTAGTGTTTTAATCTAAAGGTTGTGCGGTACCAGGTCAAATGCCTAAGTATTTTAGTCAGTGCTATTACCTTTATCACCCAAATTTGTAATCCCAACAAAAAAAATCAAGTTTAGTTTGACAGGATATATTTTCCACAAACCCATACTGATCTGCATTAATTACATTACCCTCCTTTAATTCTTTATTTAATTCTTCCATATCAACCACTTAATTATCTTGCCCAGAATTGGTGTCAGACTGACAGGCTTATAATTCCCCAGGTCATTTTGTTAACCATTTTAAAAAGTGGCACATTAGCTTTTCTCCAGTCTTCTGGAACTTCCTCAGTGCTAAAAGGCTTATTGAAATTCAACACTAGTGGTCCAGGGAGTTCCTCAACCTGCTTTTTTTTATTTTTAAACTCTTGGATGCAAGTTATCTGGACCTAATGATTTAAACATGTCTAACTTTAGTAGCTTCTGTTTAACAACCTCCAGAGATACTAGTGAATGGAAAGATTGTTACCACCACCATATGATGAGACTATATCCTCGGTTTCTCTCTCCCCGCCCACCCCAAATACTGAACAGAAATCTTTATTGAATGCTTCTGCCTTTTCTGCATTGATAATTTTACCATTTCCATCTAGTAACAGACCAATACCATTGTCAGGATTCTTTTAATTCCTAATATATTTTAAAAACTCTTAATATTGTCTTTAGCTCTGCTGCACACAGATTATTCTTCTCATGTCCCTCGCCTTTCCTTATCAGTTTTCTACAATTCCTAACTTCTGATTTATATTAATTACTATCAAGTCCTTGTCCTTATTCTGCTGTTCTCACCTCTTGCTTGCCTTAGAATCATGAAATCTATCATTTCACGATCACTTTTGCCCAAATTGCCTTCCACCTTCAGATTTAGAAACGATCTGCCCTGTAGGTCAGAATCATGTAAAAAATGGCTGTCCCCTGACTATTTTCTTCACTTTCTGAAACAAAAAAGTGTCCCCAATAAATTCCAAGAACTTACTGGAAATTGTACTTTGCTGTATGACTTCTACCACAGATGTCTGGGTAATTAAAGTCCCTCATAATTACCAGGTCTTGCGTTTTGGATATGTTTGTTTTCGAAATGCATCATCTACCTCCTTTGTCTGATCTGGTGATCTATAGTAGACCCCTATCAAGGACCTGGAAGAAAATATAAGATCATCACTGATAAAGTTTGCAGATGCCATAAAAATTGGGGGAATGATAAATAAGAAAGAAGACAGGCCACCAACACAGAGTGATTCCTCAAGGAATCAATTCTGAAGCACTTAGAGGAGAGGAAAGTGATCAGGAACAGTCAGCATGGATTCACCAAAGGCAAGTCATGCCTGACTAATCTAATTGCCTTCTATGATGAGATAACTGGCTCTGTGGATGAAGGGAAAGCAGTGGACGTGTTGTTCCTTGACTTTAGCAAAGCTTTTGACACTGTCTCCCACAGTATTCTTGCCAGCAAGTTAAAGAAATATGGGCTGGATGAATGGACTATAAGGTGGATAGAAAGCTGGCTAGATTGTCGGGCTCAACGGGTAGTGATCAATGGCTCCAAGTCTAGTTGACAGCGGGTATCAAGTGGAGTGCCCCAAGGGTCGGTCCTGGGGCCGGTTTTGTTCAATATCTTCATGAATGATCTGGAGGATGGTGTGGATTGCACCCTCAGCAAGTTTGCAGATGACACTAAACTGGGAGGAGAGGTAGATACGCTGGAGGGCAGGGATAGGATACAGAGGGCCCTAGACAAATTGGAGGATTGGGCCAAAAGAAATCTGATGAGGTTCAACAAGGACAAGTGCAGAGTCCTGCACTTAGGACGGAAGAATCCAATGCACCGCTACAGACTAGGGACCGAATGGCTCGGCAGCAGTTCTGCAGAAAAGGACCTAGGGGTTACAGTGGACGAGAAGCTGGATATGAGTCACCAGCAGGAGAGTGGGGTGGGAAGAGGTATTTTTTCATGCTTTGTGTGTATATAAAAAGATCTTCTACACTTTCCATAGTATGCATCCGATGAAGTGAGCTGTAGCTCATGAAAGCTTATGCTCAAATAAATTGGTTAGTCTCTAAGGTGCCATAAGTACTCCTTTCCTTTCAGTGTGCCCCTGTTGCCAAGAGGGCCAATGGCATTTTGGGATGTTTATATAGGGGCATTGCCAGCAGATCGAGGGATGTGATCATTCCCCTCTATTCGACATTGGTGAGGCCTCATCTGGAGTACTGTGTCCAATTTTGGGCCCCACACTACAAGAAGGATGTGGAAAAATTGGAAAGAGTCCAGCGGAGGGCAATAAAAATCATTAGGGGACTGGAACACATGAGTTATGAGGAGAGGCTGAGGGAAATGGGGATGTTTAGTCTACGGAAGAGAAGAATGAGGGGGGATTTGATAGCTGCTTTCAACTATCTGAAAGGGGGTTCCAAAGAGGATGGCTCTAGACTGTTCTCAGTGGTAGCAGATGATAGAACAAGGAGTAATGGTCTCAAGTTGCAGTGGGGGAGGTTTAGGTTGGATATTAGGAAAAACTTTTCACTAGGGGGTGGTGAAGCACTGGAATGGGTTACCTAGGGTGGTGGTGGAATCTCCTTCCTTAGAAGTTTTTAAGGTCAGGCTTGACAAAGCCCTGGCTGGGATGATTTAATTGGGGATTGCTCCTGCTTTGAGTAGGGGGTTGGACTAGATGACCTCCTGAGGTCCCTTCCAACCCTGATATTCTATGATTCTATGATCTTGGTTGCTTGGTAAACTAGGTGCAAGGAAATATGCATTTTAATATGGCTAAATGTATACATCGACATGGTATCCCGGAGAGGGCGAAGGGGCGCTGTGTGGTAGCATAGAGGGGAGATACTGGGAGCACTGTGTGGTAGCATGGAAGGGTATGGGGGGGGGAGATCCTAGAGGAGCGCTGTGTAGTGGTGCGGGGGTGGGGGGAGAATACAAGGCAGCAGGCGCTGTGTGGTGGCACAGAGGAGTATCTAAGGGGAAAGGGCTCTGCAATGGAGTGGACAATAGCCAAGGGGGAGGGGTGCTATGTGGTAGCACAGGGTGATATGGGGGTTGCTGTGTGGTGACACAGAGCAGTATGGGGGGAGCTGAATGGGGTGCTGTGTGGTAGAGTGGCATAGGTATCCCAGAGGAGGGACGGGGCGGTGTGGGGAGGGGTACAGTACCGAGGAGAGTGCAGCATGGTGGCGCAGAGTGGGGTATGGTACCAGAGGCAGTGTACAGTGGCATGGAGGGGAAAGAGAGGTGCTCTGTGGTGGCGCAGAGGGGTGTACCAGGGGTGTGCTGCCTTGCGGCATGGGGAGTGAGGGTACAGAAGGCGCTGTGTGGTGATGCAGAAGGGTACTGGCGGGGGCACTCTGTGGTGACGTAGAGTAGTGTGGGGTGCTCTGTGGTGACACGGAGAGGTTATGGTACTGGGGGGCACTGTGTGGTGGCACAAATGGGGGTACTGGGGGTGAGCTGTGTGGTGGCACGGGGAGAGGATACCGGGGTGTGTGTGTCGCTGTATGGTGGTATGGAGGGGCGAGTAAGGGGGCGCTGTATGGCCGTGTGTGTGGGGGGGTATGTGGTGCGGAGTACTGGGGGGGCACTCTATGGCAGAACGGAGAGGAATTATGGGGTGCGCTGTGTGGCAGCACAGGGAGGGGATACCGGGGGGAGCCGCTACGTGGCAGCGGGAAGGGGGTGGGGGTATGGGGGTGCTGTACGGCAGCGTTGGGGGGGGTTTGTGGTGCGGAGGAGTACTGGGGGGGTGCTGTGTGGTGGTGGGGGAGCAGGGAGTGAGGAGCGCTGGGAGGAGCACACGGAGGGGTCCTGGGGAGGGTCGCTGTGTGGGGCCGCGGTGTGGTGGCACCGAGGGGGGGGTACGTGGGGCGGCTCTGTGTGGGGGCGCGGAGGAGGGTGACGTGGGGCGGCTCTGTGTGGGGGCGCGGAGGAGGGTGACGGGGGGCGCTGTGTGGGGGCGCGGAGGAGGGTGACGTGGGGCGGCTCTGTGTGGGGGCGCGGAGGAGGGTGACGGGGGGCGGCTCTGTGTGGGGGCGCGGAGGAGGGTGAGGGGGGGCGCTGTGTGGGGGCGCGGAGGAGGGTGACGTGGGGCGGCTCTGTGTGGGAGCGCGGAGGAGGGTGACGGGGGGCGCTGTGTGGGGGCGCGGAGGAGGGTGACGTGGGGGGGCGCTGTGTGGGGGCGCGGAGGAGGGTGACGTGGGGCGGCTCTGTGTGGGGGCGCGGAGGAGGGTGACGGGGGGCGCTGTGTGGGGGCGCAGAGGAGGGTGACGTGGGGCGGCTCTGTGTGGGGGCGCGGAGGAGGGTGACGTGAGGCGGCTCTGTGTGGGGGCGCGGAGGAGGGTGACGTGGGGCGGCTCTGTGTGGGGGCGCGGAGGAGGGTGACGTGGGGCGGCGCTGTGTGGGGGCGCGGAGGAGGGTGACGTGGGGCGGCTCTGTGTGGGGGCGCGGAGGAGGGTGACGGGGGGCGGCTCTGTGTGGGGGCGCGGAGGAGGGTGACGGGGGGCTCTGTGTGGGGGCGCGGAGGAGGGTGACGGGGGGCGCGGAGGAGGGTGACGTGAGGCGGCTCTGTGTGGGGGCGCGGAGGAGGGTGACGTGGGGCGGCGCTGTGTGGGGGCGCGGAGGAGGGTGACGTGGGGCGGCTCTGTGTGGGGGCGCGGAGGAGGGTGACGTGGGGCGGCTCTGTGTGGGGGCGCGGAGGAGGGTGACGGGGGCGCTGTGGGGGGGCGCGGAGGAGGGTGACGTGGGGCGGCTCTGTGTGGGGGCGCGGAGGAGGGTGACGGGGGGCGCTGTGTGGGGGCGCGGAGGAGGGTGACGTGGGGGGGCGCTGCGTGGGGGCGCGGAGGAGGGTGACGGGGGGCGCTGTGTGGGGGCGCGGAGGAGGGTGACGGGGGGCGGCTCTGTGTGGGGGCGCGGAGGAGGGTGACGGGGGGCGCTGTGTGGGGCCGCGGAGGAGGGTGACGTGGGGCGGCTCTGTGTGGGGGCGCGGAGGAGGGTGACGTGGGGCGGCTCTGTGTGGGGGCGCGGAGGAGGGTGACGGGGGGCTCTGTGTGGGGGCGCGGAGGAGGGTGACGGGGGGCGCGGAGGAGGGTGACGTGGGGCGGCTCTGTGTGGGGGTGCGGAGGAGGGTGACGTGGGGCGGCGCTGTGTGGGGGCGCGGAGGAGGGTGACGTGGGGCGGCTCTGTGTGGGGGCGCGGAGGAGGGTGACGGGGGGCGGCTCTGTGTGGGGGCGCGGAGGAGGGTGACGGGGGGCGCTGTGTGGGGGCGCGGAGGAGGGTGACGTGGGGCGGCTCTGTGTGGGGGCGCGGAGGAGGGTGACGGGGGGCGCTGTGTGGGGGCGCGGAGGAGGGTGACGGGGGGCGCTGTGTGGGGGCGCGGAGGAGGGTGACGGGGGGCGGCTCTGTGTGGGGGCGCGGAGGAGGGTGACGGGGGGCGCTGTGGGGGGGCGTGGAGGAGGGTGACGTGGGGCGGCTCTGTGTGGGGGCGCGGAGGAGGGTGACGGGGGGCGCTGTGTGGGGGCGCGGAGGAGGGTGACGGGGGGCGGCTCTGTGTGGGGGCGCGGAGGAGGGTGACGTGAGGCGGCTCTGTGTGGGGGCGCGGAGGAGGGTGACGTGAGGCGGCTCTGTGTGGGGGCGCGGAGGAGGGTGACGTGGGGCGGCGCTGTGTGGGGGCGCGGAGGAGGGTGACGTGGGGCGGCTCTGTGTGGGGGCGCGGAGGAGGGTGACGGGGGGCGGCTCTGTGTGGGGGCGCGGAGGAGGGTGACGGGGGGCTCTGTGTGGGGGCGCGGAGGAGGGTGACGGGGGGCGCGGAGGAGGGTGACGTGAGGCGGCTCTGTGTGGGGGCGCGGAGGAGGGTGACGTGGGGCGGCGCTGTGTGGGGGCGCGGAGGAGGGTGACGTGGGGCGGCTCTGTGTGGGGGCGCGGAGGAGGGTGACGTGGGGCGGCGCTGTGTGGGGGCGCGGAGGAGGGTGACGTGAGGCGGCTCTGTGTGGGGGCGCGGAGGAGGGTGACGTGAGGCGGCTCTGTGTGGGGGCGCGGAGGAGGGTGACGTGGGGCGGCGCTGTGTGGGGGCGCGGAGGAGGGTGACGTGGGGCGGCTCTGTGTGGGGGCGCGGAGGAGGGTGACGGGGGGCGGCTCTGTGTGGGGGCGCGGAGGAGGGTGACGGGGGGCTCTGTGTGGGGGCGCGGAGGAGGGTGACGGGGGGCGCGGAGGAGGGTGACGTGAGGCGGCTCTGTGTGGGGGCGCGGAGGAGGGTGACGTGGGGCGGCGCTGTGTGGGGGCGCGGAGGAGGGTGACGTGGGGCGGCTCTGTGTGGGGGCGCGGAGGAGGGTGACGGGGGGCGGCTCTGTGTGGGGGCGCGGAGGAGGGTGACGGGGGGCGCTGTGTGGGGGCGCGGAGGAGGGTGACGTGGGGCGGCTCTGTGTGGGGGCGCGGAGGAGGGTGACGGGGGGCGCTGTGTGGGGGCGCGGAGGAGGGTGACGTGGGGCGGCTCTGTGTGGGGGCGCGGAGGAGGGTGACGGGGGGCGCTGTGGGGGGGCGTGGAGGAGGGTGACGTGGGGCGGCTCTGTGTGGGGGCGCGGAGGAGGGTGACGGGGGGCGCTGTGGGGGGGCGTGGAGGAGGGTGACGTGGGGCGGCTCTGTGTGGGGGCGCGGAGGAGGGTGACGGGGGGCGCTGTGTGGGGGCGCGGAGGAGGGTGACGGGGGGCGGCTCTGTGTGGGGGCGCGGAGGAGGGTGACGTGAGGCGGCTCTGTGTGGGGGCGCGGAGGAGGGTGACGTGAGGCGGCTCTGTGTGGGGGCGCGGAGGAGGGTGACGTGGGGCGGCGCTGTGTGGGGGCGCGGAGGAGGGTGACGTGGGGCGGCTCTGTGTGGGGGCGCGGAGGAGGGTGACGGGGGGCGGCTCTGTGTGGGGGCGCGGAGGAGGGTGACGGGGGGCTCTGTGTGGGGGCGCGGAGGAGGGTGACGGGGGGCGCGGAGGAGGGTGACGTGAGGCGGCTCTGTGTGGGGGCGCGGAGGAGGGTGACGTGGGGCGGCGCTGTGTGGGGGCGCGGAGGAGGGTGACGTGGGGCGGCTCTGTGTGGGGGCGCGGAGGAGGGTGACGGGGGGCGGCTCTGTGTGGGGGCGCGGAGGAGGGTGACGGGGGGCGCTGTGTGGGGGCGCGGAGGAGGGTGACGTGGGGCGGCTCTGTGTGGGGGCGCGGAGGAGGGTGACGGGGGGCGCTGTGTGGGGGCGCGGAGGAGGGTGACGTGGGGCGGCTCTGTGTGGGGGCGCGGAGGAGGGTGACGGGGGGCGGCTCTGTGTGGGGGCGCGGAGGAGGGTGACGGGGGGCTCTGTGTGGGGGCGCGGAGGAGGGTGACGGGGGGCGCGGAGGAGGGTGACGGGGGGCGGCTCTGTGTGGGGGCGCGGAGGAGGGTGACGTGGGGCGGCGCTGTGTGGGGGCGCGGAGGAGGGTGACGTGGGGCGGCTCTGTGTGGGGGCGCGGAGGAGGGTGACGGGGGGCGGCTCTGTGTGGGGGCGCGGAGGAGGGTGACGGGGGGCTCTGTGTGGGGGCGCGGAGGAGGGTGACGGGGGGCGCGGAGGAGGGTGACGTGAGGCGGCTCTGTGTGGGGGCGCGGAGGAGGGTGACGTGGGGCGGCGCTGTGTGGGGGCGCGGAGGAGGGTGACGTGGGGCGGCTCTGTGTGGGGGCGCGGAGGAGGGTGACGTGGGGCGGCTCTGTGTGGGGGCGCGGAGGAGGGTGACGGGGGGCGCTGTGTGGGGGCGCGGAGGAGGGTGACGTGGGGCGGCTCTGTGTGGGGGCGCGGAGGAGGGTGACGGGGGGCGCTGTGTGGGGGCGCGGAGGAGGGTGACGGGGGCGGGGGGGCGCTGCGTGGTTGGCGGGTAGATGGGACACGCCGCGCCGCGCAGGGTTCGCACCGAGGAGACGTTGCTCTTGGGCTGCTCTGGTCCCAGTTTCCCGCCGACGCGGCGAGGCCTACCCTTTAAGAGCCTGGGGTGGGGCCATACTTGCTGCAGGAACCTGCCCTTTAAGGAACATCTGAGCCTCCGCGGCCGATCGGAGCCGGCTGCTGCGGACCCGCTGCTTTTCGACCCCGAGCCGGCCCGGCTCCGCCATGGTTTCGTGGATCATCTCCCGGCTCGTGGTGTGAGTGCGGGGGTGGCCCTGCAGCCTCCCGGCCCCCTGCAGCCTGCGGAGCCGCGGGTCGCACACCAGGGCCGGGGTCCCTCGGAGCCAGCGGCTCTGGGGACCTGTCAGAGTTGCGGAGCCGGCCGCAGCCTCTGCGGCGGGCGTGCGGGGCGCTGCGAGGCCGGGCTGTGTGGGGTGGGGAGGCTCCGTGGGCTTGGTGCGAGCGCCTCTTTCTCGAGAGCTCCAAGCCCTCGCCACGCGCACGGCGACACCGCCCCAGCCGCTCTGCCGCCCGGAGCCCCCTTGCCGGCGCCAGCTGCGTCTGGCAGGGGGCTCTGGAGGCTTTTCGGGAACGGGGGGGGGGGTGAATTTTAGCCGGGGTCCCTGTCAGCACCCCCTTCTCGTAGGAGCGAGAGAGAGAACTCAGCCCACCCACGAGAGTCATCCTGAAAATAGATGAGCGCTGTGAGCTTTATAGGTCAAAGCTAGCCCATTAAACCGGCTGCTTGGTTGTCAGCAGTGGCAGCTTAGCACTTGGGCACTGTGCCCATTGCATGAAATGCTGCAAAATTCTTTACTAATGTACATTTATGAATAGACTTGAGGTGAATCACTTTGTAACGTGCATTTCATAGTGGTGTAATCCCCACTATCCCCAGCTGCCAGAGGCCTGGAGAGAGAGAGACAGTGGTAGAAAATTCATGGAGCTGAGGCTTTTAGATATAAAAGGAGGGTTTGGTGCCAGTGGAACTGCCCTGGGTGAAAGACTGAGGCGGCTTCAGGCAGGCTGTGAGCACTCTAATAACTGAATCTTATTCCTCAGATCAAAGGATGGGCTAAGCGGAAGGGAACCAAATTAGGATGAGGTGTTGAGATCCGCGAGGGGAGGAGCATCAAGCGAATAAGAATGCTGAATAGTTCTCATGGGCTCTGTTTTATTCCAGGCTAATATTTGGCACTTTATACCCTGCATATTCCTCTTACAAGGCTGTGAAGACGAAAAACGTAAAAGAATATGTAAGTGTGAGTCGCCATGTTGCGTTCCCACTGGCAACCTCCCCCCCACCCCCACCTGACTCTCATCCTGTTTCATACCACACCACCCAAGATCCTCCCCCTCCTGAGACCAGCCTCTTTCCTTCTCTGTATGGGACAAGGCATATCTCCTGTCATGTTGGGTGTGTGTGGTGAGCTAGAGGCTAGCCCCACAAGGCTAGGTGTGGATGGAGTATATTCAGACTCTGCCTTGCTAAGTTCAGACACTGACTTCCTCTGACTTTGCTGCTCTGCATCTCCATTTGCCCATCTGTAAAATGAGAATGCCAGCCTCACAAGCCTGTGAAGGTTAGCTGTTACTGGCCATAATGCTTTACCAGACATTTCCAACAGAATTCTGCTCACACAATTGGGGCCAGATTTTCAAAGGAGCTCAGCTCCCATTTAAGCATCAGAACAAAGGGATAGGTTTTCAGAAGAGCTCAGCATATTGGGTATTGAGCTCTTTAGGCATTTTGGCTACAAGTGTTACAGGGGAGCAGTTGGCTACTGAGCAAGCTTGAAAATCTGGTCTATGTTTAGGTACCCATAAGGAAGCAGAACTCTCCTGAAAATCAGGCTGAAGTCATGGGTGCTGAGCACTTGAACATGTAGCTCAAACAGGGTTCAAAAAAGAACTAGATAAGTTCCTGGAGGATAGGTCCATTAGTGGTTATTAGCCAGGATGGGCAGGGATGGTGTCCCTAGTCTCCGTTTGCCAGAAGCTGGGAATGAGCTACAGGGGCTGGATCACTTGATGATTACCTGTTCTGTTCATTCCCTCTGGGGCACTGGCTACTGCCAGAAGACAGGATACTTGGCTAGATGGACTCTTGGTCTGATCCAGTAGGGCCATTCTTATGCTTACTGGGAGGAAAGGGTGGAGGAAAGGGTGGAGGATATTAGTCTATTCTAATGAGGTCAAACAGCAAAGCCCTGGCAGCAGGGACCAGACTGAGCTGGCAAGTAGTGCTGTATCAAAACAATACTTCTCTGGCGGCACCATTTAAGTTCCCATTTAAAACCCCTTACATTTCTGGTCCTGAAGGAAATGTGCCCCCATACATGGATGTCACGCTGATTCTCTGCAGACAGACATCTTGGAACAATATCGTTTTAAGAAGGGTGAGCAGCTCCAGAGTTGACAATTTAGTTGTCCAGATAATTCTATTAAAAATATCCAGGTGCTCAAATTTGTCCAAATTGTAGGCTAATATGTAACCCTGGCTTATTGACAGATTTGGAACAAAAGGATATGATGTCATGGAAAGAAGCTGATTTGTCTGGAGTTTTCAAATCCTAAATCTAGTTTGGCAGGAGAGATGGTGAAAGAGTGAAAATATGGTATAATCTGAAAGCATTTCAAAGTCCAAATAGATGAGATGTTTTTCCCTCCCCTCTTCATTGAACTGTGGCTCTCTAGCCCTTTTCTTCTGCCTCCTTTTGTTACTCTTTAGTCTTCTCAGTCTTCTTTAGTTCTCCTTTTGTAGGTCGGATGATTTATTCTGCCCTGTTTCTTCTCTTGAATGGTAAGAGGCTTCTGTCAGGCTGGATTTTCTCCAGTTTCCTTTTAGGGTTTATTTCTCTTTAGTCTCTCCACCCTGGTGGCTTCTGCCCATGGTGTCTCAGTGGTTTGTGATGTGGACTTTCCAGCAGCAAGCAATGAGTGTCCTGATTGGAGGCATGGTGCTCCTCTGAGCATTTCAGAACACCACCTCAGTGGGAGAGGTGATATTTGGGTGGAATCCAGTCCCCCTTTACTCTTCTTTGCCTGCTTCACTGCTGCTCTAAGAGGAGCAACAACATTGGTGAGTAGGACACTGGTGTGGTGGAGTTGATGTCTGTGGTGTGACTTGTGGTTTTCCTACTTGCAGAACTGCAGAGCCAGGAATGGTATCAACAATGAGTGCTACAGGACCTAGTTCTGCAATGTCTCCTCATTTTTCTTCAGCCTTCTAAAGTTATATGGAGCTTTGTCTATTGAATCCAGCCCACATCAGTGGTGTCAGTTTGAGGGAGAAATGGGTTGTGGTGGAGCAATGTAGAATTAAATGGCACACATTAAATAAATTAAAAAACATTTTACATTTGTGCATTTGATTTTTTTCCCTTCCAAAGTATAGTACTTTGTACTTGTGGTTAGATGTTTGGCTGCGTATGTGTGTTTTTGCCTGAGTGCCGTCCTAGCTTTGCGCAGACAGCTGGCACAGCAGACCTTGAGCGAACCGCCCAGTGACCACAAGATCCATTAAGGTGCGAAGGCACTAGGCCAGGTTTATTGTCGACAAAGCATGGTAGTAGCACCTGGCAGACTTTACGAGGATACTAAGACATGTATGCCCATGACAGTGGATGCAGTTTAGTGAATGGTGGGACTTTTCATTCCCCCCTTGGCTGGACAAAGATACTTCCTTTGAGATACATTTTTATACCTTGATACAAACAAGTTATTACTGCCTCTGACATAGTTAAGGAGTACTTGTGGCACCTTAGAGACTAACCAATTTATTTGAGCATGAGCTTTCGTGAGCTCACGAAAGCTCATGCTCAAATAAATTGGTTAGTCGCTAAGGTGCCACAAGTACTCCTTTTCTTTTTGCGAATACAGACTAACACGGCTGTTCCTCTGAAATCTGACATAGTTAGTTACTTGCCCCTGACGTGGCTAGTTATTACCCATTACCTTGTACATTTTGGTTTGATTAAAACATTTTTATTACATACTGTTATCCTGACCTCATTTTTTAGGAGAGGTCAGTGTGTTCCTGTTATTCTTGGGGAATGTTTTTGTACCATCCATGATATTGGGATGTTCTGGTACCACTTGATATTGGGATGCATGAGTACTCTGTGCTTAGCACTTTTTAGGAATGTGTATTTCTGCAATATCAATCCTGTTCTTGCCAGATTTTGTGAGCAAGTCCTGCCTTATACAAGGCCTCTGATTCAAGGGCTTATGTTTCAGGTTCTCTTCTGACTACATTTCCCCGCTTTTTTTCTTTTTATGGGGAGGATGTTTACCCATCAACCCGGAAAAGCATAATGCATGGACTGAAGATGACCCAGTGGGCCAAACACTGTTATGTGGCCATCTTTATTACCCAACTGATTTGGCTCATAATTATTTTCAGCTTTGTGAAACTGTGCCTTTTTACAGCATTAAGTATTACTGGTTTGGACTTTAGTCTGTTGGCACATAACAAATGTGGTCAAGTCCTGAGCACTTGTACCTAAGCTACCACTAATTTTTAGTTCTCTGATCAGTTCTTCTTTGTCTATCAAGATGAGGTTTCATATAGAATTCCCCCATGTTGGATGCAACATTTCAAGTTAAGAAATTGTCATTTCTAATATTTAGAAATTCCAAGGATATCCTAATATTGCCAGCGTGAGACCTGTTATTCTATAAAAGTATGTTAAAAGAATGTGTTATTGGAAAGTCAAGCACTTGAAAGTTAGGAAGTGCTGTTGTTGCCCTATGAATCTGAATAGCTGGCATTTTCTAACTTTCAAATGTTTGACTGTGCAACTTTAATGTTTATAGTATAGGGTTTTGGCTTATAATTTTTAAAATTCCTAAAAGAGTGGTGCTCTAAAGAACACAATTATATTTATTCTTTTCAATTAGCAGTCTGCCAATTATTTAAAACAAAATGCAAAACTAGTCCTTGGTTTGAAAAGCTCAGTCTAAAAAGTAGACGACATTGGCAAAAGAAAGAGAAAAGAGAAGAATTTTTACCTGTGCTCATCTCACTTTTTTTTTTTTTTTTTGTATTCCTGTCTTACATGGCCGATTTACCTTACTTGTCCCACTGTCACCCACTTGCCCAATGCTTTTTCTTTTAATTTGTAGCAAACTCAGCTTGTCCCTTTTCCCTGGTTTTTGCAGACAATGATCCCTAGCTTCCCTCCTGGCTTTTTCTCCCACCAAGCAATTGCCTTCTGCCTCTGCAGCACTGAACAGTCCAAGCAGTTAACAGATGGTTGACTCTGTTAACATCAGTGCAGCCTCTAGTTGTGTGCAGTCATCTATTCTGGTGCAGCCCAACAGTTTCTGTCTTTTGGTGGGGTAATGATTGGGATGAAGCAGCCCAGTTTCTTTAAAGGAAAACTGTGTCTTTGATGTAGAAATTTTAGTCAACAGAATAGTGGGTAAAGGAGAATCTGTCACTACACCGGACCCTCGCTAGAATGTGGGGTTCGGGATCCATGCGTGGTACCGCGTTAATGTGGGGACCGCGTTACCATGGATCCTAATTTAAATGTTTAAATTTGGAATCCATCGCCGCGACCACGCTATATGCGAATCCGCGCTCTAGCGATGCGCACTCTAGCAAGGGTCCACTGTATAACTTAATTTGAGCTTTCAGAATGGCTTTGATAAAGCCTCTTGCAAGGGGCTATTGAGGAACTAATTATGAAGATCTATCAGAAAATAAGAGTAGGAATACGTAAGAATGGCCATACTGGGTCAGACCAAAGGTCCATCTAGCCCAGTATCCTATCTTCCGATAATGGCCAATGCCTAGGGTTGCTAACTTTCTAATGCAGAAAACCGAACGCCCCTGCCCCTGCCCCACCACTTCTCTGAGGTCCCACCCACTCCATCCTCCCTCCCTCCATTGCTCATTCTCCTCCACCCTTGCTGACTTGCTCATTTTCAACAAGCTGGGGCAAGGGGTTAGGGTTCCTGAGGGGGTGAGGACTCTGGCTGAGGGTGTGGGGTCATAGAATATCAGGATTGGAAGGGACCTCAGGAGGTCATCTAGTCCAACCCCCTGCTCAAAGCAGGACCAATCCCCAACTAAATCATCCCAGCCAAGTCTTTGTCAAGCCTGATCTTGAAAACCTCCAAGAAAGGAGATTCCACCACCTCCCTAGGTAACCCATTCCAGTGCTTCACCACCCTCCTTGTGAAAAAGTTTTTCCTAACATCCATCCTAAACATCCCCCACTACAACTTGAGACCATTGCTCCTGGTTCTGTCATCTGGTACCACTGAGAACAGTCAAGATCCATCCTCTTTGGAATCCCCTTTCAAGTAGTTGAAAGCAGCTATCAAATCCCCCCTCATTCTTCTCTTCCGCAGATTAAACAATCACAGTTCCCTCAGCCTCTTCTCATAAGTCATGTGTTCCAGTCCCCTAATCATTTTTATTGCCCTCCGCTGGACTCTTTCCAATTTTTCCACATCCTTCTTGTAGTGTGGAGCCCAAAACTGGAAACAGTCCTCATCAATGTCGAATAGAGGAGAACGATCACGTCCCTCGATCTGCTGGCAGTGCCCCTACTTATACAGCCCAAAATGCCATTAGCCTTCTTGGCAACAAGGGCACACTGTTAACTCATATCCAGCTTCTCGTCCACTGTAACCCCTAGGTCCTCTTCTGTAGAACTGCTGTCTAGCCATTCGGTCCCTAGTCTGTAGCGGTGCATGGGATTCTTCCGTCTTAAGTGCAGAACTCTGCACTTGTCCTTGTTGAACCTCATCTGATTTCTTTTGGCCCAATCCTCTAATTTGTCTTGGTCCCTCTGTAGCCTATCCCTACCTTCCAGCGTATCTACCACTCCTCCCAGTTTGTCATCTTCAAATTTGCTGCGGGTGCAGTCCACGCCTTCCTCCAGATCGATATTGAAGAAAAGCAGCCTCAGGGCCAACCATTGGGGCACTCCCCTTGATGCCGGCTTCCAACTGTACATGGAACCATTGATCACTACCCTTTGAGCATGGCGATCTAGCCCGCTTTCTATCCACCTTATAGTTCATTTATTCAGCCCATACTTCTTTAACGTGCTGGCAAGAATACTGTGGGAGACCGTGTCAAAAGCTTTGCTAAAGTCAAGAAATAACACGTCCACTGCTTTCCCCTCATCGACAGAGTCAGTTATCTCATCATAGAAGGCAATTAGGTTAGTCAGGCATGACTTGCCCTTGGTGAATCCATGCTGACTGTTGCTGATCACTTTCCTCTCCTCTAAGTGCTTCAGAATTGATTCCTTGAGGACCTGCTCCATGATTTTTCCAGGGACTGAGGTGAGGCTGACTGGCCTGTAGTTCCCAGGATCCTCCTCCTTCCCTTTTTTAAAGATGGGAACACTTCGGGAATTTCTCTGAAGGAGAAAACTTTATTCTTCAGTCTCTAACAGATATTCTTTCAGTTATGAATAACACCAAAAAGTGATAATTAATCCTAAATATGTCTTTTCAAAAATTACCCAGTGCACCAAATTCAGCAGGGAGGGGAAAATTTGTTAGCTCCAGAGTGTCAAAAAGCAGTCAGGATCCACAAAGAAATATGTCCCTAAAACTTAAAATAATAAAAAAAAAATCACCAGAAATATCACATGGTAATAGTTTCTATGGGTTTCTTGTTCAATGTTCATTTATAAAACTTTTAATTAAAATGAAAATTCCCAAACAAACTACATCAAAGATGGAATTAAGGTTTAGAGTACATATCGGTAATTTAGAGTAAGAGTAGCAACATGCCTGTAGTACTGTACATATCTCCAAGCATGACAAATCCAGGAAATTCAGGCTCAAAGTTAAAATTAGAAGGAAATCCAAACATGTTGTGATTTGTGGCAAAAAGAAAAATCTAATGTTCAGTCAACGAGTCTTATTCTAGTTTGGGACTACAAAATTTAAAATGCTGTAATCCTTTGGTTATTTCATGGTGTTACTACAAAATAGAGTTAAGGTTGTTTGGGTGTTCCTAGCTATGTATTTGCATATCTTAATTTGTTTGGATATTTTTTTTTAAGGTTAACCTTAGCTGACAATTTCCTGTGTTCATTATTTCATGTTTTATGCATAATTATGACATCCATTTAATGTGTTCTGTCCTAAATTACTGATACGTACCCTCATCCTTAGGATAAAATTAACATCTTAAGGTGACCAGTCATTTGACAAGGAAAGAATCCCAGTTTTTGGGTTGCATCCTAGTGTTCGTGTTTTTTGGTTTCTAATGGAATAGCTGTCCTTTTACAGGTGAAATGGATGATGTATTGGATTGTGTTTGCCTTCTTCACCACAGCAGAAACACTCACAGATATTGTTCTTTCCTGGTGAGTATCCTGGCTGTTCATTCCATATGGGGAAAGGAGGGAAAGCTCTCAGACACTCTTCTAGGATCAGCTGCTGTGAGGTACAGGAGGAAGGGTCCTCTCCCCGAAAGGACTTTTTTTGTAGCCTTTGTGGTTGGAAGCTTCGACTTAGCCATAAATGCCTGGTGGGCTTCAGAGCCTGAGCTCCAGCCTGAGCCACAACTACAAATGCTGTCTACACAGCTACAAACCCAAGTCTATGAAGACATACCCAGAGAGGCCTCCAAGAGGTGTGTCCCAGAGATTCAGGAAGGGCTCTGTTCCATTGCTGGCCTTGTCATGTTGATTCTGTTCCATTTCCGAATCTTCTCTTTACTAATCCTATCTGTTTTCCACTTTGGACTATCTGTATCTGTCTCTGACCTGCTCTTAATTCCAGCTTCTCCATCTCTCTCAGGTTTCCGTTTTATTTTGAGTTGAAAATCGCATTTGTGATTTGGCTGCTCTCTCCTTACACCAAGGGCTCCAGCGTCCTCTACAGGAAGTTTGTGCACCCAACGCTCTCCAATAAAGAGAAGGTACTTTTCTATTGCCATGGCTATTGACCTGCCCTGGAAGTTGGGTGACTTTTGACCCGTTTAGACCATGATAAAGATCCTGAGGCATCAAGTCTATTTGTGCTGCCTACTTCTCTAAAGCAAGATGGCCAAAGTGCACCCTGTGGAGTATTGCAATGTGACCTGTAGTAGCTGTAATTTTTAGTATAGATGTGTGGCTTGCAGATGTGATGGGTTCCCACATGGACTGCTCCAGCAGCTAGACTGTTTGAATCAAGATGGAAGCCATGCATTCTAGAACCTGTAGCCTGTGCAGGCTGCAACTTCATATTATTGGTGGGCACTGCTCTGCTCCATTTTATGTAAATTAGATATAGTTCACTGCTTTTTGACAAGTTACAAATGCAACCCTCCACTGGGTGCAAGCCTGCTGTGAGTGACAGAAGTAATGCCCAGTAGCTGGTGCTATTGGTCTTGGAGAAAGGTGCCTGATGAGCTTTTGGTTTTTAATGGGGAGGAACTCTGTCCATGCTTGCAACCAGGAATCTAAATGTTGGGTTTCCCCACTTCTTTCCTAGGAGATTGATGAGTATATTACTCAGGCCCGTGACAAGAGCTATGAAACCATGATGCGAGTTGGCAAGAAAGGTTTAAACTTGGCTGCCAATGCAGCAGTTACTGCAGCTGCAAAGGTAACACAACTGTGTGCTACATCCACTTCTTTAGCCTCTGAGATGCCAGTTTGCCCCTAGCAGGATAACTTCCATAGGAACATAGGATTGAAAGAGACCTCCTTGGTCATCAAGTGCATTGTCCTGCTATCAAAGGCAACCATGTCATATAATTCCATTCATAAACTTATCAAATTCTGTTTTAAAACTGTTTAAGTTCCTGTTGCTGTGTCCCTCCAGCTGATTCCCTGTTGGATTGGAGGGAAGCTGGTGGGTGCTGCTGACCTCACTGTCCTCCTGCCTTCCTCCAGTTTGCATTATTCTTCACACAGCACTTCAGCTTGGGGAGGGAATGAGGGGGAGATTGCCCCGGAGCAATCTTCTTTCCTGTTGGCTTCTGGAGCATGCATGTCTCTTCCTCTTGAGTCTCTTTGTGGGGAAGGGGACATTTTCCCGGTCCTTCCATTTTGTCTCTGTGAAGAATCTGAGATGACAGAAGCCATGTATGGGGTATCCATGGCACTAACTGTTGTGTCCTGTTAGGGTCAGGGAGTTCTGTCTGAGAAGCTGAGGAGTTTCAGCATGCAGGACTTGACTCTGATCCGGGATGAAGATACTGTGCATCTACAGAGCCCCAAACCACAGCTGCGCACCTCCACTAGTCGTCTTGAAACCATTGAGGATTCAGGTACATAGTACTCTTGTTAGGCCATTCTATGAGGCCCTGAACAACAGGGGTAAGGGTAGTGTATCGAGGCTTCAAGATAATGGTAAGTGCTGCCAAAGCTTTAGATTTTATGTTTTGAATGCTGCATGTAACACAGGAGTATGAGTTGCCTGTTATTTGGGGGAAAGAGATTTTTGGAGTGAGTTCCCTTCCAGATGAATCTGCTGTCATCCCTGGATTTTTTTATTTTTAAAATAAATCTATTTAAAATTAAATTTGAAAATATGACAGCCTACATTAATAGATTATAGTAAATATAGACATTAGTCATTTAAACTCCTGAAAAAATGTTCATACAATACGTGTCCACTACCAAAGTTTTAAAGAATGCCACATCACTGAACTGGTGGAAGTTGCCGGCTATTCACGTGGAACCACAGTGTTTTTTAAAGTACTAAACTGGCTTTTTCAGTAGTAGCCTCTTCTGGAGGTACAAAGAGAATTCTCTTCATTTCGGTTTATTCAATGAGTGCAGTTCAATGTCTAGTTCCTTCAAGGTTAAAAAAAAAAAATGGGAAAGTGCAAAAGCAGGAAAGCTTGTTTTCCTTTTCCAATCTAAGAGTAGAAACTGGGGGTTAGAGTATGAGCTCTACTAATTCTAAAATCTTGAAGGACATGGTGAACAGAAATGATAGATCAGTTCACAAATTACAGATAATACCTTCCTTCTTTGCTTAATCAGTTTCAAATGCAAAACATATGATAAACTTTTTTCTTGTGTATCCAGCACATTTAAGGTAGCTTTCTTAAACATGATTTGTGTCAAGTTCTATTAAAAATGCACAAAAACAGCAAGTAAAAATCAATCCTCTAGTAAATAAGTGCATCATTCACTATTTTCTAACATAGAAGAATGTAAAAATTAAGAGTCTGAAAAATGTTTTAAACTGTAGCAGCTTAAAGTAAATTTGTATAGCTATAGAATATCCTCCTGTTAGCAGAAGTACCAGTTTTAGTCTGCAGTTGTGTTTTAATGGTTCTCAGTCAATGAGAATCAACCCCTCTTTAGGAAAATAACTAAAAGGTAAAAATGCAAAATGAGTAAAATTGTTTATTTAAATCAAGATTTCCTGCTTGCTGATTTAAATCATGATGAAAGTCAGTGATTTAAATTGTTTGATGCAAATCAATCCATCCTGGTTAGAGGGCATGAGTATTCTACATTTTCCCCATCCTTCCCAGATTATGGGCATGTTTGCACACTCTTGGGTGTATCCCCCCAGGCCCTGAGTAAGAGCTGCTGACACCTCTGTCTCTTCCTGACAGCCCTGATTGGGAGCCCCTTTTGGATGGACTCGGTACTGAAACATATAAAAGATGTTTTTGTTTTCTTCTCGTCCTTAGCTGCTTCCTGTTACTCTTCAGGAGAAGAGGCCAGTGTGTCTCAAAGGTCAAATGGGGCCCAGTCTGATTCTAGAACAGAACCTTCAGATGAGGATGCAGGAGACAAAACACCGAAACGCACCCAGAGCCTCAAAGCTCCTAAGAAAGTGACAAAAGCTGAGGTGAGCTGGTATATAAATGACTTCTTGGGCTGATTGGAGCTGGTTTGCATAGGTGAAATTATAGTAAAGGACAGAATTATCAGATGCATAGATCATGATAGGTTGAGGAAGAGTCAACTTGTCTTTTGTAAAGGGAAAAGATAGGGTTAAAAGATAGGAAATAAAGTAGGAATAAAAGGTCAGCTCTCATAGTGAAGGGAGGTAGATAGCAGGGTCCCCTAAGGATCTGTACAACATATTAATAAATGAGGGGGTAAACAGAGTTAGGTGGCAAAGTTTGCAGATGATACAAAATTACTCAAGATATCAAAATCCAAAGCTGACTGTGAAGAGTTACAAAGGGACCTCGCTAAACTGAGTGACTGGGCAACAAAATCCCAGATGAAATTCAGTGTTGGTAAGTGAAAAGTAATGCCTATTGCAAAACATAATCCCAGCTATAAATAAAAAACGATGGGGTCTAAATTAGCTGTTCCACTCAAGAAAGAGATCTTGGAGTCGTCATAGATAGTTCTCTGCAAACATCTGCTCAGTGTGCGGCAGCAGTCAAAAAAAAGTCAACAAAGAGGGTCAGAGAATAAAACGGAAAATATCATAAAGCCACTATATAAATTCATGGTATGCCCACACCTTGAATGCTGCATGCAACTGTGGTCGCCCCCATCTCAAAAAAGATATAGTAGAATTGGAAAAAAGTACAGAGAAGAGAGGCAAAAATAATTAGGAGTATGGAACAGCTTCCATATGGGAGAGATTAAGAAGAATGGAACTGGTCATCTTAGAAAAGAGACGACTAAGGGGGATATGATAGCAGTCTATAAAATCATGAATGGTGTGGAGAAAGTGAATAGGGAAGTGTTGTTTATTCCTTCACATAATTTCATTGGGTGACTCTTGGTTCTTGTATTAATAGGCAGCAGGTTTAAAACAAACATAAGTACTACTTCCACAGGTTGACTGTGCATTGTGTGAACTTATTGTCACGGGATGCTGTGAAGGCCAAAACTATAAATGGGTTCAAAAAGAAGTAGATAAATTCATGGAGGATAGGTCCAGCAGAGCTCTTAGCCAAGATGATCAGGGATGCGAAACAATGAGACTCCCACTTCCCTGGGACAAAAAGAACGAAGAGTACTTGTGGCACCTTAGAGACTAACAAATTTATTTGAGCATAAGCTTTTGTGGGCTAAAACCCACTTCACCGGATGCATGCAGTGGAAAATAAAGTAGGAAGATACATATTTTACACACACACACACACAACCTGGAAAAATGGGTGTTGCCATACACACTATAATGAGAGTGATCAATTAAGGTGAGCTATTATCAGAAGGAGAAAAAAACCTTTTGTAGTGATTATCAGGATGGCCCATTTCCAACAGTTGACAAGAATTGAGAGTAACAGTAGCAAGGGAAAATAAGCATGGGGAAATAGTTTTACTTTATGCTCTGGAAATTTCCACTACATGCATCTGAAGAAGTGGGTATTCACCCAAGAAAGCTTATGCTCCAATATGTCTGTTAGTCTATAAGGTGCCACAGGACTCTTCGCCACTTTTACTTTGTGTAATGACCCATCCACTCCCAGTCTTTGTTCAAGCCTAAGTTAATGGTGTCCAGTTTGCAAATTAATTCCAATTCAGCAGTCTCTCATTGGAGTCTGTTTTTGAAGGTTTTTTGTTGTAATATTACGACTGTTAGGTCTGTAATCAAGTGACCAGGGAGATTGAAGTGTTCTCCGACTGGTTTTTGAATGTTATAATTCTTGACGTCTGATTTGTGTCCATTCTTTTACATAGAGACTGTCCGGTGTGGCCAATGTACATGGCAGAGGGGCATTGCTGGCACATGATGGCATATATCCCATTGGTAGATGTGCAGGTGAACGAGCCTCTGATGGTGTGGCTGATGTGATTAGGTCCTATGATGGTGCCCCCTGAATAGATATGTGGACAGAGTTGGCAACGGGCTTTGTTGCAAGGATAGGTTCCTGGGTTAGTGTTTTTGTTGTGTGGTGTGTGATTGCTGGTGAGTATTTGCTTCAGGTTGGGGGGCTGTCTGTAAGCAAGGACTGGCCTGTCTCCCAAGATCTGTGAGAGTGAGAGATCGTCTTTCAGGTTAGGTTGTAGATCCTTGATGATGCGCTGGAGAGGTTTTAGTTGGGGGCTGAAGGTGACGGCTAGTGGCGTTCTGTTACTTTCTTTGTTGGGTCTGTCCTGTAGTAGGTGACTTCTGGGACAGTTGCTGTCAGGAAACTTTTACTGATAGATCCAGCCTGTGTCTTAAGTCTTAGAAATGCCCTAAATAGATAAATTGATCCTGCTACTCCCCTTTTGGCCTTTTTTCAGATAGGAGTGGATGGTTCTTATGCCTTCCATCCTTCAATCACATCTCTAAGCCTAGCCACACACTAGAATTGGGTGCATTTATGCTCAATATAGTTTCCATTCTAACCCCCTCTTTTCAGATGCTCATAACTCTGAAACTTTTGTTTTTTGAGCTGAAACTTTCCAAGCATGGGTTCTTGCTGCAGGTCTCCACCACCATGATAATTTGGATTACAAATGATAAATACTTTTTCTTCCTTTTGTAAAGGTAGGGGCCATTTTTTGCTCCGTCTAACTCAAGCTCCTAAACTTTGAAACATTTAGTGATGGATTGATGATTTTTAATTGCACCACTTGTAGTAACATTGTAGTTTAAATGTTAATGCAATGTTAAGACTGGGTATGCTGCCCACTTGGTGGTCTAGTTACCTGCTGGGCAAAATGCCTGATCTGATGAGATGCTTGAAACCTGCCTGGATTTCTGATCCTAGAAGCTTCTCTGGCTTTCTGGCTTGATCCTTCTACTCTCTTCCCTAAAAGGCCCTGTGGCCTAGAACAGTGAGCATAAACTGCTGTGAAGCAGGAGGGCCAGATTCTATTGCAATTCTCCTATTAATGGGTGATCTATAAAGTGCAGGGGGTCGGGGGCAAGGAAATAGGGATTGTGCCCTTTTCTGCTGCTTCATGATGGATATAGAAAGTAAGGTCTTTTCAGGAAGACTTGTTTCTTCTGCTTGGTCTTTCTTCAGAACTTTCAAGTCCAATTTCTGTTGTTTTGTTTTGGGAATTCTTGGACACTTTTTCAGAAACATGCTTTGGGCAACTTCTCAGCTCTGTCAATGGTGTCAGTCTTCACAACTCACTGAAACCACTCCCCTCTCTAAGGATCTGGAATAAGATAGGCAATTGTAGCAGAGTGTACAAACTAGTTCAAGACATTAATGCCTCTCTTTCTGGAAGAGCAGGATTGTGGGTACTATTTAGAACCAGAAAAGTTGGAATAGAGACTAATGATCAATTTGAAACCTAGTCTCTCTCTCCGCCCTTCCTGCCCCCAAACCACTCCTA
The DNA here is from genome assembly GCF_965140235.1 of Caretta caretta. Lineage (NCBI taxonomy): Eukaryota > Metazoa > Chordata > Testudines > Cheloniidae > Caretta > Caretta caretta. The sequence goes on along the minus strand of NC_134213.1, from coordinate 155,061 downwards.
GTCTCAAGGTCCCCTTCTGATTCTTGGTTTTTCCTATTAAATTTTCCTGTGGTTTAAAATATTTTTCATTCCCTGTTGCTGTGTGAAAGACCCACTGAAACAACAGAAAACTTAATGACTATACAGTGGCACTGACAAAAAAAAAGTTAAAAAATATCAAGCAGAAGTCAGATATTTGTCCCTTCAGCCATGTTTTAAGGGGTCAGCATATTGGACTGAATAGACTCCTTGTGTTCTGACAACCCTCCTTGCTGTGTTGTTGATCTATGCTCCCCCTCCTTTCTGCTCTGTACTTGTGCCCTACATGAACTGATAGTTTCTCTGTTTTCTTTTGCAGCCTCCACTAAAGAGTGTGAAAGCTCGCCCCAAGAAGAAAGCTGCAGGCTCCATTGCTGCTGGGGAGTCAGCCTAAGGACACCCTCACCCATCTGTCCCAGGATTTGCCTGTCACTTTGAAGGGACACTTACCAAAGGAAGGGAGCAGAGATACATGTACATAACAGCTACTTCTTTGTAGAGCTCATTCCAAGTCGAGGGGGTGGCAGGGATTCAGCATGTGGAGTGGAGGATGCACATCCTCAGGAATTATTTAGTCTTAATCTCTCTGTTGGAGAGAATGTTGATCTACCTGTACATAGCCTGTTGCTTTGGGATCCCCTCTCTGCTTAACCCTAATAGGGAAACTCTGCTGGAAGAACTGATTATTATTATTCTTAACATAGCGCAATGTGCCTCAGGTGGCACGTGACCAGGATTCACTACCAAATTTGGTCTGCTGGTTAATTAGGGTTAGAGCCATCCCTTGTGCAGAGGCTGGAACAAATATTCAGGATGGGGCCACTGAAGTTCCATTTGGGGTGGAGAGCTCCCGAAAATGTCTCACATCAGCCTGGGCATTCTCCTGAAGCTACTGAGGGGAATTATTGGTAGGAAGTGCCTGTAGCAAAGTGGCTGGTACCAGTTCCTTCGTAATTCAAGCCCATTCTCGTAGGGAAGGGGACTGAAGCAATATGTGGCTCATGCTTTCCAGTTTCATTCATGATTGACTTGTAGGACGAGTGGGATTGTGTCCGGGTTCCAGCATATGCTGCAGATGGACTCTCAGGAAGTGAGGATGAACAGCTTTCTTTGCTTTTCAGGGAAAAGGAAGAGCAGGGAGGGAGCTGAGACTCCACAGTGGCTAGGAGGACATGAGTGAGTGTGTGTGCATGCTGGAGTATATACAAGTGTCTGCTGGAGAACTGACTACTTGGCACTCCTGGAGTTTGTGGTCCTGTCTCCAGAATTGCTTGAATTTTATTTTGGATTCCATAGTCCAATCCAATTCCTGTATGGATGATGTCAAAGTGTGTGTGTGTTAGGCAATGCAGGGGCCAATGAGCCTCTCCTGGCAGTGCTTTGGGTGGACTGTGAGGATGTTACATTCACAGCCAATGGCTGAACTCCACAGCACCCCGATGCTAGTTACCCGAGAACTAATCTGACAAATTCTTTCATTCTAACAGATGACACTGGAAAACCTGGCTCAATGCAGTCTGCAGACTTACTTGAATAAGTGTGAGGTGGAACAAAGCTAGAGGCCCTTCTATCCCAACTCGGAAGGCTCCAGGAGAGCCAATCCACAGGGCGTGAGAGTTTACAAATAACTAAAGTATGAAAACTTCATTATCCTGATACCAGGACTCCATTCTTCAGTTGGGGGGAAAAATTCAGTATTGGGATTGATCAATCCTTCTGCTGCATCTCACTCCAGCCCTTGAACAACTCTTCATGTATTTAACAATGTGCCAAATCCATCAGTCTCCTGGAACCTGAGCAACATGTAAGATTCAAGCCAGAAATACATTTGGATATGGGGTATGTAATGAGGGGGTTGGACGTCAGTAACACTCTCATTTAAAAAAAAACAAAAAACCTTTTGAGGTGAGTCAATGCAAGCTATACTGGACACCAATATGTTGAGAATAGCTGAAGGGATTCCCCCTTCCTCTGGGTGAGAACACATCCTAACCTGTACCCATCAGTAGATCTTTCCTAACGTCTCTTGGTGGGGGGATCCAGAAGATGAATAGGGCCCCTCATTATCACTATTATCACTTGACTAATGTCTTGGAGATGAATATTTGGTGGCCTTGATTTTTCACTGAGATTAGCTGCCAAAGGAGCTTTCCTGCCTATTAAAGACCATTCTCTCTGTAACCCTAACCATTCTCTCTGTATTTTAGGAGTATGGATTTCCCCCCATTTCTGTGGCCTACTTTCTCACTTCTAAAACTATGGCAAAGCTCTTAGCCTAAACACCTAGTTGTTACGTTGTAGGCAGTGTATAGGAACACCCCTGTAGCTTTCTTCAATTGCTTATAACTTTGTCAAGACTGCCACCTTTTGGGCTGAAATTTTGCACGTTTGTTCTTGGCCTAGGCATAAATTTTATGAAAAGCTCATCTCTTTCAAATACAAAGAGTGAAGGGATAAAATTTTTGCCATTTAAAAAAAAAAAACAATCACCACCAAGCATACTGACCAATTCTGATGTTTTGGTAGGCTGTGGAAGAATCTTGTAATTTGTCAGGGATGTTAGCCCTGTGTAATAGATAAGGTGGTCTGTTGAAAGTCCTCTTTGATTTGGCTGAGGCATTAAGATTTACAAACTTACTTTGTGCATGTGCATTGTATTTTTTTTTTCTTAATAATTATCTACCAATGTTCCACTGTTACTGCACTTGCATGTGTATCTGTCTAAGTGGAAATTCTCATTCAGGATACAATCTCTTACCGTTTTGTGATCTGGAACTGCATAAGAAAGTGAAGAGGAACTTTTTATTATATAGAATGACATGTGGCGGTGCATTTGGAAAGAGACTTGACTGTGAAGGTGCCATGTCCAAGTCTATTCTATATTGGACAGGGCAATTATGCTGTATATAGTAAGTAGCTTTGCATGATCAAATTTCATCAGTTTTTTTGTTTGTTTTTTAACCTAAAAATCTCGATATCAAATGCTGTGTTAAAAAACTGCAGGACTCAAGTCTGGGAATACCAAGGGTAAGGCAGCCCATATTCTACTTCCAACCTCCCATTGTCCTCTTTATTGCATATTAATTTCCATACAAACTCTAATTACATGATCCTCATACTATCACTTTCCACAAGACCTCTGCCTTGCTCACTCCAGAAGCTGGACAGTGTGAACTGAAGGAGGTAAGTTTATCCAGTGAATAAGGCAGAGGCTCCTTTCCTGTCTTTGTGGAGGAGTTGGCTGGTGTGCAGTGTATGGGGAAAGGAACCACACACTGAACAATTATAATAAAAAATAAGCATGAAAGAGCTGCTTCGTTCACTCTGCACGATCCATTCTGTATGTTGAAAGGGGCAGTGGATCTCTGGGAAAATTGATATGTAATCATGCAATTAAATTCCGCATTGTAATCTGTGCACAGCCACATTAGGGGCAGAGCTGAATGCATAGCCTTAACTGTCATTTTCTGACCTATGAGTGCTTCACTCTTTAGCCTTAAAATTCCTTTATGATAGCCTTTTGAATATGAATTGCATATTCATATTCAGATAGTATTTGTTATCTATCAAATACTATCTCCGTTCTGCAGCTGTCTTTCGTTTTTATCCTTGAAGGTCAGGCTAGCATCACTGTAATTATGTATTGTAGACAGTGCAGAGGGGGATAGCAGCTAAGGTACTGTCACTGTTGAGAGTAAAATTCACCCTTTTTCTGCTCTATTGATCCAGCTTGGGAAGCCCAGATTGTGGGTATCTAGAGACCGGTGTCCTGGCTGGATAGTTGCAAACGTGAGTTTGTAGGCACTAGTGGGGCATGGAGGGCAACTTTGCTACCAGTGCAGAGAGAAGATTAATAGAGTGGTGGTACCAGCTCCATTGTCTGGAATAGCAGCACCACGCTGTCGTCCTCAACTCCTTCCACCAGTGGCCTCATGCACTTTCTAGTCTCTGAATGTGTCTGTGGGAGGTAGAATTAGGAATGCTGTGTCAGAGAGGTACATGCAACCCACTGGAGAATGAAGCAGTGAGGCAACATTGCCATATCCATGCTAGGCAAAGGATTTGTGACCTTTTGGGGATCAAAAGTTACCTCCCCTTGCTCACTGACCCTCTGGTGAATTGGTCAGCAATTCATCTTCTGCCTCTTTCTCTTTATTGAGCTCTTAGCACTACTCAGCAATTAGTGCTGCTCCTGTTGTCTCTCGCTTGCTGCCACCAACCCCTGCCCTTCCAAAGCAGGGATTTTGGTTACTTTTAAGGGCTCTAGCCTCAGGGGCCTGGTCTCCTTCTGACTTCCTGTGCTAGGTTAATAGAAAACAAAGTTGATATTTAGCACTACACAATCATTAATCTCCAAGCTGTCAGCAAAGGTGGGTCAGTATTCCTGTCCCCACTTTACATGGAGGTTTAATGACTTAGCTGAGGTCACAGTGTGAGACCATGGTGGAGCCAGAAATAGAACCCAGGTCTCTTGAACTCCACATCTTGTTCCCTATCTCCTGGGCCAGGAGGCAGCAGAACATGACTCTTATTCTTAGCAAGAATAAAACCTCAGCATGGCCAATGTGCCCTGCTGTCAGCTTCCAAAGTGAGCACCAGAGGGAGGCTAGGCCTGATCTTCATATGGGATGTAAAGGCTTTGACCAGGTAGATCAAAATCTAATTAAACACCCATGTGACAGTTTACAATCCGTTCCCAGCCACGGTTTTAAGTATGGATGGGTAGCAGTGTGTATAACCTCTTTCCCTTAATGAAAGCTTTCCACTTGCTGCTTCAGTAACATACTTCCTAGCTGCTGTGCCTACAACACCATTATGTGGCAGAAAATGCTGAGACTGCCCCACATTCAGTGGTTTTCTCAGGGCTCAGAATGTTGCAGGTGAATTGTTATATGTTAGGTTCTGCTGCAAAGTAAAGACTTATTGCACTCAATAACACCCCTACACCCAGTTACTTATATGCCTAGATGCAGAGATGTAAGTGGTATGATAGGAGAAGAAATGACTCTCAGGTGTTCCTTACTCATAGGATGAGTAAGCTATAGCACATTAGGTTCATGAAATCTGCACTGGAGGCAGCTTCACTTGTGGTTCCTACTCACATAAAGAGGAATTGCCATATTTCCACCACAAGAGCCCATGTCATGCTGCTGGAGAAGGAAACCTTGAGCCATGTTTTCTTTTCCTTATGAAACATGGTGATCTTGCATCCTGCTGCGTAAGAAGGGAAAGTTGTACCATTCCAACTGCCATGCTTTGTCCCTGCTCCCATACCAAGTTCTGCTGCAGACTGAGGAGGAGGAAATGCTATGTCTGTCTGTCTTAGGGTTTTATATAGCTGCCCATCGCTGTTGTATCTGAGCACCTTCCACATAAAATTATTGTTGATAGCAAAGGTCCTAGTGCACTTTATGGAATCTCTGGCATCTCCCCCCCCCCCTTTTTTTTTTAACTAAAAACTCTGATTGGAGGGTGGAAGATTTTGGTTTGTGGATGGGTTTTTTTAGATTTTCACTCTTTTTGTTGGTAGGGGTATCAGTATTGTCATTCTGATGGTGAAAAGGGTTTTTCAAAGAGTGCTCCTCTTCCCCATCCTGATGCAAGAAGATCCACCCATCTGTCTATTTATATGGCCCTTATCACCATAGTATCTGAATGCCTCTCTCCTTCCATATTCCTGTTGGGAGAGTACTTCCTCCACAAGGCCCCCACCCATGTTACCACCGCTCCTTGAAGAGCTATTGTTCCTGAGAACACTTAGTTCCCACCACTTGTGCTTTTGAGCTTTAATTCTTGTCTAAGCTTGTCATCTTAAATTATGAGACGTCCTTTGTGTGATGTTCTGTACAATATGGAGCACAATGCTGGCCCACAAAACATCCCATAAACCACCATGTCCTGCTGCCTAACTAGGAAATGCAATACCCCATGCTTGTGAAACTCTGAGAACCAATGTCCCATTGCCTGATGGGGAAAATCCAAGCCCTCATGACCCACATGTAGTATAGGAAACATGGTCTGCTGCCTAAGGAGTAAACTCCCTACCTCACTTGCCAAGAATATTCACATTCTATTCCCTAATGAGAATACTGTACCATCATCCATCTGAGAGGGAAAATCTGCTGCTGCCTAATGGGGAAATGCTGTATCACACTCCATGAGAAACCATCCCTCTTCCTGGGATGCATCCTAGCTTTCCTCACCACATCTCCAAGCTACTGGGACTCCACATACCATGTAACTTCTTGATTTTGTGTGTAAAACAGGCTTCTGGAAGCTCAACAGCTGCAGGGGATGGTGTTAGCATTCTGAAGCTACGTATGAGTGTCTCTGGTGTAAGTGCGTAGAGCTGGTGTGTGTGTGTGCATGCTCATCGCTAGTGTTCCAGAGAGTGTGCATGTACACCCATCAGTGTTACTTCTTGAGCCTCTGGTACTGTCTCACCAGAAAAGGGTTTATGCAAAGATTCAGGAAGGCTTGTGTTACAGTTTCCTGTAAGATTTCTATAAATATTGTTTATAAATGTTAGTAATCCCAGGGGTCCCTAGAGACTTCTAAACTCAAGGCCAAGGGGTCCCAGAGAGGTCTTAAGAGGTGTCCAGAGCAATGTGTATTTGGGAACAATTGGTTTGTATGGTGACTGAGCGATCCTTCCACTTTCTGTAGCAGCTGAGACCTTTTCACGTAGGGTGGGGTGGGGGGGGGAGAATATAGGTCACACAAATTGTAAAGGTATGTCCAAAGAATGTATTTGAATCAGTTTGAGCCTCAAGCACAGCTTCCACGCTGCAGCCCACAGGTTAGATCCTGACTACCCACAACACCTCTGATTATTTCAGGAAGGGCAGGGTGGTGTTAGTCTCTTCTGTCACTCTAAGTAGTAAATACATATGGGGCAAATACTGAAAGGAGTGAATGCCCAGTGACGACCTTAGGCTGAGAAATGGATTTTTTTCCTGGGAAACCCTCAGCTGTATTTGGGGCCAAAATGATGAATTGTAACGCTTGAGCTTTAGGTTTCTGAGGATGACTCATGTTTGAACAAGTGTAGCAAAGTCAAATAGCAAAACTGCCACTGTTCTGTTTGCAGTGAAGAGTTGGAATCAGAAATAATATGGAATGTAGACAAAAATCCACATCTGCCTCAGTTTCTTTTTAATGTTGTTGGTAAATGTGAATCTGTGCTGTTATCACCAAAACCTTTTCATAAGCTCTCTGTGCACAAACGCTCTTCCTTCCGTGGAATTCCTGTGCTGCTCACTTTGTATCCTCTCATGTCCTAGGTCCATTTCTCACATCCTTCCTTATATTGAAGCATGTCCAGTCTGCTGGATACCAGGACAAAATCCCACTTTTAATACAGTTTGTTTGGTATTGAGACATAGAGGCTAGTGCAAATTCTGCACATAGGCTTATCCTCTTCCTCCTTGATTCACCGCCACCCACTGCCAGGCTCCCACTGATGCCCATTTCACTATGAGAATCCAAGTTCAATCTTCTGGAGGCTAACCTTAATCCTGATGTTCTGTTCTCATTGGATTCTCCATCATTTATTCTGCAAGACCTGGTTTCAGGCTGGGCCCAGAGCTGAATTTAAGTAACTCTCTTGCATCAGCATATGTCCATGGCATCTCCCGTAGTGACTTTTGGTTTGGGGGAAAATTTACTTGTTGCAAATACTTCCTTTGGAAGATAAGACAGTTTTCTGTTTACGTCTGTCCTTGTGTGGTTAATGCCCTTGCAGGGCTACCAACCATCTGCAAGGATGAGGAGGTGGGAGTTAGGTTGGACATTCACAAGTCTATTGTATGTAACGGCCTGAGCCTCCTCTAATGCTAAACTCCCCAAGCAACCCTTCTCTGAAATAATGTCTCTAATAGGAGTGTTAGAAATACCTTTAGTTTGAATTGAATCCCATCAAAGACGTACAGAGATAGGGAATTCTTTCTCTGCGGCAAGCTCAAGGAGTAGTAGAGTCAAGAAGAATGAGCAAGTGTCTGGCCATAAGCAGTAGTGTTACAGTTCAACTACAATGAATGATTTAACAGAAATTAACCCTTAAGCATCTATACACAATTACCTTTGTAATTATTGATTTGGCTGGCAGGCTGGAAAATGCCAGTCTTCTAAAGTCTAATGATGGTTTAGTAACATTAATGCAATCTAAAATATGTTCTTCTGTTGTTCAGGGCAAGGCCTTGGGCTAGACTGCTCTGTACTGCCATGCAGGAGACCAGAATATAATTCTTGTTCCTGAGGATGGAAGAGCTTTGCAATCCCATGCCATGCAGGTGTTATGGGTTGGAGTTTGTCTATTTCCTGGGGCAGGGAGTGCCTGTTTTGCTATACAGCAGAGAAATATTGGATGTATGCTCTCCAAGGCCAATTCCTGAGACCAAAAGTGAAGAGAACTGCGGCAGCATCGTTTGGTAATGCACGTTGGATGGAATAATTTAAACTATGCATATACCTTACCAGGTTCTAACATAACTGAAATAACCTGGGGGGAAGCAACACTGGATAGCCTCACTGAAGACCTTTACTCAACGTGCAGATAAAAAAAAAAACCCCACCAACCCCTACAATGTTAGGATGCATAAGGAATGGGATGGAGAATAATTCTGAAAATATCAGAGTCATAAAGTGTAGAACTGGAAGGGACCTCCATAGGTCACCTAGACCAGTCACCTGCACTCAAGGCAGGACTAAGTAATAATTAGAGCATTCTTGACAGGTGTTTGTCTAACCTGCTCTTAAAAACCTCCAGTAACAGGGATTCCTCAAACTCCTTAGGCATTTTGTTCCAGTGCTTAACTACTCTGACAAGAAGTTTTTCCTAATGTCCAACCAAAACCTCCATTGCTGCAATTTAAACCCATTGCTTCTTGTTCTATCCTCAGAGGTTAACAACAACAATTTTCAATCCTCCTTGTAACAACCTTTTATGTACTTGAAAACTGTTATCATGTCCTCCCTCAGTCTTGACCTTTATTCATTTTTGTTGCTCTCCTCTGGACTTTCTCCAATTTATCTACATCTTTCCTGAAATGTGGTGCCCAGAAGTGGACACAATACTCCAGTTGAAGCCTTATCAGCATGGAGTACAGAGGAAGAATTACTTCTAGTATCTTGCTTACAACACTCTTGCTGATATATCCCAGAATGCTGTTCACTTTTTTTGCAACAGTGTTTTTTGTTAACACCCTTGAAGGATCTGCACAAACTGTCTCTTGTTTTAATACCCTTTCACTTAGTGGGTAGGAGATGTCTAAATCTTAAGTAGATCACAATTTTTATGTTCTTGTTGCTATTTTTATGACTACCTTTTAAGCTGACAGACTCCACTATTTTAATTTTGTGGTGATTATTTTCCCCTTTAATATTTTTTGCCAACATTTTAAGTGGAGATAAATTATTTTGATCAAAATCATGTCTAAACTCCAGAGTGTTATTCTCCAGGAGGGTATGCCTTGGGTTGCAAAACCCAAGGGGAAACACAGCAGAACTGGGGAGATATGGAGAAATACTGCTTCTGTGACGGCTTTGACAATATGAGAGGTAACAGAAAAGATTTAACTGAGTGCCTGAATGAGACACAGCATACCAGTAAATGGTTTGGATTCACCCTTTTGTCAATGCTGTCTTCTCACTCTGTTATGGAAAAACATTAAAAAGCTCTTGTTAGCCCACCTGAGGAGCAGGAGGCTTGAGTTTGAGAAGATACTCCCTGACTTAACTCAAGGATCAGGTATTAAAAAGTTGGTGGAAGTGAAGTTAGCATTGGTTTTTGTCCACCAGATAGTGCAAATACAGCAACTGAATCAGTGGAGATAGGAGATCTGCTAAAGTGGCTGGCAGGGACTAGTTTGGAATTATATATTCAACACTGGTTGAAAGTCAGTCTTTTCATATGAAGATTGGACCTTTTGAGGGTGAAATTGTTTCTTGTCTAGAAGTTGTGAAACAGCTGGGGCTTTAATGGAGAAACATCAAGTGGAATTGCCATTAATCTCTTGCTTGGAAAATTGGCTTTGCTCCTGGAATGTGGGGTTGGAAAAATATCCATTTTCAGGTCCCTACACTGCCCAGTCAGACTGTGGCAGTGTGGCCGTCTTTTCAATGAGCAGCTTTGTACGTGGCTTTGTTTCCGGTTATTATATGCATTGTGAAGTGCTTTTTGGTATTTCAGCATCATTGCTCTGATTTGCACAATGTGGCATACTAACAAATATAGTCTAAAAATATAACTGTATCTAATAGTTTCCATGGCAATTGGTGACCATGGCAACTGAGAGCTAGCTTTGCAATGAATTTGATAAAGGACAGATTTAAAAAAAAAAAAAATCAACAAACTAATTACCTCTTCGCAAATGTTTCAGGGAAAATGCTGAATTTTAACTCTGCAGGGTCTATAGGTCCAATGGGAATTTATCTATGAACACTGCTTGAGTATTAAAAGGGAAATATTGCGGTACTGCTGATTTAAAACTGTGTCCCATGTGAGCCGGCAGGCTGCTTGATGTGAGGTATTTACTGAAGAGAGATTTCTTCTCTTGGAGTTTATGCTTTCTGTTCCCTTCCAGACCTTTATTATTGCAAAAATATTTCCAAACTAATTCCAGATACCTGATCTCTCATTATAAGAGTTCGGAACAGTAGAGAAGAGAGATTGTGGATCAGGCCCACTAAATGTTCCCATCATGGTAGATTATTGCTCCTACTCTGTTTGACCTAGATACTACTTTAGAACAAAACAGAAGAATAATCCAAACCATTGCTTGGAGATACAGCTAGAATGTGTTTCTAGCACTTCCTGTACCATGAAGAACGCACATTCACGTGGGCTAACTCTCCACCATCTCTGAGTGTTCTTATATGTAGAATAAACAGTGGATTTAAGTAGTGTGCCCTCAGAAAATTTAACCTTTCCCATTTTAAACCATGTATGCAGTTTAAGCTAGAATATCAGCTTGAGATTTAGGGCTCTGCAAGAAATTAATTTGTCACCTAGGGCTTCATTGTGCTGTGAATTCTTTAGCTATTTGAAGTCCTGACAAATAACTGTACTAAGTCTTATACTCTGTATAATTCCCCAACAATAAAATTTTATGCCGAGGATAGCTCTGTGCTCTCTGGGAGGAAAAAAACCCAACAACAACAACTAGTATTGGAAGGAGAGGTTATTTGACTCATGAGTCCAAAACTGGTATCGAAAGTCTGCAGGGCAGGAGCATTTAATGCCAGGAGAGTCAGGCATGCCTGAGAGGATATTTGTTTTGAAGAAAGAAGAGAAATAAACCCATTTTTGTTTCTCTCTTCTTGTTATCTTTCAAAGCTGGGGACCTGCTGGGGTGAAAAGAAAGGGCCGGGGGGGTTAGTTTTTTTTTCTTTAAAAAAAAAAATCAAGTAAATACAGACTGCTACCCTTTGGCCTGTCAACCGCCCCAAGGATATTTTCCAAGGTTCTCGCTGTCATTGCAGTTCAACTCCACAGGCAGGGGGTGATGATTTTTTCATACCTAGACAACCGCCTTTTAAGGGCATCAATGCAGCAGGCAGCAATAAACACCACACAGACCATGATAACTCTGTTCACACATCTTGGGTTACAGATAAATGCACAGAAGTCCACCGTGGTTCCTGTCCAACAGCTGGAATTTATGGGAGCATACCTCAACTGCCTCACAGTGACAGTGAGGATACTCCAACAGCACTTTCTCCCTTAGCCAATTTGATTACAAAAGTGACAGACAGCCCACAAATGTCTGCCAGAAAGTGCTCACAATTTTTGGGGCACATGGTTGCGACAACGTTTGTCGTAAAATATGCCAGGCTCCACATGAGATGCTTACAGGCCTGACTTCGAATCATCTATATACCACACAAACATTCTTTCAATAGACATCTCACAATGTGCCACAGGGTAAAGGCCTCACATGGTGAGCACAACCAAAGAACGTCTGCTCAGGTGTCCCCTTTCAACAGAAAGCTCCTATAATAACAATCACAACAGCCGCCTCCTTCATAGGATGGGAGGGCATGTTTACGCGACAACATGATCCAGGGTCACTGATCTCCAGTGGAATCCAACCTGCGCATAAACATACTGGAGCTAAGAGCAGTCTGAAACACATGCGAGCACTTCCTCCCTTTAATCCAGAACAAGACCATTAAGATCCTTAAGGACAATATAGCATGCATATTCTATACAAATCGCCAAGCGGGAGCGCCATCATACCCCCTGTGCACAGAGGCAATACACCTCTGGAATTGGTGCATCACCAACAATATAGATGTTTCTGCATCCTATCTGCCAGGATGTCAGAACACAACAGCAGACCAACTGAGCAGGGACTTCCCACAAACCCAGATGTCAGAGTCCATGGGTCTTGAATCCTGGTCCACAGGGCTCTGTAGAGCTAGCAGATTCAACCTGCTACCCAGGGACCTGCTAACTATTGTCAGAATAGGAGCTGAACTCAGATAGAAGACCCCAGTCCTGGGAGTTGATTGGCAGAACACTAGGGGCCCTGATTGGTCCACAGCCTTTATTTAAACTCAGCACAGGAACAGGAAGTTGTCCATGGAACTGGGATCCACCTTGTCCTGGACTGTGTGCCTTGTGCTTCCTGCTCCTGCTCTCCTGGCTTGATTTGCTGTTATCCTGACCTGTTCCAACTCTAGTTATTGATCCATGGTTCTGCTCTCATGTTTGTGTCCTGCTTCTGATCTGGTAACCTGACCCTGCCTGACACCTGACTCTCGGTTTTGCCTTCTGGCCTATTTCAGGCTCTGACCTCCTGGGATCTGACCCAGCCTGACTCCTGACTCCTGCTCTGCCCACTAGGTCAGACCACCCACATCCTGGTCATGACAGCAGCCTTCAACTTTTTGTGTTGCTCTCAGACCACTCCTCCAGGTTTCTTGCTTCAGTTGGCTCTGTGGTCTCTACCTGAAGATCCAGAGGTAAATGAGAATCTCTGCCAAATATTAATTAAAGGGTGAGAGTACCCTGTGGAATTGCATATATGCCCATTGTAGGCTGTTGCCAACTCACAAATACCCATTCCAGTTTATCTTCCTCTCTGGTATTAGCATCATAGAATCATAGAATAGAATCATAGAATATCAGGGTTGGAAGGGACCCCAGAAGGTCATCTAGTCCAACCCCCTGCTCAAAGCAGGACCAATTCCCAGTTAAATCATCCAAGCCAGGGCTTTGTCAAGCCTGACCTTAAAAACCTCTAAGGAAGGAGATTCTACCACCTCCCTAGGTAACGCATTCCAGTGTTTCACCACCCTCTTAGTGAAAAAGTTTTTCCTAATATCCAATCTAAACCTCCCCCACTGCAACTTGAGACCATTACTCCTCGTTCTGTCATCTGCTACCATTGAGAACAGTCTAGAGCCATCCTCTTTGGAACCCCCTTTCAGGTAGTTGAAAGCAGCTATCAAATCCCCCCTCATTCTTCTCTTCTGCAGGCTAAACAATCCCAGCTCCCTCAGCCTCTCCTCATAACTCATGTGTTCCAGACCCCTAATCATTTTTGTTGCCCTTCGCTGGACTCTCTCCAATTTATCCACATCCTTCTTGAAGTGTGGGGCCCAAAACTGGACACAGTACTCCAGATGAGGCCTCACCAATGTCGAATAGAGGGGAACGATCACGTCCCTCGATCTGCTCGCTATGCCCCTACCTATACATCCCAAAATGCCATTGGTCTTCTTGGCAACAAGGGCACACTGCTGACTCATATCCAGCTTCTCGTCCACTGTCACCCCTAGGTCCTTTTCCGCAGAACTGCTGCCTAGCCATTCGGTCCCTAGTCTGTAGCTGTGCATTGGGTTCTTCCGTCCTAAGTGCAGGACCCTGCACTTATCCTTATTGAACCTCATCAGATTTCTTTTGGCCCAATCCTCCAATTTGTCTAGGTCTTTCTGTATCCTATCCCTCCCCTCCAGCGTATCTACCACTCCTCCCAGTTTAGTATCATCCGCAAATTTGCTGAGAGTGCAATCCACACCATCCTCCAGATCATTTATGAAGATATTGAACAAAACCGGCCCCAGGACCAACCCTTGGGGTACTCCACTTGATACCGGCTGCCAACTAGATATGGAGCCATTGATCACTACCCGTTGAGCCCGACAATCTAGCCAGCTTTCTACCCACCTTGTAGTGCATTCATCCAGCCCATACTTCCTTAACTTGCTGACAAGAATACTGTGGGAGACCGTGTCAAAAGCTTTGCTAAAGTCAAGAAACAATACATCCACTGCTTTCCCTTCATCCACAGAACCAGTAATCTCATCATAAAAGGCGATTAGATTAGTCAGGCATGACCTTCCCTTGGTGAATCCATGCTGGCTGTTCCTGAACACTTTCCTCTCATGCAAGTGCTTCAGGATTGATTCTTTGAGGACCTGCTCCATGATTTTTCCAGGGACTGAAGTGAGGCTGACTGGCCTGTAGTTCCCAGGATCCTCCTTCTTCCCTTTTTTAAAGATTGGCACTACATTAGCCTTTTTCCAGTCATCCGGGACTTCCCTGGTTCGCCACGAGTTTTCAAAGATAATGGCCAATGGCTCTGCAATCACAGCCGCCAATTCCTTCAGCACTCTCGGATGCAACTCGTCCGGCCCCATGGACTTGTGCACGTCCAGCTTTTCTAAATAGTCCCTAACCACCTCTATCTCCACAGAGGGCTGGCCATCTCTTCCCCATTCATCCCCATCCTCAACATTTCATTCATAGTTCGGTTAAATCATTCACATTGTCCATTTCCCTGAGGATGATATGGTATTGTGACTTTTAGATATACCATATAGGTGACATAGTTGCTGGATCTCTCCAGCTTCAAAGTTCCTCCCCTTATCTGAGTGTAGCCTGGCAGGACACCTATAATACTAAAACCAGTTTTTCATGATTGCTTTTGCAGATGTGTAGACAGTCTGATTTCTGGTAGGCACTGCCACTGTACTGGATTCCAACAGTGTATAGTCCACTGCTAACACTTCTAAAGGTGCTGATACAGTCATACAAATTATGGCCGCCTTCTCTTGAGGAAACCTCTTGCACTGTTGTATCCAGTTCTGTACATCTCGAGTCACACCACTCCTATAATAACTCCACTTTGTGATCTCTAAAGTACCCTTTCCTTCAAAGTGACTTCCATGATTGTGTTTAGCTTCATGTATCTCACTTCAGAGCTGTCTGGGCACTATCAACTGTAGCAAACACTCACCATCCCAAGGGCATGTCAGGCGGTGATATAGCACTCCTCAATGTAAAACCAATCTGTTCTGCTGCCACCTCCATTTCTTTCTCTCAAGATTGAGAGCATCACATTTATCTTGGTCTTTCTCTTCCACCACAGTAAGAGCAACAGGACCAACGTCCAGATCCTTCATCTACATTCTTCGCAATGCCTTAGGGGAAAAACTGACATCCTGTAAAACTTACTGGACAGAACAATCCCACCATTCTTGTTTCCTGAGAGTTCTCTTCACCCTTTTTCCATCCATAAACTAGACCACACCTCTTCAGGTTTAATGAGGATAAAATCATGCTGCTGATCTTTTCCTTTGGGTTCATTCCATACAGGCAATCTGGATAGTTCATCCATATGTCCATTCACTTTTTCTGATTTGTAACAGATTTCAAAATCTAATTCAGTGAGTTGTGCCAGCCATGGATGTTCCATAACATGCAAATCTGCTGAGTCTAACTACTTGAGGGGATTGTGAGCTGTCTTCATAGTAAACTTTTTACACATCAGATACTCCTTGAATTTCTCCATAGCAGCCCACTTTAAAGCCAGGAATTCCAGCTTGAATGTGCTGTAATTATGGAATCACCTACTAGTGTATGCTTTCACTTGTTCCACTCCCTCCTGTACCTGCTCAGTATGGCTTCTAAGCCACAGAAACTAGCATCAGCAGTCAGTATAAATGGCAGCTTGAAATCTGGATATGCTGGAGTAGTCATCAGTCTCCTTTTCAACTCTTCAAACGCTCATTGGCACTCTGGTGTCCACTCAAAAGTCACTACCCTAGCCCCTCATTTGAGCTTCCCCACTAGCTAATTCAAAGGATAGAAGATCTTCACAAACCCAGGAACAAATCTTCAGTAGTAGCTTATAAAACCAAGCATTCTCTTGACTTCAGCTAGACTTTGTGGTCTGGGCCAATTTTCCAGTGCCCTGGTCTTCTCTGGATTAACAGCAGTTCCCTGAGCAGACATCACATGTCCTGGAAATTTTAACTTCAGAAATGAGCAATTGACATTTACTAGGTTTCAACTTTTAGTCCATGTTTTGCTAGCTTGACCAGAACCAAGTCTAATTACTCTAAGTGTTCATTATAATTCTGTGAGAACATGAGTATGTCATCTAAATGAATTAGGAGACTCTCAAACATCTAATCCCCTAATACTGTCTCCATCAACCTTGGGAAGGTGGCTGGAGCATTGCGTAACCCATAGGGCATGCAAATACACTCAAATAGTCCAAATGGGGTAGTCATGGCTGTTTTCCAATATCTTCAGGCCCCATAGCTACCTGGAAATATCCAGCCGTTAGATCAAGAGAGGAGAACAGTGTCTCAACCTGGTGCAGCTAGCAATTCTTCTATCCTTGGCAATGGATAGGCATCATTCTTTGTCACTATGTTAAATTTCCTGTAATCAGAGCAGAACCATATGGACTCATTTTATTTTCTGATGATCACCAGAGGAGAAGCCCAAGGACTGCAGTTTTCTCTGAGAATTCCTTGAGACACCAAATATTGCATGTGGTTCTTGAATTCCTTGTACACATGGGGAGAAACTCTTCTATTTCTCTGCTTTATGGGTTCTGTAGCTCCAGTGGGTATACAAAGCACCACTACTTCAGTATGCTCCAGATCACTATCGGATTTGGAAAACATATCTTTGTTTCTGGAGTAGCTCTCTCAGCTGCTGTTTCTGAACAGGATGCAACATTTCCCAGTCTACTTTCACAGAAACAATTTCCGGCTTCTACTCTTGTGGTAGTGAGTCTTTCTCTCTTTTCCTGAGCCTCCTGAACCCTCACTACACTATTTCTTGTTCAATCTCCAAGATTTCTGGAGGCGCTATCCTGAATGGTCATACTATCTCAGCCACTCAGGTCCAGGGTGATAACTAGGTCACCCGGACACTGATATTCAACATTCGGACTGGTGACACTCTTTCCTAACATTTGGCTACACATGAGCTATGACAACCCCTGCTGGTAAGCTTGTCATCATAGGTGGAGTGACTAAAACTTGGCATGAGGATATCCACTGTAGACAACAACGATCTTGGACCTGACACTCACTTGGAATTGTGACACTTTTATTCCCAGCTACTTGTACATATTCAATCCTGCCTGGCAGTTGAATCTTCTGACACTGAGCATTTACTTTTGCCCAGCTGCATGACACTCTCTCCTTGTGGTACAGTCCTCCTGAAAGCTGCAGTAGGGTCCAAAGAGTCTATATAAATCCTTCAGGATGTTCATGCCCAGGGTCATGGGAACTCCAGTCCCTCCATCTAAGCCTCAAATAATCATCCCAGACAATAAAAACACCCTTCTAAGGCAATACGTGCACTAAGCACTATTATCTGCCTCCAAATCTCCAATCACCAGAACATCTAATCCATTAGCTGTTGTCAACTTTACCCAGCCCAGCTGGTATCTCCCATGGCATGATGTCTTGCAAGGTTCTTATAAAAGTAACTTGCCATCACGGTGGTGACTTTAGGCTCCGTGTCAAGTAAACACCATGTCTTCAGCCTTCCAATCTCCACTTCCACAGTGAGGTTGGCTCCAAAAGCTTTGGTGCCTTCATTTCCTCTATCTGCAGACTGGCCATAGTTCTAACCATCTGTAAGCCCACTCTAGGTGAAGTAGTGGGGGTCTTGTCCCCTTTTTGAGAGTCTCTTCTGCCCTCCCTTGAGTTTTGAACTTCAACTCTGTCTCTCAAGAGAGTAAATTCTTCCTCGATCCTTTCAGTTACATGGACATTCTCTCCAGACGTGACCAGACTCATGGCGTCCATGGCAAACCAGTTTGCCCTGGCTAACTCTTAATGAAGATCTCCTGCAGTTTTCTGCCCCTCAGAATGCACTGTTGTCTCAGTGAAAGATTTGGTTGATGCACTACTCTAAACCATTCTTGTTGATCACCAACTCTTTGTACTGCTTCATTCAAACTCTCCAAGACAGTGGTGGTATTCTCCAGATCAGCAATGATTTTTCGGATAGCTCCTTCATTTTGTTTCCCTACAACTACTTTTATTTCCAACTCCTTCAAAAAAAAATTTCATTCTGTGACACTCTGTACCTCGAGGGAACACCCTGCATCCCCATGTTCATCCTTATAATATGATTGTGTGGTATCCAAAGCAAAGTTTGTCATGTCGAGTGTCTTTGGAAGGCTCATGATGCACGGAGCATTGTTATAGTAATGTTATAGGTTGTAATTTCATGTATAAAGTTATGAGGCTGAAAATATGTCCTCATGGCTTAAAACAAGCCCAGAAAAAACTCTCCAGGAGCAGAGGGGCAGTTCACACCTCATCAGGGCATGTATGGGACAAACCCAGCTCAGGCTCACAGGAACAAAGGACACTGGCCTAGGCGGCAACAAAGGATCTGTTGGACTCTAGAGTGAGTCACCCCCCTTCCTTTGGTCAGTTTGGGACTACGATGAGGTAATGCTCACCTGACTCTGAAGGGGTGGGGGGGCAAAGCCAAGAGGGAAGAAAGAACATGATAAAAGGGAGAGACGTTTGCCATGCTCTCTCTCTTCCACCTCCATTTACAGACACTACCACCAAGCAACTAAAGTGCTGATCAAAGGGGAGAGCCTGGCTGAAGGGCAACCAGCCAGCCTGTGGTGAGAAGCATCTAAGTGTGTAAGGGCACTGAAAGTGTTAAAATCAGCTTAGAATGTGTTTTGCTTTTATTTCATTTGACCAAATCTGACTTCTTGTGCTTTGACTTATAAGCACTTAAAATCTATCTTTTGTAGTTAATAAATTTGTTGTTTATTCTACCTGAAGCAGTGCATTTGGTTTGAAGCATTTCAGAGACTCCCCTTGGGATAACAAGCCTGGTATATCTCAATTTCTTTGTTAAATTGATGAACTCCTATAAGCTTGCAGCATCCAGCGAGCATAACTGGACACTGCAAGATGGAGGTTCCTAGGGTTGTGTCTGGGACCAGAAATATTGGCTAGTGTCATTTGGTTGCTCAGTCCAAGCAGTGGCTGGCCAAAAGTGCTCACTCATGTAACTGGGAGCAGCTTACATGCTAGAGGCTGTGTGTGAACAGTCCGGGAGTGGGAGTTCTCACAGCAGAGCAGGGTAAGGCTGGTTCCCAGAGTTGGGGATTGGAGTAACCTAGCAGATCACCGGTCCAGATAAGACTAGAGGAATGTCACACATCCTCCTGAGACCACTCAGTGCCTGCCCTCATCTGGTCAGAAAAAGATGATGTAGGCTGCTCCTTGAATTTCTGCTTCATTTCATGTCTTAACCCATCATCCCTTGTCCTATCACTAGCTACTCCTTCAGGATGGAATCTGGGTCTGTCACTTGGCTCTCCTCTTGATTTTGCATTTTGGAGAGTCTCTCCTGTAGATTGTAGGCAAAATTCCTAACTGTTTCACCCTCTTCTTGCTTCTCTCATAAAATTCTCGGAAGCAAATTTCAGAAGCGCCTTGTTGCCTTACACATTAATCAGCAGTTTGAAAATGTTCTCTGCACTGCTAACCAGCTAGACTTGTTTGTCAGGAGTCTTATTTGTAATCGTGTCTACAATTCCATATTGCAAGTTATCAATCACTCATGGTGAAATATTATTTTATGAATTACAACTGTTTCTCTGAGTTCACAGATTGCCCCAGGACTGCAGATAGCAGTTTTAATCCATCGTTGATGAAAGTCAGCCTATGGCCAGAAAGTCCTTTTAAGCATCAGTGGATGCACCAGATACTCTATCTTGCGCCCTGGCAATAGCCATGCTCATGTGATGGGCAGTGTGGCTCCTTTTGTCGTGCATCCCAAGGGAAGTGCAGATGGCAATGGAAGATCCTCCCTTTAGAGGGTAATAATCTGTTTAGTCAGAGAACTGATGAGTCACTGTATACCCTCAAGGATTCTAAAACCATGTTTAGATCCTTGAGGATTTACCCTCCAGCACACACAAAAATATACATTAGGCAACCAGCATATCATAGAAAAGGGCCTACTACTCCACCCTCTGCCCACCAGCAGCAATACAAACCAGGCTGTAAGTGACAGAAAGTGCAAAGAAGAAGATCTAATGCACTGCCTTCATTCTCCTCTAACAGAGCTCCTCAGTCAAAACAGCCACTGGCATTCAATTACATCAGACAGGTGCTGGAGAGTCTCAACAGGATATACTATCCAATTTCACTTTACTACTCCCTTCAAATCTACCCATCCCATCCCATCCCATCCCTCTTCAGGGACCCCATACACAAGAGGATTTTCATTCAAGAGGTGGAATAGCTTCTATAGCTGGGATTCATAGAACCAGCTATCCTTGGTGCATAGGGAGAGGCTTCTATTCAGGTACTTCCTCCTCTCCAGGAAAAGAGGAGGATGAAGACCTATTATAGACTTCAGGCTACTGAACTCCTACATTTTATGTCTGAGGTTCAGGATGGTCACCTGATCTACCATAATCCCATCACTGGATCAAGGTGGATCACTGCTAAGAGTTATCCTGAGGCTTTTGGGTTTTTGCATTGCCCTTTCCCCCTCACAACCAAAGGCATGCCAGCAGTGGATGGGAACCTGGGAGGCAGTGACCATGAGATGGTCGAGTTCAGGATCCTGACACAGGGAAGAAAGGAGAGCAGCAGAATATGGACCCTGGACTTCAGAAAGGCAGACTTTGACTCCCTCAGGGAACTGATGGGCAGGATCCCCTGGGAGAATAACATGAGGGGGAAAGGAGTCCAGGAGAGCTGTCTTTATTTTAAAGAATCCTTATTGAGGTCACAGGGACAAACCATCCCGATGTGTAGAAAGAATAGTAAATATGGCAGGCAACCAGCTTGGCTTAACAGTGAAATCCTTGCTGATCTTAAACACAAAAAAGAAGCTTACAAGAAGTGGAAGATTGGACAAATGACCAGGGAAGAGTATAAAAATATTGCTCGGGCATGCAGGAGTGAAATCAGGAAGGCCAAATCACACCTGGAGTTGCAGCTAGCAAGAGATGTTAAGAGTAACAAGAAGGGTTTCTTCAGGTATGTTAGCAACAAGAAGAAAGTCAAGGAAAGTGTGGGCCCCTTACTGAATGAGGGAGGCAACCTAGTGACAGAGGATGTAGAAAAAGCTAATGTACTCAATGCTTTTTTTGCCTCTGTCTTCACGAACAAAGTCAGCTCCCAGACTACTGCACTGGGCAGCACAGCATGGGGAGGAGGTGACCAGCCCTCTGTGGAGAAAGAAGTGGTTCGGGACTATTTAGAAAAGCTGGACGAGCACAAGTGCATGGGGCCGGATGCGCTGCATCTGAGCGTGCTAAAGGAGTTGACGGATGTGATTGCAGAGCCATTGGCCATTACCTTTGAAAACTCTTGGCAATTGGGGGAAGTCCCGGACAACTGGAAAAAGGCTAATGTAGTGCCATTCTTTAAAAAAGGGAAGGAGAAGGATCCTGGGAACTACAGGCCAGTCAGCCTCACCTCAGTCCCTGGAAAAATCATGGAGCAGGTCCTCAAGGAATCAATTCTGAAGCACTCAGAGGAGAGGAAAGTGATCAGGAACAGTCAGCATGGATTCACCAAGGGCAAGTCATGCCTGACTAATCTAATTGCCTTCTATGATGAGATAACTGGCTCTGTGGATGAGGGGAAAGCGGTGGACGTGTTGTTCCTTGACTTTAGCAAAGCTTTTAACATGGTCTCCCACAATATTCTTGCCAGCAAGTTAAAGAAGTATGGGCTGGATGAATGGACTATAAGGTGGATAGAAAGTTGGCTAGATTGTCGGGCTCAACGGGTAGTGATCAATGGCTCCATGTCTAGTTGGCAGCCGGTATCAAGTGGAGTGCCCCAAGGGTTGGTCCTGTGGCCGGTTTTGTTCAATATCTTCATAAATGATCTGGAGGATGGTGTGGATTGCACCCTCAGCAAGTTTGCAGATGACACTAAACTGGGAGGTGAGGTAGATATGCTGGAGGGTAGGGATAGGATACGGAGGGCCCTAGACAAATTGGAGGATTGGGCCAAAAGAAATCTGATGAGGTTCAACAAGGACAAGTGCAGAGTTCTGCACTTAAGACGGAAGAATCCCATGCACCGCTACAGACTAGGGACCGAATGGCCTGGCAGCAGTTCTGCAGAAAAGGACCTAGGGGTTACAGTGGACGAAAAGCTGGATGTGAGTTACCAGTGTGCCCTTGTTGCCAAGAAGGCCAATGGCATTTTGGGATGTATATGTAGGGGCATTGCCAGCAGATCGAGGGACGTGATCGTTCCCCTCTATTCGACACTGGTGAGGCCTCATCTGGAGTACTGTGTCCAATTTTGGGCCCCACACTAAAAGAAGGATGTGGAAAAATTGGAGAGAGTCCAGCGGAGGGCAACAAAAATCATTAGGGGTCTGGAATGATTCCTTGTTTACACCAGTTGAGTTCTTGCCTGCTGTCCCTGTTCTTGATCTCAAATTATTTTCATGCAGGCATTCACCCAGCATACAGGAGATCCACCTCCTAAAAAATCTTTATTATCCCTGGCTCCAGCCATGGTACCAGCACCAAATGACTTGAAGGCATTCCTGGAGCTTCTGGCTAGATTCAGATCCTGAATATTGAGACTTCTGTAATCCAAGAAGTATCTCAAATTTTTTGATATTAAGTTCCTCAGCTCCGTATTAATGAGGGAATATTTAGCCTTGCAAAGATGCCTTGGCAAACACATGACACCCTTTCGCCTACAACCAGGAGAGTCAAGAAGAGGTGTCAAGTG
Organism: Caretta caretta; assembly: GCF_965140235.1. Lineage (NCBI taxonomy): Eukaryota > Metazoa > Chordata > Testudines > Cheloniidae > Caretta > Caretta caretta. The sequence goes on along the minus strand of NC_134213.1, from coordinate 132,030 downwards.
CCACACAGGGGACTTGAGCAATTCTCTGTTCACCCCAATCCAAGATCCTTGGTACTGTTTGCAGTGCAAGAGAAGTTAAAATCTGCAAAGAGTATCCCCAAAAATTCAACCTCTTGATAGAACAAGAATGTTGTTCTTCCTCAGTGCAACTTCACATTGCAAGCTGCCAAACCCTCTTTGTGAAGTACAATTTCCTTATGTGGGACAAGGTAACGGCAGGACTCTGGGCAGAAGCTCAAGCACATAGTAAAAGAAGGCTAGTTGATGTCCAAAATATCCTTGTAGGCTGCTATGAGTGCCTCTGACACAGCTGCCAGGTCATAGACGCAACTGTTACAATGCAGAGATCCTTGTGGCTTCAAGATCTGCCATTTCAGGGAATGGAGCAGTTCAGTAAGTAGATAAATGACACTTTATTCCCTCAAGGATCCTAGGGCCGCATTGTGTTCTCTGAGAATATGTACTTCAGTGCCCTATCACAAGCCCTATAGATATCAACCACAGCAGAGACCGAGGACGCTCACCTACTCTCAAACAACCTGACTAACTCTTTGGAAAAAGCATAGGTATGCCAAGAGGCACCTGCCATCCTCCTCACCTGCTTTGAGGTAACAGGTCTGATGGGAGTGTGAAGAGCCACAGGAGCCTTTCCAGAGCTAAATGTCTTCTTCAGAAGCCACCTTGTCCCTTTCCATCAGGCTTGTTCAACCATTACACCTGCAAATGTGTGTTACATATAATCATCCGTGACTACCCTATCCAATTCTCTAATCCTTATTCTCCAAATACTCGCCCCTTTCCCCAGACTTCAGGAGCCCTTCTCACAAGAGCCAACTGAAGTAAGTGGCCACTTTGCTTAGTCTAGGAGCCACAAAGGAGCACAGGGAAGAGGCTCTATTCCTGGTGTTTCCTTATCCTGAAGAAGAGAAGAAAGGTGGTCTCCATCCTATCCTAGACCCGAGAAGATTGAACAAATACATACTCTGTCTCACGTTCAGGATTGTATTGCTTGCCTCCATCATTCAGTCCCTTCAGGTTCAAGATTGATTCATGACTGTCAGCTTACAAGACTTATACTTCCACATAGCCATCCTCCTTCACCTCCATACCAACACTTGGTGCAGGAACAGTGATAGCGATAACCAGGCCCATTGTGTACCCCCTAGTATCATTATTTCTAAGAGTAGGTACATGGGAATTGCCAGCCCTGTTCAGACATCAGACCAGCAAGGCACCTAGTCCAGTCTCCTCTCTCTGACACTGGCCAGTATGAAATGTTGAAAGCCTCTACTGGATGATTATGAAATAACCTGCCTATAGGCAAAGCTTTTTCCATCAGTTAGTGGTTGGTTTGTGCACGGCAGAATGAGGGTTTGTATCCCTTTTTTATCTAATCTCTCGTAACTTTGGATGTTCACATTATTCATATAAAATCTAATTCTTGTTTTAACCCTATAGATTTCTTAGCCCTTGATATCTGGTGTCAGTGAGATCCATAAATTGATTATGCATTAAGAATTTGGGAAAAAAATCCTCAATTTAAAACTTGTTGCCTTTCAACTTAATTGAGTGTCCTCTTGTTCTTGTATTTTATGAGGAGCAGCAAGGAGCACCTGATTTACCTTTTATCATTCCTTTTTCTGTATACTACTATTATGTCCCTTGCTAGTCTATTTTCTAAATAGTCTCAATCTTTTCAGTCCCATTCCTTATGCATCCTAACATTTTATACATTCTCACCTGGAATACTGTGCTCAGTTCTGGTCACCCTGTCTTAAAAAAGATGTAATAGAAATAGAGCCGCTCAAAGATGGGTGATGAAGCCTGGAAAAACACATTATTCCAGGTAAGGATATAGTAGATAATGGCACTTCAATGTTAAAAATATTACGCTTTGTCACATTCCTTATGACAGGTTTCAGAGGTTTCAGGTTTTCTTCTGTTTTCTAAAGCTGTGTTTGCTTTTCTGACCTGCACATTGATTAGAGGTTGTCACTGAGGCTCTCCAGTGTGGTCCATGTCTTCTGCCTTATTACAGTTACTTTAAAATGCCAAAAGGTGTATGAGTTGTTCAAATTATTCCTTCCAATATATATTATGATGCATTTGTCAGCTTTGAATTTCAGCTGCCCATCATATTGCTCATTCACTTAGTTTTGTTAGGTTTCAGAGGAACAGCCGTGTTAGTCTGTATTCGCAAAAAGAAAAGGAGTACTTGTGGCACCTTAGAGACTAACCAATTTATTTGAGCATGAGCTTTCATGAGCTACAGCTCACTTCATCAGATGCATACCGTGGAAACTGCAGCAGACTTTATATATACACAGAGAATATGAAACAATACCTCCTCCCACCCCACTGTCCTGCTGGTAATAGCTTATCTAAAGTGATCAACAGGTGGGCCATTTCCAGCACAAATCCAGGTTTTCTCACCCTCCACCCCCCCACACAAATTCACTCTCCTGCTGGTGCTAGCCCATCCAAAGTGACAACTCTTTACATAATCAAGTCGGGCTATTTCCTGCATAAATCCAGGTTTTCTCACATCCCCCCCACCCCCATACACACACAAACTCACTCTCCTGCTGGTAATAGCTCATCTAAACTGACCACTCTCCAAGTTTAAATCCAAGTTAAACCAGAACATCTGGGGGTTCTGGTTTAACTTGGATTTAAACTTGGAGAGTGGTCAGTTTAGATGAGCTATTACCAGCAGACAAACTCACTCTCCTGCTGGTAATAGCTCATCTAAACTGACCACTCTCCAAGTTTAAATCCAAGTTAAACCAGAACATCTGGGGGTTCTGGTTTAACTTGGATTTAAACTTGGAGAGTGGTCAGTTTAGATGAGCTATTACCAGCAGGAGAGTGAGTTTGTGTGTGTATGGGGGTGGGGGGGATGTGAGAAAACCTGGATTTATGCAGGAAATAGCCCGACTTGATTATGTAAAGAGTTGTCACTTTGGATGGGCTAGCACCAGCAGGAGAGTGAATTTGTGAGGGGGGGTGGAGGGTGAGAAAACCTGGATTTGTGCTGGAAATGGCCCACCTGTTGATCACTTTAGATAAGCTATTACCAGCAGGACAGTGGGGTGGGAGGAGGTATTGTTTCATATTCCCTGTGTATATATAAAGTCTGCTGCAGTTTCCACGGTATGCATCTGATGAAGTGAGCTGTAGCTCACGAAAGCTCATGCTCAAATAAATTGGTTAGTCTCTAAGGTGCCACAAGTACTCCTTTTCTTTTAGTTTTGTTAGGCCCCTTTGAAGTGCCTCAGCTTTTCTGTTCTTTACTAACCTGAGTAATTTTTGTGTCATATGCAAATACTTTCATTTCACTACTCAACCCATCTTCTAGATTAATTAATACGTTAAATAACACTAGTTCTAGTTGCACCCAAGCAGAATACTGTTCCTGAAAAGAGCCCTAGCAACGTCAAGAGAGAGTCCTTTTTTAAGATCCAGTTGCAGGATAGGGGCCCAAATATGGAACCTTGTAGCACACCATTGTGAATCTTCAGTGATGGTCAAAATTGACCATTTAGCCCTACGGGTTTGTCTCTTTCCCAGTTTCCAGTCTGTGGCAGAACTTTATTTCTCACCCCAAAACTTAGTTTTCTTTATCCTTTTAAGAGGTACTTTGTCAAAGACTTTTTGAAAATCCAAATCAATTACACCAACCCATTCTCTTGTATTCACTATCTTGCTGATATGCACACACAATTCTAATACTTTAGTGAGTCATTATTTTTCTTTTCAGAAGCCATTCTGGTTTGTCTCTATCATATCATGTTCATCTAGGTATTTTGTAATACTGCTTTTGTTTGTTTAATCCAATTTGCTAGTGCTGAGGCGTAAGATATTATTTGTCTGTAATGTTCAGGATTACTCCAACTGCCTTTTTTTAAAAATAGGCACAACACTTGGCTATCCTGCAGTTCTGCAGAGTTTAGTGAAATGCGTATTTTTGGTAACAGTAATACTCAATTATTATGTTCCTTCATTACTTTTGGGTGTAACCATATGGGCCTGGTGACTTGTTACTACCCTGGACCCTCGCTAGAACGTGGGATTTGGGATCCATGCGCTGTACCGCGTTAACGCGGGGACTGCGTTAAAATGAATTCCAATTAAAGTAATTACATTTGGGATCCAGGACCGCAACCGGGTTATATGTGAATTCGTGCTATATAGACGTGCGTTCTGGCAAGGGTCTGGTGTATTTAATTTGTCATTCTAGTCCAGGACCTCTTCTTTTGACACCTCAGTCTTGTACTGCGCTCACTATATTATCTAGAAATAGTTGGCCTCCCTCCCAACATCCTCTGTGGTGCAGACTCATTAAAATAAAATGTTTACTATCTCTGCAAAGTCCTGCTCCTCAGCTTTTAACTTTAGCCCTGATATTCCAAAGGACCCATTGATTTTCTGGCGGCTGATGCTTTGAGACGGGGTGGGCAAACTTGTTGGTCCAAGGGCCACATCTGGGTGGGGAAAATGTATGCAGGGTTGGGGCAGGGGGTTGGGGTGCGGGAGGGAGTGCGGGGTGTGGGAGGGGGTGCGGTGTGCAAGAACAGGCTCAGGGCAAGGGATGGGGCAGAGGAGGGATGCGGGGTGTATGAGGGGGCTCAGGGAAGGGGGTTGGGGGTGCAGGAGAGGTATGGAATGCAGGAGGGGGCTTAGGGCAGGGGTGCAGGAGGGATGCGGACTGCAGGAGGGAGCTCAGGGCAGGGGTTGGGGTGCAGGAGGGGTACAGGGTTTGATGGGGGCTCAGGGCAGAGAGTTGGGTTGCAGCAGGGGGCTCGGGGCAGGAGGTTGGGTGCAGGAGGGTGGTTGGGGCAGGGAGTTGGGGTGCGAGGTGCAGGCAGGAGGCTTAGGGAAGGGAGTTGGGGGGGTGGGGTGGCAGTGGCATGCACCGGGGCCAGGGCTGGCTCCCTGCCTGCCTGCCTGCCCGCCCGCCCGCCCGCCCGCCCTGGCCCTACTCTGCGCCACTCAGGAAAGCGGCCGGAACCACGTCCCTTCGCAGCCCCTGGGGAATGGGGGTGGGGGCAGAGGGCTCCACGCGCTGCCCTTCCCACGCCTCCAGGTACCGCCCCCGAAGCTCCCATTGGCCGCGGTTCCCCGTTCCTGGCCAATTGGGGGGGTGGTGCCTGGAGGCAAGGGCAATGCACAGAGCCCTCTGCCCCCGCCCCAGGCTACAGGGACTTGGTGCCGGCCGCTTCTGAGAGCGGCGCAAGGCCTGCAGCACCATGAGGGGCAATCCCACGGGCTGGACCCAAAGCCCTGACAGGCCAGATCCGGCCTGCAGGCCTTAGTTTGCCCACCCTTGCTTTAAGAGGAAACGGGGGAATGCTGCCGTGTTACACAGACTCTCATATTCCACTGGGTGGCAGCAGAGCCTCTGTTCAATCGTTAATTCTCAGTTATTGTGACTTCGTTTCTGCTAGAAGAAGCAGTCCCAGAGTCATACCCCTGCATGAGAAGTATGAATCTGTAAATGCAATTTGTAATGCATTGAGAATTGTGTTGGAATTGCAAGTGATAACTTTTAATTATTTTTTTTTTGGTTGTTCTGTTTTGGTGGGGGAAAGGGTGTTCCTGGTCATGTTTGCAAGCCAAGGGGGCTCTGAAGCAAAATGTGCAATCAGAGTCAGTCTGAAAAGAGCCATCTTAAAGCAAGGTCGGATGAGTTGTGCCATGCTGCATTAGAGAGTTCCCAATTTTCTCTGTCTGTCTGGGGGTTCTTGTGTGGTGGTGGTCTGAATTCTACAAAATGGAAGTGTTACATTGCAACCTTCCAGCAAGAGTATTTGGGGTTTTTTTTATCTAATTTCTCTGTGTGTATTCTGGGAACATAACACAATCCATACATTGGGGGTTAGAGAATATCTAAGATTGCTTCTTTGGTTATATTACATTTACTCAGGCTTTATCAACTTGCTGAAGGGTATGGCTGTCCCTGTAGGACAAGGATATGAAACTCAAGGATTGTTTTCGTTGAAGCTTGTATTACTCATGTGTTTGCAAATCAGTCTCTCCTGGATATAGATTGTTCCAGTGCATGACAGAGCAACTAGACATAGTGGGGCGCCACTGTACAAAAAATGTTGTCATCATCATAATGGAGGTGTACCTGCTGATGACATTTTTGTAACAGGCTGTTAAAAGCTATTACCTCTGTTTTCTGTTTCCTCTTCCCATTCACCTATCAAAGAAATGTTTGCACTTAAATCTACATGTGGCATTAGAACTGGATTATGGTTTGCAGGCAGAGCTATTCTTCACTGCTGAGTCTTATATCCGAATACCTTGCTGATTTGTCTTCTGTGTTTTCTCTTGACAGTGCTTGCCTTTTATTTGCTAGCTAGGGTGCTAATTGTTCTTGCCTTCTTCTCAATCTGAGTCTACTCTACTGGTGGTTTTTATGGACAGTGGGTTGAGCCCCCCTTTAGGGAGGCGAGCCCCTTCCTCCCGCTCCCTCCTCCCCTGCGGCCAGAGCCCTGAGACCCCCTACCCCCTCCGTGGCCGAAGACACGAGACCCGCCCCCAGGCAGAGGAGCCCTGGGCCGGCCGAAGCCGCAAGCCATCCAACCCCCATCTGCCTGGAGGAGCCCCAGGTCAGCCGCGCTTCCTCTCCCCTCCCCAGACTCAAGCCACCCCAGGGAAAAGCGTCTCTTCCCCACGCTTTTGATATGTCCCATGCAGGTTTCGGGGCAGCTGAGGGGGCGGTATTTGCTAATCAGCTTCCTGGGTTGATCAGTAATCTTTCTGGGATCGAGGGAGATTACTGATGAACCCCGGGAAGGTGAATAGCACATACTGCCTTCTCAGATGCCCCAGAACCTGAATGGACAAAATAAATCAAAAACTCTAGCCCCCCAGCCCCGCAACAGGGGGTCTGGCGGTCGCAACAGTGCCTCCCCTGGCCTATTATACCCGCCATCCATATAAAGTAGGTGTCTAGGCTGAACAGCTCCATATATAGATTCTCTTTGTTACTTTCCTTGTGCTCACATTCTTCCATCTTCCTTCATTACAAAGATCTGACAGCTTCAAATAAAAATCTGAACTATAAAAACAAGCTACTTCTGTAGTTTGAAAACTGAGGAATAGGTTTAAAAAAAATCCCTAAATTCTGCTCATTGTCTAGGCCTTGTTTCCTTAATAGTTAGTTAATGTCTGTTTTCAGGCTGTTATTCAAGGGTTTGATCAAAGGTCAGCAAACTATGGCCCGCTGGCCACATCCGGGCCGCAGGACTGTCCTTCCCGGTCCTTGAGCTCCCAGCTGGGGAGGCTAGCCCCCGGCCCCTTCCCTGCTGTATCCCTCCCCCGCAGCAACACCGCCGTGCGGGCAGCACTCTGGGCAGTGGGGCTGCGCGCTCCTGCAGGGCAGCGCAGCAGCGTGTCTGGCTCCGGCCGGGCAGCGCGGCTGCCAGACATGCTGCTCTGAGCTGAATGGTAAGGGGGCCGGGGGGTTGGATAAGGGGCAGGGAGTCCCGAGGGTCAGTTACGGGACAGGGAACAGGGGGCGTTTGGATGGGATGGAGGTTCTGGGGGGCAGTCAAGGAGGGAAACGGGGGGGGGGTGGATAAGCGTGGGAGTCCTGGGGGGCTTGTCAGGAGGCGGGGGTGTAGATAGGGGGCGGGGCAGTCAGGGGACAGGGAGCAGGGGGGGTTCAATGGGGGTGGGGTTCCGGAGGAGTGGTTAGGGGCGGCGGGGTCCTGGGAGGCGGTAGTCAGGGGACAGGGAGCAGGGGGGGTTCGATAGGGGGTAGGGTCCTGGGGGGTGGTTAGGGGCAGGGTTCCGGGAGGGGGCGGTCAGGGGACAAGGAGAAGGGAGGGGGTTTGATGGGTCTATGGTTCTGAGGGGGGCAGTCAGGGGGCAGGAAGTGGGAGGGGTTGGATAGGGCACAGCCTTCCCTACCTGGTCCTCCATACAGTTTTGTAACCCCGATGTGGCCCTTGAGCCAAAAAGTTTACCCACCCTTGGTTTAGATTCACAATACATGTCCAAACCATTGTAGAAGTTCTTCTTATAGGGTGGAATGGGCAGTGTGACCAATGAGACATGTAAACAAAAATAAAAATTTGGAGTGAGATTTTTAGTCTAGTCTTAAGTGGACCTCTGCTTGTAGGGCCAAGCAACATCACTTTTATATATCTAAATGGAACCTGCAAATAACAGAGTGTAAATTAAGTTTGTATTTATTTGCATATGCAAATCATGGGTTTAAAACCAGAGATCAGTCTGAATACCTGGCTTTTTGTGAGTGCAAAAGCACTACTGATTAAACAAGACTAGCTATTTAGCGCACCTAACTGTGAAATATTAATCTGGTCAGAAACTAACTAAAGTCCTGCAGAAAGGACTCCAATACCCAGCAGAATTGCTAAAATACATGCGGTGTAGGGATGACAGGGAGAAAGAGAGGATGAGGTGAATGGAGTGAACAGGGGCAGTAGGGAGAACTCTCCAACAGTTTCCCCCCATCAAAGGGTGACTGGCCCTGTTAACATGGAGCAAGGTCCAGTGCACCTGTGACTAATTACCTGCTGCCCCTAGGGAGTTTCTTGTGTAGGTGGAAACTCTTTATCTTCTTCCCCCTTGCTGTCAGTTTTTCGTGCCAGTGCTGCTATCAGATGTGCCAGCCCTCTGCCTCCACAGGTATCCTCACTAGGGGGGCAGGTTTGCCACTGCAGTAACAGCCCCCTGACTCACTCCCTGAGTGCCTGTGTATGGTCATAGCCCTGGTCCAGCTACTTTGACCCCAGCAACCTGTTATCAAACACCAGCCATACTGGCTTCCAGCAGCCTTGATTACCATTTGCAGTGTGACCTCAGCACACTCCCAGTCCTAGATTTTCTTTCAAAAACCTGTGTTGTGCACTGCCCAGCCCTGTCCTGGGCAGTCCAGATATATTAGGTCCATTGCCCCTCTAAGGGGCTAAACCTACAACAGTCTGCTACCTTAAATGAAGTTACCCAAACAATTTACTATACAGGATTAATTTTAATTTAAGAATAAAACACGTTTATATAATTAGAAAGAGAGAGATTTTAAGTGACTACAGGTATAAGGCTTTAACATCAGAAGTGGTTACAAGACAAATAGAGAGAAAATACTGTCTAAACTTAACAAACTAGATATGGTACAAGGTAAAATTCTTATCACAGGTTTCCAGTAACTTTGCTGACCAAATTCTCAGGCCAGAGTCTGCTCCCAAAGTCCAAATGTTGTTTCTTGTGTCTTCTTTGGTGACAAAGACAGAGATGGATAGGGAGAGAGAACTTGAGGTGTTTTTGCCCCTCACTTTTATAGTTCAGTTACCCTTGGAAATGCATTTTCCTGAGAGTTACCCCCTCATTAAAGTTCATCCAAACAGTAAAGAAGCCAACAAGGTGTCTGGTGGTGGAAGAGGATGCATACTTTTTTTTTCCTCACCTCTGTTTGCTGAAATGCATTTTTTTTCCTTGTCTCCTGTCTTCCCTCTCTTGCTGTCTGAGGACCCTGTTTACAATGTATATGTAAACTGAGATAAATGCTTATTCCTTTGTTTAGCAGCTGCTTCAGCAGTCCTGCTTGAGCCTAATCGGGGCTTGGTGAGTTGGAACATGTGCCACCAACCTCAGTCAGGGGGAATTCATAACTTTACATATAATGTTGCTTTACTCATTTTGTCATGATATTATTGACCAGCAAGTTATTAATTTTCAATTTATACCTCACAAGGCATATTTTATATAAAGATTATTACAGTAGTGTATATAGTCTGAAATACAGGGGTGCATTTGGTCACACTGTCACATCACACAATGAAATGTGCAGGGCGGAAGGGGTTGCTAAACATTGTAATTTTGAATGCCATGACTGCCTATGAAATGGGGGGGTGGCGGGAGTGGCAAGAGCTCTGGATTTACAGTGTGGCTTGATGTAGATAAATGTATTGAGAAAATGTTTGCATGCCACTTCCCAGGTGTCCCTTATCATGTGTTTACCTTTATTATTTGACATACACATTCTAGGATGTGATGCAGGGATAGCAAAGAAATTTCGTAATAAAAACCTTTATTTTTGAACATCATATTATAAAAGCACAATAATCAACCATTGACAGGCAACCATCTGCCATTAGCACACCAAAACACCAGTAATAAACCAACACCAAAACCTTTTACTAAAGCAAAGTGCAGGAAAACCGCAAACAGTTAAACCAGTTCAAAACAACAAACCCCCTTCTGCTGTGTGTCCCTTGCCCCCCTTCCTGTTCTCTTTTTTCTTCCCTCCATGTTTAGCATGGATTTTGTGCTGCTGCAAGAGAGTGGAGCTCTTCATGGGGGTCTGCATGGGAATGGAAGTATGCAGGGGGGAGGGTGTCTGCATGCGGGTGGAAGACTGCACTGGGTAGATTTGCTCTGTCCACCTGCTGTTAAGTCCCAATTGCATTGGCCCCCCAACTATGGAATTATCTAGTGTTCCTGGTCTGCAGCACATGGAATTGTGGAGGGGACTTAGGCCATGGTGTGGGTGCATCAGGAGTCTGTATGCTGGTGGCCATAAGTCTAAATAGAGCCCAGCAGAAAGACCTGTTTGAGAGGCTATCTTCCTCAGCTGATATTCCTGCTCCAGAAATTGCAATGCAAGCATCTCCTCAGGCGCTGAAATTTCCTCTCACTCTCCAGCCTGTCTGCCTTTTCACTTGCCATGATGCCAACTCCCTCTGGTATTGTATCTGCTTGTTTGCCCTCTCCAGAATGTCCATCATAAGTTCATTACAGAAATGCTTGTGCTATCACAGTTTGGAATCCCAGGGACCTACTGGAGTATACCTGCGTTGCTGAGGTGGAAGAGCTCGAAGGGTCTAAAAGCAGACACCAAACAATGCATTATTGCTTTGGTTCTTCACAACAGGCTCAGTGCATCCCCAGGCAAACCTTGTGGAATTGCAATGCCAAAAAATTATACTTTGTAAAAGTGAGCTTCAGTATATTCTGAGAGCAACGCCTCATCTCCCAGAAACTCCATGGACAAAACCCAGTAATCACAGTCAAAAGATTGCACAGACAATGGTAAGTTACAATTTTTTAAAACAAATTGCAGAGCTCCTTGGCCTTTTTTGGGGAATGGGAAGGATAGGAGGCACAATGGCTTACTACATGAGCCTTTTCTATACTTTCAGGCTTTCCACATTTTTGAGGACATTAAAATCTTAGAGGTTCCAGAATGGCAAAGGGAGATTTTGTTGCAAACTGTGGGTGCCGAGCCATCTGGGTATGACACAGAGGTTCTCAAACATATAGTGACAGAGCAGCACGTCTACAAGTGGAGCAGGCTGGTGACCTACAGAGAAGGGCCTGGGAAATATGCTGTTCCCTAAAATTTTACTGTCCCTAAAATTCCTACTACCAACAGGGTCAGAATGGGTCTTGATGAGTTGAGTTGTAGCTGCATCCTTACTGCATTACTAACTCAACCTTCATACCATACACCCCGATGAGCCTACTAGCTGAAGTTTTAAAGCACTGCTTGAGCTCTGCTCATTGGCTGAGCCTTAGTCAGGGGGTGGGGCTATCAAGAAGGCCAGGGTTTTATAAAGCAGTGAGCAAGCGACCACAGACTGCTAACAGGGAGTTTCGAGAGGGAGTTTGGAAGGGGAGTGGGGCGAGGTACACTTGCCATTCTTTAAAACTTTTAAACTAAACTATAATCAAAACTGCTTGATTTAAACAAAAACCCTATCTTTAACCTAGGTAGCTGTAGGAGAAAATGCAGGCAGAAGCCCAGCAGCAGAGTCGGGGCTATCCTGTATATTGCACTCGGTGTAGCATGTATGAGTACCTGCCCCGTGGGGGGGTGGCATATGTGTGCATTTGGTGCAACGAGCTCCTGGCCCTCAGAGACCGTGTATGGGCTTTGGAGACCAGGGTGGCAGAACTGGAGAAGCTAAGGGAGGCAGAGAGGTATGTTGATGAGGCTTTCCAGGACACTGTAGATTTGTCCCACCTCTGGTCAGACAGCCCTTGCACTGTTAAGGAGGATGAAAAGCCCAGAGAAGGAGAGCAGTCAACGGGAACAGAGGGAAACCTTCCCATACTTGGGACCATCCTTCCAGATGATGTTGGGGTATCATCTCGCACTGAGGTTACCTCTCTGGGGGAGGGAACTCCAGTCATTAGGAAAAGACAGATGTTAGTAACGGGAGATTCAATCATTAGAAACATAGCTGGGTTTGTTATGACGGGGAGAACTTTATGGTGACTTGCCTGTCTGGTGTGAAGGTTGCGGTTCTTCTTCGAGTGATTGCTTATGTGTATTCCACAATAGGTGTGCATGCTCACCATGTGCACCGTTGCTGGAAGTTTTTCCCTAGCAGTACCCATAGCGGAGGAGCGCCCCCCGCAACCCCTGGAGTGGCACCTGCCTGGTGTAGTATAAGGGGAGCTGCGCAGTCCCCCCACCCTCAGTTCCTTCTTGCCGTCAGTGAAGGTGCATCGGAACTACTCTGCTCCAGCTTTGCCCAGAACATGCCCATCCCCAGAACTGTTTGTTCGTTCAGTGTTAGTACCTGTAGTTAGTTAGTTGTTTAGTTAGTCAGTGAGCCCGGGCCAGGGCATGCCCCACGCCCCAGGATTTAAGTCATGCAGCTCTTGTAGGCATTCTATGCCAAGAAGTGACCCACACACAGACTGCACTGCTTGGGAGAAACCCATATCAATGAAAGGTGCAAGATTTGCAAGTCATTTAAGCCTTGGACCAAAAGAGAAAGGGACATTAGGCTCTGGGCTATCCTGATGGATTTGGCACTGATCCCGACTCCGGCACGCCACTCCGAACTGGTACCCGGCACCACGGTGTCGGTACGTGGCAACCCTCTGGTGTCATTGACCAGTCAGCACCGCTCCCCATCCATGGGGCACGCCAAGAGGACCAGAAAGACTCCCTCTTCGCAGTGCACTGAGGGAAGTCTGGGACACCGTCTAGGCCCATGTCAGGCAGTCCTTGATTCCCACCAGGCCCCAGGCTTCCGAGTCACGTTGAGCGGAGTAGCCCAGCCCCTTTGGAACAGGCCTGTCCAGATGCCGTCCACGCCTGAAGCCCGCCAAGCGGCCTGGGATGTTATGTCCATGCCGGTGCCCGGAGCACCGCTGATGTCGGTCCCACACTCCAGAGGCAAGCTGTTGCTGGGATCTGTGCAGTCGTCACCGGCCCGGTACCGGCCTCAGTTGAGGGTACGTTCCCGACACTGTTCCCTGCCCAGTGACTGTTCGGGGCAGAGTCCACGTGGATTGCCCTCGATGCCGACCACACTGACTGGCTGGGTTCCGGCCGGCCAGGACTCTCGGCACCTCTTGTCCTCAAGGAGCAAATATTGATGGGACCACAGCAGGCGTCGCCAACGGTCCTCGTCTCGGAGGGGGTACTGCAGTCAGTCATGGCATGGTCGTCGACGCTGTTCCCGCTCGGACTACTGCTCCTAGTCTCTGCCAAGACATCGCAGCTCCGGGCGTTGATTGCCGGCATCTTGCGGTCACGGGTCCGCCCGTTGAGGCCGTTTGCGGAGCAGCTGTTACCGTCGGTACCGGTCCTCCATGTCAAGATCGCGGTCCCGGGGCCGATGTAGATCCTGGCACCACTGCTCCTCCCGGTCCAGAGACAGCAGCAGATCTTACGCCAGCCCGGCCTCCATTCGTAGCCGTCCTTTGATGGGCCAGGCCAGCCAACCCGAACAGCCGGCCCCGCTGGTGCCACAGCAGATGCAGCGGCACCGAGCGTTGTGGCCGGCCCAATGGTACCAGTGAGCACCGTGGCCTCCGGCGCAGCTCCCGGTGGGAGCCTGCTCGGTGGCCGGAGCTTCGGAAACACTGTCAGCCTCCCTCTCCAGACCCCCAAGAAAGGAGTCTATGGGACGTACGTCCTCGGCACCGTGCCCAGAGTCCGACCAGGTGGTGGACCCTCCGGTGCCCGCCGACACCCAGAGCACTGCACCGGCCTCCTCGCCTGCCCAGAGGAGATGATTGTGGCCCTGCCCCCTTCCGCCCCACAGGAGGACTTCAGGGCCCATCAAGAACTCTTAAAGAGGGTGGCAGCAAGCCTCCACCTCCAGGCAGAGGAGGTGGAGGAGCCCTCAGACTCCCTGTTTAATGTGCTGCCCCTGTTGGTATTGGGTAGGGAGGCCTTGCCCCTCCATGAAGGGGTGGCTGAGATTTCAAATGCCCTGTGGCAAACACTGGCCTCGTTGGCTCCCATCTCTAAGAAGGCAGAACACAAGTACTTTGTACCCACTAAGGGGCATGAGTACTCGTATACCCACCTGGCGCCCAACTCCCTGGTGGGCGAGTCGGTCAACTACAGGGAATGGCAGGGTCAGCTGGCCCCAACCCCAAAGAACAAAGACTCTCAGAGACTGGACTCTTTAGGAAGGAAAATTTATTCGTCTTTGAGCTTTCAGTTACGAGTGGCAAACTATCAGGCTCTCCTGGGTCGGTACGAATTCAATCTCTGGGGCTCCCTGCCCAAGTTTGAGGACTCCCTCCAGGAACGCAATAGAAAGGAATTCAAATCGCTAGTGGAGGAAGGGACAGCGGCTAGGGCATCCCTACAGGCAGCCTCGGTTGCTGCGCACAATCCATAGCTCCTGCAGTGTCCATGAGATGGGTGTCATGGCTCCTGCTCTGTGGGCTGTCCAGCTAGGCTCAGTCTTCCATGCAGGATCTCCCATTTGATGGGAAAGCTCTGTTTGGGGCAGAAACAGATACAAGGCTGCATGGCATGAAAGACTCCCGCACGGCCCTACAGACTCTGGGCCACTATGTCCTGGCTCCAGCAAAACCTAAGTTCAAGCTGCAGCAGACTCCCACCCAGGCTGCCCTCCCAAAGTATGAGGGCCGCCTATAAGAAGCAGCGGGACTATAAGAGATGCCCTCAGAGGCATTCTCTGCCTGTTCCCCAACCTGGGTCCTCCAAGGGCAAGCAGGTGGGGAAAAGGCACTTTTGACAGGGTGCTCAGGGGCACCCCGCCAGTCCTCCTCAGGGATCCACTCCCAATAAAGCTCCCCTTCTCCAACTGGTTGTGTGCTTTCCCCATGGAATGGTCGCAGCTAACCTTGGACCGATGGGTCCTCAACACCATCTCCCAGGGTTACACCCTCCAATTTACTTCCTCCCCGCCCAACCAGCCCCCACCTGCATCCCTCTTGGGGGACCCCTCGCATAAAGCTCTGCTCGAGCAGGAGGTGGGGTGGCTCCTAGGTCTAGGAGTGATAGAGGCAGTGCCCGAGGAGTTCATGGGCAAGGGGTATTACTCCCATTATTTCCTTATCCCGAAGGCCTAAGGGGGGCTCAGGCCCATCCTGGACCTGCGAGGTCTGAGCCACTACATAGTGAAACTCAAGTTCCGCATGGTTTCCCTGGCCTCCATCATTCCCTCCCTGGATCCCAGGGACTGGTACACTGCCCTCGATCTACAGGACGCGTACTTCCACATCCACATATTCGAGGGGCACAAGTGCTTCCTCTGTTTCGTGGTGCGACAGAATCCCTAGCAATTCACGGTCCTCCCGTTTGGTCTGTCCACTGCCCCCAGGGTGTTTACAAAATGCATGTCGGTGGTAGCAGCCTACCTCAGATGGCGGAGGGTCCAGATATTTCCCTATCTGGATAATTGGCTTGTAAAGGGCACCTCCTGGTCACAGGTGAGGGATCACATGGCGCTTCTCCTGTCCACGTGCACCGCCTTGGGGCTGTTGGTAAACAACACCAAGTCCACGTTAGTCCCGGTCCAATGCATAGAGTTTATTGGGACGCTCCTGGACGCAGCGTCGGCCAGAGCCTCTCTCCCGCCAGGCAGATGTGTATGGCCTTCCGCTCACACCTGTAGGGCAAGGTAGTCAGGGTCCTCACGGACAACACAGCCTGGATGTTCTATATCAACAGGCAAGGCAGGGCCCAATCCTCTGCCCTCTGCCATGAAGCCCTCAGGCTGTGGGACTTCTGTATAGCCCACGACATCTGCCTGAGGGCCTTCCACCTTCCAGGCGCCCGGAACGAGAGGGCGGATCACTTGAGCAGGGACTTTTCCTCGCTACATGAGTGGTCCCTCCACCCGGAAGTGGCCCACCGGCTCTTCCGAAGGTGGGGAACTCCCCAGGTGGACCTATTTGCGACTCGGCAGAACCGGCCTGGGGAGGGGCTGTATCACCGATGCCTTTATCCTGTCCTGGTCAGGCCAGCTTCTCTACGCGTTTCCCCCGTTCCCTCTAATCTGCAGGGTCCTGGAGAAGATAAAGATGGACAAGGCCCAGGTCCTCCTGATTGCCCAGGCGTGGCCCAGGCAGCACTGGTATGGGACCTCATGGGCCTCGCAGTAGCTCCGGCGTGGCCGTTGCCGCTCCGCCCAGACCTGCTCTCTCAGGACCAGGGCCGCCTCCTTCATCCCAACCTAGTGGCTCTTCACCTCACGGCGTAGCTGCTCAGTGGTTAGGTGGAGAGGAAAGGATGTGCTCAGAACAGGTTCAGCACGTCCTCCTTGAAAGTAGATGGCCCTCCACTCACCGCGCTTATCTGGCGAAGTGGTCCCGGTTTTCTAGGTGGGTGGTGGACCAGGGTGTCTCCCCTGTGGCCACCCCAATCCAGCTTATTCTTGATTACCTCCTCCACCTGAGGGCCCAGGGCCTGGTGCCCTCGTCAGTCATGGTGCACCTGGCAGCCATATTGGCCTTCCATCCGCTGGTGCAAGGGCACATGGTATTTTCCCATGCTATGACTGGCTGGTTCCTTAAGGGTTTGGACTGTCTTTTTCTGTATTCTAGACCCCTGGTCCCGCAGTGGGACCTAAATCTGGTGTTGGCTCATCTCACGGGGCCCCCATTTGAACCACTGGCCACGTGCTCCTGGTCTCGCCTCTCATGGAAGGTGGCCTTCCTGGTTGCAGTCACATCTGCTAGGCGAGTCTCAGAGCTCAGAGCCCTGACCTCTGAGCAGCTGTACATGGTCTTCTATAAGGACAAGTTCCAGCTCTGCCCACACCCCACGTTCCTCCCAAAAGTGGTCTCCGCTTACTACATGGGGCAGGACATTTTTCTACTGGTCCTCTGCCCCAAGCCTCACGCGTCCAGTGAGGAGTGCCATCTGCACACACTCGATGTGCGGCAGGCTCTGGCTTTCTATCTTGAGTGGACCAAGCCATTCAGAAAGTCCTCACAACTGTTCATTGCCTTGGCTGAGCGCGCGAGGGGCCAGCCGATTTCCACTCAGTGGCTTTCCAATTGGATCGCTTCATGCATCCGTCCCTGTTATGAGCTGGCGGGTGTACCCCTGCCACCCATTGTGAGGGCACACCCGACTCGGGCGCATGCCTCGTCGGCTGCCTTCGTGGCCCACGTCCCCATCCAGGACATTTGTAGGGCCGCCACGTGGTCTTCGGTTCACACGTTCACCGTGAACTATGCAGTCGTCCCCCAAACCAGGGATGACTCCGGGTTCGGCAGGGCTGTCCTCCGTCCTGGGAACTTGTGAACTCCTACCCACCTCCAACAGATATAGCTTGGAATCACCTATTGTGGAATACACATGAGCAATCACTCAAAGAAGAAAAGACAGTTACCTTTTCCGTAACTGGTGTTCTTCGAGATGTGTTGCTCATGTCTATTCCACACCCCGTCCTCCTTCCCCTCTGTCGGAGTTGTCCGGCAAGAAGGAACTGAGGGTGGGGGGAGCGTGCAGCTCCCCTTATACTGCATCAGGCAGGCGCCACTCCAGGAGCTGTGGGGGGCGCTCCCCCCCACGGGTACTACTAAGGGAAAAACTTCTAACATCTGTGCACGTGGCGAGCACGCACACCTATTGTGGAATAGACACGAGCAACACATCTCAAAGAACACCAGTTATGGAAAAGGTAACTGTCTTATCTCTTGAGGCATCTAGATAGACTTATGCGTAGTGCTGGGGAGGAGCCGGTGGTCTTGGTACATGTAGGTACTAATGACATAGGGAAGGACAGGAGAGACGTCCTTGAGGCAAAATTTAGGCTGCTAGGAAAAAAACTGAAACCCAGGACCTCTATGGTGGCATTCTCAGAAATGCTACCAGTTCCACGTGCAGGGCCAGGTGGGCAGGCAGCGCTTCAGAGTCTCAATGCGTGGATGAGACAATGGTGTAGGGAGGAGGGGTTTAGATTTATTAGGAACTGGGGAAACTTTTGGGATAGGGGGAGCCTATACAGGAAGGATGGGCTCCACCTAAACCAGAGTGGATCCAGATGGCTGGCATTTAACATTTAAAAAGGTTGCAGAGCAGTTTTTAAACTAAGAGATGGGGGAAAGCCGATTGCTGCAGAGCCACACGTGGATCGGACAGAGACTTCTCTTAGAGGAGAGTCTATTGATAGAGATTCTCTAGGGTTTAGTCAGGAGGAGGGGATGAAAGAGGACAAAGTATGGGCCAGATCAGACGAGAAACATTTACATAAAGAATCTGACACATCAGAAAAGGGCAGACAAATAAACAGTGACAAGATTTTGAAGTGCTTGTACACAAATGCTAGAAGTCTAAATAGTAAGATGGGTGAACTAGAGTGCCTCGTGTTAAAGGAGGATATTGATATAATAGGCATCACAGAAACCTGGTGGAGTGAGGACAATCAATGGGACAGAATCATTCAGGGGTACAAAATATATGAGAATGAGAGAACAGGTCATAGTGCCACTCCCCCCACACACGTGAAAGAAAATGTAGAATCAAATGAAATAAAAATCTTAAATAAATCAACATGTTCCATAGAATCTCTATGGATAGTAATTCCATGCTCTAATAAGAATATAACAGTAGGTATCTATTATTGACCACCTGACCAGGACAGTGATAGTGACGATGAAATGCTAAGGGAGATTAGAGAGGCTATCAAAATAAAAAACTCAATAATAGTGGGGGATTTCAGTTATCCCCATATTGATTGGGTACATGTCACCTCAGGATGAAATGCAGAGACAAAATTTCTCGATACTTTAAATGACTGCTTCTTGGAGCTGCTGGTACAGGAACCCACAAGGGGAGAGGTAACACTTGATCTAGTCAAGCAGTGACAGATAAAAAGGCATCTTTTAAAAAGTGGAAGTCAAATCCTAGTGAGGTAAATAGAAAGGAGCATAAACACTGCCAAATTAACTGTAGAAATGTAATAAGAAAAGCCAAAAAGGAGTTTGAAGAACAGCTAGCCAAAAACTCAAAAGGTAAAACAAAATATTTTTTAAGTACATCAGAAGCAGGAAGCCTGCTAAACAACCAGTGGGACCCCTGGATGATCAAGATACAAAAGGAGCATTTAAAGACAATAAAGTCATTGCAGAGAAACTAAATGAATTCTTTGCTTTAGTCTTCATGGCTGAGGATATTAGGGAGATCTCCAAACCTAAGTCATCTTTTGTAGGTGACAAATCTGAGGAATTGTCACAGATTGAAGTGCAACTAGAGGAGGTCTCGGAATTAATTGAGAAACTTAACAGTAACAAGTCACCAGGACTAGATGGCATTCACCCAAGAGTTCTGAAAGAACTCAAATGTGAAATTGCGGAACTATTAACTATGGTTTGTAACCTGTCCTTTACATTAGCTGCTGTACCTAATGTCTGGAAGATAGCTAATGTAACACCAATATTTAAGAAGGGCTCTAGAGGTGATCCTGTCAATTACAGATCAGTAAGTCTAATGTCAGTACCGGGCAAATTAGTTGAAACAATAGTAAAGAATAAAATTGTCAGACACATAGAAGAACATAAATTGTTGCGCAAAAGTCAACATGGTTTCTGCAAAGGGAGATCATGTCTTACTAATCTATTAGAGTACTTTGAGGGGGTCAACAAACATGTGGGGGATCCAGTGGATACAGCGTACTTAGATTTGCAGAAAGCCTTTGACAAGGTCCCTCACCAAAGGCTCTTATGTAAATTAAGTTGTCGTGGGAAAAGAGGAAAGATCCTTTCATGGATTGAGAACTGGTTAAAAGACAGGGAACAAAGGGTAGGAATAAATGGTTAATTTTCAGAATGGAGAGGGGTAACTAGTGGTGTTCCCAAAGGGCCAGTCCTAGGACCAATCCTATTCAACCTATTCATAAATGATCTGGAGAAAGGGGTAAACAGTGAGGTGGCAAAGTTTGCAGATGATGCTAAACTGCTCAAGATAGTTAAGACCAAAGCAGACTGTGAAGAACTTCAGAAAGATCTCACAAAACTAAGTGGTTGGGCAACAAAATGGCAAATGAAATTTAAAGTGGATAAATGTAAAGTAATGCACATTGGAAAAAATAACCCCAATTATATATACAATATGATGGGGGCTAATTTAGCTACAACTAATCAGGAGAAAGATCTTGGAGTCATCGTGGATAGTACTCTGAAGACGTCCACACAGTATGCAGCGGCAGTCAAAAAAGCAAACGGGATGTCAGGAATCATTAAAAAAGGGATAAAGAATAAGATGGAGAATATCTTATTGCCCTTATATAAATCTATGGTACTCCCACATCTTGAATACTGAGTACAGATGTGGTCCCCTCATCTCAAAAAAGATACACTGGCATTAGAAAAGGTTCAGAAAAGGGCCACTAAAATGATTAGGGGTTTGGAATGGGTCCCATCTGAGGAGAGATTAAAGATGCTAGGACTTTTCAGCTTGGAAAAGAGGATACTAAGGGGGGATATGATAGAGGTATATAAAATCATGAGTGGTGTGGAGAAAGTGAATAAGGAAAAGTTATTTACTTGTTCCCATAATATAAGCACTAGGGGACCAAATGAAATTAGTGGGTAGTAGGTTTAAAACAAATAAAAGGAAGTTCTTCTTCACTCAGTGCACAGTCAACCTGTGGAACTCCTTGCCTGAGGAGGTTGTGAAGGCTAGGACTAAAACAGGGTTTAAAAAAAAACTGTATAAATTCATGGAGGTTAAGTCCATTAATGGCTATTAGTCAGGATGGGTAAGGAATGGTGTCCCTCGCCTCTGTTTGTCAGAGGGTGGAGATGGATGGCAGGAGAGAGATCACTAGATCATTACCTGTTAGGTTCACTCCCTCTGGGGCACCTGGCATTAGCCACTGTTGGTAGACAGGATACTGGGCTGGATGGACCTTTGGTCTGACCCAGTATGGCCTTTCTTATGTTCTTATGAGCTTGAGATTTTTGTATGTAGACAGGAAATAGGTTGGTGCAACACTTGAGTTATACCTTTTACTAATACTGCAATGAAGGGAAGTCCTGATGATCAATAAAATGACTATTTTAGCTCATGATGTAGCCTTAACAGAGTCTTCTGTTTGAATCACATGCCTAGTCATGTGGCTGTAGAATCTTTTTGAGCAGTAGTTAGCAGTGGGGGGGAGGCATGTGTAATTCACTTGAGCCCAACTTTCCTTTGATCAAGGGTATAAATACCTGCCTTCACTAAGAGTCGCTCGGTTCTTTTCTACTAGCTGGAGTGGGTGCAGAACCCAGTACCAGTGCTAGGCATAAGCACACTAAGTAATTGCTTAGGACCCATAGCAGCTCAAGGGGGGCCCCGTATTTGCTTTATTAGTATGTGTTGTGTGTGTGTTGGGGGAGGCCAAAAATATTCCTGCTTAGGGTCACCAATGGGCTAGTACTGCCTCTGGCAGAACCTGTCCATTCTCTTTCTAGCATCAAGAAGACCTTTAAAATAGCTTTTATGTAGTTAGGTAAAGTTGAAAGAGTTTACAATCTAAATAGACAAGATAAAGTTTAGAGGGCAAAACAGACACAGGTGAAGTGACATGACTTGTCCAAGGTCAGAAAGCAGATCAGTGGCAGACCTTGGAATAGAACCCAGGCTACTTAGGGCACTGGTCTGGGCCTTCTTATGGGAGCATGTCGCTTCTTTGCAGCAGAGCTTTAATTAGTCTCAAAGACCTCCTGTTTGGCTATAGATTAGAACTAATGAGCTAGCTGGCTCTAATGTACCTGTTACAATAGGAGCTGGGGGCCAACCGCACACCAATGTCCAGTTGTTAGTTCTAAAACTTCCATGAATCATTCCATTGCACATACCAGCCTCTGGCAGTAGGACCTGTGTTATCCGGTCACTGCTGATTTGCTTGTGTGTACTCTTTTATACATACAGTGCAGCCTACCGCAAACTAATGTTGAAAAAAGCACTGTAGATGGTATGATGTAAGGAAGAACTCCTTGGATTGAGGGATTGGTCACTTTGACAATACAACTCTGTCTGCTGGATACCTAGGCAGATTGGGCATGTTTATGTAAATACTGTCTGGTCCTGAAGCCTTTTCCCCTCCCCAGCTCATCACTAGCTGGTAGGGGAGAGCACATTCAGTCCCTGCTTAAATAATAATGAACATGGATTCAGCAGAGGAAGTGGAGTAACTGTTCAAGGAATGTTTGCTTACAATGTCCAATCAGCTCTTGTAGATGTTCACATATTGGACTGTAAATGAATGAGAGCAGCATCCCTATCTGCTTAAAACCAAAGAAATGCTGTCCTTACATCTTTTAACTGATAGCTGAGATGTTAAAGCAGCAGTGGTTATGGATAAACATGCACCATTCTTCTTATTTAAAACTCCAGAAAGATAACTGAAGCAAGCTCTTTACCAAGCAAACTAAATACCTGAGATATTTATAGATTAAATTTTGAATCAGTTTTCCTGATAGGCAATGCAGGAGCAATGTAGTCCCTGTGGGAATGCAAGCAGCAAACCTGCTGTTGCTATGGAGCTTCTGTCATCACAGTGAAGAGATCCTGTGAGCTCTGCTCATGCTCAGAGTTTTCAGGGAAGGCAGTTACAACCTTAATTCAGACAGAAAATATTTACCGTAAAGTTGAGCAGTGGTGTAGGGGAAACACATCTACCAAGTCTATTCAAATTCTTTTCAGAGGGTAAACTAGCTCCAGAGCCAGAACTTGTAGAGAATTTCTGGCTCTCAGTGCAATAAGGGGACAAGCTGAGAGTGGGTAGAAAATGTTATTCATAGATTCCAAGACCAGAAGAGACCATTGCGATCATCTAGTCTGACCTCCTGTATAGCACAGAACTTCCCCAAACTTAATTCCTAGAGCAGATCTTTTAACAAAACATCCAGTCTTGATTTTAAAAAGGTCAGTGATGGAGAATCCACCACAACCCATGGTAGAAAGTTCCAGTGGTTAATTACTCCCACTATTGAAAAGGTATCCCTTATTTCCAGTCTAAATTTGTCTAGCTTAGCTTCCAGCCATTGGATTGTTATAGCTTTCCATGCTAGACTAAAGAGTCTAATATTATATATTTGTTCCCCATGTAGATACTTATATGTTGTAATCAAGTCATCCCTTAACCCTCTCTTTGTTAAGCTAAATAGATTGAACTTCTTGAACCTATCCATATAAAGCATGTTTTCTCATCCTTTAATCTTTCTCATGGCATTTTTCTGAACCCTCTCCAATTTATCAATGTCCTTGAACTGGGGACATCAGAGCTGGACATAGGATTCTAGCAGCGGTTGCACCAGTGCCAAATATAGAGGTAAAATAACTACTCAAGACTCCCCTGTTTATGCATCCCAGGATAGAGTTAGCGCTTTTGGCGACAGTGTCACACAAGGAGCTCATGTTCAGCTGATTACACCACAACCCCCAAAGTATTATTAATTAGCTGGAGGGGTGAAATAAGCCAAGGACTAATATGAGCAAACACCTGTTTGTATTATGTCAATGTCTGACTGACCAGTTGCAGCCTGCCACTATTGGAGGGGATTGCTAACGGCCAAGGAGCTGCTCAAAAGAAGCTGTAGAGCCGGAACTAATTCAAATTATAGCAGAGGTGAGAAGCTGTTCTATTGAAAGGTTGATTATTCCAAGTGCTCTAAACGCTGCATGCTTACTCAGATTGTCTTGAAATGTGCTATGTGGCATGCCTCATGGGAGTGTGAGGTAGGATTAGTGATCCATATTTGGGGTCTTTGAGCAAGGGGTTCCTGAGATATAGCCCCCTAGAAAAACAGTATTTCTTAAGGTTGACATATTCTACCACTTTGTTTTTGGAGTAACAGCCGTGTTAGTCTGTATTCGCAAAAAGAAAAGGAGTACTTGTGGCACCTTAGAGACTAACCAATTTATTTGAGCATGAGCTTTCGTGAGCTACAGCTCACTTCATCGGATGCATACTGTGGAAAGTGTAGAAGATCTTTTTATATACACACAAAGCGTGAAAAAATACCTCCTCCCACCCCACTCTCCTGCTGGTAATAGCTTATCTAAAGTGATCGCTCTCCTTACAATATGTATGATAATCGAGTTGGGCCATTTCCAGCACAAATCCAGGTTTTCTGACCCACCCCCCCTCCCACACAAACCCACTCTCCTGCTATTACCAGCAGGAGAGTGGGGTGGGAGGAGGTATTGTTTCATGGTCTCTGTGTATATAATGTCTTCTGCAGTTTCCACAGTATGCGTCCGATGAAATGAGCTGTAGCTCACAGAAGCTTATGCTCAAATAAATTGGTTAGTCTCTAAGGTGCCACAAGTACTCCTTTTCTTTCTCCTTACAATGTGTATGATGATCAAGGTGGGCCATTTCCAGCACAAATCCAGGGTTTAACATGAATGTCTGAGGGGGGGAGGGGTAGGAAAAAACAAGGGGAAATAGGTTACCTTGCATAATGACTTAGCCACTCCCAGTCTCTATTCAAGCCTAAGTTAATTGTATCCAATTTGCAAATGAAGTCCAATTCAACAGTTTCTCGCTGGAGTCTGGATTTGAAGTTTTTTTTGTTTTAATATTGCGACCTTTAGGTCTGAGATTGAGTGACCAGAGAGATTGAAATGTGTGTGTGTGGGGGGGGGGGGGTGAGAAAACCTGGATTTGTGCTGGAAATGGCCCAACTTGATTATCATACACATTGTAAGGAGAGTGATCACTTTAGATAAGCTATTACCAACAGGAGAGTGGGGTGGGAGGAGGTATTTTTTCATGCTTTGTGTGTATATAAAAAGATCTTCTACGCTTTCCACAGTATGCATCCAATGAAGTGAGCTGTAGCTCACGAAAGCTTATGCTCAAATAAATTGGTTAGTCTCTAAGGTGCCACAAGTACTCCTTCACTTTGTTTTTGTTTGTGAAGACCTAGGGTTCAAACTATGGCTCTGATTGTGTCCCAAATGATCTGTTGCACAACATCTGTTGCCTAGTTAGTGCATAGCACCCCAAGCCCTTTGGGGAACCAATATTGAAAACATTATTCAAAAAAAGAATTAAGGTCACTGGATGATAGTCACTTGCCAAACAGATTGCAATGCACAGGTGCAAAAAGACTAGCCAGCAGGTTTTTCTCCTGAGCTGGGTGGCTCAAGAGGCTACTCTGTGGCCATTGAATCTGAGGTGTTCCTAGTTCAAAACCTGCCACTTATAGAAATCTGAGAATTAACTATAGGTGTGTTGCTACAAAAAGCCTCTGTCAAGGTGATTGTTATTTTGGACAAATGTAGTCTGAGTACAGCAGATAATTCAGAAGTTGCTCAAACTATTTGAAAAGAAAATAAATTATATGTGAATGCTTTCTGGGAGGGGAGGGAGGAGTACAGAGGAGAGGGGTTTGGGGTTGCAGTGAGGGGAATTTTGGGGCAGGGTATAAATAGATGATAGAGGAGAGAGGTTTGGGGGCTTAGGTTAGATAAGGATGTGGAATAAGGAAGAGCGTGAGGAAGGGTGAATACTTGGAGGTGGAGGCATTAAGTTGGACGGGGGGGCTGTCAAACCCACATTCCTGTATATTTGCTGGAGGGCTGAGACCCTTTGCCTTATGTGAGCTGAAATCTGGGGGTCCTGCCCCTTTGGGGGAAGTGTGAGCACCTCTTCATGACCCTGTGAATATGCGTGCGTGTGTCAGGATCTGGGCTCTGATCCCCATCCCACTGGAGCTGGAAATAGGCACTGAGAATTATCTGCATGCATACCAGCTGCATTCACTCTGATAGGTATAGCTGTATTGAATGGTGAAGGGATTAATGGAGCAGCTTGGAAGGTCTGTTATTGTGATATGAGGAGAGCTGAGTGACCCCGAGCCCCTCTCCCCATGTGTGTGATCAAAGGAAAGTGATGCATGTGTACATAAAGATCCTGTATGCCTCATTTCAGTGATGCGTTCTGAAGGTTGTGTTACTAGTGGTGAACTGGGGAAGGGGGCGCTCTTCTTGCCATGGTGATTGTCAGAAGCAAGGTGGGATATGAGTGGTCTGTGGCCTTAATGATGGACAAGTGAAAGTTTACTGTTTAATGGCATCCTGTGCATAAGGATGAAGGGGGGTTGTAAAATTTAGCAGGTGGAATAGGCTACATGAGTGAGTGTAGGTGAGGTGTAGATCACATGCCCTGTTCCCTGAGGGTTCTGCACTACCTGCAAAGGCAGAATTTAAGTATGTTATGAGCATAGTGTGCATTGTTCAAGAAGGACAGAGTTAAGGTTGCATTGCTCTGCACCTTAAACTTCTAAAGATCAGGAAATACAGAGTTAAATTTGAAATACTAAAACTCGTATGTCCTTGTTTTCAGAAGTTTGGGGTTTGCTCAACTCAGCATTCTGGAAGGGCACAAGATACCACCAGGCAGCCTTAATTATGTGTTAAAGATTTTTTGTCAGTGAATAATGAGTAAAACTCCTGATCTGTGCTAAGCAATTATGAACAGACATGGAGGCAAAAGTTGTTGACTAAATTATTCAATATGAGCTATTCACTTAACTCCAATTTCAGACCCTTCACTCATTATTCCAACCTAAACGAGTCTTCCTCCTTTGAGGTTCACATCCTTCAGCTCCTTGTAGACTGACAGGATGGTGCTTAGCTAAACTGTGCATACTTAGCTCTCATCATCTCGCCTCATAAATCATTCTTTGTTCTTTGCAGTATTTCTTGTACAGAGGCATCCACCAACCAATGCAGCATTGTAGGTGTGGTCTCACCTGAGATTTCCAAAGAGAGGGACTGTCCACTCCCTATTGCATGATGTGAAGGTCTGCATATGCAACTCAAATTCAGTCACCTTTTTTGCTGCCATATCACATTGTAAACTCAGATCTAACTAATTGTTCACTGTTCCTAGCTGCCTTGCCATCACTGTCTTCTAGCATTCTCTCTCCCATTGAATATTATGGTTAGATAATTTTGCCAAGAACTATTAATGTAAACTGTATCTTACTTTTCTATTACTTGACCATATCTTCCTAAGTTCCCTACTGCCCTGATCCTGTGTCCCTGAAGCCAACAGGAGTTTAGTCATTGAGTTCAATGGGAGTAGGATCTGTACCTAGATCCTTCTTGGTTTGTGCCTGTATGCAACAGCATTTGCAACTCATCCCATTTTAGTATCAGCTGTGAATTTAAATCATAGCTCATTAATGAATATATAAAGAAAATCTGGACCTATCTTTGATCCCAGTTGTGTCTCACTATACAAGTCCCTCCTTACAACACTTTACTGTGTTTAATCAGCTGTCATTTATGGGCATTTTTCCACATGACAGTATCATATCCAAGCCATTTAATTAAAATCTTACAAAATTAAAACACTGTATAAAAGGTTTTTCTAAAATGAAATAGTAAATTACTGCATTCTCTTCATCCACAATTTTTAAATCCTTTTAAACTGAGGAATCTTAAAATACATAAAAAGAAAAGGAGTACTTGTGGCACCTTAGAGACTAACCAATTTATTTGAGCATGAGCTTTCGTGAGCTACAGCTCACTTCATCAGATGTTTACCGTGGAAACTGCAGCAGACTTTATATACACACAGAGAATATGAAACAATACCTCCTCCCACCCCACTGTCCTGCTGGTAATAGCTTATCTAAAGTGATCAGCAGATAAGCTATTACCAGCAGGACAGTGGGGTGGGAGGAGGTATTGTTTCATATTCTCTGTGTGTATATAAAGTCTGCTGCAGTTTCCACGGTAAACATCTGATGAAGTGAGCTGTAGCTCACGAAAGCTCATGCTCAAATAAATTGGTTAGTCTCTAAGGTGCCACAAGTACTCCTTTTCTTTTTGCGAATACAGACTAACACGGCTGTTCCTCTGAAACCTGTCATTAAAATACATAGCTACATGTAACAAGAAGGAAACAGTAGAATGATTTTAGAGTTATAACATACAGTCAGCAAACTCCCATGGGGCATTTCTCATATTATCCAGTTTTTAGTTTTAGACCTTCCAGAAATCATTCCATCTCATGCAGCAAGTTCAGCCTCCTTTGTCATTAAAATAAAATTAAAGCACTAACTTTAGCCAATGCCATCTTTTATGAGACAGTATTGCTGGCCCTCTCTTCATGTTCTGATTTTTAACTTGTACTTCAGGGCAGCACCTCGCTTCAAATGAAAGAGCCCCAATGCTCTTTGAATTCCAGTTATCTTAATTCACACACTTTTTTTTTCTTTTTTACAGAAATTATAAAATTGTAGGACTTGTTTGGGAAAATGTATTCTAACGTCCTAGGACTGTTGTTGGAACATAAGAACTGCCATACAGGGTCAGACCAACGAACCATCTAGCCCAGTATCCTGTCTCTGACAGTGGCCCATATCAGAGCTTCAGAGGATGTGAACAGAACAAGCCAGCTGGAGTAATCCACCCTGTCTTCCTCTCCCAGTTGCTGGCATCAGAAGTTTAGGGTCACCGTAAGCATAGGATTGCATCCCTCACCATCTTGGCTAATAGTCATTGATGGACCTATACTTCATGAACTTATCTAGTCCTTTTTTGAGCCCAGCTGTACGTTAGGCCATCACAACATCCTATGGCAATGAGTTCCACAGGTTAATTGTCATTTTGTATAGAAAAAGTACTTCCTCTTGTTTGTATTAAACCAGCTGCCTGTTAAGTTCTTTGGGTGGCCCCTGCTTTTTGTACTGTGGGAAAGGGTAAATAACACTTCTCCGTTCACTTTTACCACAACATTCATGATTTTATAGACCTCTATCGTATCCCACCATAGCTGTCTCTTTTCTCAGCTGAACAGCCCTAACCTGTTGTCTCTCTCCTTGTATGGAAGCTGTTCCATACCTTTGATCATCTTTGTTGCCCTTCTCTGAACCTTTTCTGGTTCCATGGTATCCTTTTTGAGAAAGGATGTCCAGAACTGGACAGAGTATTTAAGCTGGAGGCATACCAGGGATTTATATAGTGGCATGTTATTTTCAGTCTGATTTTTCTATCCCTTTCCTAACATTGTTAGCCTTTTTTGACTGCTGCTGCACATTAGCTTTGCTGGTGCATCCTGTAGCCTTGAGGAGCTTGATTTCTTTTCTTCCTTATTACTATTTATTCCATTATTTTTGCCAGGGACTCACAGATGGTAAGCACCAGGATGACTTATTTCAGTCCCATGGCACTGATGGGTCAGCACCTGTTTTCCTTTGGTATATGGAATTGAGGGGACAGCATCCATTTCCCAGCAGGTTTGAGGGGAAGATATTTAAGGAAATCTGGTATATCCTAATGTTTAAATAGTACTGATTTTGTCTGTTGTGCTGATTGGCTGACTCTGGTTCTCTAGACCCTGCCATGCTGTGGACTATTCTCTGTGTTGTTACTATTGTAATATAACTTCCAATCCTGTGTTGCCAATTACACAGCTCCTGCAACCAGTTCCAAGTACAGCATTTTCATGTTGGGCTTTACTGGTTCATGGCCCTTTGGCACTCTAGGAGCAAGGTTGAAATAACCAGGCTAATAAAAGCTCACTCTTTGTGCTTGGTAATTGCTCTCTCTAACAAATAGAACATACAGCCTAAAGTAAGTCTATAGATTAATTTTTCAGATCACAGAAAAGGAAATAATGAGATTCAGGACTTATATTTAACACTAGTTTTAAAATGTAGTATTTCCTCTTTCTAGTGAGCTGCTTTACATGTTGAGCTGTGAAAGTTCCATTCTTTCCCTTGTTATTGTACTCAAGATAATTATTTTTAGTTTAGTTTGAGAGGTTGGTTAAAGGAAGCCATTTGAGACAGGGAGGAGGACTGAGGTTTTATAGAAATTTCAAGCAGCTCTTCACTGAATCATCAAATCCCAAGAGCACAGAGGCATTCCATAAAAATGTCACACAGACCTTCTGGCATATTAATCAGGAAGCAGCAGCAAGCTCTCACTTTCAGTTAGTTTTCTTTAAAGTTTCTACCCTGCTGAGTGAGTAAAATCCTGTGCAGTATTGTTGTAGCCTTGTCTGTCCCAGGACATTAGAGAGACAAGGTGGGTGAGGTAATCTCTTTTATTGGACCAACTTCTGTTGGAGAGAGAGAGACAAGCTTTTGAGCCATACAGAGCTCTTCTTCAAGTCTGGGAAATGAATACAGGTCTCTGTGTAAGCTCAAAAGCTTGTCTCTCCCTCACCAACAGAAGTTGGTCCAATAAAAAAATATTACCTCACCCACCTTATCTGAGTGAAGTCCTATCATTCAGTAGTGGAAGAGGGTTTTTGTTTGTTTGTTTTTTAATCAGATTAAAATGAGAGTATAATCAAGATTTGGTCTGTTTCAACCCAGGACACACTTGTATTAATTAGATGAAGTGTGTGGACTAGGGTTGCCAGGCATCTGGTTTTCGACTGGAATGCCTAGTCAAAAAGAGACCCTGGTGGCTCTGGTCAGCACCACTGACTGGGCTGCTAAAAGTCCAGTTGGCTGCAGTTGGCTCCGTGTGGCCCCCGGAAGTGGCCGGCATGTCCCTCCGGCTCCTAGGCACAGGGGTTGCCAGGGTGGGCTCTGCGCGCTGCTCCCATCCCGAGCATTGGCTGCGCATTTCCCACTGGCTGCCCCAGTGCCTAAGAGCCAAAGGGACATGCCACCCACTTCTGGGAGCTGCCTGAGTTAAGTGCTGGTTGGATCCTGCACCCCTTCCACACCCCAAACCCCTGCTCCAGCCCTGAGCCCTCTCCCACACTCTGAACTCCTCGGCCATAGCCCAGAGCCCTCTCCTGCACCCCAAACTTCTCATCCCCGGTCCCACCCCAGAGGCCACACTCCCAGCCAGAGCCCTAACACCCCTCCTGCACCCCAACCCCCTGACCCAGCCTGGAACCCCCTCCTGCACCGTGAAGCCCGCATTTCTGGCCCCACCCTGGAGCCCCACACACCCTCCTACTCCCCAACCCCTGCCTCAGCCCAGAGCCCCCTTCTACACTCTGAGCCCCTTTGCCCCCACCTCCCAGCCCGGAGCCCCCTCCTACACTCTGAGCCCCTTATCCCTGGAGCCCTCACCCCCTCCTGCACCCCAACCCCCTGCTCCAGCCTGGAGCCCCTCCCATACTCCAAACCCCTCATCCCA
The DNA here is from genome assembly GCF_965140235.1 of Caretta caretta. Lineage (NCBI taxonomy): Eukaryota > Metazoa > Chordata > Testudines > Cheloniidae > Caretta > Caretta caretta. Next base: position 100,706 of record NC_134213.1, on the reverse strand, counting down.
GCCTGGAGCCCGCTCCTGCATCCCAAACTCCTTATCCCCGGCTCCAATCCAGAGCCCACAATCCCAGCCGGAGCCCACACCCCAACCCCCTTCCCCAGCCCAGTGAAAATGAGCGAGTGAGTGAGGGTGCAGGGGGGGGGGGGGGGGATGGAGTGATCAGGGGGCAGGGCCTCGGGAAAGGGGCGGGGCAAGTGTGTTCGGTTTTCTGCAGTCAGAAAGTTGGCAACCCTATGTGGATCCAAAGCACAAGCTGTGTTAACATAACCCAGTCAGTTAAACAAGGTTTGGGGTTGGTATATGGAGACCGTAGCTTGTATGTTTCCCATAGTATAAAGCCATTTAAAATTAATTTTAACCTTTTATTAAAGAAACAAAAAGAAGGAAACACAATTAAAACGTTTCAGATGTGAAGTATTAATTAAGGTTTTCATTTTAACAACATCCCTTGTTCCCTTTCCCTTTAGTTGGAGAGAATTTTTAGAAGGAGGAAAAAAAACCCTTGCTTGACAGTCTCTAAGATGGTATTAAAGATGGCAATAACTGTCCTTTTGTAGGGAAAGAGTAGTTAGTTGGGATGGGCTGAAGCTGTTGTTAAAGTCTGATCCCATTTCCTAAGAAGACAAAACAAGACAAACACATACAAAAGGGGAGAGAAAAGAATAGCAAAGATAGAAGATGCAGTTTCTATCTCTGGTGTTGATTTTCACTTGCGGCCTCATTGCTAGAAAAACACAATCACAACACATGGTCTTATTATCCACTCTGATACCTGGCAAACTTGTACCAGCTTTGGGATGTTTAGCCCCTTCCTTTTAGTTGACTTTTTCTGGTCACAGGCTTACAGCAGTGTGGCAATATATACAGTCTTGGCTGGATAAGCCAGACTTATAAGATAGAAGGAAAAAAGGAAAGGGATAGAAAAGAGAAGAAATAAGGTGGGGAAGGCTATAGGTTGGGATAGGGAGTGTGAGGGGGAACTAAGTCTTGCATCCTAGCTGGTATTCAGAATTTAGCTGGAGCTGATGGAGGTGGCAGTGTCATCTGGATCCCTCTCTCTGGCCTGGTCTGCTCAGGACATCTCTCAAGATTAGGATGAAGGAGGTCCAGAGTCCCAGAATATATTGGGGGTAGCAGTCATGATGGTGAAGCAGTTTTTCCCCCCAAGTGTCCTAGTTGTCAGTCCCCCCCCCCCCCATCTCATTCTTTAAGGACCCTAAAAGGGAGTAATGGGTATGTAGGCACCCTTTACTAGAGGGGCCTCTGAACTTTTCTGGGAGTGTTTCAAGGGAAAAGCCAGTGTGTTGCAATCTATCATTCTTGTCAACTGTTTGAAATGGGCCACCTTGTTTACATTGGCCTCATTAGCACAACAAAAGTGATTTCCACTCCTTCTTGTCAACTATTGAGAATAGCCCATTTCCACCTTAATTGAATTGACTTGTTAGCACTGACCCCCCCCCCACTTGGTAAGGCAACTCCCATCTTTTCATATGCTGTATATTTATACCTGCCTACTGTATGTTCCACTCCATGCATCTGATGAAGTGGGTTTTAGCCCACAAAAGCTTATGCCCAAATAAATTTGTTAGTCTCTAAGGTGCCACAAGGACTCCTCCTTGTTTTTACAGTAGTAATAGCAGCTGCAACCCATCCTCCCTGGGGAACAGGGGTGAAAGTAATATTAAATATTTACCTGTATATATTAAACATGTATTAAACTTACCTGTACTGTACCGTACCCATACCAGACGCCGCTACCTGGATCATAAATCGTATGGGGCCCTTTTAAATTTATGATCCAGGTGTGCCAATAAAAAATATTTTATCCAATCTAAGGACTCTGAATTTTTATTTTCCCAGCCTGCACCTGTCTCCCTGGTTGTGAAAGCAGTGAATAAATGTGGCAGACAGCACCATGCAAAATCCACATCTTATGATAAGACCAAAAACATCTTCCTGTTTGTCCATAAGATCTATTCATCTCCAACACTTCAGTTTAGAATCACAAATTACCAGGCTTTTATGGCAGAATATAACCACACAAATTGTTCTAAGTTTATTACCTTTATTGAGCACCTTCCTGAAGAACAATGCAAGCAATTCCAGTCCGTTATTAATAAGTGTCAGCTACCAGTTAGGTCTTCATTGGAGGCCTCTTTGGACACAACTGACACAGCAGCTTGTTCTATTGCCACAGCAGTGGTCTTGTATCAGACATGCTGGCTCTAGCTTTCTGGGTTCCCAAGAGAGATCCAAAATGCAATCAAGGACCTCCCCTTTGACAGATTAAAACTCTTTGCTGAATCCACTGGTGAATCCTTGCACACCCTGAAAGATTCAAGGGCCACCTTGAGATTCCTTGTGATTTATACACTTGCAAGCCGATGAATATTTTGCAGATCTCAAATGGCACAGAGATCCCATCCTATTCAATTTTCAGGACTGCAAAGACCAACTGAACTGCCTGGAAAATAGCCAGGATTTCAGCAAAAGAGACCACCTACTTCATCTGCCTCTACCACTCAGCCATCTTTGTCATTAAAACAACAATTCTGACAGACTGATTGAGGATCTGGAACAAGTCACATCACCAAGCTGAAACTACACCATTCTACTCTTCTACCCCTTTGGAAACCGTCTTTTCCATTTTCAGTCTGCATGGGAGCAGATTAATTCCAACAAATGGGTGTTGGAGGCTATAAAATCAGGTTACTCCATCCATTTCACCTCCCTCCCCCAACCCACCCCTCTTCCCTGTCCCATTGCAGGGACCCCTCTCACGAGCACTTGCTGAGACAGGCAGTTAACTCCCTTCTGTGCATAGAAGCCATAGAACCAGTTCCAGCTCAGCACAGGGGGGAGGGATTTTGCTCTTTGTGAAAACACAAATTCAGTCTTGTGAGTCCTGCAGCTATAATTTCATTGTTGGGATTGGTTTTGGTCCTTGACCTTCAGGAGATTTTTTTTCACATTGCGATTCATCCTTCTCACAAGAGATTCCTTCAGTTTATGATTGGTCAAGATCATTTCCAGTATCAAGTGCTTTCTTTTGGCCTTTCATCTTCCCTGAGGGTATTCTCAAAGATTGTGGCAATGTTTCCCACCTATCTTCAACAACTGGGAATAATAATTTTTCCATACATAAATAATTGGCTTCTCAAGGGCCAGACTTTCGAGCTTTTCTCTACCATAAAGTCAGCAATGTCCCTGTTCCGCATGCTAAATCTTCAGCTCAACATCAAAAAGTCCATTTTGACCCCAGTGCAAAGGACAGAATTTTTAGGGGCTTCCTCAGAAGCAATAACAGCCAGAGCTTACCATCCCACAGACAGTTCACAACCTAACAAACTTCATTGCAACAATACAAGTCAGCCCACAGACAGTAACAAGAAATTGTCTTCAGCTACTGGGGCCAATAGCAGCTTGTACCTTTTTGAAACAACATGCCTTGTTACCCCTTTGCTGTTTCCATGGGTGGCTCAAGACAGTTTAAAGATGAACAAACACAGCCTGAACAGGCTTGTGTAAGTCCCTCATCAAATATGAAACTCACACAGTTGATGGAAGACTCACAATGTCTGTGCAGATGTTCTATTCATCCAACTTTCCCTACCCACCATCATAATGATGGATGCATCTCTGGTGGGTTGGGGAGCACATTTAGGGACACACATTATTCAGTGCAAATCCAAGTCCAAGAATCATCTTCACATCAACCTCCTGGAGCTGAGGGCAGTCAGAAATGCCTGTACTCACTCTTTTCCATTAATCAGGGACAAATCCATCAACATTATGACCGATAGCCTATATGTTCTACATCAACCAACTTTTGGGGGCAAGATCCCCTTCTCTTTGTGCCAAAGTAATAAACTATGGTACTGGTGTATAGTCAATCACATCCTCAATGTAGCCGCTTGCTTTCCAGGCCTACAAAACACCATGGCCGACAATCTCAGCGGGCATTTCTCCCAGGATTACAAATGGAAGTTGGAGCCTCAATCTCTTTTTTTTGACCTGGGGATTTCCAGAAGTGGATCTCTTTGCTACTATCGCCAACGGGAAGTGCAAACAGTTTTGCTCAAGAGGGGAGTTGGGTCCTCACTCTCTGGCGATGCTCTCCTCATTCTGTGGACAAGGACCCTTCTTTGTGCATTTCCTCCAATGCCTTTGATATTGAAAGTGATAAACAAGATCAAGCAAGACAAAGCCAAGATCATATTGCTCCAGATTGGCCCAGACAAGCTGCTACCCTTCTGTGATTTGCCTTCCTCTTTTATCCGGTGATGAGTCTTCTGTCCATTCCCCATTTTCTACCTACAGATGCAGGTCAGACTCTCCATCCCAACCTGGGAATTCTTTGTCTCAAGGCTTGGTTACTTAAAGATTCATGGAGCTAGACTTCCTTCTGCAGATGTACAACAGGTTATAGAATCATAGAAATGTAAGGCTGGAAGAGACCTTGAGAAATCATCAAGTCCAGCCCTGTAGGTTGAGGCACGACCAAGTAAACCTCAACCATCTCTGACAGGTATATGTCTTACCTGTTCTTAAAAAACCTCCAATCATGATAGGGACCCACAACCTCCTTTGGATGTCTATTACAGAGTTAGAATTTCTTTGCTAATATCTAGCCTAAATTTCCCTTGCTGCAGATTAAACCTGTTACTTCTTGTCCTACCTTCAGTGAACATGGAGAATAATTGATCATCGTCCTGCTTATAACAGCCCTTCACATATTAGATGACTGTTATCAGGTTCCCGCTCAGTCTTCTTTTTTTCAAGACGAAAGATGCCCAGTTTATTTAATCTTTCCTCATAGGTCAGGTTTTCTAAACCTTTTATCATTTTTGTTGCTCTCTTTTGGCATCTTCCCAGTTTGTCCACATCTTTCCTAAATTGTGGTGCCCATAATTAAACACAATGTACTCCAGCTGGGCCCTCACAAGCACTGAGTAGAGTGGGACAGTTACCTCCTGTTCTTAAAAAAACAACCACTCCTGTTAATACATCCCAGAAGTATATTAGCCTCTTTGCAGCACAGACTCCTATTCTGTCTGTGATCCACACTAACCACCCAGATCCTTTTCAGCAGTATTACCACCTAGATAGTTGTTCCCCATTTTGTAGCTGTGCATTTGATTTATTGTTGTTGTTGTTATTATTATTATTAATGTATTATTTTATTAAATAATAGAAAGGGATCTATGCAAAATATTTATCTCCAGAAATAGAATCTCTTCCATCATTGGTATGACCATTGGCATCTTTTGTCCATTCATTCGTTCCTCTCTGCTGTTCTGGACTATATGTTAGAATTAATAGATAATTGTGATTTTTAAAAAAATTCTATCAGAGTTCATTTAGCAGCTGTAATGGCCTTTCATTCCTTAGTTGGGGATTTTCAGTGTTTTCTCATCCCCTGACAGTGAGATATCTTAAGGGTTTAGAAAATCTTTTTCCTTGTATTCAAGTGAAACCCCCATTCAAACCAATGGCTACCAGTTCCCTTCTTAACCTACCTATAGAAACAGCCATTCTGGTGGTTATAACCTCTGCCTGAAGATTCAGGGAAGCAGGGGCTTTAACGACAGATCCTCCTGTCACAGCGTTCTTCAAGGACAAAGTTTTCTTACATCCACTTCCTAAGTTTCTGCCTAAGGTGTCATCTGAATTTCATCTCAACCGGGTCATCCATCTTCCATTTTTCCCCACAAAATGACATAAGATCAGTGAGACTTCTGTTTTCAATAGCTTAGATGTCAGGAAGGTGTTAGCTTTCTATCTAGACAGATCAAGTCATTCCGAAGGTCTGCCAGACTGTCAGTTGCTGACAGGTCCAAGGGATCTGCAGTCTTCGCCCAGAGATTTCCAGATGGATTTCTGGGTATATTTATTTCTTTTTAGGAATCTGACGATTATATAACCCCCTCTTCTAGATTTAGCCCATTCCACAAGGTCTGTCTCTGTCTCTATCTCTATAGTATTACTTAAACATGTTCCCTTTGCTGAAATCTACGAGGCTGCTACTTGTACCTCAATACATACCTTTTTCAAACATGCTTATGGTCCATTCTTCTAGAACAATTTCACCCAGAATAATCTGGACACTTAATTTTCTCCATGTTTCACTTGGTCCAGAAATAACAAGAGTGACTAAATTTTTCAAGGACCCATTGATCAATGTCAGCTGATTGAACCAGTAGCACTGCTGTGAAAAATCATAGTATCAAAAAATCTGTAAATTTCCAGGCCCCTCACCTACCCCTGTGGCATCCTACATATGTACTGCTTCCTCCTACAATCTATCCACCTGTAATCCTCACACCTGTAAACATGCATGCAGATTCTTCCATATACTTACACAGCTGCAACATTCCCACACACTTACATCCCCACAGCACACACACACCTGTAGCTTTCTATCCATTCATACTCCTTCAGGTTCTCCCCATGCTGCACACCTTTAGCATCTCTCACTTTTATGCACAAGTGCGTGTATGCACCTGCAGCTTCTCCCTTTAGACTTACTGATTGCCCTGTACACACTCATACACACCTGCATATTCATCCCTCACCTTCCCCACCCTGATGAATCTGTAGCTGTCTTTGGTCTTCCCAGTGATTTTGTGTGTGTGTGTGTGTGTGTTATATAAATAGATATAGATAGTTGCTTAAGGTATGGCTACACTGGAAACTTCAAAGCGCTGCTGCGGGAACACTCCTGTGGCAGCGCTTTGAAGTGTGAGTGTGGTTGCATGCAAGCACTGGGAGAGAGCTCTCTCAGCACTCCTGGTAATCCACCTCCACGAGTGGATTAGCTCCCAGTGCTCAGAGCCTGTCTACACTAGCACTTTAAAGTGCTCAGACTTGCTGCGCTGGGGGGGGGATTTTTCACCCCCCTGAGCCAGCAAGTTAGAGCGCTATAAAATGTAAGTGTAGACAAGCCCTTAGGTGCTGTTTGAGCATTATAGGCACTCTTGATTTGTGGGTGGGGTTGTTTGATCTACTGGTTGTTAGGTTAGTATTTTTGAGCCTAGGAAGTGAAGATTGTGACACTGTGCCCCATATTTGTCATAGAGATATGCTTATGATATGAATATGGTATAACTAAGATGTATTTTATGCAAGATGGGTCTTGTGAGATATCATTGATTTGCTGAATATGATTATGCTATTTGTATGTGTTTATCATTTCTGTATCTCAAGTTAGGACTACTAACTATGTATCAATTACAAAAGTGTTTGTATCTGAGGAATGCCCACTAGACAGAATGCAGTCAGTCTGGATGGGCCGTTAGGGAGAACAATAGGACTTTGAAGATGCTAATCTCCCACCTTCCTGGGAAGCTACAAACAACCTGTGACTCATGGCTGCTTTGGCACTGCTGGATCATGTGATTACATCACCTGGTACTGGATTCCATGATAGAATACCAGTATTTTTCCGCTGAGAGGTCTGGGGGAGAACCACACTGGCAAACAAAGGGTTCCAGCCATATGTAAAACTTATTTAAAGCAGGGGAGTGATGTAGGGTATGTCTACACTACGAAATTAGATCGATTTTATAGAAGTCAATTTTTAGAATTTGATTTTATACAGTCGATTGCATATGTCCACACTAAGTGCATTAAGTTGGCAGAGTGCGTCCTCACTATTGTGGCTAGCATCGACTTACGGAGCGGTGCACTGTGGGTAGCTATCCCACAGTTCCCGCAGTCTCTGCTGTCCATTGGAAGTCTGGGTTAAGCTCCCGATGCCTAATGGGGCAAATCAATTGTTTCGGGTGGTTTTGGGTACCTGTCATCAGTCACCCCTCCCTCCGTGAAAGTGACTGCAGACAATCGTTTCGCGTCTTTTTTCCTGGGTTACGCGTGCAGATGCCATACCTCGGCAAGCATGGAGCCCACTCAGCTCACTGTCGCTGCTGCTGTTGTGGGCAAGTCTACTGTGGGGGTGCTGTGATCCAAGTAGCCAATGCAATCCTTGACATTCTGTTATCAAGGGTAGTGACTTTGGGAAATGTGCGGGCCTTTTTAGATTTTAGGTGCATCATATTTCTGTCCTTTGTCGCTGGTGAAGAAGTCTTGCAGCTGTACATTCCAGTCTGATTGGCGCTGTAACAACCCATAGCACTTCTGTGGTTGACACATGTAACAGCTCCAAGGCTCTTGCTCTTTTGCCTTGGCCAAGGTACCTTGCCTTACCAGGACCTCCAAGCATTCGACACAGAAGCACCTGCAGCAGCTGACATTGCTACACAGCAGCCGCTCCTGGGTGCCTTCACAGCAGATGGTGCAGTAGGACTGCTAGCCATCCTCGTTGGACATGTAGTTTGGCCAGGGGTTCTGGGAACGTCTTCCCTTCCCGGCTCCTAGCAACCTCCAGGGCATGGTGTATGGCTCCACTGCTTCCACTGCAACTCTGCTCTCCTGCCAGCTGGAGGCTTCTGCCTCAAGCTGCTCTCCCAGCTGGTAGCACTGTGCAGTTGCACCTACCCCAGCCTACCTCTTGCTCTCATGGCTCATGAAGCCTGGACAGTAGTAAGGAGCAGTTCAATTATAGGCTGAGCAAGTGGATAATGGTGGTAGAATGTGCCTTTGGACGTTTAAAAGCTCGCTGGTGCTGTTGGTCAGACCTTAGTGCAACCAACATTCCCATTGCTATTGCTGCTTGCTGTGTGCTCCATAATATCTGAGAGAGTAAGGGGGAGACGTTTATGGCGGGGTGGGAGGTTGAGGCAAATTGCCTGGCGTCCGATTTTGAGCAGCCAGATACCAGGGCAATTAGAAGAGCACAGCAAGGCATGCTGCGCATCAGAGAGGCTTTGAAAACCAGTTTCATGACTGGCCAGGCTTCGGTGTGACAGTTGTGTGTTTTTCCTTGATGCAAACCCACCCCCTTTGTTGATTTTAATTCCCTGTAAGCCAGCCACCCTCCCCCCTTCGAAATAAAGTAACTATTGTTTTGAAACCATGCATTCTTTCTTTATTGAAAAAAAAAGAGAATGGACGAAGTAGCCGGGTGGGGTCGGGGAGGAGGGAAGGACAAGGCCACATTGCTTATTGTAGCCGCACTAAAAATCAAACTGTTTGAATGACAGCCTTCTGTTGCTTGGGCCATCCTCTGGAGTGGAGTGACTGGGTGCCTGGAGCCTTCCCCCTCCTATCCCCCCACCCGCGTTCTTGGGCATCTGGGTGAGAAGGCTATGGAACATGGGGAAGAGAGTAGGCGGTTATACAGTGGATACAGTGGCGGGCTGTGCTGTTGTTGGCTTTCCTACAGCTCCAACAGACACTTCATCATGTCTGTTTGCTCCCCCATTAGCCTCAGCATCACGTCCTACCTCCGCTCTTCGAGCTCACTTAATTCTTTCCTGGCCTCAGTCACTGAATGCCTCCATGCATTAAGCTTTGTCCTATCAGTGCGGGAGGACTCCATGAGCTCAGAAAACATGTCATCACGAGTGCGTTTTTTTCACCTTCTAATCTGTGATAACCTCAGGGACGGAGATAATAGGGGGAGCGTAGAAACATTCTATTCTCTACGATTCTTGGGGGACTGCATGGTCACCTGTGCTGCTGAGTTTGCCACGCTGACCAAACAGGAAATTAAATTCAAAAGTTCCCAGGGCTTTTCCTGTGTGCCTGGCTAGTGCCATCGGAGTTTAAAGCGCTGTCCAGAGCAGTCAAAATGGAGTACTCTGGGATAGCTCCCGGAGGCCAATACCGTCGATTTTTTGTCAGCACTACCCCAAATTCGACCCAGCAAGGTCGATTTTAGTGCTACTCCTCTCGTCGGGGAGGAGTACAGAAGTCGATTTTAAAAGCCCTTTAGGTTGATGGAACTGGGTTGGTTGTGTGGACGCAGTCATTTTTAAATCGACCTAACGTGGCTAAATTCGACCTAACCCCATAGTGTAGACCAGGGCTCAATCAGGGTTCATTCATCACTGCATCCCTGCTCAGGATGACTGCTGGAAACATCTAAGAAACAAAGACAAAGGGGGTGGGGGGAGAGAAGAGCTGAGTCCAGGCTGGAAAAAGTGTCTGGTCTGGGAAAGAAATGCCTAAAACAACATTTAGGGTGAGAAATTAAATCTATCTTGTGTAGTTAATAAACTTGTTTTTGTTTTCTCTAAAATCAGTTTGTGGAATTCATAGCTGAGGGCAAAAAGCTGTGCATATCTTCCGCCACTTACACTGTACAGTTCTCTGTGCAGCACAAGACAATATAATTTTGGGTTTGCATCCCAAATGGGGTGTGCACTTGAGTGCTGGGCAATTCCTAGCTGAGTCTTCCCATGCAGTCCTGATTTCAGGGTCTGTGTCTTTCTGCAGCTGGGCGGGTCCCTACCTGTGTGTGTGCTGGAGGAAGCTTGTGGGCCTGGCTCAGCAGGACAGGGTGAGGGAGCCCAGGCTGGTGGAACAGGTGGGCTCAGTGGTACCCCAGTACATCAGGTGGCACCCTGGAGGGGGTGGGGGGGAACCCGTCACAATGATATGTTGGACTGGATTGTGCCATCATTTGGATGTAATTTTTGAACATTTAGGACTCTGTAGTACTGAGTAGTGTTTGCTGCTGTGGTTGAGGTGGCACAAGAAATTGAGTGCTGTCTTATGTTTGTTGATTAGCTGGGGTAATTGCCCCCAGTTCTTCTCAGCCGCTGTTATTACTGGGCTCTTGTGCACCTCATGCATTTTTTGTCCCCAGTATTGCAGACACAGGGTTTCCAGTGGGTTTCTTTTCTCCTTCTGGGCAAGACAGAAGGGATCTGATCCTCACCATGCTTTCACCTCAAACAATCCATTCTCTCTCTCAGCTGTGTAATGGTTCATCTGGTTGCAATGTTGTCCTTTCACCATTCACTTCAGGACTCCAAGAATCTTGTCGTCATAGGGTGAGAAAATGTAGCAAGAGTCACTCTCATATCTTTCCTCTGAGCTGGGAGCTACTCCTATTCTGGACTTAAATATGGTGTTCATCAAACTAAAGGAACACTGTTTGAGTCATTATCTGGTTGTTCTCTGTACAGTAACAACTGTAAAAAGAAAAAGAGTACTTGTGGCACCTTAGAGACTAACCAATTTATTTGAGCATGAGCTTTCGTGAGCTACAGCTCACTTCATCGGATGCATACCGTGGAAACTGCAGCAGACTTTATATATACACATAACAACTGTGTTCTTTATGGTTATCTCATCAGTTATCTGTGAGATACAGAGACTTACAGTGAACCTACACTGTATAGTTTTCCACTGGGGCTAAGGTGAACCTTTATCTTCAGCTGAAGTATTCTGCTAATAGGGTTTCTGACTTTCAAAATTAATCTTTTAACTTATCTGTATTTTCCCTAAACCTCATTTGCTGCCTGAGGAGATTGCATTGCCTAGATCTTAAGAGTTATTATCAGAACAGAACTAAGCTATTCTGAAAATTGCTCACACTATCTGTTGTATTAGGGGTCAGTCAGTCTCCTCTCATAGGTTTCAGAGGAACAGCCGTGTTAGTCTGTATTCGCAAAAAGAAAAGGAGTACGTGTGGCACCTTAGAGACTAACCAATTTATTTGAGCATGAGCTTTCGTGAGCTACAGCTCACTTCATCAGATGTTTACCGTGGAAACTGCAGCAGACTTTATATACACACAGAGAATATGAAACAATACCTCCTCCCACCCCACTGTCCTGCTGGTAATAGCTTATCTAAAGTGATCAACAGGTCCTGTTGATCAACAGGGTGGGAGGAGGTATTGTTTCATATTCTCTGTGTGTATATAAAGTCTGCTGCAGTTTCCACTGTAAACATCTGATGAAGTGAGCTGTAGCTCACGAAAGCTCATGCTCAAATAAATTGGTTAGTCTCTAAGGTGCCACACGTACTCCTTCTCCTCTCATAGACTGTCCAAGAAGGTCACATGCTGCATGCATGTGTTCTATGAGCTATCAGGGATCCCAGAACCATGTGGTATAAGTCATTGTTCCACTAGAGGTAAGGTGACCTCTGTTGCATCTCTCAGAATTGTTCCCATCATAGTGATATGCAAGCCTGCTACCTGAATTTCTGTCTAGACCTTCACACAGCATCATGACCTGGGTTTAACCTCTGGATTGTGTGATCAGTTTGTGATAGCACTCCTGCCATCTTTGTTGAAGTAAAACTCTTAGTCCTTCTCCTCTGAGTGTGGGTACCACCTGTCAATCACAGTAAGGATGAGCACAGGCAATTGTCTAAAAGAACCCAGTACTTTGGCGAGTAACTTTCTTTTACAAACCCCAGTTTTTCTGCCCATATGTACAGACCACCTAAGAGTACTGTTGATACTACCTGAGCCAAGGGAAGTCACACAGTCAAGAGAAAACCCCACTCTTGGTTTTGTATAGGAAACATTAAACTTTACTTCAAAAGTGTCATTGGCATTTAATGAAATCTAGTTCCTCAGGGTAATGGTGAGATCTTTTGAAGATGTCATCCTGGTGTTGTCATGGTTACAAAAGAACCAGTTGCTCAGTATGAAGTATCAGATGGTGAGGAAAATAAAGACAGAGAAATTGGTAGCCAAGCAAAGCGGAAAGAGAGAGAGAGAGACTGGAAAAGGGGGTAAATTGTAGGATAAGAAGGAAATAAAGAGATGGAGACATTTAAAAAGAAGGGAGCAGTGAGAGGGGGGTGAAAGGAGGAATGAGGAGACAGAAGAGTGAAAAGGTGACTGAGGTCACTGTGGAGAGGAGGGAAGGGCCCCAGCAGCAGAGCCAGTGGGGATACAAAGTGTCTGTTTTGTAATTAGTGACAATCCTTCCAAAGAGAAGTCTGGAAACAACCTGGGGAATGAATTGTCCTTTCTGCCTCCTCTCTCTCTGAAGATCTGAAGATCATTTCCTGGGGTGGGAATTGATTGCATGGAAGGAATTAGGCCTCCGTATCGTTTGTTTGCTTAGCTGTATGGAACTCTCTCTTCTCTTCCAATACAATAGTTTCAGTTCCTGATGTGAGTAGTTGAATTAATAGCAGAGCCCTATGTGAAAAGAGAGGGAGAGAGAAAAAGAGATGCACAAAGCACAGCTATCTGTGGGCCAACTACTGCCGGCCACACTCAGGCAAAATTCCTGTTGAAGTCAGTGGGTCTCTTGCCAAGATTGGGGCTCTGTTTTTTTTCTGAGGGAATGAGCTGGATTTCCATTTTTTTCTATTTAACTCTGTGGAAATAAATTAAACCTTTCGTTCGGTAGCAATTGTTCTTAAATTGCTATATAAAAGAGAGTGAAGTTGAGGTCACATCAGGCTGACTTTATTATATCATAGTGATTCTCTGATCAAGGATGGGGTGGGGACTCCAGTTAATTCCTGCATTGGGATAGGAGAATGGGTTTCCATGGATACAAAGCCAGAAGCATTATTGACAGGCCTCTGAAATATAAGCTTAGGCTGCTACAGCTACATTTCCTACGATCTTTTTGAATACACAAGGCTCTCCCTTTTCTGTATCTTCAAAAAGGATGGGATAGGAGAACATTTGAGAAACTAAGAAGGGAATAGGGAAACTTTGGACCCTTTTCCTGGAAAGTATTGCATGGGAAACGTGAGAGATTGAAGCAATTAACACAATCAGGGACAGAAATATATTAAAGTGACTCAGAAGTTACAGAGAAGATTTAAAGATGATTCTTCCCCTTCATGTCTTTTCCATATTTCCCATTGCATTTGGAGTGAGAAGAGCGACACCATGAAAAATGAAGAGGAGAGAAATAGAAGAAGATCCATCTTGTCATAACTTGTGCCTCCTTTTAGTTACTCGCAAGAGTGAGATGATGCTGCCAGAAAGGCAGATCCATGCATTGGACATTGACAAGAGAAGTAGCATAGGCTGAGTCACCTGAACTATGTTAAGTCAGTGGGTGGTATGCCATTCATCAGCTGAGTTGTTATCAACCCAGATGTATACAGAGATGTATGTATTAGCAGCAAATCAGCAAAGTCACTAAAAAGATAATATGATACCTGCCCGTTAACAACATAGTACAGAAAAATCAAATTAGATTCCTCCCTGAGAAATAAATCACCAACCACATTTACAGCTCTGACTCTCAATAAAAACATGTAAGATAACTAAAAAATGGAAGTTATTTGGCTGCTTAATAGATTTTAAAAAGCTTTTGACTCAGCCTGGTACCCAGAACTGAATCTTAAATTGCTACAGACTGGAAATGTGGAAAACCCCATGCCATCATTAAATCCATGCACCAGTCCATTAAAGGGAAAACATTCCAGAAAGAAAGGGAGTAGAACAGAGATGTAACATCAACCGGACCCTCTTCAACATTTATATAAGAGATCTGTTGGCTGTACTGTAACAATTTCCAAGCTCTGGGCTCCCATTAAACAATTCAGCAATAATTTCTTGCTGTAGGGTAATGCCCTAGTCATGTTATATAATTTATGCAATAAGACTGATATACCTGCTAGGAATCTTCTGCAATACATGAGCCCTACAGATCAACCTAGAGAAAATGAAAATCATTATATTTTTAGAAAAAGAATCAAGACAGAGTAAAATGGTATTACAGACACATAGAAATTGAACATTTCCTAAATTATAAAGACTTCAGACCCCTAGGAAATGCATCAAGGAGCTTCAGAGTGACTGAAAAAACTCTGTGCTCCTTTTATGCCAGAAAGAAATAATTAAATAGAAATAATGTTTAATAAAATTACTGCTTAAAAGTATTTGCAAGCATAACCCAAGCCATTCTGCTGTATGGAAATGAAGTCTGGGGCTTAACTTTAATAGCTGATTACAGCCTGGACTGAAAACCCAGTAGAATCCCAACGTCTGGAGTTTCACAAACATATCCTCCAGGCACAGGAACTTTAGCACCAACAGAAATAGCCCAGTTCCCCTGCTAATCAGCAGCCAGAAAACAGCATGCAACCTCTTGTGCCTTCTCAACCAAAACAGGAGATGCCCCCCACTCCCCGTGTGTACACACCCACCCAAAAAGAAAGCAAACAAGCACTAGGGTATGAAAAACTAAATCCAGAGTAAAGCATGATCCATTATCATATATCATCACTTCCTGGACTCAAAAACTGTAGCCTTCCTCACCAGTCGTTCAAATAACCCCACTCAGAACCAAAAGGTGCTCAAAATGTTAGGCCAGCACCTAAAACCTAAAAAAGTCAATGGAAAGAACAAATCAAAACCAGCAACAATTGCTACAAGTTCCCTTCCCAGAACAATCATACTAGCTGATATCTTACCAGAGTAAAATGCTCAAAACTTAGGCATATGCTTTTCAAATTCAGAGTCAGTGCTACAAACTGGAGGTGGAAATGGATAGTTACAGAACTGTCTAAACCTAGGGAGGAGCAATTGTGCTGCCATGGGATGGACTAAGCAGAGAGATGTGGGGGGACACTCTTCCTATTCTAATGTCTGAAGTAGGAGTAAGTCCAAGAAAGAGATTTCTTCAAGCTATCAGGAATCATGAAAGACTTTTAATCAACAAAGCAATGAGGAAAAAGAATAGTGCCTGCCCCTAAGAGATGGAAAAAGAACTGGCAGAGCCCGCATCATGCTATGGAGCCACATGCCACCAGATCAGAAATGGACTAGAATGACACATGGGATCAAGCTCTGAACACATCCTGGGCATTTTGTACCTACCTACCACTGATGGAGATCCGAAAATTCTGGGGCTGATGGTGCATTAAGCTCTAGCCCCTTTCCATCATTCCAGAGGCATAAAGGAGCCATGAAGTTGGTAGAAACAACTTCCAGGGAATCCCCCTGGTATAAGTGGGTTTACAATGTGGCACAGTGCTTTTGGAATTGTTCTCTGCCACCCTCCATAGATTTCCCCCCTCTCCCTCCAACAAACTCTATTCTTGTGTCAAGCACAGCTCAGCAGCATTGGCACCTGTGTTTCTCTTATTCTTTGGCAATATTTGTACAGCTTGTCATGGCAACAACATCTTATTGAATTGAACCATATACACTTACATGTGTGCATGTATATGTACACATTAGGGCCTACGGAGTGGGGGGTATGTGTGGGGAGAGTGGGCATACATAAAGGTGGGAGGGTAGGAGGGTAAGAGGGAGAGTGGAGTGGGCCTGAGGGAATATTGTCTTCACACACATGAAGGCAATGGGCATGTGTATAAAGGTGCACATAAGTGGTTGTATCTGCATGAAGGTGGGGGTGAGTTTACACAAGAGGGCAGTGTGCATATGCATTTGGATGGGAGTGTGCACAAGAGACTAGCATATGTTTCTAGGGTAACCAATTTATTTGAGCATAAGCTTTCGTGAGTGTGTAGCTCACGAAAGCTTATGCTCAGATAAATTGGTTAGTCTCTAAGGTGCCACAAGTACTCCTTTTCTTTTTGCGAATACAGACTAACACGGCTGTTACTCTGAAATATGTTTCTAGGGTTGAGCAATAGGATCATCCTTTTCGTACAAGGAATATTCAAAGACCAAGACCCATAAGTTAAAGGGAATCTAAAAAGTCATAATGATGCAATAAAGGCAGCTCTCTGACTATTTGCCGATTAGTGTCCAAAGGCTACTGTGTGTAGGCTGAATCTGTGAGAATGGGGAGACACCACTTAAATTCCTCCGTAGAAGGAGATAGAATTTTTCTTTAGTACTGTGAGTTGATTATTAGCCAATACTTTCCGGGCAGAAGCCAGGATCTCCTGAATTCCTATTAGAGTTCGGAGAATGTTTGAGACTGATAACTATAATAGTGCAGTTTTCAGGAGGGAGAACGTTACTTAAACCTTTTAAAAAGAAAAGGAGTACTTGTGGCACCTTAGAGACTAACAAATTTATTAGAGCATAAGCTTTCGTGAGCTACAGCTCACTTCATCGGATGCATACAGTGGAAAATATAGTGGGGAGATTTTATAAATCTATAAAATTTATAAAATCTCCCCACTATATTTTCCACTGTATGCATCCGATGAAGTGAGCTGTAGCTCACGAAAGCTCATGCTCTAATAAATTTGTTAGTCTCTAAGGTGCCACAAGTACTCCTTTTCTTTTTACAGATACAGACTAACACGGCTGCTACTCTGAAACCTATCATTAAACCTTTTAGTACGAGATGGATAAGATCCGGGTTCAAACTTTGAGACAAAGCATTGGAAAAATTGTAGCTCTCATCCATGTTGTAAACATCCTGGGGAGATACCAGTGGTTTGGGTTTATTCTGCTGGTGAACCATCTTGACAGAAAGAAGGTTATCCTGAATAACATCCCATAGATTAATGGAAGAAGCATTATAGTTTCCATGATTAACTTCCTGTTTTTAGTTGCCTATAACTTTCTGAAATCTTCCTTTACCAGGCTTGTTTGCCTCAATGAATGCATATCCTGTGCATGAGGGAGCATTCTAGTGCTCCCTAGTAAACAGAACCACAATTATGGAATTTTTTTATCTATTTTCTTTTTAAGTAAAATAGGAAATGTAATTTAAAACACTGCTTTGTGAGAACGTTGTTTGCAAAGTGAAGTACTCAAAACTCATGAAGTGACAAAGTTAAGTCCTCCCAAATGTGGCTTCAGTTCTGTCCCTTGAGCATTAAGATTCAACCTTTGATTGATCATGTCCTATTATTTCCAGAAGACACCTAACTCACTTAATGCACAGATGAAATGATGCACAGTGAAAGAGGAAATGTCCCCTCAGTAAGGGTAAAAATAATTTAATATTGTGAAAATAAGTATTTAGTTTAATAAAAATAAATCACATTTTATTTTTGGGTGACCGGTAGCAATTCTTCTCACCGGAGCTTCCCTCTTTTTGTTCTAATCCATTACTTAAAGATAAATGCTGCATGCCTGCCTCATGCAGCCTGTGATTCAGCAAAGCATTTAAGTATGTATTTAACTTTAAGCACATGAATTGACATACTGATCTCCCTTGCCTAGAGAATGACAAAATTGTACTGTAGAATTACTCACATGCATAAAATTAAGCATGTGCCTTGCTTCTTTGCAGCTCCTGCCTTGATCCAGCAGAAATAATAGTTTGTGATAATATATTTAGATTGGATCATAACAGTGCATGCACACATAATAATGCATACATATAAAATGTCAGAGTTAAGGTTGTACTTCCTGACGTTTCATCATGCAAACTTAATGTTCTTGTAACCCTTTTTATGAAAGACTAAATAAGGCATGTGATAGCAATGATTGTAGACAGACAATCCATTACATTTCTTGCCCCTATATTTTCCCATTCTCTAATCAAGTGTTTAGCCAATTTGAAATGTGGGGGAAAGCCTTATTTAAACAAGGGAAGTTATTTATTTTTGTGTTCTGTTACATGCAACAGACTAGAATATCACAGAGTCTGGGAAAGGAAAGAAACACTGCAATATAGAACACAACTGCTGAATATTGCCACATAGCTGAAATGGGATACAGCAGGGGTTCTCAAACTGGGGGTCGGGACCCCTCAGGGGGTCGCGAGGTTATTACATGGGGGGGTCACAAGCTGTCAGCCTCCACCCTAAACCCCATTTTGCCTCCAGCATTTATAATGGTGTTAAATGTATAAAGAAGTGTTTTTAATTTATAAGAGGGGTCGCACTCAGAGGCTTGCTATGTGAAAGAGGTCACCAGTACAAAAGTTTTAGAACCACTGGGATACAGGCACCAAGAAAAGAGAACTAAAAATTTGAGGCCAGTTTAGTGCCACCCCTAAGAGCACATCCAGCCACTCCTTGTTCCAGCCTTTTTCAAAGTTGCTAATGCTCAGATAGAGACAAAACCAGCTGGCAAAATAATTATATCTTCACTTTTGCTGATACCAGCTGAGCTTATACATAAGTAATGCCATGTTTTCTTGTTTGTCTAATCCCTTTGTGAAATATTCATGCCTATGTTTTCACACCAACCCTCTTTAAACACTTGGTCATAATAAATTTATGTTTTGATTACAGGCTTAACATCAGAGGCCACCAATTTTTCTGGTTCAAATTGCAAGCCTTAGCAAAAAGACTTGCTCTTTGCTGACACAAGATTGCCAGTCTTTTCAGATGGTACACTCATCTGCTACTTGCTTTTGGCCATTCCAGGTTTGTGTAGCACATGGAGTCTCCATAACTATTGTGAGAAAGAAATTCATTTCCAAAAAGTAACTCCTGCAATATGCCTTGAAGCTGCATTGCCCAAATATCACAGAGAGGCAGCGATGGGAGCATTCAGAGCAAGACGGAGTCCACCTCCAGGAGGGATAATTTGGAGTCCAAGTAAACTCTTGTTTAATTGGTTTAAGTGGACCTTTTACATTCCTAATCCAGTGCTGTTAAGACCATCATCCTTCTATCTAACTAAAAAGAAATATTGCAATCATGAGTACAAATTTTGCCCCAGCAGCTCCCATTTGTGCTTTTGGGGTCCCACAGGATCTCCAAGGGAGGATTGACCTGCATGGGGCAGATTGAAAAAGGCTCTAGAAGGGAGAGCATAGGACTAGCAATGAGCAGAGGGAATTGCAAGAGCACCACAGGAAGCTCCTGCTCTCTTGAGGTGGAGGGAAGATGGCTAACAGCAACTTTGAAGTTCTCATCCATCTGTCTATCTGTATCTGTTTCTAGAAATCAGACATTCCCATTTCCAATGGGAGCAGTCTGCAATGTTTAGAAAGGACTTTCTGGGTAGGTGGCAAAAGAAACATGGTATTGTCAGAGGGTACTTCATTGTTACATGAGGGGGAGGAGTGTACCTGAAAATGTACTTAAGGTCTCAGCCAAGTAGTGTTATACCCTGACCACAATGCCAATAACGAGGAGGAGTATGACAGGATCCCTGGGGTGCAATCTGGGACTGTGGAACCGCTGTGCCCCCTTAACTCTCCAGCTTGGGCTGTCTCTCACAATGCTTTGCTAGTGACAAGCAGCAAACCCCTCCAGGTGCTGTTATCACTCAGCATAACCACATGTGGAGCCCCACACCCAGCTAGATTGCATTTATGCTCCCAGAGCCACTCATGAATCACACAGAGCAAGGCAGCAGCCAAATCCCCTCAGCTCCCAGCCTTATACCTCAGGAATATACCATCTTGCATTGCTCAAGACGAGCAGTGCAAATGTATTAATTGGTTCACCACTTCGTCAATGGAAAGTGGATATACACCATCCTTTGCAAACCTGAGCAGATTCATCAGACACTTCAGGCAAACTCACTGGTAAAGATAAACAGTTAAATACATTTATTGACTACAAAAGAAAAATTTTAAGTGACTGTAAGTGATAGGCAAAAAGTCAGAGTTAGTTAACAAAAGAAAAGAAAATATAAGCGTGCAGTCTAAACTCTCAACTCTATTAGACTGGGCAACATCTAAATTAAGCCCTTTTCCTCACCCCACTGGATATTGCAGTCCTTGTTATACAGGTTTGTCCCTTAAACCTGGGCCAGTCTCCTCTGTTGGAGTCTGAGCGTCCTTGTTGCTTGTAGCATGGGTCGGGGGAGGAGAAAAGGCAAAGCATGTGGCCCCTGTGTTCTGTTTTATACCCTTAGCCCATGTGCTTGGAGAACATAAGTCCAGGCATGTCTGGTGCGCATTGCTGAGTCATCAGGCAAGGTTGAGCAATTCCCCTGGTGTGGCCTTTTGCAGGTGAGTCATTGAATTGTAGCTCCCTTGCTGGACAATGGCTGTTGATGGTTGTTTGACACCCGCCTGGGCGTTGATTACTTTCATTGCTGTTGTCTCTGGGGAGCTAATATCTGGTGATTCCCCAACTTACAGCATGTTTTACTGACAATTATACAACACAATTTCATAACTTTATATGCACTAATGATATACCCATTTAGATAGAACAGTGACTTTCATCAGATCATAACCTTTCCCCTGATACCTTAAATGGCAAGATCCTTATATGCATACCTTATATGCAAGATTACAATTATATATAAATGAGGAATATGGGGGTTACAGGGTGCTCCCCCAAGGTATAGAATGTCACAAGGGGCTAACTAGCCCTTCCCTTTGTTACAAGCATAGCTTGTTAAGGGACACTCCAAGCACATGACATTGTATGTAGTCTCCAAATTAATTCTTCTGGATAGTTCTAATGGTACCTCCCACAGCAGCCGGGAGGTGGAATTCCCAGCTCAGGTAGATTTGCATGTGCTAGCTCCGCTGGATTTAGCATGCTAAAAATAGCAGTTTGACTGAGGCAGCACAGGCAGCAGCTCAGACTAACTGCCTGACTATGTATCCCATGGTAAAATAGGATTATACATGGGTGGCTAGGCCGAGCAGCTGCCTGTGCTGCTATTTTTAGTGCCCTAGGTCAAGCAGAGCTAGTGCGTGTATGTCTACTGAAGCTGGGAATTATGTCTCCCAGCTGCTGTGTAGACATACCCTAAAAACAGACAGAAAACAATCACAATCCTACTGAATTCCAGCAGTTTAGACAATAGGCTTCATAAGGATATTGAAACAATTTAAATGAAAGCTACACCCATCTGTTTTGCAAATTCACTGGTCAAGAGCAATTGTAAGAGTCTATCATTATTGTGATAGCACCCAGAAGTCCCTTGAGGATCAGAGCCCCATTGTGCAGGGCACTGCATAAGAGTCTTTTTCAATTAGCTTAAGACAAGACCAAACAGTAACAATTAGTCAGAAGGAATGGGAGAGAGAGAATGTGGATAACAGTGATGTAGGTGATTCATAGGCAAGCTATATGCATAAGTACATGGGTTAAAGTCCATTACTATTTATTATTATTAGTTTATTATTGTTTAGTTATTTGCAGAAGCACCCATTATGTCCTAGATGTTTTCCAATAACTTAAGAAGGGTGACTTAACTGTTCTCAGTGATGGCAGATGACAGAACAAGGAGCAATGGTCTCAAGTTGCAGTTGGGGAGGTATAGGTTGGATATTACGAAAAACTATTTCACTAGGAGGGTGGTGAAGCACTGGAATGGGTTACCTAGGGAGGTGGTGGAATCTCCATCCTTAGAGGTTTTTAAGGCCCAGCTTGACAAAGCCCTGGCTGGAATGATATAGTTGGAGTTGGTCCTGCTTTGAGCAGAGGGTTGGGCTAGATGACCTCCTAAGGTCTCTTCCAACCCGAATCTTCTATGATTCTATGAAAGGTGCTCTCCTTTAAGCCTTTGTTCTTCTTCGAGATGTGTTGCTCATGTCCATTCCATTCTAGGTGTGTGCACGCTCACGTGCACAGTCTTCGGAGATTTTTGCCTTAGCGGTATCCGTAGGGTTGGCTGTGGCGCCCCCGTAAATTCCGCACTCACGCGTTGGTATATTAGGCACTGCCAGCCCTACACCCTCTCAGTTCCTTCTTACCTCCAGTGATGGTTGGACCATCTTGTCTTGCATTGCAAGAACGTTAGCGATTCTTACAGTCCATTGTTCTGTCTTCTTTGTTGTTAGGTACTGAGTTAGATCTTTAAGTTAAGTGTTAGAGTAGTAGTTTAGGAGTTAGAGTCCTGGCTGGAACTTTGCCTCAGAGTAGGGCATGACCTGTTTCCCAGGCTTTAAGCCATGTTCATTGTGCAGCCAGCCGATGCCAATTAGGGACCCCCATGAGAGCTGTTTAAAGTGTTTGGGGAGTCTCACAGAAAGGATAAGTGCAGGATGTGTAAAAACTTTTGCCCTCAAACTCAGAAAGAGCAGAATATCTGCTTGAGGGCCCTCCTTATGGAGGCTGCACTTCATCCTACCTCAGAGCCCTCTCAATCGAACTCCATGCCCAGCACCTCAGCATCAGCACAGAGTGCATCATCAGCACTGGAATCCACCTGGTATCGTTTCCCTTCCACAGCGCATAAGAAGTGGTCAAAGTCGATGGGCCCACCAGCACTGCAGAAGAAGGGGGCTTCAGGCAAAGGACCTCTGTCAGGCCCCATGCCCACACTAGGTGCTTGGGGGTACTGCGGTTGGACCCCTTAGCCCAGCCACGGACCCATCTCCAACTCCTGGAATCAGCATGGGGTCCCGGCCCCTAGTAGGGTCATCTGTGCCCAAAGTGGGTCTGGCAGCCAAAGAGCAGATAGGCCGACCAGCACCGCAGATGCCAAGCCAGACAATGGACAAGGACAAGGCTCTGACATCTATGGGCAAGTTGGTTATGGGACTGTCCCCTAAAATGG
Organism: Caretta caretta; assembly: GCF_965140235.1. NCBI lineage: Eukaryota > Metazoa > Chordata > Testudines > Cheloniidae > Caretta > Caretta caretta. The sequence continues at coordinate 77,566 of NC_134213.1, read as the reverse complement.
TGGAGCATCCCTGGACCACAGGTGTTGGTCCCTGTCACTGCGGCCTTGGACCCTGGCACCGCAGCCTCGGTCTCCAGTTTGAAGACACAGGTCCCTGATACCAAGGTCTCTGCTTGCAAGGCACAGGACACCCGAGTCACGATGCCAAACCCCGTACCCATGGTACCGTCAGGCCTCCCACCAGAGTTGGCCATGGTGAAGATCACCATCACCTGGGTGGTCTCCCAAGGTGTGGGATTGTTATCTGTCATGACACTGGTCTCCGGCTCCCCGGTACCTCTTTGGAACCTGAAAGGGGGTTCTGAGGATGGATCTAAACTGTTCTCAGTAGTACCAGATGACAGAACAAGAAGTAATGGTCTCAAGTTGCAGTGGGGGAGGTTTAGGTTGGATATTAGGAAAAACTTTTTCACTAGGAGGGTGGTGAAGCACTGAAATGCGTTACCTAGGGAGGTGGTGGAATCTCATTTCTTTGAGGTTTTTAAGGTCAGGCTTGACAAAGCCCTGGCTGGGATGATGTAGTTGGGGATTGGTCCTGCTTTGAGCAGGGGGTTGGACTAGATGACCTCCTGAGGTCCCTTCCAACCCTGATATTCTATGATTCTTCAGGCAGGCATTGGTCCTTGCCCTCTCCTTACCGGTTGCTAATGAGGATCAGAGGCATCTATGGTTTTGCCTTCCTCTCCGGAAGTGCAGTGGTTCGAGCCTGAAGGGGAATTCAGTCCTTCGCCTATAAAAGGCGAATTACCACCGGTCCGCAAGACTGGTGCAGTTCCAGCGGCAGCAGCGTGGAGGCAGGGGCAATTGCCTGCTCAGTGGCAGTACTGGAACCTGTGGGGATGTACCTGTTATGCCGGTCCCATACTCCCACCATTCCTCCCAGGCAGCATCGGACAAGCTGCCCCCGGCATAGCCGGAACCCAAGTTGGAGCCTGGTGTCCAATCCAAGGCAGGGGCAACACAGCAGGCCCTGACACCCAAGAGGCTGTTCCCAGACGAGCAAGAGGAAGCCGCTCCCTCCCCCTGCTGTGCAGTCATCTTCGTCATCTCCTGATGAAGCACTGGTGAGCCCCTCACAAACAGCCGCCCCCCTGACAACTTCAGGGAGCACCAGGCCATGCTCAAGAGGGTGGCTGCCAACTTGAACTTGTAGGTCGAGGAGCTAGCAGAGGAGTCCGACAACCTCTTTAATATCATACCCTCCTCCACCCCAGCCGGGGTCGGCGTTGCCCTTCCACCAGGGGTCCTCAAAATTGCCAAGTCTGTGTGGCAGACCCCCTGTTCCCTTCTGCCTACCTCCAAGAAGACAGAAAAGAAGTACTATGTCCCCACAAAGAGATTTGAGTACCTGTACCTGCATCTTCCAGCAGGGTCCCTGGTCATGTCCGCCATCAACTAAAAGGACAGGTAGGGCCAGGTGAGTGGCACACCGAAAAATAAAGATGCCAAGAGACTGGACTTGTTTGGCTGGAAAATTTATTCGACAACCAGCCTGAAATTTCGGGTGTCTAACCTTCAGGCCCTTCTAGGCAGCTACAGCTTCAACCTGTGGGACTCCATCAGCAAGTTCAAGGAGGGCCTTCCACAGGACCAAGCCCAGGAGTTTGCTGCCTTGGTGGAAGAGGGCAAAGCAGTGGGAGAGAGGCACCCTCCGAATGGCCTGGGACACTACGGACTTGGTGTCCAGGATAATCGTCTCTGCGGTGGTCATGAGGCACAGCTCCTGGTCACAGTCCTCTGGGCTGTCCCAGGAGATGCAGACTACCCTTCAGGACATCCCATTTGAGGGAGTAGGGCTCTTTTCGGACCTGACCAATGCACGGCTCCATGGCCTTAAAGGCTCCTATGCCACTCGTTCCTTGGGCCTACGCACTCCTCAGCAGGTTAGAAAGCTGTTTCATCCCCCTCTGCTTCCATTGAGGTCCTGGGGTGTCCCCCGGTCCAGTTCCTACAGGAAGAAGGACAGAGACAAAGGATTTAAATAGTGTCACCCTTTGTCTTTTCGTTCCTCTGCCCAACCTGGTTCTTCCAGAAGCCAAGGAAGCCAGAAGCAGGTGTTTTGAGGATGCACCTGAGGACGGTGCCTCAGTCACTTCCCAGGATCCATCCCCCTGCTCTGTCCTCAACTGCCTGCACCCCTTCCGGTCGGCCTGGTTGTGGCTGACCTCGGACCGTTGGTGCTTGTCATAATATCTTCAGGCTACACCCTGCAGTTCGTGGCTGACCCTCCCTCCCATCCCCCTTCAGGGACCTTTCTCACAAGCAACTCCTCATTCAAGAGGTTGAGAACCTCCTACACCTGGGGGCAGTAGAGGTCCCTCCCCACTTGAAGGAGACAGGGTTCTACTCCCGCTATTTCCTAATCCCAAAAGCAGGCCTGAGACCCATTCTGGACCTGTGCCCCTCAAGAATTTTAAAGTTTTGCATGGTCTCTCTGGTCTCCCTTATTCCCACCCTGGATCTGGGAGACTAGTACACCACTCTCAACTTGAATGATTCATATTTCCATATTTCCATTTTCCCAGGGCACAGGTATTTCCTCTGTTTTGTGTTGAGCCACCGCCATTTTCAATTCACAGCACTGCCCTTCGGTCTCTTGTCAGCCCCGAGAGCATTCACAAAGTGCATAGCACCAGTGGTCGCTTACCTCAGGCATCAAGGAGTGCAAATTTATCTATACCTCGACGACTGGCTGATGTAGGGCAGCGGCATTTCAATATGGTTTGCTCTACCTGTCGCAACCTGGGGCCATTAATAAATGAGAAAAAATCAACCTTAATTCCAGTACAATGCATAGAGTTCATTGGATCAGTCCTTGACTCTACTCAGGCCAGAGCCTTCCCTCTCACCACTGCTCAGATGTGCCTGCGGTTGTTGGCCCACGTGGTGGCCTGCACTTACTTGGTCCAACACACTTGGCTCCACCTCAGGCCTCTGCAGGCTTGACTGGCATCTGTCTACGTCCCCAACAGACACAGTGTGGACCATGTGGTCAGGGGTCCCGGACCACATACTGTCATCACTAACATGGTGGCAGAATCCTGCATTGGTGTTGGAGGGGTATTTCCTTCACAGCTCCATCCCCATCAGTAACCCTCGTCTCTGATACCTCAGACCTGGGGTGGGGAGCCAACCTGGGCAATCTCAGCATGCAAAGTCGTTGGTCGAGTCACGATCGTTCCCTACACGTCAACATCAGGGAGCTCAGAGCTATTTGCCTGGCCTGTCAAGCCTTCCTACCTCACATACAAAGCAAGGTGGTCCAGGTCCTGATGGCCAAGACAGAGCCAGGTCGTCTGCTCTTTGCCGAGAAACCCTCAGGCTCTGAAACTTGTGTGTATAACACGGCATCCTCTCATAGCCGCACACCACCCCGGGGCCAGGAAAACTTTGTCAGATCACCTCAGCAGAACCTTCTCATCTCGCCGCGAGTGGTCCCTGCATCCAGAAGTGGTCACCTTCATCTTCCAGAAGTGGGGAACTCCCCAGATGGACTTGTTCGCATCCAGGCAGAACAGGAAATGCCACATTTTCTGCTCGACTCGAGGGATCAACAGAGCCTCCCTATCGAACGTTTTGCTGCTCCCATGGTCGGGAGCTCTATTGTAGGCCTTCCCTGCAGTGCCGCTAATTCAGAGTCCTCATGAAAATCAAGTAGGACAGGGCGAAGGTGATCCTCATAGTGTTGGCTTGGCCGCGCCAGTGCTGGTTTGGCATGCTGCCGGACCTCTCGGTGGCTGCTCTGTTACAGCTGCCACTAAGGCCAGACCTGATGTCTCAAAACCACGGGAGTCTTCTGCATCCAAACCTAGTGGTGCTGCACCTGACGGCTTGGCTGTGCATGGTTAAATGCAGAGGAACAGGAGTACTTGGCCACTGTCCAGCAGGTCCTGCAGGGCAGCAGAAAGCCCTCCACCAGAATGACCTACCTGGCCAAATGGAAGCGGTTCACTTTTTGGACCTTGGATAAAGGTATTTGGCCCCAGTGGGCCTTGCTGCAGTTGATCCTGGACTACCTTTTGCATTTCAAGCTCCAAGGCTTGTCCCTTTATCTATCAAGGTCCACTTGGCAGCTACTTTGGCCTTCAATCTGCAGCTCGCGGGTAGGTCAGTTTTTGCCCAGAATATAACTTGCCAGCTTACTCAAGGGCCTTGAGCACTCCTATCCACATGTCAAGGACCTCATTCCGCCAGGGGACTTGAATCTTGTGCTGTCACAGCTCTCTGGACCCATCTTCAAGCCTCTGGCTTCCTGCTGTCTGCTTCTCCTGTCCTGGAAGGTCGCGTTCCTAGTTGCGATAACATCTGCCTGCAGGATCTCTGAGATTATGGCGCTAACCTCAGAACCACCCTATACAGTCTTTTACAAAGACAAGATCCAGCCGCAGCCACACCCGACTTTCCTGCCTAAGGTGATCTTGCAATGTCATATGGGTGAGGACATTTACTCACCCATCTTTTTTCCAAAGCCACATAAGACGGAGGAGGAGCGTTGGCTGCATTCCCTAGATGTCAGGAGGGCACTAACCTTCTGCATTGAAAGGACCAAGCCATTCTGCAAATCTACACAGCCGTTGGTCATGGTGGCTGACAGGATGAAAGGTCACCTAGTGTCTGCTCAAAGAATTTCTTCTTGGATCACTGCCTGAATTCGCTGCTGCTATGATCAGGCAAAGGTGTCACCTCCAGCGATTGTAACTGCCCATTCAACCAGGGTGCAAGCCTTTTCGGCAGCTTTTCTGGCCCAAGTGCCTATCCAGGACAATTGTAGGGTGGTCACCTGGTTGTCCATCCATATGTTCATGTCCCACTACGCACTTCCCCAGCAGGCCTGGGATGATGCTGGCTTCAGTAGGGCAGTACTACAAGCCACTAAACTGTGAACTCCAAGCCCACCTCCAAGGATGCTGCTTGTGAGTCACCTAGAATGGAATTGCCATGAGCAAGCACTCGAAGAAGAAAAAACTGTTACCTACCTCTTCATAACTGTTCTTCGGGATGTGTTGCTCGTGTCCATTCCATTACCCGCCTTCCTACCCCTCTGTCGGAGTTGCTGGAAGAAGGAACTCAGAGGGCATAGGGCCGGCAGCGTCTAATATACCAACACTTGAATGCGGCACTCAAGGGGGCGCCACAGCCGACATGAACACAACATGAAGGGGAAAGGCGTCCAGGAGAGCTGGCTGTATTTCAAGGAATCCCTGTTGAGGTTACAGGGACAAACCATCCCGATGAGTCGAAAGAATAGTAAATATGGCAGGCGACCATTAACGGTGAAATCCTAGCGGATCTTAAACATAAAAAAGAAGCTTACAAGAAGTGGAAGGTTGCACATATGACCAGGGAAGAGTATAAAAATATTGCTCGGGCACGTAGGAATGAAATCAGGAGGGCCAAATCGCACCTGGAGCTGCAGCTAGCAAGAGATGTCAAGAGTAACAAGAAGGGTTTCTTCAGGTATGTTGGCAACAAGAAGAAAGCCAAGGAAAGTGTGGGCCCCTTACTGAATGAGGGAGGCAACCTAGTGACAGAGGATGTGGAAAAAGTTAATGTACTCAATGCTTTTTTTGCCTCTGTCTTCATTAACAAGGTCAGCTCCCAGACTGCTGCGCTGGGCATCACAGCATGGGGAGTAGATGGCCAGCCCTCTGTGGAGAAAGAGGTGGTTAGGGACTATTTAGAAAAGCTGGACGTGCACAAGTCCATGGGGCCGGACGAGTTGCATCCAAGAGTGCTAAAGGAATTGGCGGCTGTGATTGCAGAGCCATTGGCCATTATCTTTGAAAACTCGTGGCGAACGGGGGAAGTCCCAGATGACTGGAAAAAGGCTAATGTAGTGCCATTCTTTAAAAAAGGGAAGAAGAAGGATCCTGGGAACTACAGGCCAGTCAGCCTCACCTCAGTCCCCAGAAAAATCATGGAGCAGGTCCTCAAAGAATCAATCCTGAAGCACTTGCATGAGAGGAAAGTGATCAGGAACAGTCAGCATGGATTCACCAAGGGAAAGTCATGCCTGACTAATCTAATCGCCTTCTATGATGAGATTACTGGTTCTGTGGATGAAGGGAAAGCAGTGGATGTATTGTTTCTTGACTTTAGCAAAGCTTTTGACATGGTCTCCCACAGTATTCTTGTCAGCAAGGTAAAGAAGTATGGGCTGGATGAATGCACTATAAGGTGGGTAGAAAGTTGGCTAGATTGTCGGGCTCAATGGGTAGTGATCAATGGCTCCATGTCTAGTTGGCAGCCGGTGTCAAGTGGAGTGCCCCAGGGGTCGGTCCTGGGGCCGGTTTTGTTCAATATCTTCATAAATGATCTGGAGGATGGTGTGGTTTGCACTCTCAGCAAATTTGCGGATGATACTAAACTGGGAGGAGTGGTAGATACGCTGGAGGGCAGGGATAGGATACAGAGGGACCTAGACAAATTGGAGGATTGGGCCAAAAGAAATCTGATGAGGTTCAATAAGGATAAGTGCAGGGTCCTGCACTTAGGACGGAAGAACCCAATGCACCGCTACAGACTAGGGACCGAATGGCTAGGCAGCAGTTCTGCGGAAAAGGACCTAGGGGTGACAGTGGACGAGAAGCTGGATATGAGTCAGCAGTGTGCCCTTGTTGTCAAGAAGGCCAATGGCATTTTGGGATGTATAAGTAGGGGCATAGCGAGCAGATCGAGGGATGTGATCGTTCCCCTCTATTCGACATTGGTGAGGCCTCATCTGGAGTACTGTGTCCAGTTTTGGGCCCCACACTACAAGAAGGATGTGGATAAATTGGAGAGAGTCCAGCGAAGGGCAACAAAAATGATCAGGGGTCTGGAACACATGACTTATGAGGAGAGGCTGAGGGAACTGGGATTGTTTAGTCTGCAGAAGAGAAGAATGAGGGGGGATTTGATAGCTGCTTTCAACTACCTGAGAGGTGATTCCAGAGAGGATGGTTCTAGACTATTCTCAGTGGTAGAAGAGGACAGGACAAGGAGTAATGGTCTCAAGTTGCAGTGGGGGAGGTTTAGGTTGGATATTAGGAAAAACTTTTTCACTAGGAGGGTGGTGAAACACTGGAATGCGTTACCTAGGGAGGTGGTAGAATCTCCTTCCTTAGAAGTTTTTAAGGTCAGGCTTGACAAAGCCCTGGCTGGGATGATTTAATTGGGGATTGGTCCTGCTTTGAGCAGGGGGTTGGGCTAGATGACCTCCTGAGGTCCCTTCCAACCCTGATATTCTATGATTCTATGGATACCGCTAAAGCAAAAATCTCAGACGACTGTGGATGTGGGCGCGCACACACCTGGAATGGAATTGACAGGAGCAACACATCTCAAAGAACAACAGTTATGAAAAGGTAGGTAACCTTTTTTTTTTTCCCAGACATTTATAATTTGAAAAAAATGAATTCTTTGTGCTTGAAGTATGGATGTTGCCATATCAACTGTAACAAGACCAATTAATTAAGGTGGGTTATTATCAGCAGGAGAAAAAAAACCTTTTGCAGTGATAATCAGGATGGCCCATTTCAAACAGTTGACAAGAAGGTGTGAGTAAAGTAGGGGGAAAAAATTAGCATGGGGAAATAGTTTTTACTTTGTGTAATGACCCATCCACTCCTAGTCTCTATTCAAGCCTAATTTAGTGGTGTCCAGTTTGCAAATTAATTCCAATTCTGCAGTTTCTCATTGGAGTCTGTTTCTGAAGTTTTTTTGTTGGAGAATTGCGACTTTTAGGTCTGAAATTGAGTGAAAGGGAGGTTGAAGTGTTCTCTGACTGGTTTTTGAATGTTATAATTCTTGATGTTTGATTTGTGTCCATTTATTCTTTTGCACAGAGGCCAGTCCTCGCTTGCAGACAGCCCCCCCACCTGAAGCAAATACTCACCAGCAACCACACAACAAAAACAGTAACCCAGGAACCTATCCTTGCAACAAAGCCCGTTGCCAACTGTTTCCACATGTCTGTTCAGGGGACACCATCATAGGGCCTAATCACATCAGCCACACTATCAGAGGCTTGTTCACCTGCACATCTACCAATGTGATATATGCCATCATGTGCCAACAATGCCCCTCTGTCATGTACATTGGCCAAACCAGACAATCTGTACACAAAAGAGATTACGTTACAGTTGGTATGGAAACACCCATTTTTTCATGTTGTCTGTTTATATATATCTTCCTACTGTATTTTCCACTGCATTCATCCGATGAAGTGGGTTTTAGCCCATGGAAGCTTATGCCCAAATAATTTGTTAGTCTCTAAGGTGCCACAAGTACTCCTTTTTTTTTTATTGAGTTGAGTGTTAGTCCTCACTTTGCTCAGACAGTCTTGCCAATTATTACATTTTATTATTATTATCCTCTAACAAGAGAAAGGAGGAGATTCTGGAAATAGAAGGTTTCTTGGCAGGTGGGGTGGGCTGAAGTCAGAAAAAAATTAGTAGGGAAGTAGAGAAAGTAAAGTATATGAAAGATTAGTCCTTTATACAGACTAATCTGGGTCATATGATAAAATGCTCTCATTTGAACAACATGCATTTTAATACAGTCAAATGCAAGGTCATACAGCTAGGAACAAAGATGGGAGGCCTGTATCCTAGAATGCAATGACATAGAAAAGGACTTGGGGATAATGGTACATACTGAGCTCTCAGCATGATTGTAAGGGGACTGTTGGCCTCTTAGTAAAACTCAGTGAGCGATTTTTGGTTGGCAGTACCAAAAGAAAGGGGAAGGGTGATGGGAAATCAGTATCTTGAGACTACCGGTTCCCAGGAGCAATGGGGAGAGGCTCCAGGTCAGCCTGACTGACAGGGTGCGGACAGGCTAATGAGGGAGTCAGGAGGCCAGAGGAGTCCCATCCTCTGTTTGAGCTGGAATTGCCTGGAACAGAGCGGGCCGAGCTAAGGAGAGAGCAGGGGCCCCTGCTGAGCTGGGGAGCTAAGCCGTGGCAGCCAGAGAGAACCAGAGAAGCAGCCAAAGGAGCAGGTCAGTGCTGGGAGCAGAGCCACAGAAACATCCCAGAGAGCAGACCTGTGCTGGGAGGAGAGCTGCAGTAACCAGAGCCAGAGGGGCCAGAGAAGCAGCCCAGGGAGTTGAGCTGGAGGCAGAGCAGCATCAGTACTGAGGCACAGTGGAGTTGGAGTTCGAGCTGGGCCTTGAGCAGTCCGGAGCCGGGTTCGGTGAGCAGCTGGGGAGAGTGATGGGGGATCCTGGGCTGCGGGCCCAGCACAGGAAGATACCCCCAGCCAAGAGGCCTTACAGGCCAGACTTGAGGGGGGGGTCGTAACCCCGACAGGGGGACTGAAGCTGGGAAGAAGGGTCCTGCCACCTAGAGCCTGAAGGTGTATGATCACTGCCAGAGCAAATGTCCGTCCTTTAGCATCCCTGCAGCACAGACAGGGCCTGAGAATGAGGCCTGGGGCATGCAAAGAACAGACTGAACTTCCCTTACATTCCAGAGACTGCTGTTTGTGATGTCCTCGTACGATGGGGGGGGAGTGTGTGTGTGTGTGTGTGTGTGTGTGTGTGTGAGACGTGTTCCTTTAACCTTTCCCATTTTTTCCTTTTTTTTTTAAAAAAATTGATTGCTGTTCAATAATTTGTATTTGCTTTGAACTGTAGGTAATGATCAGTGGGTCAGGGAAGTGTCCAGTATGAAGAGAGCACGCCGGAGTGGGGACACCCTAGCCCAGGAGTTGGCAACCTTTGAGAAGTGGCATGCCAAGTCTTCATTAATTTAATGTTTTGCATGCCAGTAATAAATTTTACCTTTACAGGGTCCCCCAACGGAACCCCAGACTGGCAGCGGGCTGAGTGGGGCTGGCGGCCAGGACTCTGGCTGGCAGGGGCCGGGCGGCTGGGACCCCAGACCAGCAGCAAGGTGAGCGGGACCAGGGGCTGGTATCCCAGGCCAGCAGCAGGCTGAGCGGGGCCGATGGCAGGAACCCCGGCTGGCAAGGGGCCGGCGGCCAGAATCCCAGACCGTCAGCAGCCTGAGTGGGGTGGTGGACAGAACCCCAGACCGGCCGCAGCTCAGCCCACCGCTGGTCTGGGGATCCAGCCGCCAGCTCCTACCAGCCGGGATCCCAGCTGCTGACCCTGCTCAGCCCACTGCCAGCCTGGGGTTCCGTTCACTCAGGCCAGCAGCAGGCTGAGCAGGGCCAGCAGCCGAGACCCTGGCTGACAAGGGGCTGGCGGCCTGAACTCCAGACCGTCAGAGGCCTGAGCGGGGCTGGCGGACAGAACTCCAGACTGGCAGACTGCCGCTGGTCTGGGGTTCTGTCTGCTGGTTCCTGCCAGCTGGGGTCCCGGCTGCCGGCCCCACTTAGCCTGCTGCCAGCCGGGGCTTCCGTTCACCCAGGCCAGCAGTGGGATGAGTGGGGCTGGTGGCCGAGACCCCAGCTGGCAAGGGGCCAGCGGCTGGAACCTCAGACCGGCAGCGGGCTGAGCTGGCCCCACGCAGCCCGCTGCCGGCCTGGGGTTCCGTTCACCCAGGCAGGCAGCGGGCTGAGTGGGGCTGGCGGCTGGGACCCCGGCTGGCACCAGCGTGCCTGTAAAAATCGGCTTGCGTGCCGCCTTTGGCACGAGTGTCGCAGGTTGCCGACCCCTGCCCTAAGTGACCATGACAAAGTTGAGGGTTGAGCCCCCCAGGAATCTTGGGCCCAGCCTTCTTGGGGTTACGAGGACTCTGCCACACAGGAGCGTGGAAGGGGAGCCCTGAAGGTCAGGTAGGCCTCTGGATAAAGGAAGTGGGAGTGAGGATTCAGATCCGTTCGCTAGCCCATTCCCCCGGGGTAGTGTATAAACCAGGAAAGTTCCCTTCAGTAGCGGGACCATTCTCCCTCTTACACAATGCTGTGGCTAAGAGGGCTAACAGAACCTTTGGATGTATAATTAGGAGAATATCAAGTAGGACTAGGAAGGTGGTATTATTTCTGTACACAGCGGTAGTGAGACCATTACTGGAATACTGTGTCCAGTTCTGGTGTCCACACTTAGAAAAGGATGTTGAAAAATTAGAAAGGGTTCAGAAAAGCGCTACAAAGATGATTGGAGATCTGGAAAATATGCCTTATAGCAAGAAACTCGTCTTTTTAGTATATTCTAAAAAGGTTAAGTGGTGACTTTATCATGGTCTACAGCAGGGGTTCTCAAGCTGGGGGTCGGGACCCCTCAGGGGTCGCGAGGTTATTACATGGGGGGTCACAAGCTGTTGGCCGCCACCCCAAACCCTGCTTTGCCTCCAGGATTTATAATGGTATTAAATATATTAAAAAGTGTTTTTAATTTATAAGGGGGGGTTGCACTCAGAGGCTTGCTATGTGAAAGGGGTCACCAGTTTAAAGGTTTGAGAACCACTGGTCTACAGGTACCTCCAGGGGGAAGAGATTTCTGAGAGTAAATGGCTTTTTAGCAAAAAAAAAAAAAAAAAAAAAAACCACGAGATCCAATGATTGGAAACTGAAGCTAGACAAGACCACGTCATACTAGACATAAGGTGCAAAGTTTCAACAGTGAGTTATTAACCATTGGAACAACTTACCTAATGGTGAAGTCTCAATCACCTGAAGTCTTTAAATCGAAAAGAATGGATATCATTCTAACAGATATGCTGTTGTTCAAATAGAAGTTAAGGGCTTGATGCAGAAATTACTGAGTTAGGTTGTCTGCCCTGTGTCATGCAAAAAGTCAGACTACATGCTGATAATGGTCTTGTGATAGGGAGTCAATCCTGTCCTAACACCAACAAGATTAAAAGGGCCTGAGAATCCTGACACCTCACTGATTGCAGCTCGGGAGTGAATGGCCAGGTGAAAGGGCTAGACTTAGAAGAGGAGAAAAATGGTTAATTTAGAAGAGGAGACTTGGGGAAGAGGATGTAGTGAGTGCCCTCTCTCTGGGAAGGGACTTGATAAAAAACTAAAAAAGCTGGAAGAACTGAGAAACACACAGCCTGCTCCTGAGGCAAGCCTTTAGTCTCACTGTCTCACATGACCTTCTCATAAGCAAACTAGGAAAATATAGCTTAGATGAACCTGATGTGGGTGCACAACTGGCTGGGAAACCGTACTCAGAGAGTAGTTATCAATGGTTCACAATCAAGCTGGAAAGGCATAATGAGTGGGGTCCCACTGGGATCTGTTCTGGGTCCAGTATCTTCATAAATTTTGTGGATAATGGCATAGAGAGTACACTTGTAAACTTTGAGGACGACCCCCCTGCTGGGAGGGGTTACAAGCGCTTTGGAGGACAGGATTAAAAGTCAAATGATCTGGACAAACTGGAGAAATGGTCTGAAATAGAAAGGATGAAATTCAAGGATGATTCAAGATTCTGCAGACTCATAAACCTGGAGATGCCACCCAGCTTGCTGGTGAGCACCAGCCCTTCACTGTTAGAAATGAGACCAGATGACGATCCTGAGGCCTGCCTGGTCACCCTTGAGTTGCCACTGTTGCTCTGTCAGAGAAGGAGTTCCTGAGCCATCTGCTTAGACAACCAGATGCCATCTAAACTGTCTATATCATGATAAATTTTGAAAACTGCATCCAGTTCATTCCAGTATTTCAGAGAATGTTCTAGTTATCAGTGGGCAGAACCCTGTTAAATTTGGTGAAAATTGGAAAACCAGAAAAGTCTGATTTCCACTAAAAATGGTCCCTGAAAGCACGACCTGCTGCTGGAGGCACAGGAAGCTCTCTGATGCAATCCGATGCTGCCTATGTAGATCACAGAGAGGCTGCTAGAGTATTGCACACTTCCTTGTATTATATAGGCCAAACTGTGAACCCAGCCAGGCCACTTACCCTACTTTGGCCCCCTAAGCTGGTCCTTCCCAGCCCTGTTTGGGCCTCTGTTTGTGGACCCCTAAACCATTTCAAATGGACATGCAGAGTCCTTTGGAAATCTTACACATTGTCTACAGACCCCCCCAGGGATCTGCGGACCACAGGTTGAAAACCACTGGTCTATGGTGTTTCACACCATTTTCTCCCTCGTGTATTTATACGATTGACATATACTGAAATCTCTGGAAGGAAACAGCTATGGTAACAGGGTTTGTAATAACATGTGAGTGGAAAGAATCTGAAAAGGCAAATAAGAAAATTGAGTCTGGCTGAATAATCAAGACACAGGATGAAAATGTTTTTGGCCAAGTAACTTAGAAAACTAACAGCAAAGCCTCTTTTTATGGTCATAAGTTGTGTTGCTTTCATTTTGTCTCTTGATGACATGTTGAACCTTTAGTCTCTCTGACTTATGGAAAGTGTTACAGAAACATTTCCTGTGTCACACTGACTGAGATGCAATGAGAAACCACAGTGCTTATTTCTGGTAGTGACGCAGCAATATGGAAACAAATTTGTTGTGGAAGGTTTTGGTTTTTTTTTTAGAACAAACTAGTTACATAACTCTTAATGCAAAGATTTACAGACATATCTAGAAAGTTTTGCCCTTTGTATGGGCATTCAGTTTTATTCTCCATTTTTTCTTATCAGATAAAGATTTTTAGTGTCAGTGCTGCATGGGGGCAGGAGAGGGAGAAAGGAACGGATGCTCGTAACTGTCATTTCAGATGTAATCGCAGGGAAAGTATAAAATCATTCAGGGCTCTTAGGAGAACAGAAAGACTTTGGATTTGTTCTAAAATGCATGAGCACAGTCACAGACACGTAATGACTCAGGACCAAAGTCAGCACTGGTGTCAGTGGGTGCAGCTTTCCTGTAAGTCAAATGGAAGTTGCACCTGCTTAAACCAGAGCTGAGTTTAGCTCTCAGTTTAATTGGTATTTATTGCCTGCAGTGGTATCATGTGACTAGACCACCCAAGAGGAACAAAAGGAACAAATCATGGTAGAGGAGTTTGTAGCAGAAGTAGAGTGGATACTTTGCCTCCAGCTTGTAACTTGCTGTGCTTTTGAGTCTACTGAAGATTCTTTACATTATGAGATGGTGTCAGCAAGAGGAGCAAAGGTGTTTCATTTTTAACTGGGCTTCAGAATGGAAGCAACACCCAAGACCAGCATCTCATATTTGAGTGCTTCCCATCCTTTCCATGCTCCTGTTAGTTGCACAAGCATTTCTGAAGGTGACCCTCAGTTTCTGAATGGACTATTCAGTGTCATGTGGGTACCCTGCCTGAAGTCTTGTTCCTATGGAACTCTATATGCAGGGACGGTGGTGCAAAAAGACAATGCAGCCTCAAGCTTATTGCCCTAAATCTCAGAAGTTCGTGGGAGGAGACTCGTTCCTCATCCCTTTTGGAGGGGGGATCCCCCTTTAAAGTGTCCCTGGGGCAGCTGCTGACTGCAGAAACCCTGTCCATGGTTACATTAGAGTCATGCTGCCAGGAAGCTGTGGTGGGACAGGCTACTAGGGACACAGAGCCAATGTAAAGACACAATATACCTGGCCTCCCTCGATCCCCAGGTTTGGGGGTGGGACGTATGGCCTGTTCAGTGCAGAGCTAGCATTCCTCTCCATTAAAGTCTCCCTACAAATCAATCACCTCTGTCCCGAACCAATTTTAAATTTAACAACAGTGTTGCAAGTCGTGAGATTAGTATCCAGGCTTGTTCAGTGATGCTGTCAACAAATCCCAGGACATAGACATCACTCAGCCTTGGTTGGGCTCTTTCCTATTCCTTTGATTTAACGGACGTGCTGCCAAGGTTCTTTTTTCCCTTATATTTTACTCAGGGCATCTTTATGGTGCTTCTCTTTTACCCATGGACATTTTTTTATTTGCTACATCTTGCACCAGCTCCCATTAGCAGGTGAGATTCTGTGGCCTATGTTATGCAGAAGGTCAGGCTAGATCATAAGGGACACCTCAGATTTTAGAAATCGGTGAATCTCTCTTGCTGGGTTACTGGTATTTGCAGTAGCTAAGCTTGCTGTACCAGTTGCACCACTCATTTCAGTGTTAGCTCAGAAATTACCTGTAATTTTTCTGAAAAAGTACCTTGTTTACAATCCCAGCTACTAGATGATCTCACGTTTTCTTTCATGTTGATACCAATTTCACATTGCTCTGCTTGTTCATTTAGGGCCCTTGTACAGGCTTTGAAACTTTCTCTGGGCCTCAGCTCCCTTTGGCAAAGCCACACCTCATCATATATTACAGTCTTTTTGAAATGGTTTGTTCATCTGACTTTTTAGAACTATGTCATAGTTATTATCTCCTTCTAGTCAATCCAGTCTATGGGTTTAATCAAACTGAGCCTTGGGGAAGGTTGAACTTTAGCATTTTCTTTTCCTCTTATCTTCTGATACCATGTAATGTGATAATGGTTACAAAAATCACAGAAAGAGCTGCTTTTTTTCTATCAATGAACAAGGAACTTTATTAGAGTAAGGAAAACAGTATCATCCTAAAGCAGCATATCTCTCTCTGCTTCACATAGAGCTTCTGTCCAGGAACTTCACCAGCCCCTTTTGTCAGGCTTTCTGCTACAGACAAGGGTGGCACTAAGGGAGACTTGTGGGGGCTATAGCCACCCCAAAATTTGCCTTAGCCCCACCCCCACGTCCCGTAGCCACCCTGTAGCAGCTGCTGGTCTCCAGCCACCCAGCTCTGAAGGTAGAGTGGAGAAAGCAGCAGTTGCTTGCTGGTTGGGCACCCAGCTCCAGCAGCAGTGGAGAAGTAATCCCAGGTGGGGGGACGGGGTGCCTGAGAGCAGCCCCCAGGGCATGCCACCCAGTCCTGATGAAGGATCCAAGGCTCCCCTACAGTGGCCCAGACTGACCTGCTGGTCCCCCGCCTGTGGTCGCTGCTTCCCAAGGGTTTTGCCAGTCCTGGAGCCAGGTCCCCGTGCCCAATCAGCTCTTACCAGCTGCGAGCAGACAGCGCACTGCGCTGCCCAACTCCAGCCTCTGATGTATCAAAGGGGTAGAGCCACAGAGGGGGCAGGGCCTTATGGTGGGGGGTACAGCCCCTCAATTTTCTGTCTGGTCCACCTCATCTCCCCCACCAGGAAGAGGCTGGTGCCCTCAGCTACAGATTTAAAGAAACAGTCCACTTTTTCACACAGGCAGTACCAGTGGTTTCTGTCCCAAAAAAGCTTGTGAATATGTGAAACTATAGACGTTCTTGTTAACTGCTGGAAATGGCCCACCTTGATTATCACTACAAAGGGTTTTCCTCCCCCCCGCACTGGTAATAGCTCATCTTAAGTGAACTTATGCTCAAATAAATTGGTTAGTTTCTAAGGTGCCACAAGTACTCCTTTTCTTTTTGCGAATACAGACTAACATGGCTGTTACTCTGAAACCTCTCCTTATAGTGTGCATGATAAACACCCATTTTTTCATGTTCTGTGTGTATATAAATCTCCTCACTGTATTTTCCACTGAATGCGTCCGATGAAGTGAGCTGTAGCTCACGAAAGCTTATGCTTAAATAAATTGGTTAGTCTCTAAGGTGCCACAAGTCCTCCTTTTCTTTTTATGTTAACATAAACAGTGAAAAGGGAGAGGGATGTTCATTCCTTATAGAGACGATATCTCCAAAAATTGGCACAGGCACCTTCTTTCTCATTACTTGATGAAGCAACCCTTTCAATATTTATTACCTCCTTTGACTATTATCTCTTTTTACCGTTTACCTTTTAACATTGGCAAGTCTCCTGAAATATTTTGCACACAATTACTCAGGTTCTGTGGGAACAGCAGAGGGTAGCCTTTACCAGCATGAATTAGAATATTACCCATGGTTCAGTGAAAGAGATATAAAATGTTAAATCCACAGGATTAAAACTGAACAAAGGAAAGGAAGTGACAGAGGAGACAAAAGACCTGTGTGTACTGGTTGATCACAGGATGACTATGAGCTGTCAATGTGATGCGGCCATGAAAAAGGCTAATGCAATCCTAGGATACATCAGGCAAGGTATTTCCAGTAGAGACAGGGAAGTGTTAGTACCGTTATACAAGGCACTTTTGAGACTTCATCTAGAATACTGTGTGCAATTCTGGTCTCCCATGTTTAAGAAAGATGAATGCAAAATGGAACAGGTACAGAGAAGGGCTATTAGGATGATCAGAGGAATGGAAAACCTACCTCACGAGAGGAGACTTAAGGAGCTTGGCTTGTTTAGCATAATCAAATGACGGCTGAGGGGAGATATGATTGCTCTTTATAAGTACATCAGAGAGATAAACACCAGGGAGGGAGAGGAGGTAAATTAAGGGCCAGTGTTTCCCCAGAACAAATGAATATAAACTGTCCATCAATAAGTTTAGGCTTGAAATTAGTTGAAGGATTCTAGCCATAAGAGGACTGAAGTTCTGGAACCGACTTCCAGGAGGAGTAGGGGAGGCATAAAACCTAACTTGTTTCAAAACTGAGCTTGATAAGTTTATGAAGGGGATGGTATGATGAGGTTGCCTACAATGGCATATGGCTTACTCACAACTGCTATTAGCAAATATCTCCAACAGCTGAAGATGGGACACTAGATGAGGTGGACTCTGAGTTACTGTAGCTAATGCTTTCCCAGGTGTCTGACTGGTGGGACTCAACCTATTTGGGGTAAGGAAGGAATTTTTCCCCAGGGCAGATTGGCAGAGACCCTGGGTTTTTTTTCACCTTCCTCTGCAGCATGGGGCATGGATAACCTACTGGTTTGAACTAGTGTAAATGGTGGCTTCTCTGTAACCTGAAGTCCTTAAATCAAGATTTGAGGTTTTAGTAATTCAGCCAGAGGTTATAGATCTATTACATGAGTGGATGGTGAGGTTCTGTGGCCTGTTATGTGCAGGAGGTCAGACTAGATGGCCATGATGGTCCCTTCTGGCCTTAAAGTCTGTGAGTCTATGAGCAACACTAGATAAATTATCTAGGTCAGAGATGAGATTCTACCAGAACAGACAAGGAGGAGTCCTTGTGGCACCTTAGAGACTAACAAATGTATCTGGGCATAGGCTTTCGTGGGCTAAAACCCACCTTGACTTTAGCAAAGCTTTTGATACTGTCTCCCACAGTATTCTTGCCAGCAAGTTGAAGTATGGGCTGGATGAATGGACTATAAGGTGGACAGAGAGCTGGCTAGATCGTTGGGCTCAATGGGTAGTGATCAATGGCTCCATGTCTAGTTGGCAGCCAGTATCAAGCGGAGTGCCCCAAGGGTCAGTCCTGGGGCTGCTTTTATTCAATATCTTCATTAATGATCTAGAGGATGGTGTGGACTGCACCCTCAGCAAGTCTGCAGATGACACTAAACTGGGAGGAGTGCTGGATATGCTGGAGGGTAGGGATAGGCTACAGAGGGACCTAGACAAATTAGAGGATTGGGCCAAAAGAAATTTGATGAGGTTCAACAAGGACAAGTGCAGAGTCCTGCACTTAGAACGGAAGAATCCAATGCACCGCTACAGACTAGGGACCGAATGGCTCGGCAGCAGTTCTGCAGAAAAGGACCTAGGGGTTACAGCGGATGAGAAGCTGGATATGAGTCAACAGTGTGCCCTTGTTGCCAAGAAGGCTAACGGCATTTTGGGCTGTATCAGTAGGGGCATTGCCAACAGATCGAGGGACATGATCGTTCCCTTCTATTCGACGTTGGTGAGGCCTCATCTGGAGTACTGTGTCCAGTTTTGAGTCCCACACTACAAGAAGGATGTGGAAAAATTGGAAAGCATCCAGCGGAGGGCAACAAAAATGATTAGGGGACTGGAACACATGACTTATGAGGAGAGGCTGAGGGAACTGGGATTGATTAGTCTGCAGAAGAGAAGAATAAGGGGGGATTTGATAGCTCCTTTCAACTACCTGAAAGGGGGTTACAAAGAGGATGGATCTTGATCTTTCTCAGTGGACCAGATGACAGAACAAGGAATAATGGTCTCAAGTTGCAGTGGGGGAGGTTTAGGTTGGATATTAGGAAAAACTTTTTCAGTAGGAGAGTGGTGAAGCACTGAAATGTGTTACTTAGGGAGGTGGTGGTATCTCCTTTCTTTGAACAGGAGTACTTGTGGCACCTTAGAGACTAACAAATTTATTAGAGCATAAGCTTTCGTGGGCTACAGCCCACTTCATTGGATGCATAGAATGGAACATATAGTAAGAAGAAATATATATCCATACAGATAAGTTGGACGTTGCCATACAAACTGTGAGAGGCTAATTAGTTAAGATGAGCTATTATCAGCAGGAGAAAAAAACTTTTGTAGTGATAATCGCCCATATCACTACAAAAGTTTTTTTTCTCTTGCTGATAATAGCTCATCTTAACTAATTAGCCTCTCACAGGTTTCAGAGTAACAGCCGTGTTAGTCTGTATTCGCAAAAAGAAAAGGAGTACTTGTGGCACCTTAGAGACTAACCAATTTATTTGAGCATAAGCTTTCGTGAGCTACAGCTCACTTCATCGGATGCATACTGTGGAAAGTGTAGAAGATCTTTTTATATACACACAAAGCATGAAAAAATACCTCCTCCCACCCCACTCTCCTGCTGGTAATAGCTTATCTAAAGTGATCCTTACAATGTGTATGATAATCAAGTTGGGCCATTTCCAGCACAAATCCAGGTTTTCTCACGCCTCCGCCCCCACACACACACAAACCCACTCTCCTGCTGGTTATAGCTTATCTAAAGTGACCACTCTCCTTACAATGTGTATGATAATCAAGGTGGGCCATTTCCAGCACAAATCCAGGGTTTAACACGAATGTCTGGGGGGGGGGGGGGGGTAGGAAAAAACAAGGGGAAATAGGTTACCTTGCATAATGACTTAGCCACTCCCAGTCTCTATTCAAGCCTAAGTTAATTGTATCCAATTTGCAAATGAATTCCAATTCAAAGGTTTCTCGCTGGAGTCTGGATTTGAAGTTTTTTTGTTGTAAGATAGCAACTTTCATGTCTGTAATCGCGTGACCAGAGAGATTGAAGTGTTCTCCGACTGGTTTATGAATGTTTTAATTCTTGACATCTGATTTGTGTCCATTTATTCTTTTACGTAGAGACTGTCCAGTTTGACCAATGTACATGGCAGAGGGGCATTGCTGGCACATGATGGCATATATCACGTTGGTGGATGTGCAGGTGAACGAGCCTCTGATAATGTGGCTGATGTTATTAGGCCCTGTGATGGTATCCCCTGAATAGATATGTAGGCACAGTTGGCAATGGGCTTTGTTGCAAGGATAGGTTCCTGGGTTAGTGGTTCTGTTGTGTGGTATGTGGTTGCTGGTGAGTATTTGCTTCAGGTTGGGGGGCTGTCTGTAGGCAAGAACTGGCCTGTCTCCCAAGATTTGTGAGAGTGTTGGGTCATCCTCCAGGATAGGTTGTAGATCCTTAATAATGCGTTGGAGGGGTTTTAGTTGGGATCTGAAGGTGACGGCTAGTGGCGTTCTGTTATTTCCTTTGTTAGGCCTGTCCTGTAGTAGGTGACTTCTGGGAACTCTTCTGGCTCTATCAATCTGTTTCTTCACTTCTGCAGGTGGGTATTGTAGTTGTAAGAATGCTTGATAGAGATCTTGTAGGTGTTTGTCTCTGTCTGAGGGGTTGGAGCAAATGCGGTTGTATCGCAGAGCTTGGCTGTAGACGATGGATCGTGTGGTGTGGTCAGGGTGAAAGCTGGAGGCATGTAGGTAGGAATAGCGGTGAGTAGGTTTCCGGTATAGGGTGGTGTTTATGTGACCATCGTTTATTAGCACTGTAGTGTCCAGGAAGTGGATCTCTTGTGTGGACTGGACCAGGCTGAGGTTGATGGTGGGATGGAAATTGTTGAAATCATGGTGGAATTCCTCAAGGGCTTTTTTTCCATGGGTCCAGATGATGAAGATGTCATCAATATAGCGCAAGTAGAGTAGGGGCGTTAGGGGACGAGAGCTGAGGAAGCGTTGTTCTAAGTCAGCCATAAAAATGTTGGCATACAGTGGGGCCATGCGGGTACCCATAGCAGTGCCGCTGATCTGAAGGTATACATTGTCCCCAAATGTAAAATAGTTATGGGTAAGGACAAAGTCACAAAGTTCAGCCACCAGGTTAGCCATGACATTATCGGGGATAGTGTTCTTGATGGCTTGTAGTCCGTCTTTGTGTGGAATGTTGGTGTAGAGGGCTTCTACATCCATAGTGGCCAGGATGGTATTATCAGGAAGATCACCGATGGATTGTAGTTTCCTCAGGAAGTCAGTGGTGTCTCGAAGGTAGCTGGGAGTGCTGGTAGCGTAGGGCCTGAGGAGGGAGTCTACATAGCCAGACAATCCTGCTGTCAGCGTGCCAATGCCTGAGATGATGGGGCGCCCAGGGTTTCCAGGTTTATGGATCTTGGGTAGTAGACAGAATATCCCAGGTCGGAGTTCCAGGGGTGTGTCTGTGCGGATTTGATCTTGTGCTTTTTCAGGGAGTTTCTTGAGCAAATGCTGTAGTTTCTTTTGGTAACTCTCAGTGGGATCATAGGGTAATGGCTTGTATAAAGTGGTGTTGGAGAGCTGCCGAGCAGCCTCTTGTTCATATTCCGACCTATTCATGATGACAACAGCACCTCCTTTGTCAGCCTTTTTGATTATGATGTCAGAGTTGTTTCTGAGGCTGTGGATGGCATTGTGTTCCGCACGGCTGAGGTTATGGGGCAAGTGATGTACTGGAAATGGCCCAACTTGATTATCATACACATTGTAAGGAGAGTGATCACTTTAGATAAGCTATTACCAGCAGGAGAGTGGGGTGGGAGGAGGTATTTTTTCATGCTTTGTGTGTATATAAAAAGATCTTCTACACTTTCCACAGTATGCATCTGATGAAGTGAGCTGTAGCTCATGAAAGCTTATGCTCAAATAAATTGGTTAGCCTCTCACAGTCTGTATGGCAACTTCCAACTTATCTGTATGTATATATATTTCTTCTTACTATATGTTCCATTCTATGCATCCGATGTGGGCTGTAGTCCACAAAAGCTTATGCGCTAATAAATTTGTTAGTCTCTAAGGTGCCACAAGGACTCCTGTTCTTTTTGCTGATACAGACTAACACGGCTGCTACTCTGAATCCTTTCTTTGAGGTTTTTAAGGTCAGGCTTGACAAAGCTGTGGCTGGGATGATTTAGTTGGGGATTGGTCCTGCTTTGAGCAGGGGGTCAGACTAGATGACCTCCTGAGGTTCCTTCCAACCCTGATATTCTATGATTCCATGATTCATCAGATGCATGGAGTGTAAAATGCAGTAGAGAGGTATAAATACACAGCATATACCTCTCTACTGTATTTTCCACTCCATGCATCTGATGAAGAGGGTTTTAGCCCACGAAAGCTTATGTCCAAGTAAACGTGTTAGTCTCTAAGGTGCCACAAGGACTCCTGGTTGTTTTTGCTGATACAGACTAACACGGCTACCCCTCTGAAACCTACCAGGATAGAAACACTCTAAGAGACAGGAAAGTGTTTGAATACTTTGGGAAGCATTTATCAGCTCTGTCTGCAATGCCACAACCCTGACAGGAGCTTTTACAGTCTGTAATGTCATGCTTTCCAAATTAATGATTTTTCTGGATTTTTTGTATCTGTGCCTGAGAGTATATAGAACTGCAGTCAGCCTTGTTATACTCCTTCTTAACATATATGAAGTTACAGTTCTGCTTATATATTGTATGTATTTGGTAACAAACCACAAATAAATATGCAAACTTTCTGCTTCTAGCACATCTATGTTCTGCTTAGCTATAGCAGACCACTCCCTAGCCCTTATTTAAGCACAGGGAAGAGTTCCCTCTTGTGGCTGGATAATATTACTACAAATTATATAATTATGCTTCCTTTCTTTTGGGTTGTAATTTAGATTCCATGGAATTAATGGACATGTGGTGGACATCATCTGGATTGTGTGGTATAGAAGTTTTATCAGTATGAGTATGGTATGGTAAGTAAGTAGTGAAGCTGAAAGTGAGTTATGTAGGTCATTCCAAAAGAGTGCCAATGAGGCCTTTATCACAACTCATCTTACAGGAAAACTATTTAAAATTTAATTTATTCTATTCATTTTAAAAAACATTTATTAAGGCTACTTTTGTATCTCCTTCCTTCTCTCTCAGCCCCTCCGCCCCACCTCCATAGCTGTAAAGCCAGATGCCTTGGTGACCATGGCCCAGATAGATCCTTTGAAGATCTGGAGGTCCATGAGTACAACTGTGCAGGACTGAAAAGGAGAGGAAAATATTATTAATATATTTTAACATGTTCAAAATGACCTACAAAAGGTTTTCTTTGTATAAAAATGTCATAACTTAAGAGTCAGATATCTTGGTACCGCCTGGGGACAGAAACAAATCCCATATATCCCACTGAGAAGCTGGAATCTCCCCCCTCCCCCTTTCCAATAGTATAAAGCTTCCATTTCTAACATTGCAGACGTGTAATAAATTACACCATAAACCTGTTGGTGATTCTTTTGTAATGGCAGCTACTTAAACTTGTTTAGATCTTTGGAAAGTTAAAAATAGTTTCTGGAGAAAATGGAATTGGGGAGAGAAAACAGGTGTGGCAATCAGAGGTGCATGATAAATAAAAGCTAAGGCATGTGAATTGAAACAATTAACAGGTGGGCTATAAACTGAATTATTTGGGGGTATACCTGATAACCAGATTAAAGTAAGGTTTTTGCAAGAAATGGATTTGACTTTGTCAAAAAACAGTAGGTGTTCCAAACTTGTGAAAACTCTGCTTCCCACATAAAAGTATTAGCAAGCAAGAAAAGAAGTGCATCTAATTAAAAATGCATACCATGGCATTTAGACAGAGAATACAAAGTTTAACCAAACAGCATATATTAGATTTGAGTGAAATAAAAGCGGAGGCAATCACAAAAGGAAGCAAAGGTGTCCAGCACTAGCAATACAAGCAACTATTTTGCAAAAGCATGCTGTTTTCAGCACAAATTGCAAAGAAATTCAAAAGCAAATTACATTCATGAACAAAGGACAAAGCTCTGATAATGGAGAAACTGTTGTCTTTTTTTTTTTTTTTTTGCACGGGGGGTGTCTTAATATGTTTACAAAGCAGGGTAATACATCAAATTAGGTTGTGACTTAAATTATCTAAAAGTAAATTTCAAAAACAGTACTAGCGGCAAAGAGTGCTATGGCACCTTATAGACTAACAGACATATTGGAGCATAAGCTTTCTTGGGTGAATACCCACTTCGTCGGATGCCACCATGCAACAGTACTGAAACTGTCTGCAAGAAAATCATTGCCAGCATATGCAAAAAGGTAAATGACCCTCAATATTAAAATACAGAAATAAGTTTATTTAATTAAGTAGGTGCAAAATGAGCCTCTGTAGCAATGCAACAGTAATAGGTCTGTATAGGGACAGATCACTGATTGGGGCTTAACATTTTTTTCCCCGACTTTAATGCTGTGTAGGACTTCTAGAGAAAATGTCCTTACTGTGCTTTAAAAATGTTAAAATGGAATGTTAAAACCACTGGTTACAACCTGTTCAGGAAGGAAAGAATGGGTAAAAGAGATGTAGGAAGGTGGCACTTTACATTAAAGGTTTCAGAGTAGCAGCCGTGTTAGTCTGTATTCGCAAAGAGAAAAGGAGTACTAGTGGCACCCTTAGAGACTAACCAATTTATTTGAGCATAAGCTTTCGTGAGCTACAGCTCACTTCATCGGATGCATTCAGTGGAAAATACAGTGACATTACCTGCTTTAGAGTTGTTGCTAACTCAGAACTGCAAATGGATCAGTGTTCTAACTAAAAAAGCCCTGGTTGTGGGAGGGGGTGTCCTAGCAGAATTTAGGGTATGTCTATACTGCAGCTGGGAGCGAGCCTCAGTTAGCTGTCAGCCTCAGCTAGCTGGGCTTGAGTTAGCCTGCTAAAAATAGCAGCGAGGATGTTGCACCTTGGACTCTCAAACCTAAGGACTGGGCTGGAGAGCCCAAGCTCCAGCCCAAGCCACAGTGTCCACACTGTTCTTGTTAGTGTGCTAGCTCAAGTCCCACTTGCATGAGTTTGTTGACCAGGCTGCGAGACTCGCTCCCAGCTGCAGGGTAGACATAGCCTTACAGGCCACCAAATCAAACTAGAAAACAGGAGGAGCACCTGTATTTGCTGTATTGAAAGAGAAATGGTGGTGTAATGTGGGACTTCAATTTGGGAGACATGGTCTTGTGCAGCCAGTAGTAAAATATTATTAGAGTTTCTAAAATATTATAGATTATTTTCTAACACAAAAGGTATTGCACACAACACTAAGTAATGCTATTTTGGACTTCTTTATTATGGATAAAGATGAACTGACCTGTTGTGACCTGCACTGGATGTGCCATGTTTGTCTTTCTTCCACAGGACAGAAGCGACTTTGTCTGTACAAAGTGCAAGCTGGTCTCCATATTGGAAGAGAAGATTGAAGGTCTGGAGCAACAGATAACAACCCTGCGTTGCATACGAGAAACTGAGGATTTTCTGGACAAAACTCAGGATAGGCTTCTAGGGGCACAAAGCTCTACAGATATAGAGCAGGTTGCACAGAGGAGCCAAGAGGCCAGTGAAGAAGCTTGGCAACATGTGACCTCCAGAAGAGGTAAGCGGAATGTCCGGGTTCCAGTAACACAGACACAGGTAACTAACCGCTTTCATGTTCTCTCCACAGGTATCGTTGCGGAGAGTGGACCAGATGATATGTCTGGGGCGAGAAAGCAGAAGGAGACTCCGCTGGTTGGAAGGCATGAGATGCTATGTCCTGAGGTTGGGAGTTCCATGACCACCACTCCCAAGAGGAGAAGGCGGGTGGTGGTGGTCGGGGACTCTCTCCTCCGGGGGACTGAGTCATCTATCTGCCGCCCTGACCGGGAAAACCGAGAAGTCTGCTGCTTGCCAGGGGCTAAGATTCGCGATGTGACGGAGAGACTGCCGAGACTCATCAAGCCCTCGGATCGCTACCCCTTCCTGCTTCTCCACGTGGGCACCAATGATACTGCCAAGAATGACCTTGAGCGGATCACTGCGGACTATGTGGCTCTAGGAAGAAGGATAAAGGAGCTGGAGGCGCAAGTGGTGTTCTCGTCCATCCTCCCCGTGGAAGGAAAAGGCCTAGGTAGGGACTGTCGAATCGTGGAAGTCAACGAATGGCTACGCAGGTGGTGTCGGAGAGAAGGCTTTGGATTCTTTGACCATGGGATGGTGTTCCATGAAGGAGGAGTGCTGGGCAGAGATGGGCTCCATCTTACGAAGAGAGGGAAGAGCATCTTTGCCAGCAGGCTGGCTAACCTAGTGAGGAGGGCTTTAAACTAGGTTCACCGGGGGAAGGAGACCAAAGCCCTGAGGTAAGTGGGAAAGCGGGATACCGGGAGGAAGCACAGGCAGGAATGCCTCATACTGGGAATGAGGGGCGATCAACAGGTTATCTCAAGTGCTTATATACAAATGCACAAAGCCTTGGAAACAAGCAGGGGGAACTGGAGGTCCTGGTGATGTCAAGGAACTATGACGTGATCGGAATAACAGAGACTTGGTGGGATAACTCACATGACTGGAGTACTATCATGAATGGTTATAAACTGTTCAGGAAGGACAGGCAGGGCAGAAAAGGTGGGGGAGTAGCACTGTATGTAAGGGAGCAGTATGACTGCTCAGAGCTCCGGTACGAAACTGCAGAAAAACCTGAGTGTCTCTGGATTAAGTTTAGAAGTGTGTGCAACAAGAGTGATGTAGTGGTGGGAGTCTGCTATAGACCACCGGACCAGGGGGATGAGGTAGATGAGGCTTTCTTCCGGCAGCTCACGGAAGCTACTAGATCGCATGCCCTGATTCTCATGGGTGACTTTAATTTTCCTGATATCTGCTGGGAGAGCAATACAGCGGTGCATAGACAATCCAGGAAGTTTTTGGAAAGCGTAGGGGACAATTTCCTGGCGCAAGTGCTAGAGGAGCCAACTAGGGGGGGCGCTTTTCTTGACCTGCTGCTCACAAACCGGGTAGAATTAGTGGGGGAAGCAAAAGTGGATGGGAATCTGGGAGGCAGTGACCATGAGTTGGTTGAGTTCAGGATCCTGACGCAGGGAAGAAAGGTAAGCAGCAGGATACGAACCCTGGACTTCAGGAAAGCAGACTTCGACTCCCTCAGGGAACGGATGGCCAGGATCCCCTGAGGGACTAACTTGAAGGGGAAAGGAGTCCAGGAGAGCTGGCTGTATTTCAAGGAATCCCTGTTGAGGTTACAGGGACATACCATCCCGATGAGTCGAAAGAATAGTAAATATGGCAGGCGACCAGCTTGGCTTAATGGTGAAATCCTAGCGGATCTTAAACATAAAAAAGAGGCTTACAAGAAGTGGAAGGTTGGACATATGACCAGGGAAGAGTATAAAAATATTGCTCGGGCATGTAGGAATGATATCAGGAGGGCCGAATCGCACCTAGAGCTGCAGCTAGCCAGAGATGTCAAGAGTAACAAGAAAGGTTTCTTGAGGTATGTTGACAACAAGAAGAAAGCCAAGGAAAGTGTGGGCCCCTTACTGAATGAGGGAGGCAACCTAGTGACAGAGGATGTGGAAAAAGCTAATGTACTCAATGCTTTTTTTGCCTCTGTTTTCATTAACAAGGTCAGCTCCCAGACTGCTGCGCTGGGCATCGCAAAATGGGGAAGAGATGGCCAGCCCTCTGTGGAGATAGAGGTGGTTAGGGACTATTTAGAAAAGCTGGACGTGCACAAGTCCATGGGGCCGGACGAGTTGCATCCGAGAGTGCTGAAGGAATTGGCGGCTGTGATTGCAGAGCCATTGGCCATTATCTTTGAAAACTCGTGGCGAACGGGGGAAGTCCCAGATGACTGGAAAAAGGCTAATGTAGTGCCAATCTTTAAAAAAGGGAAGAAGGAGGATCCTGGGAACTACAGGCCAGTCAGCCTCACCTCAGTCCCTGGAAAAATCATGGAGCAGGTCCTCAAAGAATCAATCCTGAAGCACTTGCATGAGAGGAAAGTGATCAGGAACAGCCAGCATGGATTCACCAAGGGAAGGTCATGCCTGACTAATCTAATCGCCTTTTATGATGAGATTACTGGTTCTGTGGATGAAGGGAAAGCAGTGGATGTATTGTTTCTTGACTTTAGCAAAGCTTTTGACACGGTCTCCCACAGTATTCTTGTCAGCAAGTTAAGGAAGTATGGGCTGGAAGAATGCACTATAAGGTGGGTAGAAAGCTGGCTAGATTGTCGGGCTCAACGGGTAGTGATCAATGGCTCCATGTCTAGTTGGCAGCCGGTATCAAGTGGAGTGCCCCAAGGGTCGGTCCTGGGGCCGGTTTTGTTCAATATCTTCATAAATGATCTGGAGGATGGTGTGGATTGCACTCTCAGCAAATTTGCGGATGATACTAAACTGGGAGGAGTGGCAGATACGCTGGAAGGGAGGGATAGGATACAGAAGGACCTAGACAAATTGGAGGATTGGGCCAAAAGAAATCTGATGAGGTTCAATAAGGATAAGTGCAGGGTCCTGCACTTAGGACGGAAGAACCCAATGCACAGCTACAGACTAGGGACCGAATGGCTAGGCAGCAGTTCTGCGGAAAAGGACCTAGGGGTGACAGTGGACGAGAAGCTGGATATGAGTCAGCAGTGTGCCCTTGTTGCCAAGAAGGCCAATGACATTTTGGGATGTATAAGTAGGGGCATAGCGAGCAGATCGAGGGACGTGATCGTTCCCCTCTATTCGACATTGGTGAGGCCTCATCTGGAGTACTGTGTCCAGTTTTGGGCCCCACACTTCAAGAAGGATGTGGATAAATTGGAGAGAGTCCAGCGAAGGGCAACAAAAATGATTAGGGGTCTGGAACACATGAGTTATGAGGAGAGGCTGAGGGAGCTGGGATTGTTTAGCCTGCAGAAGAGAAGAATGAGGGGGGATTTGATAGCTGCTTTCAACTACCTGAAAGGGGGTTCCAAAGAGGATGGCTCTAGACTGTTCTCAATGGTAGCAGATGACAGAACGAGGAGTAATGGTCTCAAGTTGCAGTGGGGGAGGTTTAGATTGGATATTAGGAAAAACTTTTTCACTAAGAGGGTGGTGAAACACTGGAATGCGTTACCTAGGGAGGTGGTAGAATCTCCTTCCTTAGAGGTTTTTAAGGTCAGGCTTGACAAAGCCCTGGCTGGGATGATTTAACTGGGAATTGGTCCTGCTTCGAGCAGGGGGTTGGACTAGATGACCTTCTGGGGTCCCTTCCAACCCTTATATTCTATGATTCTATGATTCTATGATCACTGGACTGGAAGTTGGTGGTTGCCTAGGCACCAATGATCATTATGTGATTACATTTAGTTTGGGCAAACAGAGAATATGTCCTGATTCCATCCATTATGGGCAAAGAGAGGACAGTCCCAAACAGTAATATGTATATTTAGGGCTTCAAAAGGACTAATTTTCCAAAGATGAGGAAAATTATGAGGAAAATATATTGGGCGGAAAAATTTAGACAGAAAAATATGAATGATAACTGAGCGTTGTTTAAGAAGAGTTTAGTAGATGACCAAAAAGCCATAATTCTACAATTGTGAAAGAGGATAACTTTGTTTAAAAGACCATACTGGATGTGAGGTCAGGAAGGAACTTTCCCCAAGTCAGATTGGCAGATATCTTGAGGATTTTTCACCTTCCTCTGCAGAATAGGTCACAGTTCATTTGCTAGAATCATCTTGGTATATCTCACTTAATCAATTCATTGACATTGCAGGGGCCTCTGGGATTAGTGCATCTCAGTCCCTTGTGTTCACTTCTCTGGTGCGTCACCTGAGGACGGTAGTACTTTGGTCTGATTTTGGTTGTTGGGCTTGGTGTGCAGGTGCTGGGTGGTGTTTAGTGGCCTTGTGATATACTGGAGGTCAGACAAGATGATCTGATGGTCACTTCTGTCTTTAAACTCTCTAACTCTCTGACTCTTTATCTACACTGCCACTTTACAGTGCTGCAACTTTCTCGCTCAGGGGTGTGAAAAAAAAATCCCTGAGCGCTGCAAGTTTCAGTGCTGTAACGGGGCAATGTAGAGAGTGCACCAGCTCTGGGAGCCATGCTCCCAGCACTGGTAGCTACTCCCCTCGTGGGGGTGGGTTTTTTTACAGCACTGGGAGAGCTCTCTCCCAGTGCTGGTGCCGCGACTACACAGCTACATTGAAGCGCTGCCGCAGCAGTGCTTTAACATTGCTAATGAAGACATACCCTAAGAGGATAAATGAAGGCCACAATTAGAAATAAAAGACTAATATATAACAAATGGAAAAGGGGGGGGGTATAGATAGCAATCAGTATAAATTAGAAGTTAAGAAAGAGATTTGAAGAGGGAAAATTCCAAGGCTGATGCACCTAAGCACAATAAGGATTTTTTTAAATGGTGAAATAGATCCATGACTCACCTCTGTGGTGAAAAACAGTGAAGAGGAACGCTGCCCACTACTAATGGCAATTATCAGTATCTATTTCAGAGGTTTAGTTATTAAAAATGAGGATTGCTGAATAATAAGGCAATAGTTGAAAACAAATTCCAGAAAGTTTTGTGAAATCTACATAGTAACAAGAGCACTTAATTCATTTAAATCACCACTTTAGACTCATCAGCAAGAATGAATTTCATTATCCTGCCTAGATCTTAGTATGAATTTGTGTGTTCAGTTTTTTAAAAACTACACTGCTTTCATCTCACTTCAGACTGGAAAATCTGTGGCCTTGTCTACATACAAAATTGCACTGGATTACATAAGAACTTAAGAATGCTCACACTGGGTTAAACCAAAGGTTCATCTAGCCCAGTATCCTGTCTTCTGACAGTGGAGATATGAGGTGCTTCAGAGGGAATGAACAGAACAGGTAATCATAAAGTGATCCATTCCCTGTCGCCCATTCCTAGCTTCTGTCAAACGCAGGCTAGGGACACCATCTCTGCCCATCTTGGCTAATTGCCATTCATGGATCTATCCTCCATGACTTTATCTCATTCTTTTTTGAACCCTGTTATAGTCTTGGCCTTCACAACATCCTCTGGCAAAGAGTTCCACAGGTTGACTGTGCATTGTGTGAAGAAATACTTCCTTTTATTTGCTTTAAACCTGCTGCCTATTAATTTCATTTGGTGACCCCTAGTTCTTGTGTTATGAGAAGGAGTATATAACACTTCCTTATTTACTTTTTCCACACCACTCATGATTTTATAGACCGTTACCATATTCCCCCTTAGTCTCTTTTCCAAGCTGAAAAGTCCCACTCTTATTAATCTCTCCTCATATGGCAACAGTTCCATACCTCTAATCATTTTTGTTGCCCTTTTCTGAACCTTTTCCAATTCCACTATATATTTTTTTAGACGGGGCAACCACATCTGTATGAAGTATTCAAGATGTGGGCATGGCTTGGATTTATATAGAGGCATCATGATCTTTTCTGTCGTCTTATCTGTCCCTTTCTTAATGATTCCTAATATTCTGTTCGCTTTTTTGACTACCACTGCACGTTGAGCGGATGTTTTCAGAGAGCTATCCACAATGACTCCAAGATATTTTTCTTGAGTGGTAACAGCTCATTTAGACCCCATCATTTTATATGTATAGTTGGGATTATGTTTTCCAATGTGCATTACTTTGCATTTATTAACATTGAATTTCATCTGCCATTTTGTTGCCCAGTCACCCAGTTTTGTGAGATCCCTTTGTAACTCTTCACAGTCTGCTTTGCACTTAACTATCTTGACTGGTTTTCTATTATCTGCAAATTTTGCCACCTCACTGTTTATTTCATTTTCCAGATCATCTATGAATATGTTGAATAGGACTGGTCCCAGTACAGACTCTTGGAGGACACTACTATTTACCTTTCTCCATTCTGAAAACTGACCATTTATTCCTACCCTTTGTTTCCTATCTTTTAAACAGTTACCAATCCATGAGAGGACCTTCTATCTTATCCCATGACTACTTACTTTGCTTAAGAGCCTTTGGTGAGGGACCTTGTCAAAGGCTTTCTGAAAATCTAAGTACACTATATCCACTGGATCGCTCTTGTCCGCATGCTTGTTGACCCTCCCCTCCCCCAAAGAATTCTAGTAGATTGGTGAGGCATGATTTCCCTTTACAAAAGCCATGTTGACTCTTCCCCAGCAAATCATGTTCATCTCTGTGTCTCACAATTCTGTTCTTTATTAGTTTCAACCAGTTTGCCCAATTCTGAAGTCAGGCTTACTGGCCTGTAATTGCCAGGATCACCTCTGGAGCCTTTTTAAAAAATTGGTGTCATATTAGCTATCCTCCAGTCATTTGGTACAGAAGATGATTTAAATTATAGGTTACAAACCACAGTTAGTAATTCTGCAATTTCACATTTGAGTTCCTTCAGTTTTTAAAGGGCAGACATTGATTTAACTTAATTCAATAAAGAATCAGTTTAAGCTAACTCAGCATACACTAGATTTAAAGTGATTTTAACAGTGTCAACAGAGGCTTTTGCACCCACCAAAAATTGGTTTACAAACTGGTTTTGGTTAAATCAGTGTAACTCCATGTTTAAATGAGGCCTAGGATCAATTTTAAATGGTGCAAAAGATCAAAATTAATGAGCACAGGGACTGTCTACTGCCAAGGCATTATAAAATGTTGATCTTCTAATGATTAAAAAAGAAAAATTGTCCCAATCTAGCCTAGCATTTGTGGAATCATCATTTTTAATTCAACTAGATTCTTTCCATATGGACCTCCCTGCAGGGACTCCCTCTGTGTCATCTCTGAAACAGAGCTATTAGGAATGAGAGTGTTAGCTGGGGCTGATTATTGGTGTTTACACTGCTGTACATTTTATTTCTGCCTTTGCATAGTGCTCTAATCAAGCTATTTTCGAGCAGGATTGTCTAGCTGATAGTCTGCTAAATAAATAATGGATAAAGGGTTTTGCCGTTCTTTTTAAAACATTAAAGCAAAGGGAAAGTAGCCTGCAGCAAAAGGGAGCTTCGAAAGCCCGCAGGGACGTGGCCATGGGAGCAACCTCCTGAAATGATATTAGGAAACTTAGATCTTCTGAGCCAGCGTGGTGGGAAAGTGCTCAGACCTGCCGCCGAGCATCTCATCCAGGTGGACGAATTAACACAAGCTTCATATTTCTGCACAGTTGCCAACTGCTTGGAAATGTATTGAGATCTGGAAAACCCCGGGAAGAAAGATTGCCCCCCACCCTGGGAACTGGTGAACCTGGTGCTTGTCACTCTAAGTACTGAAGATGTTTATGACTCTTCGCCTTCACTGTAATCCTGGGCTCCCTGGCTCAGGGCCCATAAGTAATGGAACTGAGGGGGGCACACCCGCGCGCAGAGACCTGCTGTGAGGCAGTGTCTGGGGGGGTCTGGGGGGTTCTGCGGTGGGTTCCCCTGCTCCACCCGCAGGGCAGAGCCCCCAGAGGGTTGCTCCCTGTTAGGCTGGTATTCTGCAGTATTCGTGCAGCTCCAGCCGAGGAGCTCTCTATTCACGGGGCTATCTATCCTGCTCTCAGAGGACTGCGGGGGAAGCACTTGCAGAGGCGGCTGCGCAAGCTCAGTGCAATCTCACTGCGTCTCAGGCTCCCACTCGGCAAGAAGCCCAGAAAACCCCTAACAGCGAACCTCGGAGTAAATGGAGTGTCTACCTGGAGTCTTGGGGGTGATGTGCACGGAATCCCTGGGCTGAAGGGCGCGAACTCTTCTCCCTCCGCCTCGGTACCTGGCGCTAGAGCCAGATGCGGCGCTTAGTCACAGTTGGCCCGGCCCTAGGCACTAGGCGGCAGCACCGAGCCACTTATTTATAATTCCCCGAGATTCCCAATATTTTGCATCATCAGGAAATTCCCTTTCACTAGAAGCTGCAGCCTCTGCAGTGCGTGCACTGAGGGCGCTGTGCAGTCCTGAGCCAGCAGCATTTCTTCTGGCAACGCACGGGTCACTCTGGGGCTCTACAGCAGAGTTGGGACCAGCATGCTGAGGCACTGGGCAATGCTTTCAGCCTCAATCGACTGGATAAAGTGCAGCCGAGGGCTCTGAAGACGGGAAGGACAGGAAATCCCCCTTGTACAGTAGGACATTCCCCATGACGTGCAACCAGAGCCCTACAAGAATGCTCAGAGGAGGGAAAGGAGTGTTGGTGTCCTACTCTCGCAAAATGCAGGGGTTTAGGGGACAGGGCTGGGCGCCATTGGTCTAACAGGGTAGAGTGCCCCCTGCTCTTCTTTGTGTAGGGGACACACCTCCAAACCCTGCCCCAGGAGTGCTGGGGCCCTCCAAGGAGCCTCTCTTTTCCCGGCACAGCCAGGTGGAGTAGAATGCTCATTGCAAAGCCCAGGAATCCCAGAAATTCCCCTTTCCTGGGCCAAGCTGATCCCACTAGGGGCAGACTGCCAGCACCAGGGGAACCTCCTCTGCACTGGGGTTGTTAAAATACGCAGCGCAGGCTGATCAGTCAGACCCCCGCCGCACCTGTCGTGAATGCGAGACGCAGAATGGCAGCAAAGGGTGCGATTCTTACAAAGGAGCAGGAAAACAAGCAGAAAATGTGCTAATCACAAACTGAAATGGGAGTGGGGGGGTCGTTGTCTATCGGAGCTCTGTTTTGTGCAGTCTTCCCGGTAACACAGCAGGCCCTAGTCCCTGCTTTGAACAGTGGGCTTCACTAATGGTTAATACTAGGTTATCTTCCAGCATAGGCGGTGAAACTAGAAGTGCTGCTGTACCCCTTTGCTTGAAGTGGTTTCCATCATATACAGGATTCACAGTTTGGTTCAATGGCTCTCAGCACCCACACTATACACATTGTTCCAACTCCTGTGTGTTCCGGTCCCCCAGGTTCAGGAAATCCTCTTCCCAGGGCGCTCCACAGCCATTCCTGGAGCAGATCAAGTGCCCAAACAAGCCCTGCTCTTCCCCTGCCTAAGCCTTCCACGCCCAGCCCGAGAACAGGCAGCTCTGCAGGGCTGAAAGAAACGCTGGAGCTGCTCTTCCTTTCGCCACTTCGCTCCCCGCCGCCCCCCCCGTCGGGTTCGCCTCTCTCCACCCCCTCCCAGAGCCGGAATCGCCATATTAGGAGCAGGAAGGCTCCCGCCGGAACCGGGACTTATAAGGCTGTTTCCTTATATGGACTCTGCGGCCGGGGGCTTCCGGCGGCCTGGGTTGAGGCGGCGACTGGGACCCGAGGAGGACAGCGGCGGGGGGGCTCGTGCGCTGCCCCCCAGAGAAACCCAGCGATAGGGTGAGAGGGGTATAGGACCCTAGGGCGGGCGCGGGGCTCTTGTTCCTATCTGGGCTGGGCCCCCACCACCCGGCTTCCCCAGTGCCAGCTACTGACGCCAGGCTGGGTCTTCCAGCCTGGCTCCATATAAGGGTTTCCTGTCCGCCATATATGGCCATGTACGTCATGGCCGGGGCGGCCCGCAGCCGATGGGGACTCGATATATAGGGGCGGCTCTAGGGCGGGCGAAGAGCTGATAGCTTCCAGCGGGCAGAGCCGGGGGAGCCCCGGGCTGAGCGCTTCTACCGGGCAGAGCCAGGGGGAGCCCCAGGCCGCTGGGGAGGG
The DNA here is from genome assembly GCF_965140235.1 of Caretta caretta. NCBI lineage: Eukaryota > Metazoa > Chordata > Testudines > Cheloniidae > Caretta > Caretta caretta. The sequence goes on along the minus strand of NC_134213.1, from coordinate 42,048 downwards.
GAGCCAGCATATCTCGAGCCCAGCAGCAGCACGCGACTGGCGCTTCTGGCCGGCCGCCTGGCCCCTGGTGCGCAGCATCCCTGTGTCCCCAGGCAAAGCCCACTCCCCGCATGGCCGTGGCCAAGGCGGAGATGCAGCTCCTGCCCCCGCTGCAGATCTCTGACCCCTTCAGCTCCTTTCCACACTCGCCCCCCACCATGGACAGTAACTACCCCAAGCTGGAGGAGATGATGCTACTCAGCGGCGGGGGCCCCCAGTTCCTCACCTCCAGTGGGGCCCCTGAAAACAGCGGTTTCAACCCTCCCGGAGAGCAGCACTTCGAGCATCTCGCTGCAGGTAAGCGACGGTCTCTGTCCGCAGGGGGTTGGGAGTGGGAGCCTGTGGTGGGGACACTCGTTGCGAAATGTCCCCCTCCGCCGCCCGAGTCCTCGGTTCTCGGGCGCTGTAGGGGAGCTCTACGAGGGCAGGTGCAGTTTGCTCGGGATTCCGCCGGTGCTAATGATGCATCAGCCTCGCTGGCTGCGCTAGGGGGATTCTCTCTACCTGCGCCAGCTCCTCTTAGCGATGCGCTTTCTGCTGCTGGAGCGCTGCCAGTAGCGCGCTGCAATATGTAACGCTCAATTTTTAATTAGCCCGGGGGGCGGGGGTAGCCCCGTTGGGGCCGGGCAGGGCTAGCCCGGGGGGAGGGGAGAGGGCTGGGTGTAATAGCGCTGGGGCTGGGCAGGGCTAGCGGGGCGGAGGGTAGCAGCCCTGGGACTGCAGCATCTCTTGGAAGTAACGGCTACTCTTCTCTTTTCAGACACGTTTCCCGAGATCTCTTTGAATAATGAGAAACCCTTGGCAGAAACTAGCTACCCCAATCAGACAAGCAGGCTGCCGCCTATAACCTACACGGGCCGCTTCTCTCTGGAACCAGCCCCCAACAGCAGCAACACTCTCTGGCCAGAGCCTCTGTTCAGCCTTGTTAGTGGGCTGGTGGGCATGGCTAACCTACCTACCACTTCTACACCTTCTTCATCACCAACCTCCTCATCCTCACAGACCCCGCCCCTGAGCTGCTCTGTACAGGCCAGCGACAACAGCCCGATCTATTCAGCAGCACCAACATTTCCCAATTCTAGCTCTGAGATTTTCCCTGAGCAGCAAACCCAGTCCTTCTCAAACGCTCCCAGTACCTCGCTCCAGTACCCTCCCCCAGCTTATCCGGCTGCTAAAACCAACTTCCAGGTGCCAATGATCCCAGACTACTTATTCCCCCAGCAACAGGGGGAATCTCTCAGCCTGGTCCCAGCTGATCAGAAACCATTTCCAATGCTAGAAACCAGACCCCAGCAGCCGTCTCTCACACCTCTCTCCACTATCAAAGCTTTTGCTACCCAGACTGGCTCCCAAGATCCGAAGACGCTAAACACTACGTATCAGTCCCAGCTAATCAAGCCAAGCAGGATGAGAAAATACCCCAACCGACCTAGCAAGACCCCTCCTCATGAGAGACCCTACGCGTGCCCAGTGGAGTCCTGTGACAGGAGGTTTTCCAGATCTGATGAGCTGACCCGGCACATTCGGATTCACACAGGACAAAAACCTTTTCAGTGCCGTATTTGTATGAGGAATTTCAGCAGAAGCGATCACTTGACCACTCATATCCGAACCCACACTGGGGAGAAGCCATTTGCCTGTGATATTTGTGGTAGAAAGTTTGCCAGAAGCGATGAGAGGAAGAGACACACTAAAATTCACCTGAGACAGAAGGATAAGAAAGCAGAAAAGTCAACTCCAGCCTCTACTGCATCTCAGATTTCCACCTACTCCTCCCCCCCAATGACAACTTCCTACCCATCTCCAGCCGCCACCACTTACCCTTCTTCAGTGCCTACATCTTATTCCTCCCCAGTGTCTTCTTCCTATCCATCTCCAGCACACACCACCTTCCCTTCCCCCTCAGTAGCAACTACATATCCTTCTGTTACTGCCACCTTTCAGGCCCAAGTATCTACCACTTTCCCCTCTCCAGGGATTACCAATTCTTTCAGTTCACAAGGGACTTCAGCACTTTCAGAAATGTCATCAACTTTTTCTCCAAGGACAATTGAAATTTGTTGAGACTGTAAAGACGGAAATATAAAAATAGCTGATTGGTACTATCAGACTGAATGGAGTCTGTCCGTTACTAAAGAACATCATACGTAGCAAGGCCATCCTAAGTTTTCTTTAAACTTCAACTGCCTGAAACAACTGCCATTTAAGTTCTCCACTTCTATCAAAAGACTTAATTTGCATGGACAATGGATATAATTTCAATATAATTTTCCCCCATAAACATTTTACTGAGAGAGGAACTTTTATTAAATACATAGACAATGTAAAATGTACATGTGTCATGGTATGGTTTTGCTTTCCTTTGGGTACTATTGATGATGTGAAAATTCTTTGCGTATTCATATTGTATTATTTGGAGTTAGCAGGCCCATATTTTGTAAATGGTAATTCTATTTTAGTGACTATGCTGTAATGAGTTTTAAACTTATTTGAGAACAGCACTTACTATGTATTCAAGCATGTAAGAGTGATGTTTTGTAAATATCACCTGATGAGACACTCATATGGCAAAAGTTTGTTTTTAAAGTTACATGTCTTGGTGCCTTTTTGTGAAGCCTTGCTGACGTCATGCATTTGTGTGAATGGATGCTTTGCATCTAGCCTTAAGGTGAAAGGGATTTTATTAAAAGAATGTAAGGGAGACTGGTGGGGGGGGGATTGAGAAGGAGCTAGAAGACAGAATGTAAGCAAAAAAACCTCTCAAAGTCTATTTTTGTTACTGAAATGTAAATTTATAAATATATATTCAGGAGTTGGAATGTTGTAGTTTACCTACTAAGTAGGCAGCAATTTTGTATGTTATGAACATGCAGTTCATTATTTTGTGGTTTCTTTTTACTTTGTAATTGTATTTGTTTAAACAAAAAGTGACTGTTTAGCTTATAAACACATTGAATGCGCTTTACTGCCAATGGGATACTTGGTGTACAATACCCTTCAGAAAAAGTAAATAAAATATCAAAACAGTGCATTTTTTCTTTAAGGCTTGTGTGTGTGGGAAACATGCTTTTACCCATATCCTTGACTCCTTCCCCTCAGTTAAAGATCTGTTTTTTCCTCAATAGATTTGTTGTAACTTCCATGGAACTGAGCTAGGTGTCTCTGCAGTGAGAAGGTGAGATGTCTCAAGAGCTGTAGCAACCTCATTTAATTAATTGGGAGTAACTGGTGTTACATCTTTAACTATTTAAGAGAGGATACAGAGCATGTATCATAAGTTACGTGTACTACCCACCATTTGTCAAATATCTACATAAGCCTTGAGCCTGGCTGCTCACTTGGATGGAAGGGTCAATTGGTTAATTCTGTTTAGCCAGAGGGTAATATAGAAGAGAATCTTAGTTACTGCTTGACTTCAGGTAAAAAAAAAAAAGTGAAAAAACAAGCATATTGCTTGGATTTATAGCTAGTAGTGAATGGGGAGGGGCACAGAATATGAGTGAGGAGAGGGAAATCATTCCAAAGGAGCTGGGCAGATTAGAAATATGGGAAGGTAATAAAATTATATATAGTGTGGAAAATACATTTTGAATATATGTGGGGGGTGGGAATAATTTTAAATCAGAGTCAACTGATGGAAGCCTACTGCTAGTAGCAGCAATTTAGCTAGGTGTTTGTACCAGTAAATATAACAGAGCATTCCATTCTGGTCACCCCAGTGCAGAAAAAAAGACAATGTGGAGAGAGACTTCAGTGAAGAGCAATGAGGTATTCATATGATAGTGACTGGTGCCATAGAAATTAATATAACTAGAGAACTGGTGTGATTGAGTACTCCTGCCACTAGTTATTAATCATTGTGACTGCTGTACGAAAAGATCTCAGAGTAGGGCTCCTAGAACTAGGCTCAGTGATTTTTTTTTAAATGTATAGAACTATGCCTTGCAAGAACTCAAGACAGATAGAAAAAGAGTTCAAATAAGTACCCAGATCTTCAGCTGATGTAAATAGGTGTAGCTCAATGCTGCTTTACCCAAGCTGAAGCTATGTGTGATCATTAGTAGATTGCCCCAGCACACCAATGTTATACCAGTCACCAACCTTCTCAAGAAAAGTGAGGTGCTAAAGAAGGTTGTTTGTAAATACCACAGACTAAGACTCAATTGAGAGCATAGCCCCATGTAGAATGTATTGGAGATGAGTCATCCATTCTGGACGTGAACTCTACACCTTCTCACCAAGTGTAAATGAAAACAAGTACAGCTTCAAACTCAGCTCCATTCACTCTTTGAGGGAATCTTGTTTGAGCTACTTCCTCAGCTCTTGCTCTGGAGGACTTAAAACTCCTCAGCATTTGTCTAGCATTCTAGACCATTGTGACAAAGTGTAAATCTACTTTTTTGCCTGTTTCCAAGGTAACATTGTTACACTGACCATAGATCCTCTTTCATTTTCAGAATTAATCCGTTTCTTAATGACACCAGATCAGGTGATGCTTTGCCCCTTCAAATACCAATCATCTATAATTTGCCACTATGGAGCTGTAATCTAGGGTATCATTAGTTTTAAGATTTAGAACCATCTGTAGCTTCAGAGCTCACCTCAGTAAAATCCTATATTTTTTGGTCAGAGTGTTTGTCTCTGTCCCAGCATCTAGGGGTGGGGGTTCATTCTAGCTGTCTTGGTCACAAATCTCTCTTCCTGGGAAGACAGGGAGGTTTTAGAGGATTGTTTACCAAAACAGCCAATCTGTAAAATCCACTGACTGACTACTCCTTTACAGGAAATGAGTTGTCCTTTCTGGGATTCTCTGACAGACAAACTTAGGCCTGTGAGGCAGCTGAAGTTTGGTCTGCTGTACTGATGGCTAAAGATCAAAGAATGAATTTCTTCCCATGGTGAATTTACTTTTTAGACCCAGAGCCAAGGCTACCCACAGATGATCACAGAAGCATTTCCCTTCAATGAGTCACTGTGGGAGCACTCCTGGTGTTGGCAGTGCATGAACTGGGGGGAAAATGCTATTTACCTCCACTTTCCTCCTCAATTTTCACAACCATTAACCATAAGTGGTGGCCTAGGAAACCACTTATAGCCCCTAGTCTAATCAATGGTGTGAGACATGGATGTATCTCTTATACCTCCCAATATGAACACAGGTGATGGGCATTACACTTGTTTTACCCAAAGTACTTCTTCTGTCTGAAGGTGTAAAGCTAAAAGGTCTGGAAAGCATTTTGTCATTCAGTATATGAAGAGAGATTTCATGTCTATGATATACCTTGCTTGTACATTGTCTGCGGTTTGCTTTCTGGATCAGCTAGGTTAATATTTTTGAATCTTCTCCCATCCTAATTCTAGATGAGGAAAATCCTGCTCTTGCAACCATGTTGGAACAGTATGAACCCAATCAGTGGCTCAAAAAGATTGTTTCCAGTGGAATTCTCAGGTTATCTGAAGATGCCAAGCTACAAACTGCCATCTGTTTAAAAATAAAATCTTTATTTCGAGCACATGCAAAGCCAGACGTGAGCCCCGAGGAATGAGATGGGAACAGAAGGAAGGTGCTAAAAGTCAGCATAGGCCTGCAGTAGGGCTGGGACGCTCTAGACACCCACAAAGAGCTGGTCGGCTGCATTACACGCAGCTGTTCATCACTGAAAGCCAAACTTCAGATCTGGCCATCTAATGACAGGAAAAACCTTGCGTCATCCCCATCCCAACAACTTTCGCTGTCCGGGAGGGGGAGGGGGATCCAGCCCTGACGTGCCCGAGCTCCATGGCGCGGACACGCGGGGGCAACCCCGGGCTCCGGCCGCGGCCTGCCCCCATCCCCCGCGCTGAGGAAGGAAGGTGCCGCTTCACAGCGCACATCCGGCCCGGGCGGGCTCTGGCTGAAGTGCGCGTTAGGCCGGAGCTCGCGGCGGGGCGGAGTCGTTCTGCGGCTCGGGCCCTGCTCAGCGCCCCGTGGCCGGCGGAGGAGCCCGCCGTTTCCTTCGCCAACCCGGGGCCGCTGCTCTGTGCGCCAGCCCCGCCAGGGGCAGTAATCACGTCATCTGGCCCGCGGCCCGGCCAAGGCTGAACAGAAGCGGCACCCTTCGCTCCTGCAGGAACTGCACTGCCATATATGGCCCTTCCTCCGCTCCTAATATGGCGCTTCCTAGGCCCATACAAGGCGTTTCCTTCCCGGCGGCGCCGGCAGCCAGGCTCGGCCCCCCGAACCCCGAGCGGCGCCCAGACGGCCCCGCCTCAGAGCACAGCAGGAGGAGGTAGGTTGAGCAGCGCGCGGCGGCCGCGGAGCCCTCGCAGACCCTGCAGTAGAGGCAGCTGCTTCCGGTGGGGACCGGGCCTGTCAGGGGGGCTCCGAGTCTGTCCCTCGCAGCCTTCGAGGCAGCGGTTTGGGTCTCTGCGGAGTCTGTAGCTTCAGCGGTGGCCGCTCGCTGTCTCTCTGCAAAGGCCACTCCACACGCAGGCAAAGGATGGACGAGCTGGCTTTGGGCCTGTCAGTACTAACTGCCCAGTGTCTGAAAGCAGGATCCTTGTACGTTTCTTACTGCAGGATAGGCTGTTCTGCCCTCGAGCTCAGCCCCCTGCTTTAATGGGGGAAGCTAATATTATGCAGAAGGAGAAAGTTGTGGATTTGCCATGTGTGTTAGCCAAATTCACAGAGTGAGTAAGAGGCTGGTCAAAGTTTGTATATTTTTTCAGCCCAGAAAGGACAATTGTGATAATCTAGTCTGATTTAAAAGGGATAATCAATGTTTTTATCACCATATTTTTAGCTGTGCAATGAAACTAGAGAGAAGTCAGGAGGAACCATTTTTTCTTCTAATGTAAGCGTTTTAAAATATTTGCAGTGTAACCCACTTCACCACCACTGTCTACTTGAATTTGAGTGTGGTTTTAGGTGGGTGTGGGTTGTTCTGTGAATAATAGTTCGGGGCCCCAACAGCTGTGGCAGTTAATAACTGGGTCTGTGGGGTTGCCCAGGCTGATAATATAGTTTGGCTTTTGTTAATTTAATTTTATTATGTAAATAGTTGTTTTCCGAAATAAAAGTGTTTGTGGCTTTACATTCATATGGACTCTTGAGTGGAGAGGAAATAACTGTAAAGGTGTGACCAGGAGGTTTTAAGTGGCAGCTTGAGCCAACTATTTTATTTCATTTAAATAGAAGTCCTAGATCAGGGGTTCTCGGGACAAGCTTCTTGGTGGCCTCAGAATGTGGCCACCAACTCTTGCTGGTGGCCGCTCTCACACTTTTCCCTAAAATACTTGATTAGCTTTAGGAAAAGCAAATAAATATGCACATACACACATCAAAATTATTGTAATTTATTTATTGCTAGCTAGTAAGTCAGCTGTGAAAAGTGATATTAACAAACATACAAGCATCGCTTTTCACAGCAGACTTACTCAGCCCTGACAAGCCTTGGGGACAAATTAAGCCCTGGATGGAGGGTTGGGGGAGGCAGTGGGGGCCAGGGAAGATGGGGGTGAGGGGCTGGAGCTTGAAGCCCTGCAGGCAGAGCCTGATGCCCTGCAGCCAGAGGACAGGGTCCAGGAATGGAGCCTGAAGCCCCGTGGCCAGGGCCTGGTGCCCCCCACACTCCCATCCTAGGGCTGAAGCCCAAAGCCTAAGTCCCACCACCCCTGGGAAGGTGAGGAACTCACTGGCTGCCTGCTCCTCCAGCGTTGTGCCCCAGGTGTCCCCAGAAGGGGTCAGGGCCCAACCCCTGCAGCTGGCCCCAGCATCCAGGAGCAACAGAGTGGGGGAGGGGGCTCTACTTTGCCCTCCCCCCCTCCATCACAGTCCAGGAGGCTGTGGCCGCAAGAAAAGCCCCTGGTAGCCACATTTCAGAAACGCTGTCCTAGAGGTTATCTGAAGCTGGCCGTAACTCCTGCTAAAGACACCTGGAAGAAGGGTTACATTTTGTAAAGGGCTTGGAGGTCTTTGGATGGAAGGTGATCTATAAATAAAATGTTTTGTCATCATTTATTGTTATTAATAAAATGACTGAACACAATCTAACCCTTCATTCTAGCTGTGAGTCACTAAAATGAAGGACAAATATTCTGAACATGTACATTTAATTAATTCTTTAACTTCAGAATGCATTGCTTAAAGCGTGTTGCTCAGAATCTTTGCAAGGGATGAGTATTACATAGGTTTTAGGTCTTCTTGAATTGTAAACTCTTCAGAGTGGGCCATCTGTGCCTAACTGCTGACCGGTAATAGACTCATGAACAAAGGAGACATAATGGATAGTGAAATGGTAGGGGCTCTGATACTATTGCGAGGATGTGATATAAAACCCTAGACAGATTGATCACTACTTAACTTTCTTCAATAATGACCATTCTTAATTCTTGGATCTGTCAGTGGTGGAGTGGGCTTATAAAAATTGTACAGTAAGCAGTGTAACAAACTGAAAAAGACATTGGGATGAACAAACTATTGGAGTCATACTGAATTGCACTTGATAGAACAGTGACTAGTTGCTGGAAAGTGGGTGCTCTTACACTGAATAAGTTTGATCTTGATTGCTTTCAGTTTAAGACCATTTTTGGACAGTGTTAGTCTGAACAGCTGAGGATACATGAGAATGCATGGAAGTGAAGTTTATGTGCTTCAAGAAATTAATGTTCAGCAGGTATTATCATGTACCCAGTTAGGTATTATTTTCAGTCTTCCCACAATGGAATCAGAACCGTTTTTAAACACAGTTGTTGCTAAAAAAAAAAAAATCTAGTGGTTTTCTACTCTTGCTAGAGAATGGATTTTCTTTTGTCTGAGAACTAAATTAGAGCTATGTTTAAAAAAAATTATGTTATGGGCAACCTGATATAAAGGTAGGGATAATTTACAGCAGGTTTCTGATCTCACTGGTCAATTTATTTACTAATAGTTTGGAGGAGCGAAAAGAAAATCAGGGACGTTTGCTAAGGACACTTGTTTAGGTAAATACAAACTATAGAAGATTGTAAGAAGCTCCAGGTGCATTTAAATGAGCTGGGAATTGGACACCATGATGGAAGACTAAATTAAATTTTGATAAGTGTATTACAATGGGGGAAGTAGTTTAAATTTCTCATATACCTGATCGATTCTTAACTTGTAGGATTCTCTCAGGGGAAAAAAATCCAGATTTTGCATAATCTCCTGTAACTGCAATGGACTTAATTATATCCAAAGCTGTTTGAGGTAATGAAATGTATCTTTTCTGTTTAAAATCTTGTTAAAGAACTAAGTAAAATTATGAAGCTGTGTATTTATTAGCACAAATAAAATAAACCAAATAAATAAGCTAAATACACAGAAGGTAATTGTTCTCTTGGCACTAATGTGGCTTCAGCTGGAGTACTGTGTCCAGTTCTGGGCGCCACACTTTAGGAAAGATGTGGACAGAGGAGAGCAACAAAAATTATAGATTGATGAGGAAAAGTTTAAAAAGAAAACTGGGCATATTTAGTTTTGAAAAAAGAAGACTGAGGAGGGAACCTGATAACACTTCTTCTTCGAGTGCTTGCTCATGTCGATTCCAAGTTAGGTGTGCGCGCACCCATGTGCACAGTGACCGGAGATTTTTCCCTTGGTCGTACCCATCAGGCTGGCCCTAGTGCCCCCTGGAGCCTCATGCTCAGCTTGCCGCGGGCCCTGTGCCCTCTCGGTTCCTTCTTACAGCCCATGACGGTTGCTGGAACGTCTCTTGCGATTGCAAGCTCCCCAGTGTTTTTTTTTTCTGACTTTCCTTGGGCATTCTTGTTATAAATAGTTGAGAGTGAGTTAGGTAGGTAGGTGTCCCATTTGGGACGTTGTCCCAGGGATGGGGCATGCCCAAGTTCCTGGGTTTCAAACTATGTGCTGCCTACTATAAGTCCAGGCCAGTGAGTGATCCACATACAAGCTGCTTGAAGTGCCTCGGGGAAGCTCACATCAAGGACAAGAAGAGAATCTGCAAGTGCTTCAGGCAACGCACTCTTAAGGACAGGGACACTCGTTTGAAGGGCCTGTTAATGGAAGCAGCACTTAGACTGGCCTCAGAGCCGTGCTGATCCGATTTGGCTCCGAGTATGTTAGCCTTGGTGCAGAACGCTCCCTGGCACTGGGCCCTTCCCAGCGCTGCTCCCATACCCCATGCTGAGAAAGAGGCATAAGAAACAACATGCCGACGGGGTGGTCCCTGGGGCTGCAGAGGGGTAGGCAGAAGATGGTTGATGAGGTGAGCCCTGTGCTGGGCCACTCATCCTCCCCAGAGCGGTGGTTGGCGAGAGTAAATTGAGGTAAATTGAGTTTGAGACCCTGACTTAGAGTGTGGTCAGCGTACTTAAAGGGGCAATGCACATCATTCACACTCATGCTCACGGTGTGTGTCTCTGTCTGTCTGCCATGCTGTCTCCTCTCCCTCCATTCGTGCTGCCTTGTAGAGTATGAGGCTACATTAACAACAGTGTGTTAACCCTTGAGGTCTCAGCCAAGTTCTAGTTAATCATTTAGCAGTAAGGCATTCCCTGGGAAATATCCCACCCTCTGGCTCCACCACCTCAACCAAGCTTCACAATCATCATTGTTGTGTACAGTATTAAATAGTTTGTTTAAAACTTATACTGTGTGTTGTCTGGTGACAAAAATTTCCATGAAACCTAATCCCCCCTATTTACATTAATTCTTATGGGGAAATTGGATTTGCTTAACATCGTTTAGCTTAAAGTCGCATTTTTCAAAAACATAAATACAGTAACTCCTCGCTTAATATTGTATCTACATTGTGTTAACAATGCTGCACACTAGAATGCTTTCAGGCAACCTGAAAAAAGAAACCCAGAACTTTGTAAAAACACTCTAATTTTTGGTAACACTGGGAAGTTGGAAACCCAAGACCTAAGAAGGGCATTAGGCACACTGCCTTCTCATTAGTCAGTGACTAACCCTCTGGCAGTAATCTAAGGGGGGAGGTGTAACACTACACCCTATATTCTTCATAGAAATATTGTTATATGATTATAGCATAACAATAATATGTTTTGTGCAAGATAAGGCATGTGAGATATCATTGGAAAGGTTATAATTTGCTGAATATGATCCTATTTGTGTGTATGTATAATTTTTGTATCTAAAGTTAGGAATATTGACTGTACATCTGTACTACAAAAGTGTTTGCACCTGGGGAATGCCCACCAGACAGAATGCAATCAGTCTGGCTGGCTACCTGGGGACCAGTCAATGAATCATTAGGGGAGAACAATAGGTCTTTGAAGATGCTAATCTCCCACCTTCCTGAGAAGCTTTCTTGGGATGCTGCAAACACCTTCTGACTCATGGCTGCTTTGCCACTGCAGGATCATGTGATTGTCACCTGATACTGGACTCCATGATAGAATGCCAGTATTTTTCCACAGGTGGGTGGAAACCACACTGGAAAACAAAGGATTCCCGCCATATGTAAAGCCTATTTAAGGCAGTGGAGGGACATAATCAGTATTTATTCTTCACTGGATCCCCACCCAGGATGACTGCAGGAAACATCTAAGAATCACAGACGAGAGGGGAGGGGAAGAAGGACTGAGCCCAGGCTGGGAAGGTATCTGGCCTGTGGAAAAGAATACCTGGAGTTTTAAGCTGCAAGCAAGAGCAGCTTGCCTTCAAGAAACCCTGCAATCTGCCTAAAACAACATTTAGGGTCAGAAACTACTACTTGTAACCAGTTTTTCAGTATCGTAAGCTTATATTGTGTTTTTGTTTTATTTGATGGGTAATCTGCTTTGATCTGTTTTCTATCACTTATAATCACGTAAAACCTATCTTTTGTAGTTAATAAACTTGTTTTTTTCTCTAAAACAAGCCCAGTTTGTGGAATTCATAACTGAGGGGCAAAAAGCTGTGCATATCTCCCTACAAATTGAGGGAGGGATTTCATGCACTAGCACTGTACAGTTCTCTGTGCAGTGCAAGACAATACAATTTTGGGTTTACACTCCAGAGGCGGTGTGCACTTGAGTGCTGGGTAATTCCTGAGCTGAAGCCTTCCCATGCAGTGCTCATTTCAGTGTCTGTGTCTTTCTGTAGCTGGGTGTGTCACTACTTGTCACGCTGCCTCATGGCCTTAATGCCTGGATGCCAAGAGAACTATAACAGAAACTGCCCTCTAGCTAGTCAGTGACTAATCCTCTTGCAGTAAACTAAGAGGGGAGGTGTGACCGTCTGTACCTTGGGGGAACACCCAGCACTCCCGTGTTATCTTTGTAAAATGATTGTGTGGTATCCAGTGCAAAGTTTGTCATGTCAGGTGTCTTCAGAAGGCTCATGATGCACTGAGCATTGTTGTTACAGTGATGTGATAGTAATTGTTGTTATAGTGATGGGATGTTATAGGTTATAATTTCATGTATATAGTTATGATGCTGAAAATGTATGTTCATGGCTTAAATCAAGCCCAGGAAAAAAACTCTCCAAGAGCAGAGAGGCAGTTCACACGTCATCAGGGCATGCATGGGACAAACCCAGCCCAGCCTCACAGGAACAAAGGACGCTGGCCTAGGCAGAAACAAAAGGATCTGTTGAACTCTCGAGTGAGTCACCCCCCTTCCTTTGGTCAGTTTGGGGTTACGATGAAGTAATGCTCACCTCGCTCTGACGGGGGGCGGGCAAAGCCAAGAGGGAAGAAAGAAGGGAGATAAAAGGGGGAGACGTTTGCCATGCTCTTTCTCTCTCTCCCGCCTTCATCTACAGACACCACCCACCACCAAATGACTGAAGCGCTGATCAAAGGGGAGAGCCTGGCTGAAGGGCAACCAGCCAGCCTGTGGTGAGAAGCATCTAAGTTTGTAAGGATACTGAAAGAGTTAAGATCAGCTTAGAATGCATTTTGCCTTTATTTCATTTTACCAAATCTAACTTATTATGCTTTGAGTTATAATCACTTAAATATCTTTGTAGTTAATAAATCTGTTTGTTTGTTCTACCTGAAGCAGTGCATTTGGTTTGAAGCATGTCAGAGACTCCCCTTGGGATAACAAGCCTGGTACATATCAATTTATTTGTTAAATTGATGAACTTATATAAGCTTGCAGTGTCCAGCGGGCATCACTGGACGCTGCAAGATGGAGGTTCCTAGGGTTGTGTCTGGGACCGGAGATATTGGCTAGTGTCATTCGGTTGCACAATCCAAGGAGCAGCTTACATGCCAGAGGCTGTGTGTGAACAGCCCAGGAGTGGGGGTTCTCACAGCAGTGCAGGGTTAGGCTGGCTCCCAGGGTCCAGGATTGGAGTGACCTAGCAGATCACCAGTCCAGATAACACCAGAGGGGAATGTCACACTTATATTTAATTGGGAGCCAATGTGGGGCCTAAAATAGGTCTTTGAATTAAAAACTGGGGCTAAAAATTGTGTAACTGTATAAAATATTTTTCTTTTAAGACAAGGTTAAACATTTTTTAACTGGGAAGATGACTGAAGCTGGTCAGGCCCAACAATTAAAACAGAGCATGTGTCTTCTCTGGAGGAAGGCTGGTTCGTAGAAGAGTGACCTGCCTGTAAACCAAGATACTCAGTACTCGCCTGGCTCCTCTTATACATTGCTGGGTTTGAGTCACTGGTCATTATTTTCTTCTTCTCTGTACTTGATCTTGGTTTCCTTCAGAGAACATGGGCATCCTAGCAAGGAATGGTTGTCTCTGGGCATAAAGAGAAGGGAGAGGGCTGATAGTCTCCTGTGAGCCATGACTATTTTGGATGCTGTTTTTCACAGTACAGGAGCATTCAGCTGTCCCTTCATTGTAGCTATGACTGTATGGTGGTGTGTCATTGGGTGGACTGTCAGATCCCTTTAAAGAGGTGAGAGCGTGAGTCTGTGCCGTTGCAGTCTCTGGAAATATCTCTCCTTTTGTGGTTTGTTTCCTGCCATAGGAGGATCTGAGACCTGAGAGATGAAGACCAGACAAGCCCACCCTGTTTGGTGTAGGTGGCTCCAGGCAACAGTGGTCCAGCTGATAGCAGAACAGTTGCAGGTATCTCTGAGAGAAGTGTTCACTTAGAGCCTTTGCATTTAGCCCTTCTAACTGGAGACAAGTTCCTCCTGTGCTATACGGGACTGGGTTACCAAGAAAATGTTCTTGACTACCTACATCTTCAGGGGGCAGGGGAATATAGATGCTTGCAGGATGGGGAAGTTAATACCCAGGGCAGGTTGTAATATGTCTTATCGAGAACAAGCTTGGACCAGATGGGTGACGAGAGCAGGGGTTCTCAAACTTTTTGTATTGGCAATCCGTTCCATACAAGAAGTGTCTGAGAGCAACCCCCTTATTAATACAAAACAGATTTTTTATATTTAACACTATTTTAAATGCTAAATTTATAATCATAATGTTGAAAATCAATCTACCTTTTCTCTCCACTTTTAACACTAAAACACATTTTATCACATTATTATAAGCAGAAAAAATATTTTTTAAATTAATACTGTTTAATACTGGGGGGTGCACAAAGCAACTTTGTCATTATCATTTTTCACAGCAAACTTAATGCCCTATTGCCACCATTACTTCTGTGGTGCTGCTGACCTCGGTTCTTCCTCAAGAGCTGGGTGGCTCTGAAAGTAGGGACACTGCCAGCAGCTGTGCAGCGGTAAGGGTGGTAATGGGGGGCTAAGTCTGCTGTGAAAAGTGATATTTACTGTGTTTGTTAATATCACTTTTCACAGCAGACTTACTAGTGCAGACTTCACAGCAGACTGACTAGCTAGCTGGGTGGCTGTGAAAAGTTATATTAAGAAGCACATTTTACAGTCTTCCAGCTCTGAAGGCAGTGCCATGGCCAGCAGCAGCACAGAAGTAAGGGTGGCAATGGGGAGCTAGAATGTATGCTGTGAAATGATATTAATAAACATACAAGTATTACTTTTTGTAGCAGAAGTCTGCCATGAACCCTGCACTAGTAACTCTGCTGTGAAAAGTGATATTAACAAAAATACAAATCTCACTTTTCACAGCACTAGTGAAGACTTCACAGCAGACTTGCTAGGTAGCTGGGAGTCTGTGAATTGTGGTATTAAGAAACATACAAATATCACTTTTTACAACAGACTTAATGCCCCTGTGATAGTGTTCACCCCAGAAAGTACTGGGAGGGGTTAAGGTGGCCAGGTTGGCCAGTTAACTCCACAGGTGGCACCTGGAGGAGGATCCAGGGAGAAGGGATTAATTTGAAGCAGGCTCACCTAGTCAGAAACGGGAGGGGCCAGTGTAAAGCCCAGGAGTTGAAAGGAGAGGGAAGCTGCTGGAGGAAGGCAGGGAAGTAGGTTGCAGTCACCTCCCTGGGTGGAGGGAGTTGCGAGGGTGACAAACCCAGAGAGGGGGAAACCAGATAAGTAGGAAGAAGCCCAGGGAGACAGCAGCAAGGGGTAGGACTGTGCAGAGACCTTGGCTGCTTGTTACAGTGTTCCTGGGCTGGAACCCAGTGTTGAGGGCAGGCTTGGGTTCCCCTACCGGCTACTGGGAAGTGGTAAGGGCATTGGAGATGCCATCCAGTCAACGGGTCTGGAAGAACTTTGAATTCCCTGGAAGGGGAAGACCTTGGTGACCTGGCCGGAGGGCCAAGCCATGAAGAGGAGACTGCAGTTCCTGGAGCGAGAGAGGGGCTGCCTATTAGAGGGAGAGACAGAATGACCTCATTCCTCTCATGGTTGGGAGGGTTGATCACAAGAGCTAATCCCCACAGTTATCAGGAGGAGGCGCCAGACTGGTGGTGGTTAGTGCACCCTGGGAGAGCCCCACTTCCACCCTTCTCCCCTGCTGCTGGCAGCAGCACTGCATTCAGAGCTGGGCAGCTCTGAAAGCACAGCTACTGCCAGGAGCACCACAGAAGTCAGGGTGGCAATGAGATGCTGGTAGGTCTGCTGTGAAATGTGATATTGGCAAAGGTTCTTCGTGAACCTCCACTGAAACAGATGCGTCCCCTGTTTGCACACCACTGGTGTAGCCACCTGAGCCCCCTCACCCGCACAAGGATGGTGCTGCTCCTGACTTCCCATAATAACCATGACCTCCTGAGTGGTTATGACATCCAGTTTGAGAATCCCTCTTTTGGAATGTGACACCAATCGTTGTCTGCTCAGTGATTTATTAGTAGGTTTTTTTAGTTCGTTTGTGTCAATAGCCCAATGTAGATGGGGTGGGATCATGTTAGCTACAGGTGCTAAAGTGTTGGGCTTTGACCAGCCAAGTGACCCATCATTGTTGACTCTGTCTCTGTTAATCTAGTAGGTGTGCTGTAGTGCAGATGGGAGTGAGAGGGCAGACCTTCACACTCCAGCACAGGTTTTGGGTGGTGATGGCTCTTTCTTGGGTTATTTGCTGTGTTTGCAGAGGACTTGTCCAAGTCAGTGGAGCAGCCCAGCCAGATGTGGAGCTGGAAGAGGAGGACCTGAGCAGCCTGGACAACCCACTTGGCAGGGGACTGAGGATCCCAAGAGTCCTGCCTGGCGGTGACAGTGGTGGGGGAGGAGCAGGTGTCAGTTTTTCTTCAGGTGCAGGTGTCAGTTTCCTTTCCTTTATGTCTCTATCAAGTGTTTGAGTAACCAGAACCCTATCTGAGAACAGAGAGATGCTTCTTGTTTGCATGCAATGGGTCCTGGGGAGGGTGGAGCCCTGCCTTTGGCTGGGAGCATCGCCTTGCTCCCCAAGACTGAATTTGACCTGCAACTAGGGACACTCTGGTATTCCCAGTCTGCCCTTCCACATCACTGGGTGTGAGTCACTGGACACAATGTTGTTTACCTTGGCTATACTCAATTTTCTCTTCCTTCAGCGCAGTGGCTCTGAACCTTTCCAGACTACTGTACCCCTTTCAGCAGTCTGATTTGTCTTGGGTACTCCGAAGTTTCACCTCTCATAAAAATTATTCGCTTACAAAAACGGACACAAAAATGCAGATGTGTCACAGCACACTATTACTGAATAATTGCTTGCTTTTTCCATATTTTTTATTTTAATTTTATGAAACCTGTCATATTTTTTATTTTTACCATATTCTAAATCAATTGGAATATAAATATTGTACTTACATTTCAGTGTATAGAGCATGGAAGACCCCTGAAAGACCTTGCGTATGTACCTCCAAGGGCACGTGTATACCTATTTGAGAACCACTGCTTCAGAGGACCTGAGTATCCTGGTCAGGCATGGGATTTGTGGGCTGGGATGGGGATAGGGAGAGACCTGGTGGGACTGTCGTCGCTTACCAGTGCTGATCACTTCAAGCACTGGCTAAGCTGGAGGAGAATTAGGGGACGGGGGTTCCAGGAAACAGAAGCCAGGTGACCTGACTCTGTGTGTCCTCCACATACAAATGCTGGCCTAGGCTATAAGTGTTCTTGCTTTCTATACTCAGTTCCTAATGGCACTGGGTAGATGAGAGAATGGCCAACCTGGGACAGAGACCAGGAGAAGGAACAACCACCCTGAGCCCATTCAGCAGAATGGAAACCAGACTCTGATCTGTGTGTAGGCGCAAATGGAAATTTGCTTAATCTAAGTACTGAGAGGGCTGCAAATGTTGTCTGTGGAGAGACATTTGTTATATTAGCATAGGCTGAGTCCACGAGAAAAAAGTCCATGAATCTGACTGGGACATGTGAAGGTTGGGGGAGCTCTTGCTTCCCTCTCAGCGAGTTGTCAGGGCTCAGGGAAGGGAAAGTAATAGTTTTCCTGAAATATGATTAACTTCCAGGAGGGCAAATTGTCTGTAACCAGAGATGTTCAGTCCTCAGCTCTCTTCCTTCCATGTCACTGGGTCTGAGTAACTGGTCACTGCACGCTGTTCCTTGTTTGTACTGACTCTAGCTCCTTCGGAAGATGTGAGCATTCTGGTGAGGTACAAACCTCTCTGGGATAAAGGCAAGGTGAAGGGACAATAGTCTGCTGTGCAGCATGAGTACTTTGGGTCCAGGAGCAGCCAGGTGTCTCTTTATTTAGCTATTACTGTCTTGGGTGAGTGGAGGGGTGTATGTAGGAAAAATCCCTTGGAATAGCAAGTACCTGCGCTAAATACCATTGCAGTATCTGCCCACTTTCTTCTTGGGTTGTGTTTTCTGCAAGGGAAAACTGGTGGAGGATAAGTTCAGTTCTGTCTTGTGATGGGGCAAGTGAGACCAGCCTGGCCTCAAGATAGATGCCAGGCAATACCGTCTGAGAGGAAAGTTGCTGTTGCTGTCACTAAGTAAGTGTCTGGTAAGGCTATGGTGACAGCCCTGGTGATTACAGAGAGTGGTGCTGCCTTTTAGCTGGGACTTAGTTTCTCATAAAAGGTTCCCAACTAGCCCTGAGTGCAGGGGGAGAATTTCTCCATCCTGGGACTGCTGATCTTCAATGGCAGGGAGGAGTGTGTCCTCCCAAATAGAGAGCTGGAACCAGGAAGGTGACTACAAGTGCTGATTTTCCTGCCTTCCTTTTGTTTCTCTCTTCTGTGTTGGCCAACATACTGTCTCCCTGCCTGTCCTGCTTCTGTCTCCCTTCATAGACTTGTACACCTGCCCATGTCCTGTGATTCATACATATAAGGGTGTCAAGGCTAATTCCCCACTCTGGCACTTCGAGTGCAGCAGGTGGGGGTCTGCAGGGATTCTAAAACTTAATACTGGTCACTCTAGGCTTGTATTAAACTCCCAAGGTTACAGCTTCTCTCTGACCTTGGATGGGTAGACGCTGTCACCACCCAAGTGCAGAACCCCTTTGAGAAACCAGGAAGGCGCAGTTGGGAATTCCTTCCTGTGGGGTACCCTCAAGCCCCCCCCCCCCGCCCCAGGGAAGAGCAAGGGGAAAAAAAAGAGAAAGAAATAAATAAATCAGCTGTTGCCACCAGCTAATTAAACCACATGTGCACAAACCTCTTAAAGCACAAAAATCCAATTTTGTTCTTAAAAAAGGTAAATTTTATTAATAAAAAGAAAGAACTTAGGTGTTTGCTAGATTAAAAAAAAACTACAAGGATTAAGCATTAAGAATAGATTTCTTGAGGTCCATCTTAAAGGTTAAAAGCAAAACAAGAGCACCGGGGTTAGCATAGAGGAATCCACAAGCCATAAAGAAATAAAAGAGAGAAACTTAATTGCGTCTTCCTAGACATATCCTGATCTACTTACATATCTGAGGTTTTTAAATAAATAGTCTCAAGGTATGATACCAATGATTTTTTTCATATCTGGCCCAAGCTCTTACAGCATAGCTCTGTCCTGTCCTCTCCCTGGAGAACAACAACAGACAAAAGGGGAGTCTTGTTTCAATTTTAAAAAGTTCTAGCTTTCCCATTGGCTCTTTTGGCCAGGTGCCCACTCACTTCCTTTCACCTATGCATAGCAGTGAGACTTTTTAACCCCTTTACAGGTATAGCAATTAGAGAACTGCTACTAAGAGGGATTTTATAGCTACTGGCTGGCTGGGTGTCCACAAAAGGGAGCTATCTCCCCCCGCCCTTTCATTTATCACAAGGAGTCTATAGCTGTCTGTGCAGGGGGGTGGATAGGGGTCATGTGGGGAGAAGGTGAGAGAAGGAGTTGAAGCTGCTGCTGCCTCTGTGTATCTAGTGTAGCTCCCCACCAGGCCCTGATGCCTCTTGGGAGTTGTAGTCTTCTTTGTCCTTTTTCTAGATTATGGGGTCCTGTGTACTGCTTGGTACAGCTGGACATCCGCTCAGTGATTGATCAGTGAGGTTTTTTGGATAATTTTTGGAAACTTATTCCCCAGACTCATCCTGTCCCATCCCATCCCATCCTTGTTGCAGCAGCAGCCTGGTCCCCAGTAGGAAAAGTTAGCTTAATGAGTACTTAGCTTTAAGTGACTTATGTGTAGTGGCTAGTTGCTGTGAATGGTCCTGTGCCTGCAAACACTCAAAGGATATGCATCTAATGTTGTGCACGTGCATAAGTGTCTGCAGGATCAGGGCCAATCCCTCTATGAACTCAGTCGTGTAAGGACAGACCTTTGCTCCAGGGTTAAACTTTGTTTTCAAGCACTTTTTAAAAACTCCAGATTATAAAATCTGTAGCATAACCATGTTTTCCAGTAAAATTTCGTTACTTAGTATGTGATACTGTTACAGCACCAAGAACAGTAGCCTTGAAAGTGTGAGCAGTGACATTCACAGCCCCAGCGGGGATCATTATGTGTTAGTTTAGTCAGGCTATGTTAACTGATCTGGAGGGCTTTTCATGCTGAGATTGATAGGAAGGAGGTTTCAGAGGAACAGCCGTGTTAGTCTGTATTCGCAAAAAGAAAAGGAGTACTTGTGGCACCTTAGAGACTAACCAATTTATTTGAGCATGAGCTTTCGTGAGCCACAGCTCACTTCATCAGATGTGTACCGTGGAAACTGCAGCAGACTTTATATACACACAGAGAATATGAAACAATACCTCCTCCCACCCCACTGTCCTGCTGGTAATAGCTTATCTAAAGTGATCAACAGGTGGGCCATTTCCAGCACAAATCCAGGTTTTCTCACCCTCCACCCCCCCACACAAATTCACTCTCCTGCTGGTGCTAGCCCATCCAAAGTGACAACTCTTTACATAATCAAGTCGGGCTATTTCCTGCATAGATCCAGGTTTTCTCACTTCCCCCCCACCCCCATACACACACAAACTCACTCTCCTGCTGGTAATAGCTCATCTAAACTGACCACTCTCCAAGTTTAAATCCAAGTTAAACCAGAATATCTGGGGGGGGGGGTAGGAAAAAACAAGAGGAAACAGGCTACCTTGCATAATGACTTAGCCACTCCCAGTCTCTATTTAAGCCTAAATTAATAGTATCCAATTTGCATAATCCTCAGAATTTTACATCTGGGGAAACAAACATTCTTATCACACTTACAGGCTTTCTCCAAGGAGTAAGAATGTAGTTATCTTTGTGTTTAAAAAACCAAAAAAACAGTTTACAGTGGTGGACTACAGTTTGGCAACTCTAATTCAAACACATGCCTTTTTTGAACAGTGACACGTAGATAAGAATGGCCATGCAGGTCAGATCATGGTCCATCTACCGCCGTATCATGTCTTCCAACAATGGACATGCCAGATGCTTCAGAGGGCATGAACAAGGGAATGAATTACCTAGTGATCCATCCCCTATTGTCCAGTCCCAGCTTCTGGCAGTCAGAGGTGTAGGAACACCCAAAGCATGGGGTTGCGTCCTTGACCATCTTAGCTAATAGCCATTGATGAGCCTATCCTCCATGAATTTAGCTAATTCTTAGTTATATTTTTTGCTTTCACAGCATCCCCTGGCAACAAGTTCCACAGATCGCCTGTGCATTGTGTGAAGAAGTATTCATTTAAGGGGTTCTGCTGACACTTTGGAGGAAAGAGCTAAAATCAAGGGATCTTGATAAATCAGAGAACTGGATTATAGACAACAAAATGAAATTCAAAGACAAAGATAAGGTGCTACACTTAGGGGAAAAAAACAATCAAATGCACAGATAGGGAATGAGGGATAACCGGCTTGGCAGCAGCACTGCTGCAAAGGATCTGAGAGTTGTGGTGGATCACAACCACAACATGAATCAGCAATGCGATGCTATTGCAAAAAAGCAAATGCAATTTTAGGTTGCATTAATAGAGGCATAGCATACAAGTCATGGGAGATGATAGTAACACTCTACTCAGCGCTGGTTAGGCTGGAGTACTGTGTCCAATTTTGGTCACCAATGAATAGAAAGGATGTAGAGAAACGGGAAAGGATCCAGAGGTGAGTGACAAAGATGATCAGAGGGATGGAGTGCAAACCATATGAGCAAAGGCTGAAGGAACTGGGTATGTGTAATTTGGAAAAGAGATTAAGGAGGGACATAGCAGTCTTCAAATACTTGAAAGGCTGCCATAAAAAAGATGGAGAAAAGTTGTTCTCTCTTGCCATAGAGGGCAGGACAAGGGGCAATGGATTCAAACTACAGCATAGCAGATTTAGATTAAATCTCAGAAAAAACTTCCTAACTGTAAGAACAGTGGAACCTACTCCATAGGGAGGTCATGGAAGCACCTTCACTGGAGGTTTCCAAAAGGAGGCTGGATAGCCATCTGTTATGGATGGTTTAGGTACAAAAAATCCTGCATCTTGGCAGGGAGTTGAACTAAATGATCTTTGCGGTCCCTTCTAATCCTGTGGTTCCAAGATGTACTTTCTTTTAAACCTCCTGACTATTTATAAAAAGAAAAGGAGTACTTGTGGCACCTTAGAGACTAACCAATTTATTTGAGCATGAGCTTTCGTGAGCTACAGCTCACTTCATCGGATGCATACTGTGGAAACTGTGATGATCTGTGTGTGTATATAATATCTGCTGCAGTTTCCATGGTATGCATCCGATGAAGTGAGCTGTAGCTCACGAAAGCTCATGCTCAAATAAATTGGTTAGTCTCTAAGGTGCCACAAGTACTCCTTTTCTTTTTGTGAATACAGACTAACACGGCTGTTACTCTGAAACCTGACTATTTATGTCATTGGGTGACCCCTGGTTCTTGTGTTATGTAAAGAGGTAAAGAACAGTTGCTTCCAAGGGAATTAATAGACTGGAAGTTTAAAGCAAACATAAGGAAGTACTCTACATAGCTAATTCATGTGTTAACTGTGGGAAGGATAGGTCCATCAATAGCTCTTAGCCAAGATGGTCAGGGACCCAACCTCATGCTTTGGGGTGTCCCTAAACCTTCAATTGCCAGCAGAATCTGCCACTGTCCTATACATTGACACTGGACTAGTTGGACCATTAGTCTGACCCAGAATGGGTGTGCCTATCCTCTAATTCCCCTAGAATCTGCAGCCTAGATTTAGGTGTCTGCATCCTTCCTCCCTGTACAGCCAAACCCCACCTGCCCCCACCCAGCCTCCAGCTGGAGCTGCAGCCCAGGGCCCAGCTGAGCCTGGCAGCCAGCCACCCAAACACATGGAGACCCTGGTGACTCAGGAGTGGGAAATGTGCCCCCATCTTCTCTGTAGTCACTATGGTGTAACAGTGCCATGGTGGGTTTCAGAGTAGCAGCCGTGTTAGTCTGTATTCACAAAAAGAAAAGGAGTACTTGTGGCACCTTAGAGACTAATAAATTTATTTGAGCATAAGCTTTCATGAGCTACAGCTCACTTCCTCGGATGCATTCAGTGCCATGGTGCTATCTCCAGGGTACAAAACTGGCTCAGCGTGGGAGATGAGGCTGCGATAGGGATGTAGCATCACAAATTGTAACATCCCAATTTCCTACCACTAGCAGACAACTAGGGTGTTTTTTCTGGGGGTGGGGCCTGCCCTGTCACCACTTGCTACACACACAATTTTCCAGTCCTGGGTCTATGGGGGTGGGAGTTTTGACAGATGGGTTGGACTTTGTCAGTATTTCAACTTGGGCGAAATCTCTATTTCAAATGGGGACACTCATAAAATGAGATTTTTCTAATTTAATACATTTTTTGTAAATTAGCAAAATCTTGTTTTACTTGTGTGTAAATTTTAAAAAGAGATTTCACAGGAGCAATTGCTGTCTGCCCCTCCCCTCATTCAGAGGTAGCCATTTCTGCCAACCAGCAATTCAGGCACCAGTGAAGTCACATGACCATGATAATGATTTGTTTTTTAATAATGTATTAAATATGGTAAATGAGTCACAATAAAACCCTAGGAAGTGTAATAAGAGTAAGATATGAAGGTTTATTGAAAAGTAAAGAATTAAAAGTTATGAAACTCCATTTCCTGGAGATAATGAGAAAGGGTGGCCAGTTCAGGCAATTGGCATAGCAGAGCAGACCAATTTGTGAACATCTGTGTAGCTGTGTCACATGTATGTGAACATCTGAATGAAGACAGAGTATTTAAGGAGTGGGGTGTATAGTGGGCGTTTGGAAGCTCACTACATCATTTCAGAGAGGGAAGAGCAGCCTTGTCTAGACCTTCCTCCCCCACCCCCACCCCTTCCTTTTGCCCCTGTTACTTCACATGGTGAGCTCACTCCAGCACCCTCAACAGCAAAGTAACAGATTCTGCTGGGGAGCATTTTCTAGCATTACAACTCATCAGTCACTCTTTGGCTTCCATCAGACCTGAGCTACCCCAACACACTCCCTGTCCTGAACTTTACCCGAAAAACATGCTGTGCCCTGTCCAGCCCACTCAGGGACAGGCCAGATAGATTAGGTCTGTTGTACCTCTAGGAGGTCAATACACAAAAATTTGTCCCTTTTAATGGAATTATCCACATAGTTCACAACATTGGATTAGTTTTGATTCAAGGAAAAAAAAACAAGTTTATTTAACTACAAAGGGAGATTTTAACTGAGTAAAAGAGGCATACAAGTAAGAAATGGTTACAAGAAAAATAAAGATAAAGTGTTTTCTAAACTTAACAAACTAGGCTAGTGAAGTCCCTTTCCACAGGTTTCAGTAATATTGCTGCCCAAACTCTCAGGTCTTCCACACTGATTCTCCACTTGTAAGTTAACTCCCTTCTCTTCATGTGACAAAATATATTTATGCCTCTATCTGTAATTTTCACTCCATGCATCTGAAGAAGTGGTTTTTTTTTACCCATAGAAGCATATGCCCAAATAAATCTGTTAGTCTTTAAGGTGCCAGGGGACTCCTCATTGTTTTTTGCACAGAGGGTATTTCCTTTGGAGCAGCAGTGACACCCAGTGGCCAGTCAGGGTAATGCACAGAGGGTGTCTCCCATGAAGGAGCAGTGACACATGATGGCCAGTTGTGGGTAATGCACATTGTGTGTCTCCCTTGGCGCAGCACTTTCTGAGAGTTACCAAAAGAAACTACAGCATTTGCTCAAGAAACTCCCTGAAAAAGCACAAGATCAAATCCGCACAGACACACCCCTGGAACCCCGACCTGGGATATTCTATCTGCTACCCAAGATCCATAAACCTGGAAACCCTGGGCGCCCCATCATCTCAGGCATTGGCACCCTGACAGCAGGATTGTCTGGCTATGTAGACTCCCTCCTCAGGCCCTATTCTGCCAGCACTCCCAGCTACTTTTGAGACACCACTGACTTCCTGAGGAAACTACAATCCATCGGTGATCTTCCTGATAATACCATCCTGGCCACTATGGATGTAGAAGCCCTCTACACCAACATTCCACACAAAGATGGACTACAAGCCATCAAGAACACTATCCCCGATAATGTCACGGCTAACCTGGTGGCTGAACTTTGTGACTTTGTCCTTACCCATAACTATTTTACATTTGGGGACAATGTATACCTTCAGATCAGCGGCACCGCTATGGGTACCCGCATGGCCCCACCGTATGCCAACATTTTTATGGCTGACTTAGGGGACGAGAGCTGAGGAAGCATTGTTCTAACGCCCCTACTCTACTTGCGCTATATTGATGACATCTTCATCATCTGGACCCATGGAAAAAAAGCCCTTGAGGAATTCCACCATGATTTCAACAATTTCCATCCCACCATCATCCTCAGCCTGGTCCAGTCCACACAAGAGATCCACTTTCTGGACGCTACAGTGCTAATAAACGATGGTCACATAAACACCACCCTATACCGGAAACCTACTGACCGCTATTCCTACCTACATGCCTCCAGCTTTCACCCTGACCACACCACACGATCCATCGTCTACAGCCAAGCTCTGCGATACAACCGCATTTGCTCCAACCCCTCAGACAGAGACAAACACCTACAAGATCTCTATCAAGCATTCTTACAACTACAATACCCACCTGCAGAAGTGAAGAAACAGATTGATAGAGCCAGAAGAGTTCCCAGAAGTCACCTACTACAGGACAGGCCTAACAAAGAAAATAACAGAACGCCACTAGCCGTCACCTTCAGCCCCCAACTGAAACCCCTCCAACGCATTATTAAGGATCTACAACCTATCCTGAAGAATGACCCAACACTCTCACAGATCTTGGGAGACAGGCCAGTCCTTGCCTGCAGACAGCCCCCCAACCTGAAGCAAATACTCACCAGCAACCACATACCACACAACAGAACCACTAACCCAGGAACCTATCCTTGCAACAAAGCCCGTTGCCAACTCTGCCCACATATCTATTCAGGGGACACCATCACAGGGCCTAATAACATCAGCCACATTATCAGAGGCTCGTTCACCTGCACATCCACCAACGTGATATATGCCATCATGTGCCAGCAATGCCCCTCTGCCATGTACATTGGTCAAACTGGACAGTCTCTACGTAAAAGAATAAATGGACACAAATCAGATGTCAAGAATTAAAACATTCATAAACCAGTCGGAGAACACTTCAATCTCTCTGGTCACGCGATTACAGACATGAAAGTTGCTATCTTACAACAAAAAAACTTCAAATCCAGAAAGAGAAACTGTTGAATTGGATACAATTAACTTAGGCTTGAATAGAGACTGGGAGTGGCTAAGTCATTATGCAAGGTAACCTATTTCCCCTTGTTTTTTCCTACCCCCCCCCCCCCCCGGACGTTCTTGTTAAACCCTGGATTTGTGCTGGAAATGGCCCACCTTGATTATCATACACATTGTAAGGAGAGTGATCACTTTAGATAAGCTATTCCCAGCAGGCGAGTGGGGTGGGCGGTGGGTATTTTTTCATGCTTTGTGTGTATATAAAAAGATCTTCTACACTTTCCACAGTATGCATCCGATGAAGTGAGCTGTAGCTCACGAAAGCTTATGCTCAAATAAATTGGTTAGTCTCTAAGGTGCCACAAGTACTCCTTTTCTTTTTGCGAATACAGACTAACACGGCTGTTACTCTGAAATATGTCTCCCTTGAAGCAGCAGCGACACCACGGGCCAGTCAGGGTAATGCACATTGTGTGTCTACCATGGAGGCTCAGTGACACCCAGTGGCCAGTCAAGGTAATGCACAGAGTGTGTCTCCCACCAGTATGTGTAAGGCACAGAGAAGTGGTCCCCAACCTTTCTGTTGCAATGGCATATTCATGTTCCCAGAACATGGCCGACGAGCAGCCGCCAAAATGCCG